>NC_069145.1:14320716-14920716 GCF_943734635.1 Anopheles cruzii
TGTTTATTCAAACTCCTTCAAATTCGGAAGTATAATCCAGTGGAGAATATCTGTAATCGGTCGAAGCAACCTAAACCTTCACAAAATTGTGGAACACACCGAGATCTTCGGTCGACTGAAAGTCAGAATCCGACGGACAGCGAAAATTTAAATTAAATTAAAGTCGGATAAAGCGAATCGCGCACTGCTCACTTCTGATGATCCATTTCTCACTTCTTATAAAGGAAAGTGAACCAATTTTGGAGGAAAATTCAAGAAAATGATACAAAAACAGTGCTATGTGGCACATCGCATCGAGATGTGCGATCGTTTTAAGATCCAAAAGCTGTCAAAGTACACTAAAATTACATAATTTGGTTCGAACAGTATGGACACAAAAGTTAGCAACTCATTACGCCAAGCGCGAAGAATCAACCAGTTTACGTCAAAAAGTTCGTACAAACAAACGACTAATGAATTTTGTGCAAAACCACACACACACAACCTTTGTTGTTCTGGATTGACCTAACCGAAAGTAACGTCAAAACGGGTGCCGAAATCCTCCCTGAAGCACCGCTGAGCTTGGTACGTTCGGGCCATCGTGAAGCAAACCCTTAGAAAATCGATAGGAAAAGTTAATGACGAGAAAGAATTTGGCCAAAATGCGGGATGAAGCATGACGCGAGTATGAGACAGCAAGTTATCCCTTTTTGTGATGTTCCTGGTTTGGGGAAAGCAATCTGGAGTGAATTTTTGCTGCGAGATTTTCTTCGGCTAAGCTTTGCTCTGCCGATTCCCAAGAGGTTTGGTTTGCCAGCTAGCAGTGCTCGCTGTCCTGATCCTGGAGTTCTCCTGATGAGTGTTCGACTGAAGTTAGTTCGACTGAATCTTGAGGATAGCTTTTGGTCATTTAATTTGGGTTAATCCCTTCGTATTCCTTGAGTCGCTCTGTTCGTATCGAACGTAAAATGAGTCGATTTGCAAGTACCTTGCCACCGGGTGGTCATTACAACGACTGGAAAAGGGTCTCTTAGACGAAATTCACTGTAGTCAACATGTTTAAATGGTTGGAGATAATTAAGGCTAAATTAAGGAGCGTTGGCTTGGAAAAGTCAGCAATAGAAACTAATTGTTTAGAGCTATCCTTATGCCCTATGAACATTACAACGATGGTGAATAGAAATTTGACCAAAGTTAGTTTAATATACAAAACATCCACTCACAAACTTTTCAAACACCCGCTGATCTCGATGAACGATCTTATAATTAATCCCAACAAACGAAGCATCACCCCGAGTGAATTCAAACTTAATATGCATCGACAACCCTGCACAAGATGCTAGACAGCAGCGAAATTGGAATCATTTAAGCTCTATAATGGTGTGTGTGCATGTTTAAAATTTTCTACTACAATAAGCCACACATAATATGCAACAAGAAAAACGCAATGCAACTTCTTAGCATTAGCATATTCTCCTGGTATTCTCTCCGTTTCATCATACAAGAGTTCTGACGAAATGGTGCCCAACCTTGGCCGGACAGCGTGGCCACTGTGTACACTGCACCTCGATTTAAATGGAAAATGAATGGCTGCTTCCATAAGCGTGCCTCAAACATCACCAGTCGCCACAGCCTGTGCCGAAGCATGCTGCTCTGCTGTTTGACCTCCGAATGCCAGTGTGCGGTGGTGGCCCTCTGAGTCGTCTGGGAAAATGTACAAAATATTAAAACCCCCGACGATCGCCCGTCCTTTGTCCGAGTCCGATTTAGCCCAATAGCTTGGGGTGCTTAAGTTGTGTTTCATAATAAAAAGCACCCTTGACCTCGCTACGGACGACACCTCATCGCCGCAGCGAAAATAAACGGTCGCGGACCAGCGTCACCCTCCTCCAAACAAGTGTCCCTGACGAACGGCGAACGTATCGGGCCTCGCATCGGGGGCGACCAGCAGCATCCCAGCGTAGTAACGTAAATAATTCCACTGGCCCACCAAATCCCAAACCGGGCCCTCTCGGGGGGATTTTCGGGGGGTTTCGTGTCGTTGATTCGATCGTAAATAGAATCATTTCAAAAAATTGTTTCCATTCCATCGGCCGCCTGATGCGAGGTTGGCGTGATGGCCGCCACGACACGGCCGGCCGCACGGAGCGCGAAGCAGCAGATGAAGAAGAAGATTTGATGAATTCAATATAGTCAGTCTAATGGTGCGACCTTTACGGTCGACGAGGTGGTCCGCCACCCGTCAAGTCGGCGACCACCAGGCGTCTCCATCGCGCGTCAAGCACCGGGCGTCTCCATCGGCACTGATTCTCCTTCTTTCATCACCACTAATCACCACTACACGACGACGACGACGACGATGGACCGTCCTGTCCGCCCCGTACGCCAGCCGGAGAGCGCCAAAGTGGTTTTCCATCTGGCCGGGTTTCCCCCTTTTTTCCTCCCAGCAGCAGCAGAGGCAGCAAGCCAAGTCGAGCATGATTGATGGAAAATCGCGGGCGCGGGTAAAAAGCGCGCCCGCGATGACTGCATCTGTCTTAGCGTGGGATTAAGACGTCGATTATTTTTCATTGATTAAGGATAATCCAATAAAAAGCGGTTTAAGATCTTATGGATGGCTCCGTTTTCGCTGTGCGTGTGTCGATGTGTTTCTGCGTTCAAAGGACACTCTCGGCTTTTTGGCCCTTTTCCCTCTCCGCGGCTCTAATGGCTTTCGAAAGTGATTTAATAAAGAAATCGAATTAAGTGCTTATTTCGGGACGGTTACTCCCATCCCACCGACCCAGGCTGGGGAGGGCTGGGGCCAATAAAATAAATAATCCTAGTTTACTGTGGATGTATAAATGAAAAGGAACACGAACGCGGGACGGATCAAAAATGGTATGAATGGTATGAATGGTATGTTGCCGCCGCCGCCAGTCTACCAACCAGACGGAGAAGGTAGGTCAATAAAAAAAATAAAAAAACACGACCTTTTACGATTAATATTTTCGAATACCCGGGGATTGATGGATCGGATTGAGCGACAGCTCACCGATGTTTACTCACGCTACTGGATGTTTATTTTTTGTTCGCTCTTGGCCGCTTTGCGCTGGTCTGCTAAATCCAACCAATGATAATAATTAAGACTGATTGGAATCCTTGCCAACTGAATCAGTTTGTAAATAAAATTCCGAATAATCTACGGAATTTATGCATACCTCTGTGCATGTAATGTTTGTGCGTTTAAAAAACAGTCTTCAGTCCCGTCAATTTGTAAGTCTTTGCACACAGACAACAGACGTTGATATAATTTACACTGTAATGGGTCCAACATGGAACTTACATTAACACAAATAAGGGGAAGCTTACTTTAAATGGAACGATGTATCGATGGTAAAACATTCGTTAATACGACTGAATAAAAAGCTTTTATTAGAAAAGAAGAAAAAACACTTTTTCTGGTCTAATCCGTGTCGGATTTATGCTTCGGTTGTCATGTCTCAGGAGCAATTATCGGAATCTCTTTGAGGAAAGTCTATTAAATAAATATGATGACCGCCTCCGATACTACTTTAGGAAGCTTTGAACATTAAAACAAGAAACGAAGAAAACTAAAAGTACTTAACTTTTGTAACTTGAATGCTCCGAATACCAAATACTGCTCCAGCAGAGCGGAATTGACAATGGTGACCTAAATAGTATTGAACAATGGTCTAAGACGGCACAAACACTAAAGTTTATACAATTGCTGGTACTTTCAAGAAGCTGTGATGGCTTTACTCACACTTTTAGTTGCAAAGCTTTAGGGTGTTGTGAAAGAAAATAAGGTGAAAATTATATTGACGACACATTTGACCGTTGGTCGGAACTACAGCATGCACCTGAGGCGCCCCCGCCCAACCAAGAAACATTTCATTAAACCCAATAAAAAGCCGGACAAACACACAAAACCGAAAGAAAAGGTGCTACTGGAGGCCTAAATAAATAAATTTTACGTTCATCACTCTCGCCAAATCACACGTGAAACACGAATTGTCAAAATTTATTCGCCGCTTCAATTGATATCGTAAAACGTAAGCGAAAACCCCTGGCCACCTATTCCTACTGCGCCGGTTCCCGTGCTTACCCGACGGTGTCTGTTTTACAAGTTATGATCCTCATGAAAATTTATCTAAGACACTCCCCACACACACAGAACGCGGTAATGGTGTGGAGTTTAATGTACAAAACAAAAAAAAAACGATGACATTCGTAACACAGCACGGGGTCACGTAGCGGCGGCCGAGTGGGGTGGTGGGCAAAAAGGTCAAACCAACCGTCCCAACCATTAGGGCACTTGAGAACTCATCCGAAATGATTTATACTGGAAGCGCGGGATGTAAAAAGAAAAACGGCGCGGAATAAAATAAAAATCAAAACCATCCTCTCCATCCGGAGCGTCGCCATCAAACGGATTCCCGGGCGCCCGGGGTTAGTGAAAAACGGCCGGACGGAAGGAAAATGCCCCATTAAAAAGAAAACGCAAGAAAACCCGGGAACAATCCCGCGAGGGATGATCAATAAATAGAACGAAGGGGAGAGAGAGAGAGAGGGATGAATCGGGTCCGTGCACAAAAAAGGTAAGCGTCTCGGAGTGGCCATTCCGTCAAGCACTTAAACGGCCATCGGTGCGTGTGCGTGTGTGTGTAAGTCCCACGGCACGATCGCAGACGTCGAAATGGCAAACAGGATGAAGGCAGGAGGGAAGCGAAAAAGGAAAGAAAACCGGGACGGAACAATTTGTTTCATCCGTGTCACTTGTTTTGCAGCTCATCCATTGTTTCCTATGGTCGCACCACGACCGGGACACGACCGGGTCACGTGCAGTGCTTGCAGCGATTCTGGCGCGCAAGAACGCACTACGAACGAACGGTACGCCGGCCTCGGGGGCGCTGGCCGGAAAAGCGGGAAAAATAAAATAGGATAATTTTCACCCTCAGGACCCGGGACCGACGTCCTGGCCAGAGACAGCATGAAATTAGCAACCCAACACAACAATCGCCACTTGTCTCGGGTGTGCGCGCGCGCTACGCTCGGTGTGGCTCCCGCACCGGATCCTGGTCCGTCCCGCCTCTCCCCAGCCCGGTCCGGTGGCCCCCGTTCCGGCGCGGCACCCTTCTCACTGGTGACACTTGACTCGCGATGACAAGAAAATACGGAGAGCGCTGCGGAACGCTACGGTCCCGGCCCGGGGGCGGCCCGAGACTGACACACTTCACGCTAGACCGCCCGCCGGGCACACTACAAACCGGAGTGCTGGTGGGGCACCACCAGCGGAAGGGGTTCGATCGAGACAAGGATAATCGACAGAAGTGGGCGACAGAAAGAACGGCCCATGGCGCAGTAAGGCGAAACAAAAATGGCGACCCGGGGGGTGGCGAAGAACGGAGCGCATAAAGCTGATTTCTTTATGGAGCGCGGCGCACACTTTTTGTCCATCGTTTTTCTGCTCGCTGCCACAGCTTAAAAGAAGTTTTTGCGTTTTCGGAACACTATATTGTCAATTGTCGTTTTACGAGGCGCCGCGGCCCCGGTAGCGCGGTGGTCCTTGTGCTGCGTAAACTGCCTACGGTGAGAGGAAGAGATGGAGAGAGGCGGGAGCAAGTGAAATGGAAGCGGTGGAAAACTAACCCACGAATAGTCAAGGACCGTGACGTACCCTTCTTTGTCGTACAATATTTTCAAAAGTCGTTCAACCTGAACAACGACGACAACCACCGAACCGGCGCAGCAACCCGACCGACGACGACGACGACGGCGGCGACGATGCAGGAACAATGGTTCCCGCCTCCGGCCCACCCGGGCCAACAGTAATGCCCGCTTAACTGTGACAACAACGGTCGGTCGGTCGGTCGGTCGGTTGGTCGTTTTCCGCCTTTTTTCCCACGGGCGGAGTGAAACGAAACACGAGTGTCATCTTGCCAACGCGCGCGCCGGAAGTACCAAATTTCATCGTCAGTGTACTTTAAATTGACTCTTGAGATGCCGCCGCTCGTCGGGGGCCGGGCCCGAACAAAAACGGAAGTTGCGCCCGGGGGTTCTGTGTCTTTTCTGTATACCACTTGATGGTTCAAACAATAAACAAACAATGGGCCGCGCCGAGCCATGGTGTGTGCTGTTGCCGGAAGGGCAGGGCGACAAAGTGCTGTTAACAGAAACATCGGTTTGCAAAGTAGATTCCAGCGGCAGCAGCAGCGGCCTAATGGAAAAGTCGCAACTAATTATCGCGAAACACGTAAAAATGTTGATTGTTTTACTGATTCCGTATCGGCCACGACACGGCACGGCACGGCACGGGGACGCGGCACGTGACGTGACCGCGGCCGCGACGAATTTTCTGCTCAACGCCTTTGCTGCCTTTGAGCACGATTGTATCAAAGTACATATTTCTTCCACTTTAAGGACGCTCGCTCGTCGCCGGTGCCGTTGTTTGGAAGGATTTATTTCTAATTGGGTTGATGTTGACCCGCCTCAGCGCTTATCAACGCAATCCGTCTTCTCGTCCGTGGCGAGTAACGGCAAGTTATGAGCAAACAGCAATAAAACGCTTCAATTTATTAGCTGCTTTACTCTCGCTCTCTGCCTCCGCGTGCGGCGCACTCGGTTTTATGGCCGGCGCACCACCACCAAACAGGAATCCAAAAGTGGCAGTGGGTACCAAGTGCACACCGAACGGATTGTTGGTTAACACCGGAAAACCGTGGGAAACACGAAACGAAGACAAACGTCGGTACATTGCGCGCTTAAAACTATAAATTTGAATCCTGGTGCTCATTGAGGTGAGCTGTCTCTGTCGGATTGTCGTACGGCAGAGCGGCCATTTGTCAAGCAAAGAAAATATATCACCACGCGTGTGCGCCGTGTGCCGCAATGTAATTGTTTTAAAAGTACTTAAAGCCGCTGGGGTTCGATTAGACTTGGCTTCGGATATGGAAGGAATTTAAGGAAGTTCTTGGAAACATCGGAATTTGCGACATCGCGGACTGCCAGTGAATCCGACACGCTTCTTTCATCGACATTTTCACTAGTTTTCTGGACTTTGCGGGGTTTCTTTTACGAGTTGCTAACTTCATTCGTAACCATCGCTGCGTGGTGTACCTGCAAAAGGCATAAATGAAAAGAGTGTAATCGCTGCGCAAGAGTAAAATGTGTATTTTGCAATAGCATACGTGAGTTTTATTTAAGCAAAAATCTATCTCCAATTCCAAAGGCACTGTGACAGACGAGTAGTAGTAGTAGTAGTAGTAGTTCGGAACGGTCGGATCCGTTGCTACCGTTCGCGCACGGAACAGTGCCTGTGAGTGCTACATCTGCCGATTGTGTTAGTAAATGACACCGGGCAACTCTCTAAGATCATCTTCGTCTTTGATTGATTGTCTTGTTTACGACCAGTTATCGTTACCAGTTCCGGGTTACAGGTCAAAAGTTGTGCAAGATTCTCGATTCGTGGCTAAAGTGGTAGATATAAAATCTAGATCTCTAAAAAATACCGCTCGGGCTCAGTAATATGCAATGTTTATCAAAATATATGGAATATCTCTGTCGGGGCGAGTGTGCTTTGTGCAACTCTTCGTGAAGTATACACACTTTGTTGTTGGCCACTACTAGTTCTCCACCTGTGCCGCGACACACACTACTCTCTTCGCCGTCTCATTGCTCTCTAGGTGCTCTCTCCCGGCGCCACGTCACTGCGTGCAGAGACTTGATATGTGAGCATTATTCGAACGTGCCCGGTACCGAGCTTGGAGTGCCCACTTTCCGGGGGAAAACATTGATTAATATCTTGACGATTGAAACCATTGAATCTGATTGGAAGGAGGTGGACAACTAAGCATATCGTGTGTGTATTGCGTATTGTGACGCAGGACTTAAAAGATAAAGCCTAATTCCGAAAATGAGCGCGGTGGGCCGCGCGCGCCTTACTATTTCTAGTCATCCATTCGTCGACGGTGTATAAGTGGAATTGCGTGGATTTCTCAGGAAGAATTTGGCTCGCAAAGGGTTACACTACGGCTGGGTCGTCATTCGCATGCACCGCGCGTAGGCGTGGAAACCAGCTGACCTATTAAAAATTACAATTTATACGTTTATCACAAGAAACTCGCATCGTACTCGCTTCGTCGTCGTACTTATAAAAATTTAGTATTAGACTCCGATGTGTGCTGTGTCTTACTCGTACCTTACTTTTTCGGGACGTCCGACCCCAGCCGGACAGAATTTTCCAATATGCGCCGGGGGCCGTCAGAACGCGGTTTACACTTTTGTTGCCTTTCTTACTGGATTTCAGTTGATACTCGAGATAATTAGGATAATAAATGCCAATTGAATGCAGGCCTCCTCTCTTCGCTTCGCACAGAGTGTGTTGCACGCGGTGTGGCGTTTAGGCCACAAGCGAGATGTTGTGCCACACATCGTGCACTGTCTGTCTTGTCTGTCCGAAATGATGCCGTCCCTCGATAAACAATAAATATTCGCCAGTTACACACACTCGCGCGTTTCGAGTGGTCTTATCGCAATTAAAACAAATCCGGAGCACCGGATTTCGGTTCGGTTTGAGAGAGTTAAATTAAAATAAAATGAATTAAAATGAAATTTCACGCCGAATACACGCTGATGCTACATACTAAAACAAGAAAAGATCTATCATGGTTGCTGCTGCCCGTGCCGGGCCAACAGCAACCGGAACGGAATCAACCGAGGAAGTTCCCTTCCACTTTGCCGCACTCTGACCACACGCTTATAAATATTGTTGAATGCATGCTTGAATGGCTACTAAATCTATGCCAGTGCTCGTTGCACGATACGTTTCGCGAGAG
Organism: Anopheles cruzii; assembly: GCF_943734635.1. Taxonomy (NCBI): domain Eukaryota; kingdom Metazoa; phylum Arthropoda; class Insecta; order Diptera; family Culicidae; genus Anopheles; species Anopheles cruzii. Next base: position 14,329,533 of record NC_069145.1, read on the forward strand.
GCGACTCTTGAACTGTCTCTGGTGGACTTGCTGCTAGTCTGGTGCTTCTGAAAGCATCACCGCCGGAAGCGAATTACAAAGTCTGTACGCATACGACACATTGGCCTTCCGGAAAACACACTCTGCCGCCGGTCCGCGCTCTTCGTATGGCATCATGGCAGTATCACGAAATCCAGCGTAATAGAGAACTACAATTAGAATGGAGTGTAATTGCCAATGTAATTGCGCAAGCTACTTTGCGAGAGTAAGTTTTCTATCGTTTCGTTTGCGTCGTACTTATTCTACAGTAAAGACATATTCGAAAAGGAGAAATGATTTTCGCTTATTCTCGATCCTTAGCTAGAACCATGTCGGCCGTCCGTCGATACACAGTCTAATAGCGATAAAATCTATCATCGTCGATACAGTCTGGTGAGGTTTGCAGTAGGAATGTGTTGCTTTCAAAACAGTACAGCGTCGTGTGTGTCTTGTGGGGCTCATCTCTGGGGCACAACGGTTTCCGCCCCCGGAGGACTGTTGTGGGTTACTTTCTTCCTAAAATCGAGTTACGGCGATCGATTCGCTGACGGAGCAGCGCACTAAAACACGACGCAAGATGGATGCAGATGAGGCCCATGTCGATCTTTTCGTCGAAACGGTGCCGGTCGGAGTCATCGATCATTTGTTCGCTCTCTCTCTCTCTCTCTCTCAATTCGGTTGGGTGCACAACATGGAAACTTTGCTCTTGGTTTGGTTGTTTGGATCGATCTGGATTATCTAAAATGAAACAAGCAAATATTACATTAGTTTACTCTTTTGATACGTTAAATTGCACACCCCGAGAACAAATTGCAAGTCGACGGAAGAAGATAAAATGCCTGAAAATACGCCGATTGGCCCCAAAGCAAATGGCATGTCATCTTCCGGTTGCCGCACAAATTCGTGGAATATTCGTGTCGTGTTTTCGGGAGTAATGAAAAAGTGTAACTGTACACACCATCAACGTCAAGTCATCAAGTCATCTTTGCGTGCGGCAAGGAATACAAACGCATCTACCAATTGGCATCACGATAACGAGATTCAAGAGGTTAGGTTTCTGATAAGATTGGAGTCGTAAGTGTCTTAGAGATGCTGATAAGGGTGCGAGTCGGTGTGGTGGTATGTGGTGGTTTGTGTCACACTGACGACACTGCATCATAAGGCACAACACATGATAAAGGATGACCTCGTGCGACGACGGCCATGCATCACACGAGCCACTCGGGTAGCATTGCTTAACCCGCTCCGGGGAACGTTTATGGGTCTCTAGAATAACACAGCGTGAGCTGTATTTGCTACAACCACTGCCACCTCAAAAGGCGGAAAAGATTTACAATTTCAAATCCCGTTTTTGGCAACACGTACCCCGTCGTGTACGCATTCGGGAGGGATTCTTTTTACGATAAGAAAACAGATTTAAATATTTGCACATCGCGGTCCATTGAGTGGCAGGATTTGTTTGGCTTTGGGCGTTTCATTCCCAATCCTGTCCGGATTGAGATACCGAAACGAAACGTCATCCGATCGTGCGTTGCCCTCTTCCTGCCCCTTATGCGTGACGTTGGAGACATAAATATTCTATTGTTTCAAATCACAAACAATAAGCTTATTTTGTTCAAATATGCAACAAAAAAGCACGGCTCCGTAAGGGGCCACTTTGAACGGGTTGCTCATGGTTTATGCACAGCGAGCACTAATGGAAAAAAAAATTTGTTCCAAGTTACGAGAAGAAAAAAACGTTAATAAACAAACAGTTTGCGGAATCAAGCGGCCGACCGAGCGCGCCAGGCAGACGGACGACGGCCCGCACACGAACTGTAAATAATTGATAACTTCCCAGCGATGACCTGAGCCCTGCAAAAGCTGCTTAAGTCGTTCGGTAGCTCGAAGTCGGGACGGAGGCGTCAATTAAGACACGATTCGTTCCTACCAGAACGGAGAGTTTGTGTTGTAATGGTCGCAACATTCTCGTTGTCGTCGTCGTCGGTTGTCCACGTCGTTATGCTTCAAGTGGGTCAATAATTCACTACCTCGCCGTGTGCTACCACCGCCTCTCTGTGGTCGCCGCCGGTGGACGACGAATTCAATTCCCGTCTGTGGGTCCCGCTCACCGCTAGCCGTCCTTAGCATCGAACTCGAATCGAAGGTCTCTATTTGCCCTTCCCAGAAGCCAGTCGCGGGGAGAAATCTTTTAATCATAACAAATCATTCGACCCGTGCCAAATGGGCTGGGCGCGCGGTGGCAGCCACGAGTCTGGTGTCTAAATCTTTGTTATTGTTGAGAATTCGACCGATCTACCCACCCACCGAGACGGCTTGGTGTAGCGCATCCGGGCCCCAGACGCAGCACACAATGTCATTGCGCAATAGGAAACGGAATTGAAATTGTCAAGCTCCCGACGATGAATTGAACATGACCGGGAACACATCTTTACGACTTCCAATTGTAATTAATACGGCAAGCTTTCGCACACGGTGCTGGACCCGTGTTTAATTGACACACCAATTGAATGGAATGTGAATCTATTGCGACCGACCGACCGATGCCCTAAACGTTTGTCCACCCTTGTGTTACACGTGATTAAAGCAAAGGTCTCTGCTGCAATGTGTTTCTGAAACGGATTTTTAAGTTCCATTTAGAGTCAATTCGCTTCGTGTATGCTAATACGTGGTAAAAAGGGCACGTAACCCACACGAATGGGCACTAATTTGCAACAGACTCCGAGCCTTGGGGCTAGATGCAACAATTTGTCACCTATCCATAACCAGTTTGCACTCGCGCGGCCATTTTGCTGCGAATGTGAGACTTTCTCCTTCGTGGCCAGGGACTACCAGGGCGGCCGTGTGATAAAGGCCATTTTTGTGGCTGGTGGCATTTCAATAAAGCAACTTAATGTCTGCCCACAAACATGAATGGGGAACGCTAGCGAGTGATAAATTCAAAACCCGAACAAAAAAACCGATGGCTATCGATCAAAGGATCGTAAAAGCAAATTTATCGCCCAACTTGCGACCGACCGCGCCCCAATCAGTAGCAAGTAGCCGGAGAAGCAGCAAATTTATCGATCCTCCCAAAAATGGCAAAAGAATCGACCCCTCGGGTCGATCGGTCGCGGTTCGGGCGGATCGATCTACTCTCCGCCGCCAGCAGCAGCAACCAAGCAAACCGGGCCAGTAGCAATGGCCAATTATGCATATGCGAGAGTAGCGCATGCGAAAGAGCCATCGGAGAGCAGCATCGCTGGTCGGAGAACCAGGTTGGCGACCAAAACGGGTTTCAACCGGTTTCACGGACCCCGGTCTCGGACTTCGTGCGCAAAGCAAGGTTTTTGTGCACCGATTTCCTCCTCTCTTCTGTCACATATATTTTATGCACCGGATTGGAGCGGTGCTTGGAGTCGATCGGCGTGAACACATCGAACGTAATCTGCATTCGAGCGACTGATCGTTTCTACTCTTTGGGGTCCCATTCCCCCATTAGCAATTGGTGCGAGATTAGATGCAAAGTAGGCAGGACCGGCACTAAACCGCAGCAACGCAGTAGGGCCACAGCAACAATTGGTGGTTGTTGGATGCGAATTTAAACCGATTCAATCCACTACCGCCGCCACCGGGTTCGGATCTCTGCGTCCACCGTTTATGTGCACGTTCCGTCCATTTAGAAGCAGATAAATAAATTCCTCCCGACAACCCGCCAGAGCGCACCGGTCGTCGGCGGCAACAACGACGCCAACGACGTTGACCGGCGGGGTCAATTCAATGTTAGTCCCCAAGCAGGTCCCCCCGGGACGGACGAGGCTGATAATGGTGATGGAGGACGGCTCAGGGTTGAAATATTGGGGACACGGGAGCCACGTACAGCGAGAGAGTGAGAGAGCATAAAACCTGCACTTGGTTATGTGTGCGCTTATTGAATTGCCTTGCCGAACCCGCGGAGATCAGTCAATAGACCGCGGCGGTCGGGTGGCAGCATAAAGCGCTGCACGTGAGACACGAGACTTCAACGGGGCGAAGTAGTGTTGGTGTGAAGGCCTTCGTTCAACACTGCACACACACACGTACCACCGATGGCTGTGGTTTACGCGCATTCCAAACCCATGAGTACCTTCTCTCCAACAATCCAAGCTACCATCGGAAAAGGTTGGTTGGCTGCAATCGCAGCCACCGTAACTGACAGCAACTGACAGCACACCAGAAGAACGACACTTTACACGCTCCGCTGGCACGAGCTAATGAAACATGTGATCAAGCGAATTTAAAAACGATCTTCACCGGTTCAATCGCCGAACTAGACGATTTTGCGCTCGCCAAAGTACCCCATTCGAATCTCGACTCGCTTGCCGTAATAGGGATCAATTACACTTTAAGGACATCATCATGGCTGGCTCATGTTCGCTAACGTAAACACTCACTCCTGGAAGACGAATCAACGTCAAAGTGAAGAGCTCTCCTTGGGAACGCAGTGAGCGTATATTTTGTTGTTTTTTTCTTACATAAGAAACTTTTTTTCACACCTCAATCGTGCGTGCTAGAGTGTCCGCGTCGATGGATCGTTGCCGTGGCGTGTTGTTATTATTTTTATTAGAACATCAGTCCTATCTCTTTCCCTCCCGGCATGCACCGTCGTTAAAGCATCTTCTGCAGGCGTTACATACACACAGAATACGCTCGACGGCAGCAAAGAATGGAAGACGGAAAGAAACCATCGCAGGCAATGGCATGCTGACGATGGCAACAAGAACGCAGCAGGCTAGGTTCTTCGACTCACAATCTCTCTCTAGAGGCCCAATCGAGAACAAACATCTCAACGTGACCACCACAGAGAAAGGTCTTTCGGTGTGTTGGTACATGTCGAATGTGAGGCAAAGACGACGACCGCGCCGCGTCGCGCCTGTCGAATGCGTCGACGACGTCGGTTTCTTCTTCCTCTTGCCGTCCGCGTTGAGGTTTTCTTTCAGCCTTCGCGGCCGGTCCAGCCGCAAACCGATCGCTGCGAGACCGTGTGACTTGGAACGGGCAAATGACGGCAACAACGCATTCAAATGCGCGACACAGGCAGGCGGTTCTCCCTGGCCGGCCGGGTTGGCCCCACTCTTAAGGAAGGCTTAATGTGGAGCCCGCAACAGAGGGTAAATCATCCGATCACGCAAGAGAGCGAGGAAAAGTGCAGTTTCGCTGACGACAAAAGTTGTCCGCGACGGCGACAGGTCGAATCGGGCTCGGGAGCGTTGGGTTTCTCCTTTTAAGCGGAACACCACCGCAGCACCGTGGCCCTACGCCATTTCCCTTCACACGATGATCGATTTGCGCTGGGCTGTGCGCAGTGCCAGTAGTAGGCTGGCTGTTTTTTTTTCGTGCCGCAAAGCGATAGCCTTCATCATGAGCCTGTTGTTAAGTGGGCAATGATATTTTAATTTATAGACATCCATCACACAAGAGCCAGTATCTTGGCGAATGGCTTCGCTTTACCCGCACCGTGTGTGATATGCGTTTTTCGGTTTGGCATGGCCCGTATGGCGACAGTTTTTTTTATTCTGACGGGGAACGCAAAGCAATTTTGCCATGTCAGCGTTTTAAAAGCCTCCCCCCGCATGTTAACTGCGACTCATAATGCTCCAACATCGGCGAATGTGTCACGCGCTGTGCTGCTGGCTGTTCGGCCTACTTCGTTCAGCACGCTTCTGGCTACCGCCGAATGATTCACGGCGTGTTGATTCGAAATTTATGCGTTCAACGACGATGAGCCGTGAATCACTTCGAAAGCCATTTCACGAACGGATCAGAGGCTCCTCTGCAGAAGAGACTTTGCATATTTTAAAACTTAACGATCGATTGATGAATAAAGTCGGCCGAATAAAGGTGTAAAACGGCGAGAAGCGAGTCAAGAGGAAGAAACGTGTCGAGGCGTGCTTCGAGATAAAACGAAAATCAAACGAAGACGAAAGGAAATACCTAATAACTCATCTATCCGCGCGCGGCCGCGAGCCTTTCCGAAACGCACTTCACGATCGGTCCAGGGCCCAGGAGAACAAACAGCTTTCGGGCGGCCGTTCTCGTGTTCCCACCAATCTTCTTTGGCTTTCCCTTCGCTTGTCTGCGCTTCTCAACCGCGGTCATTTCCTGCACTTCTTTCCCGCGACTTGTGTGCTGTTCCTCTTCGGGTGGTTTGTTTTACTCGATCACTTACCTGGGCGACGAGTCCTATCCTGCGCCGGTGCTACGGGAACGAGGGAAAGAACGAGAGAATGATAGCGGCCAGAGCAACCGACGATGCTGAAGATGATTCCTTCCTTCCGAGCCTGCGCATATGGTGAGAAAAGAGCGCGTTGAAATGAGCTCGGTGGAAACGATCTTCGACATCTTCCATGTGCGCGGATCGCAACCGTTGCTGCTTCTTCTGGGCGGACGATTTCCAGTTCTTCTCCCACTGTCTGTGGGTTCCGCTGGCACGGGCGGGCCAGAATGCAGAATCGACAGCAAGAGAGAGGGAGCAAATTCAGGTTCAATGATTCATTCGGCATCCGTTTTCGTTTTTTTCTTCTTCATGTGGTCAGCTTATGAGACGTTTTCTGCACAGGAAATGCGGGGTCAGAGAAGGCTTTACACGGCGCTTGTCGGTGGTGCTAAAAAGGTGAGTGGCGAAGGCGAAGGAAAACTGGAGGAAGATTCACACGGAAATCCGATACGATGGCGGGCTTCGTTGCGGTTCCTCCTCCCGTCAGGTTGTGCGGGGACGGGCTGAATGTTCTAGACAATCTCCTTGCCCTCCACCTTCTGTGCCAGATCGAAGATGATCTCCTTGTAGATCAGTGGATCAATGTTTTTGCCCAGCTGGTACAGGATAAACCAGTCTCCCAGCTGACACCGGGACGCTATCAGCTCGACATCTTCGTGGGCCGACAGCCGGGAACGGGCGCGCAGCATCAGCAGCCGCAGCCGCGGCATCATGATCACGGCCAGGCGATAGATCAGCGAGATGCCGGTCAGGATCGTGAGCAGGATAAACCAGAACCACAGGAACACGTAGATCTTCTCGTTGACGATGTTCAGCGGCAGCACACACAGCCCGTCGAACTTTTGCACGCTTCCGGACGGACCGTACTTGTGGAAGGTACACTTGGTGACCTTCGGAAAGACGCGCGCCATCGGGTCGCCGCGGTCCTCCGGTTCCATCTCCGTGAAGCGCACCACATCGCTACCGTATGTCGAAAACTCGCCGTCCAGGAAGAAGTCCATGAAGTAGATTTGGCCGAGTACGTTGACAAAGTTGAGCGCCTCGCAGAAGAAGAACCGAAAGGCGTAGAAGTTGTGGCCCTTGAAGTTATCCGCAAAGTAGTCGACCAGGATCTTTTTGCGCTCCTTCGCCTCCTCGTTCATGATCGGCATGTTCAAGTCAAGCACCAGCATCTTGATGCGGCCACCTTCCCACGTTTTCCACAGATAGCGCGGCACGTAGAAGAGCATGGCCTGGAAGAACAGCACGAAGCACACCCACTGGTAGTACTTGTGATACTTGACTTCGTCGAGACCTTCGACGTGGCTCCCAACGCCCGCTTGCACGACGTCCTTGCCGGCGATCCCGGTCAACCGGTTCGGGATGGTGAACGTCGAGTAAATCCAGCAGTAAGTGTCCATCACGTTCAGCGGAATCTCGTCGACGATGCAATCGATCGGATCGCCAATGTACTGGCGCGAGGTGACCAGCAGCGAGAAGGCGATCAGGACGACCACCGTGGCCTTATAGTGCAGCCGGAATATGTTGTTGTCAATGCAGACCTGGTCTAGCTTCAGCAGACCCTTCACGGATCCGAACACATCAAACATGGTGCCGGCGAACAATCAAACTGATACACTCGGAAACGGGGTAAAAGTACTTGCGGTTGCTTAAATTGCCGTCGTCGTCACAAGCCACGCACCGCGCTCAGCATAACAACCGCGCGCGTACACACAAACACACGCAGTCACACACCACTGTCGTTAGCGACGCCAAATCACTTTTCTGGACCGAGTCTTCACACGCACACTAACACACCATCAATAGCGCACTCGCGGGAAAAGAAAGGCACACAGAGCCGCCCTGGAAAACACAGAAACAGTTAATTAACTAATTGATCTGCCGCACAGTCTTTCGCACGCACGTTTATGTTGGTCACACGAAACTTTCTTAGCCTTTGCAGCAACATTAAACGACGAGCGAGTCGATATGATGAAATGTCACTGCAAGCGACATCAGATGACGCGACAAGCACGGAGTTGGCTTGTTTTGTTGAATTAACTCTCTCCGGAAGGGTAGAGCGGAAACATAATGCTATACAAACCGAACCGAGTAACGCCACTAAGTAAAAAGGTGCAACATAAAGGGGTAGGAAGGAAACACAGAAAATACCGCGGGACGCACAACCTCACGCTTGAATTTTTATGTTTGAAATAAAAAACTCTTTCTCTGAACCTCTCTGTAAAATGCAAACCTGACTTTTTTACCTGACCTTTCTTAACCGAAACTGACCAAGTGCGAAAGGCCGGGCCACACGCAACGATTTGACTGCTACTTCGGTCTGTGCAATCGCATCGCACAGACAAAATCGTAACGTGTGGACAGTGCAATTGCACCGATTTGGTCGTTTTCGATCATCGACGCAGATCTAGGAAATCTAGGTGCAAAAGAGCATTAATATCTGTCCAATTTCCATGCATGTGTGCGTGTGTTGATGGTGGTTTGACATGTTGATTTAAAAGCTTTTAGGGCAAAAGTTTGTCGTGAGAATAATTGCTTCGCTTTTCCTCGACCACTGTAACCGATAAGTACTCTTGGCACGTTCTATTTTTTTGCTTTTTAACCACACGCTCCACAGATGGCTACGATCCGATAACGACTTTGATCTGCGCAGATCAAAGTAGCAGTCAAATCGTTGCGTGTGGACCAAGTGTTCTCTTTATCATTTGATCATCAGCAAGTGTTCTCTTTATCTTTTGGTTAGGATAAAACAGGCTGAATATTTGATCGTTTCATTTTGCAATCCCTTCGAGGCAAACGAGTACCTTAGTCGGGAAGTCAATGTAAAAACACTAAGCTGGATTTTACTTGCAATAAACATGGGTTTACGATGCCTCAACTACAAAGATTGGCAAATTGTTTCTTATTGCTATTTTCGGATGCCTATCGAATCGACCGCCGACCGTTTCTTCACAAGTGTTTATTTAGCTCGAATTGTCTTTAAAAACAAGTTCAGTTTTATGAATTATCTAACGGTGTATATGAAGATTATCGTTGGCTTTCATTCGTTCGATGCAACGATAAAAATAAACTGTGGAACCACTCGAACGCAATAATTTAATACAATTAAACGTGCTAAAGCAAACGCGTGCTCCTGGACTTTCGCAGCGTGTGAACCGATGAATGGTTGATTTATGCGAATATTAGAATTCAAAATGGCTCCGATCCGCAGGTTCCTTAGGAAATCTTTTTCCGAACCGCCGTGTAGCGCTCCGCGTATGCGTCATAACCCGGGAGCTCATTGAACTGCTTCGAATTAAACAGGTTTCCGTCCACGCACAGATTGCACACTTTCGAATCGCTGAGGATGCGAGAGTGAATGGCCGAAATTTGGAGACAGTTTTCTTCCAAACGCAACGTTTTCAGCTTCACGCAGTCAGCTATCGCTTCGGCCACTACGGTGATTTGATTTTGGTTCAGGTTCAGCTCCGTCACCTGCAGACCCCTCACTTCCGGTGGGACTTCCGTGATTTTGTTCCTCGACAGATCGAGCAAATCGAGATGCTTCAGATCGCAAAACATGGTTGGAAACGTGTTGATCTGATTGTTGCTCAGGATGACCTGCTTCAGGTGGACACAATTCGAAAGACTCCTTGGTACGCTCGTTAGCAGATTGTTCATCATGTTGAGTGTTTCCAGCTTGACCAGCGTTCCGATACAATCTGGCACGACCGCGATCTTGTTCCCGCTTGCATTCAGATGCTTGAGGATAGTAAATTTTTCGATGTCCTCCGGAAGAGCGGTGAATCGATTTTCAGATATATCCAACGTTCGCAGTACGTTTGGAAATGTTTTCAATGCCGATGGGAATTCGTCCAGTCGCAGGAGCGATATTTTCAGCACACCCGTTTTCTTCGCGGTTTCAAAGTGTTGCTTCACCTGCTTGTTACCCATCGTGATGATCTCGTTTCTTTTTTCGTACCGGAATTAGCCAAATCGGAGAAGAAAATTTGGTTTTTATTCTGCACGCAACATGTTTGTTGTGATTTTGGTGAAAAATTGCATTTGACACAAAAAAAAAAGACATTTGACAGTCATGACGTGACGCGTTAAACAGAGCGTACAATTTACACCGGGCAAAAGCGATGCCACATTAATCTTTTGTTTGTTACGAACTAACTTGCGAAAGGTATTTAATTAGCAATTGTTTTGGAAAAATGTACATCTCATCATGTGCTTACATCTCAATATGGCAATGCAATATACTGCACAACAGCGTTTTTAGATAAAACACTAAATATCCCTTTCGTAAATGTCCCTTTTGGCAACACTGCGCCATTGAAGGCGTGTCAGATTTTGAAGGACGTGTAAACAAACATTGGTTTGTTGTCAAAAAGTGGCTGGAAGAAGAATTTCCCGGTGATTGGGAAATTAAGAAAAATGTTAATGGCCTGATGGCTAGCCACTTTGGAGTAACATGTGATTAAAGCATTTCGAAAGCGCACTACTTCACTCGTATTACGGAACGATAAGCCCACTGTGGCCACTCCTCAAGATGAGGTTCCTATCGCTGACATCGATATGCGGCATCGCTTTTCTGTGCTATATTTTGCATTCCACGTACACATTGGTTTCGTTGTTTCGGGCCCCACAGTGCACACCGGGCACCGGAACACCCTGCTATCGGTCGCAGCTGACCAAGGGCAAGTTTTTGCAGCTTTCGCTGTACACATCGCCATCGGCAAATCCTCCAAACGGTGCCAAGGTAGCTAAACTTGGCACCGTTAACCCCTTCGATCCTTTCGTAGAACTCGAGCGGTAATTATGTCAACGGGTGACCCAATCAGAGCACATGTTAATCCGTTTTTTCATTTTCTAGATCATACACTTTTGCGCTGCCGAAGGAAACGCGTTCCAACGGGACACTGTATATGTTTGCCGTCTTGACGAAAGGGGCAAAGTCGCTTGAATGGGACGCGGTTCGAAGTCAGAGCACCTCGGTGATCAAGAAATTTGGCCTCACGCACTACATGGTACCGAGGACGGCGACAATCAATCTGCTGAACGATAAGGTACGGGAAGGCGTAAAGATTTGGTGCTTCCCAAGGTGCTGACCCGGTTGTCATCCATCTGTTTTTAGGTCGGTAGTAAAAAACCGAACAGGCTCGTGAACCAGAAGCGCATCGCTCACATTCGGCAGAATGTGTTTCTGCACATCATCACGGAGGATTTCTCCGTTTCGGCGCGAGACATGCCGGCCGAGTTGGCACGCGATATCCGGATCACACCGGACAACCTGGTGATGCCGATCATACGGAGCGATTTCTCGAAGGAAAAGCTGGCCGACCTGGTGGAGATTGATCCGGCGACGAAGGAGGCAACCATCACGATCCACTACGCACCGTGCTCGGCCGGAAAGATTAAAATGTTGGCACAAATCGAGCGCGCCATGTCGGACCTGACAGCGCTGGGTTTCAGCGAAAAAGACATAGATGAGGTACGTCGAACGGAACCCATTGTTGGTGCTGTGTCCTCACGTTGTTTCGTTTGCAGGTAAAGTCCATCTTTTCCGACACCAACGTGTATCTGCTTTGCGGCACGATCGTCATTAGCAGTGTGCATGTAAGGATATTGCTCTTCGCGAATAGATCCGGCTTTAATTACATTCGACATGATTTCGTTTTTAGCTGCTGATTGATTTCCTGTCGTTTAAAAACGATATTCTGTTCTGGAAGCGTAAACGCCACTATGCGGGGCTTTCGCTTCGGAGCACGCTCTGGCGTACGTTTAGCCACGTGATCATTTTCCTGTACCTGTTGGACGAAGAAACGTCGCTCCTAATCCTGATACCGACCGGCATCGGCACCCTGATTGAGATGTGGAAGGCCAAGAAGATCCTAAAGCTTGAAATTAGCTTCCGAGGTGGCATTCGCGTTCGATCGGGACACGATGGCAACGATGTGCCGAACTCGATCAAAACGGAAGAACGCAACACTCTCGCGTTGGACAAGGAAGCGATGCAGTACCTGAGCTACGTGCTGTATCCGCTGTGCATTGCGGGAGCCATTTATTCGCTTCTGTATCTTCCTCATAAGAGGTAAGCCAGTACAGCTGCGGTCTCTTGCGCAAACACTACATTTTCAATCCGCTTGCTTACAGTTGGTACTCGTGGACCATCAGTTCCATGGCGAACGGCGTTTACGCGTTTGGATTCCTATTTATGCTGCCGCAGCTCTTTATCAACTACAAACTGAAGTCGGTCGCTGCACTACCGTGGCGTGTTTTCATGTACAAAGCGTTCAACACATTCATCGACGATGTGTTCGCGTTTATCATTCCAATGCCAACGGCCCACCGGTTCGCCTGCTTCCGGGACGATATCGTCTTTCTGGTCTATCTCTACCAGCGCTGGTAAGTGCACCTTGGGCGGAGCAGAGCGAATGTCACACTTTAACACCCCTTTCCATTTGCTAGGTTGTATCCGGTGGATAAGACGCGCATCGATGAAGACGAACGAGTGCCTCTGCTGGACAAAGATCAAGACGCGGCCAGCAAAGAGAAGCAAAAGAGCGACAAGATTGGGGACAGTGATAGCAAAAAAGATAATTAAACCTACGACTGTAGCATTTATCACGTTCCACACTTTCTGCAATACTACGCGTTAGGGACTCTAAGAATATGATCCGTTGTGATGCACGGGATAGGACAGTTAAAGTTCCATTAACCGCATACCCACAAATGGTAATCATCAGTTTTGTTGATGTATTGAGCGAATGTTCGTGATTTCGTGATCGTAGTTTAAAGCAGTTCGAGCCAAGCCTGATAATGATCATTCTTTTCTAAATTCCATAAATTTCATAGTGTACACACCTTTTTTACCAATGATTATATTCCATTCTGTGAGCTGTGACCAGTTCTTTCTAAGCTATTATACACCGATGGCATTGTTTGTACACTACCGTCGATGAAAGAAAAACTGTACAAGACAATAATCGATAGAATCTTTTAGGTCTTCCGATTTTTTTGGTAATGCAAAGTCCTTTTGGCAGTATTTTGTTAATAATACATTCCATCCTTATTCGTTGTCCCTGAAAAATGAGAAATGTCTCACTAATGAGTTGTTTAATATGCTTCAGTTACAGAACCGTCCAAAAGCTATATTTCTTCCTCAATAAATACTGCTATGCACAATTTAGATAACTGAATAAATCAATTATTCCAAAAGAATTGGCATAGTTGCCCAATTGTGAATTGTGAACAGCTTAGTGTTAAGTATACCAAATTCATAACAAAATGTTTTGCAATTGTACTAAATAAAGCACCTCGTGAATCTTTTGCAATGAAATGCAGAACTCATGTAAACGTAAATGTTTCTCGTTGCTCCTCGTCCGGACTACATTTCAATCTATACGGCGCAGATCGTTTATCAGACATTGTAATTCTCATGTTGAATACCAAATAGGAGAGAATTGGACAAAGAACAGGAAACGGATCGTGGGTTTTTAACCAGACGCAGGCAAAACGCAGCGAACCAATTGATCCGATTCATCAATCCGTTCGTTCGGATGATTGTCGGGAATGTGTTTGCGAGCATTTCTGCTTACGTTTGGCCCGCCGTTCGAAACGGTTGTGTGTGTGTGTGTGTGTGTGTGTGCGGCCTTTTCTCCCTCAAGAAAGCGGACCCCATTTGTTTTCGATTGAAAAATTATGTACCAAAAATAAAGCAATTCCGTGCGTTCATGCGAGCAATTTTATGCTGCGAAACCCGAGCGCACGGTTTGAGGTTTTGATGTGCTCGAATTTAAAACAATTTTGCTGTTTCGGTAGTTACGTTCCGAAATTAAGTAGTTAGCAGTTTGTGTATAAGTTTACACGCTATTACGTAAATAATTAATGATTAAACTTTAATATTCAACAGACAAAGTTCACGTCAGTAGACGGTGTTTAAACTGCTTCTCGCGAAAGCAATAATGCATCGAAATGCGTTCCATCAGCTGCAATAATTGCAATTAAGTCCGTCCGTTGAGTGTGGGATGGGTTAAAAATCAACAGAAAACGAAGAGATTAACAACGGCCATATCTGGGTTTTACAACAAATCCGCTACGCATCGATTGACGCACCAGTTTATCGATTTTATATCGCCCGCCCGGACCTAATATTTCAATCCAGGTAGGTTCATTGTTCATCGGTTGTTCCGCGGAAGTCGCGGATGGGTGGCCGAATTTGGCCAACAGCACAACTTTGCAGCGGCAACCCGAGTGTCGGTCATAGCGTTTGCATAAGTAATTTATGATAGGCATCGGGTGTGTTCGTAACAGTTCGTTAGTGTCCACCATTGAGCTCATAATTGCTCGCTAATTCGATTCCACTTTCCGCCTCCGAGAGCTCATGGCAGAGTGGGCAGTGTGGGCAACGCGCGGCTTAATGGGCAGATGCAAACCAATAAATGTTTCGGTGCTCTGTTCGATCCAGCTGTTCGAAAGCCCTCTCCTAAGCCGTGGTCGGCTGGTGGAGTTCCGGAAAGTGTGCCACATGTGTGAATAAAACACCACCAGAACAATTCAGACAGCACAACATCTGTGTCTATTATTTTAAACTGCTTTGGCAGACAACTACTCCCACTACTAACCGTCCAGAGGAGTCACACCAATTTAGTAGAGTGACGATACTTATTGTGTGTTAAACATGTCAGACCGTAACTCTAGCCGGACTCTCTGGCGCCCAGTTTGCCAAGTTTATGAAGGTGTGATTGAATTTCGATTTGATTATGTAAATTTTTCTGCCGAACCAACCCCGATTGATAATTGAATCGATCCGGAGGACGAGACGAGTCCGGTCGTCCCGAAGAACGTGCCCAAAAATTGTTGGCGCTGTTGCGCGGCGGCGTTACTTTTGCCCGACTTCTCTTCATTAAGTTGCTAATTTGTTGCCGGCGCGCGAAACGTGAGCCATTTAATAGTCGCCGTCTTTGGGTTCAAGAAACGACGCCCCTCTTGCCAAGCGAATCGTAGCAGTTGGGCCTGCTTTGGAACGTTGTTGGCACGTCACGGTGTTGTCCCCGAGCCTGCTAGCAACTTGAGGATTGCTTTCGGCGGACCATCTTGTTTTCAGGTGCGATTAATGGAGATCGCTTCAAAGCGTTTGAATTTCGGAGATTTGCCAAACACGATAAGCAGGAGAGAGAGAGAGAGAGAGAGAGAGAGAAAGAGACGTCGCCCCAAAGGAAAGCCTCGGTTCGCTTGCTTGGGGTTATGATGAAGTAATGGAAACGCGGCGTAGAGGAAGCCCATTAAAAGCGCAAGATACGCGGAAATATGAGGACGTAAACGAGACGGAGATGAAGAGAGAATTAATCAATCGTGATTAGCGGCAGCGGCAGCACTCGGCGGCCGCCGCTCGCTTATGATGGGCGCCGCGTTCCACAGATCTATTATAGTTTGAATCGCTTCGCTTAAGTACCGTACGTGACATTTATATCATTTCTCTCGTTTGCCTCGATCAATTGATAGCACTTGTGTAGCGACGGGGGCCCGTGATTGTGTGTTGCGCAAGAAGAAAGTTGCGTGGTGTGGAGGGTAAAATATAACGAGACAAAGGTTCACCGACGGGCGGCCCTGACGGTGGGTGATTCCACCCAGGGACCAGGGTATGTGCTAGCCTCCCCGCACGCCGTACATACACGCCCCCGTGTGCAGCACACGCGGGAGTAACCACTTACCACCCGGGGGGTTCGGGTGGCGGGGTCGGTGAAATATTGCGAAAAAATGTGCTTTGATGAACCTTCGCGGCCGAGGCGAGGCGCGAAGGCAGATGAAATAAATAATAAAAAGGAAGGAAAGGAACCGATTTCCTACATAAAGCGCCCAACACGCCCACCATACGACGACGACGACGGGGGCAACAAATGAAATGCTGAAATATGTTCGCAGCATAATTTCGTGTCGTCGTCCGCGTCCGTTTGCCCCATTGTGGGCACATTCCTTTTAATGTGACGAACGGTGTGCGCAGAATGCGTAATACCACATGTAATTTAGCGAAATGAAAAGGACGATTGTGGACGATTGTCCGCCAAGTGGTGAAATATGGAAACGTGGCTGGAAGGTGTTGATGCTACGATGGATGGAATGGAATGGACGGCACGAGCTCGGTGTGTTTATGCCCCGGCAGCCGACAGCTAGCGCAATCTTCTTCCCGCCTACGAACACAAATTTATTCAATTAAAATTGATATTATTTAAAGATGGGATGATGTTATTATTTTGAAGTATAAAAGTTTTCAATTAAAACACCCAGCGAAGAAGCGGCTCAAGAAGCGCCCGTATATGGGGAATCCCGGTGTGTATCCGGCGCGCCCACCGCGTTTCTTATCACGAGCGAACGACAGAGAGGCCCACCATGTATGGGGCCCAGGCCCAGGATCCACGCCATCGTAACCATTTAGCACTGTCTGCGTCCCTGTCCCGCACTGGCCGACGCGGCGGATTAATACCGCACCTCCGACCGCCGCCGCACCGACATCCGGATGCAGCCTCCGGCGGGATGGAGCGTCGAACAAAGCGTCGAAATGAAAAATTATGATATACACTTCCCGTTTGCTATGTGGCCAGCGGCAGCGGCGGCCCAGTGGTGGGGAGTAAAACTTATGTACAATCTACTTAAATTCAATACACAGACCGATTCCGTAGAATGTCAGAAGGGAAATTTAATCAGAGTGGCATCGTCGTGGCGTGGCGTGGCGTTTTTGCTCCTTTCATTACACGATTATATGTCAAACGCAAAACGATCGTGCGCTTGGCACCTTTCGCGGCACTCGGGCCACATACACACGGGCCAAGGGGCATGGGGTGGAGGACGGGGCCCAGTACACATATGCACACGGAAGCGAAATTGAAACCGTGGCTCGTGGCCCCTCGCCCGAACACAGAAACCGAGCTTGGTTCCCGGTCGCGTGCATAATTCAGCCCCTGTCCTGGTTCGCAATGGAAAGGATATTTATGTACCCCGAAGCTGGGTGCGAACATTATTATTAGCCTCCGCCGCGCGCTTGTGTGTGTGTGTGTGCGCGAACGCCAATCATCGTCGGATGTCCTGCGGGTGTCCTGCTGCCGGGTGGGTGGAGCTAATTGTACGTGCTATAAATCCAATTATCCTGAATGAAAAAGCGAAAGAAAACACTTCTTGACGTTCCGACGCGAGGGGCGTGGCTTACGGTGTGTGTCGGCCATGACGGCCGGGTTTGTGTGTGTGCGTATTCGGGCCGCTTTCTAATGGCTCCTCCTTCGCTCGCTCTCGCGGTCGTTGTCTTGTTCTTTTTCGCAGCTGAAGTCCTTCAACACACACTACAAACACCGCGAATGACGAATGGGAAACACTGCGCGCGTGTGTGTGTGAGCGCGCATTTCTGTTTGATTGTTTTCTCTTCACACACATTAGAAGATAAGAAAACGCATTCGACGAAGCACATAGGAAGCACATAGCAGCCGAACCAATGGAGGAGGAAGAAACCCCACGAAAAAGGCCGACTCGGCATGGACGTTTTCCGCGCTCGAACGGGTTCGTCAGTTTTCCAGCCACGAACGCGCTGCCAACAACGCACGGCCATACGGCGGTCTCGCTGCTGCTCTGGCTCCGACGGTCTGCTCCGATACCGTGTTTACGTTGGACGTGTCCGCAGTGGTCGTAACCCGTTCCCGGTGCTCCTTTCCACGGTAACGTGTCGGATCGCTTGCGTCATTGTGTGTGCGTGTGTGTGCATGTGCCCGAGCCGGTGTTTTTATTGCTTCACACTTTTCAATGCTCACTCTTGCTCGCTCTCGCGCGCTCTCTCGCTCTATCTCGATCGATCGATTGTGGAGCAAACGCACGTCGCCGTCGTTGTTAAGTGAATGCCGATTGTGTGGTTGTAGTTGTCGAGACACTTCAGACACACCACAGAGCCACGCACTGACAGCCAGGATAGGCCGCCAATGGGACCCTCGGCAGGGCTCAGGTGCTGATGATTTTTTAATTCATTCGTCGGTGTTTTGTAAACAAATCGGTCAACCGTGTGTGCCCTTTGGTGGACTATTCGAAAGGACCGTGCACCGCTTCCGTGCCATTCTATTGGCATTCGACCTCGCGTGGTAATGGTTCGAAAGTTGCTATCGAAAAGAGTTAGTTCATCCGTCGGGAGTGTCGTGTCCAAGCCGATCAGCAGTTTGTGTGTGTCCTTTGCCTGGTGTCTGTTTGTTTTTGTTACGCTCTCTGCGCTTTTCTCTCTATTTTCTCTGCCCTGCACATTATTGCCAAACGCAACAAATGCTCTGCAACAACGGTAGTTCCACCATTCAAAACTCTCGGTGTGTGCGTGTGTGAGCAAGGATTGCAATTTAATAAAATGCAAATAAAAAGCAAAACATGATGCCTTCCGCTGCCGTGCTTCCGTAGGCCTAGGTGTGTGCAGGAAGGATTGGAACTAGGACAAACGTTGCAGACCCTCCGCGTGTGTGTGATAGTGCACTTCCGAACGCACTGCTGCTCAATTGCTAGTGTATTTGTGTCCCTACGGTGCTTACGAACTTGTGTTGCGAAACAACAAACTGGCCGGAGCCTCAAAAAGGCTAGTCCGTGTGGTGGAAAAGTTCGTTCCGTTTGTTGTCGTTAGTCTTTTCGGTGGTTCCCAGCGAGGGCCATCACTCGATTCGAAACGGTACCAACGGGAGTAAACAAACGGAAGCCTGAAATCGACACACGTCAGCAAGTTAACGAATGATGCACAATTGATTATACAGAATTGATAATTGAGGACCCAAGTTACTGCCTATCCGGTGTTGCGTCGTGTCATGTGGGCATTACTATGAAAATGTTCGCAATCAAACAATTCAGTTCCGCGCTCCTCCCTGTTACGTGAATTCTGCTACATTTCTGAATAATTTTGATTTGGTGATTGCGCTTCACCTTTTGAGTTATGAAAAAAATGAAGCTAATTAGAGTTTCTCGTGAGTGAAATTCGTGCCAAGCGGAACATGTCACAGCGGAAAGGTTGTTGAACTCATAAAAGCAGTTCCTGAGGCTTGTTTCCGTTGCCCAAGTTTGTTGTGAATTATTCATAATCGTGCAGTAATTGTTCACCAAAAACATAGCCCAAGAAGCGAGCGAGAAAGGAAGAAAACTGCGGAGAGAAAGTGTCAAAACTGAAAGGCCGTGGAGCAATGTTTAAAATAAACAAAAATGTAGTATGCTAATGCGGTGCTCTGCAGTGAAGCTACCTACGTCCCTACATACCTTCGTTACAACCGATAATAGGCCGCACTACAAGACACTATTTTTGTAGCACTTTTCCAGTATTAAGCAGCAATTAAAATATGAAACATGGACATCGCAGCAAAGGAGCCCTTAATGGCCCCATTATACCAAGCGAGTGCAGTGAAGCGACGTTTGTTTGTTGCAAATTAAGCTACAAAAAAAAATCATCCGAGTTTGTAGTATTCGAAGATGGCCCAAAAAGTAATTGTTTAGTAATTGCTTTTCTAAAGTGCTATAAAAGCAACCATTAACGGCGACAACCCGGACAAGATCGGCCACGGCAAGTAACTAGCAGCTATTAACAGCTGGTTAAAAGTGTGTAAAAATGCCAACGGACCGTTTGCCGTCGGCTGCCGACAAAGCGCCCGAGAGCAGTGCGCGCGCCCTCAAATTCCTTTCTTCAGTGGCCTTAACGACCCCCTTTTAACCCCCTGTTTTGTAATTTTCAGATAATGAAAAACGTTAGAAATATGTGAAATTGGATTGTTGCGCTGCCACCCGTTCCGGTGCGGGATTTAGAAATGTTTTAGTAGCACAGGAAGAATTTTCGCATCAACGCAAAGCGCAAAGGATGCTTCTGGTGTGCACCGAGGATTGTTAGTGTTGGAGAGTCCATAAAACAGTGTCGAGTGGTGAAATACGAAACACAAACCGAGTGTGGGTTCCGTGACGAAGGACTGGTGGTGACTGGTGGCCGGTCCGTATGATCGTTCCGGGCGGTGCAGGTCGATGAGCTGTTGTTTGATGAGATGGTTCTAGAGCACCAGGGAATGTTGCAGAATCTGCAAACTCTCGGCTCGCAGCCAGCCCTGCAGCTGTACGCGGCGGCCGCGGCTGCCCAGTTGGCGCCCCGGAACCGCAACAGTGTGCCCCCGCAATGGGCTCCGTTTCTTCAGTTCGGTGTGCCGAACGTTTTCGGTGGACACTTCCTGACGAGACCCCGGTTCGGGCCGCCCGGAGGTGGGCCACCGAACCTGACGTCGCTCGGGGGCGGTCCGGGTGCCGGTGGTGGCCCCGGCAGCGGCCCCATGCCCGGATCGCTCGTGAACGGCGGTTCACATCCCAACATATCACCTCACCGCGCCATGCAGGGACCACCGAGCGAGGATTCCAACGATGATCGAGGTGAGTAACGTGGGGAGAGAGGTTTTTTATTAAATCAGCTTCGTTTCTTCAATTGCATCGTTCCCAAGTGAAGCTGGGAGAAGAAAAAAGCTAAGCACCGGTAGTAATAGTATAGCATTAAGAACGCTGCAAAACGTGGCGTTAATTAGAAACATTCAGCACAAAGTATCTGTTTGATGAAAAGGCCTCGATCGCTCGATGTGCTAATATGAAAACTCCCATCACCGAGCGCGGTGGCCTGGCGCCGATAGCACTGCGGCACGGAGCACGGAGCAATCTCGAGGAGTAATTGTTTTCATTCGCTTACAACTAACTAGCGATAGAGCGCAGCGAAAACAGTGCCTCGCACGCAGCCTTATTAACGCCGCATTAACGACTGCGCTGCACTCTGTCTAGTGCGCGATGGCAATTATTCAGTCAAAACGTCGAACCGCTTGACACAATCTTGGACACGGCCACGGCGGCTGTTACGGCAGCTGCACCAGACGACGCCAGCAACAACAAACCCAACGGGCAGGAGGCACACACATGGGCACACGAGCGCACGGGCCCACAAGTGTACACGTGATCGAGGCCTCGACTTCCTTCGGGCTGTGGTGTTATTATCATTTGATTGAAATTCAATAATGAACCCCTAACGGGTGGGATTTATAATTCAATTATAATGGGGAGAAAAAGGCAAACCGGCATCAATCTTCCAGACGCTGTGCATCTCCGAGGCCGGGCTGATGCGCGATCATCTGCGATCGCCGTCGTTAGCCGGTGACGATGCGCGCCGTAATGCGTAATTGGATGGCGTCTGCTGAGGATGTCAATCGGTTCGCTTAGTTTTAATCACACGCGCTCTAATTGCTAACGATGAGTGGCAGCAGTGGCCAGCAGCAGTGGGAAGAGAAATTAGATTGTCAAAATTCTGAATGTAACGCAATCCTTTAATGTCATAATGAGGGAAAACAGCGTATCGATTGCTAACTTTATTGATATCAATGGGACTTTAACAGGTTGATCGCAACGGGTACACATTCGGAACCCCGCATAACGGAAGCAAAATAATCAATACAATAAAGTGGTAATGGATTTACGGTTTAATTTCTCAATTATTGCCCTCAGTCTGGGCCGGCCGGGATCGTCTTTCTCGACGCTCAGCACCAGCTTATGTATAGTATCATTCCGAGGCGCAGTATAATAAAGACCCGGAACCGGTCCCGAAACTCCCGAAGGATCGTCGAAAAAGGAGCCACAAGAGGAGCGACAAACGCACACACCAAGAACCAAAAAAAAAACAAGGGCTTCGATCCGATCCGTTCCGGTAGCATTTAAAAGTGGCAATCGGTAGTCAATATAATTTTTACCACCACACCGCACCATCTCGTTGCCTATCCTTTCCGGAGAGGCCTTTCTCGTGCCCGCCACTCGGTTTGGGAAAGAATTTCTTGCTCGGATTAAATTTATCACCATCCCAAAGTCCTTTTTCACTAGGCGCTCTTGGCGGCCTGGAACATTGCGCCCGGATCGAGAGTCCTGCTGATGATCCCTGGACATAAAATGGCAAAATAATTCGGCCCGAACGCTCGTAAAACATTTGCCGGCGGTCACTCGGTCCAGTGGCACACATGTCGCCGATTAAAAAACGTTGCGGCCGGAAGGATCAAACGTCAGGATTATGCCCAGTACGTGCCACTTTCATTATTGATAATCAGCTATTCCGACTTAAAAACGGCACAATAATCACAGGGCAATAAAATACTATCACGTTTCCCAGTGTTCAAACGTTTTGTGCCGGCAAACAGTTTTATTGGAGCGCGACTCCCATTGGTTTCCGATGATCCCCAACAACTCAGCGTGCCGGGGGTTTAGGGCCGTGGTGTCTCTTACCGTTTGGGGTCCCTTTTTTATTTATCACATCAAAAGAATAGTATTTTTGATTAAAAACAGCCATCAAATAAATTCTAAATATTTGGGCCAAACACACTTGGGGAAACTAAATCTCGTCGGACGCAGATACCCATGCTCACACCGGAGCGAACGTGTGTCACTTTCTGTTTGCCGGCCGTTTTCTCGTTTCAATAAAATCATCGAATATCGTACTAATGTCTTCACCCGAGCCGATCGATACTCATTTGCATAGCCCCGGGGATCGCTACATACAATCAATCGTCAAATTATTGAAACTCCATTCCGATGCTCCCCGAAGCCAGCGCAAGAAACCCATCTCGGATTCCGGCTCCTCGAACCTCGGACCGGCCCGGTACACCCCGCTGGCCAGATCTCGTCAACGGGTGTAATAATAATCATAACTAATCGGATAATGGAATGGCCGGCTGCCGGCCATCCCTTCCCATCCCGGCCGATGGGTGCAATACGGAGGAGCCACGGCGAACACGGCGGAAGAATATTTAATTCTCGCCTTTCGTTCGTTCGCTCGCAGCGATAATCGTGTCATATTTTTGAACAACTTCATAAAGTGGAAGACTTCATTTGGTGGCTTGCCGGTTTAAGGCTTAGTGCGGCCTTCCGATGCCGACCGACCGAACGGCCAGCGTTTATGTTCCTCCGAACCTTTATGCGCTTGGCCGTTCTTGGTACACCCTTGGCTGTGGTTTACCGTCAAAAGCGGTACGCGTCACTAAACGGTGGTTGGTGCGGTGAGTTAACAAGAGATGGTTCAATCATTTGTTCCTTACCGAAAAACCGTCGTTTCATGTGGTGGGACTTTCGGCACTGGGGATTAACCAAAACCGTTTACAACCGTGTGGCCATGCTGGGCCATACTTAACATTGGCAACAACAATCCATTTATTTGAAGACAATTTGTTTCTCGTCAAGGCTCCCGCAAAAGCGCTACCAATGTTTACTAAGATCTATTGGGAAGCCACTTTCCCTGCTTAGTACGATGTGAATGAATTTGGATGCTGCGATCGTGAGCTCTTCATTCAAATGATATTCTAGAATATCTCCATTTAGTTTGAAAATTCCATCCATTGCCAAGATGTTGCTTTGATGTTGCTGTTAAAAATTAAGGAAACTTGGCTTGAGTGCACTGGACCTTTATTTTTCAACTCTCGTTCTGTAATGAGTTAATTCATTTTTACTTTGTTAAAATAAACGATTTTGGTTCAATTAACAGTTCTTGTTTCATGGCACAGACAAAACGGGTTTTTTATATCAAAGCATATAATTTGGTATCCTTATTTAAGCTCATTCGGCTGCGCATACATTCGGTCATACGTTGGAGAGTTTAGCTAATGTTTACTAAATTACGCTATTTAGTTTGTTGTTGAACCACTCACTAGCATTGATGAGTGAAATAGAAATAGTTCCAGGAAAATTGTGTTTATAGCATCACTCCGTTTTGTTTTTTTTGCTCCCTGGAATCGAAATAGTTGATAACAGACTTGTTTTGGCTTCTTTTCTATCATGTCGTCGAGAGTCGTCGTACACGATTTTCCGTGCGTCCGTGCAGTTTTCAACGTGACTCTTGAAACGAACAAATTGTGGTCATAAATCTTCCTTTTTTTCAAAGGACGAATTAAATTCCACTTTACACCTCGGGCCATTCATCCCATGGCAGCCAGACCGTTAGCGAGACATCGATAAAGCGATGGGTTTTTTTTCTGGTTGGTTTGTAATATGCATGAGTTTATTTCCCTAAACGGAAACTAACTCTCCGGCAGACTCTGACTGCTTGCATCAGCAATTAGCGATCCGCAGTTCGAGAAATGCTGGCTAAAGAGCATCAGTGGCGCATCTCT
Source organism: Anopheles cruzii (assembly GCF_943734635.1). Taxonomy (NCBI): domain Eukaryota; kingdom Metazoa; phylum Arthropoda; class Insecta; order Diptera; family Culicidae; genus Anopheles; species Anopheles cruzii. The sequence continues at coordinate 14,353,926 of NC_069145.1, forward strand.
GGCCTCGAGCGGTTCAGGAAGGCAGCAACCGTATACATCTTTTGAGTGGACCTCTTCCGGTTCGCGACTCTCTGACGTCTGCGCACTGCAAACTAATGAGGAAATTGAAATAATTTTAAAGGTGAGAAAAGTGATTAGCAAACTGGCTAATAATCGCGCAACCGGTCCGACAAATAGCGATGGCTAATTGATAGTTTTTAATCACTTCTCTTGAATTTCTTGTATTTCGAAGAAAATAAGCGAAAGGGGAGTTTTATGTCAAATAAATGAGTCGCCCTTTTCATTGGGACCGAAACATTACAGCCTTTCACTGCGATCATTGCGCTGGGCTGTAGGAACTGTACCATGTTAATGGCCATCTCTTTTAAAAGTGTTGAAAACAAGCAAACAAACAACCACAATGGGCAGCAGCTGCAAAACATGTTTATGAAAAACTGAAAAACATCATCAACTCGCCAGCAACGGCTCGCCAACTAGCAAACGCCACACCACCCGAGTGATTGATAACATAAATTATGATCCATTGTCCAGCGCCGGCGTGTGTACTGGAGCTTCATCACAAAACTATGGGTCGCGTCGTAAAGGGTCCCACGAAAGTAAGAGGCCCACAGAGCCGGGCGGCCTTTGGAGCCTGGAAGGCGCGCCAGTCGCGTCCCTCTCTCGGTACTGCGCGGTTTGATTTCTTGTTTCAATAACTCATTATTGTTTCCCATTCGGCCATGGGACTCGTACGCGCACTGATTGCGTTCGGCGGCGCCGCCGGAAGTTGATTGGATTGACCTGTGGCCCCACACCGTGGCCACCACCAGTGCCCGGTGCTGCGCGAACGGAACTTCTGTGCGCCGGTCGGTTGAGCGATTGCGTCGCATCGCATCTAGCAGCGGACGGTAATCAGGGGAATTTAATTACGATTAACAGTGACACATTTTAATGTCCGATTGGCCGTTTCCGTTCGAGGTTTCGTGGCCTCGTGGTCCTGGAAAAGGAAGCCAATAATTTATGGCTACACACTGCGCAGTAGAAAATGAGGGAGTCAAACCATCGGTGTAGCCTCATTACCAAGAAAACTGTCGATTATTTTTTGAAACTAAAGAAAAACAAAAGTTTGCTGATTCTTTTGATGTCTTTCCGAAGAAATTCATATCGCCATTCGCGGAACACTCTTTGTGGTTTCAACGTTTGCGTTTGTCGTTCAATGTGACCGCATTTGTAAAACATTAGATTGGCACGCTGCAAGCGGCCAAGATTTCTCCCCAGACAATAACCTTTCCTGCGAGTATTCTTGCCACGTAACTTTCATTTATTGAATGCTGTTTGTTTTGTTCACCGACACCGGAGCCTATTCCTTAGGAATTGTCGAACACGTACGCGTGTGTGTCGTTCAGGCGTTTCAAGTCCTGTGTCAAACCATTCCATACGAGATCCCGCTCAGCCGTTCGGCTGTGTCTCATGGGGGCGATTTGAATTCAAAGGACCCGTGCCACAGTTCGGAACCATTTATGCTAAGTACCTTTCACGTGGGGAGCCAACGTTTTTGCGTTCCGTTCGCGAAAAAGCCACGCCAACACTATTCCAGTGCGTATTCCATTAGAATATGATAAAAGATGCCGAGGGCGTCGCGCTGTGGTGAGCAACCTAATCGATGATGCCCGGTGTGGTGTCCCCAGTCCCCGAAAATCTTTAAAATTCCATTCTCCTCCCACTGCCCCCTCTCTCTCTCTGTCGGGATCTGTTTGAGTCAATCGATCCCGGCACCGCAAAAATCGAACCTTGAGAAGCGAACGGAATCAAAACGAAACTATGCCGCTTAACATACATTTCCATAGGTTTTCAATAAACGTAAACGACCACCGAAAGGCGTGATCATCACCATCGCATAATAATCATAATCATGCGCGCAGGGAGCTCTGCGCTCCCTGATCGGATCGGATTTCGGTCCCGGTCGATTGGCAGTCGACGGAGGCAGTCGCTTTTCGGGGTGGTTTCCTTTCGGCCCAGCCCTGGCCCCTGGAGCGGCCGAAGCCTTGTTCCTGGCTCCTTTTTAACACCGGGAATGATTGCTTCGGAATCGATAAACATAAACATTGGGAATGGATTCTTGATAGCCCGTAGGACAGGATCCATGGAGAAGAGACAGAAAACCCGAAAGCCGTAATGGGCGATACTTGATACGAATTTAGCTCAATCGGGGACACTTTTAGTGACAGGCGCAGTGACTGCACGCGCGAATAGTGAAGCGTGAGGACGCAAAAAAGTGCGCCGCGATCATGCATCATAGCGGCAGGGTCCTACGCGGACTTACGGAGACAAGTTGGCGAACCATTACCCGTGAGCACGCGAAATGAAGATTTATGAGGCGTACGTGTTGGACGTTTAGCGCTCGGCCAGTGTGTGATAAATTACACTTAATGTGCATATTGCATTGTTGAATAGTTATTGGCCGCGCAAAAGGATGGCTCGCGCTGCTCGCTGGGCACTTCCGAAAACTGGTCTTTTCAGCAAAAGGATTCACATGGGCACAGGCACTAGGACAGTGACGCGAAGTTAGTGTTGGCTCATTGCATCGACCGGAGAGCCAATTATTCGTAACTTATTATAAAATGTTGGCACCGAATTGCCACACGGTTGACTTCCGGGCAGCAGAGCTTGTACTACCTCCAGTGGGCTTGTAATTGCCCACTTCAAACCCCCGTTGTCCCAGGCCGGGTCCGACAGGTCCCTTCTAATTCTATTTTCGCCATCCCGCACTTGAAGCGATCCCAGAACCGCGACCAGGGCTCGGTAATGACTTGTAACGAATGTAATTTAATTCATTCCGGTCGACAATCGCACCCGGCGTGTCGCCGTGAATTGCTGGCTGGGCCCTTTTTTGCGTGCCCCGGAATCCGAACAGATTGCCACGTCGCCCCGTGGAAGGTGAGCATCCCTTCGGCCAACGGTTGGTCGGGGTGGCATTTTTTCCAATTATAGCACACGGCCAGGACGATCATCATCCGAGTTGCCGAAAGGGCCCCACCGGAGAAATTCGGCATCAGATAAGGCAGGAGATAACTCCTCACGGTGGCCGGTGGCTGGTGACGGGAAAATAGAAATGGAAAACTGTCAGCGTTGGAGAGAGATGGGAGAGGGCGAATAAAAGTGGTAAAACCCTTGATTTCGCGGCGCGCATCCGCACTATCTGAAGTGGGAAATCTGAAATTAAACACTTCCAAAATAGACACACACACACACGAGCGCGCGAGTTGGTTGGATATGAATTTGTAGGAAACCCTTTTGTGCCTAAAATCGTACCATCTGCTTATCGGTCCGTGAAATGATTTCAAAACCCAACCAAACAACCCCAAACACAGGGCCGCTGAAAAAGGGGCAAAGGAGCGTTGGAGGAGCTCAGGACTTTGCGGCCGAACAGGGAACAGAAGTTTTGGTATGAATTTATATTTAATGGCAGATCTTACCGGGGGTGATTTTTGATGGAATGGTGCCGAAACGCGACAAAACGTTTGATGTCATCGAACACGCTGCTAACTGACAGGGCCACCTGAATTGACTTGACTTGATCTGCAACATAGGAGGCACCGTCTGTTATGATGAACATGAGCGGTGCTCACTTTAATTGAAGAATAAACTAAATCAGACAGGACCGGACCGAACCAATTCGAAGGAGTTGTTGGAAACTTAACTTTATTAGACACTTGTTTATTAGATTAGATTAGACAGATAGTAAACCACCACCAGGAGTTAAACCACGATCTGATAACTATTTAGTACATAGGAAGTTGCATATTTTCAGAATGGTTTCCCCAGTACACCAATTTATCATCTCAATGTATGACTGATTTGCTACAAACCCTTTTGCTACCACGTAACATGAATACAATTTATGTTAAACTTTTACATCGTTTTTTTACTGTCCTTTAAAACTTTCCCGTGTTACGTTTCCAATTAACCTGAAGCCATGTGTCGAGTGCATGGCTGAGAATGGATTTAATGGTGTGAAAGGAAAGTCCACCCTCTTGGCAGCTTTTTTTTGTTGCTCCAATCAATCCAAAAAAAGGTTTTTGGCACCTTTGCAGGTTCAGCAAAGTGTAAAATGGCCCGAACCCAATCTATGTAATTCTTTCAACCGCACCCACACACACACACACACGATTCTTTGATTGGCCACAGGACGTGGGTTTTTGCATACCGAATTGTCGCCTTCGACTTCGCCCATGACCCCGTCGAACACTCGAAACTCGATTATGGGTGCGGTTTGGCCAAACATTTTGGCCAACAAAACGGCAAGGGATAAACATCTTATCCCAATCTCTCGACCGCCAGCCAATAAGAAAATCATCCCTTTTGACCAAACCGTCCGCCGGGAGGGAAAAAAAAACTGGGGGAAGCCCGGGTTGACTATTGTGCTGATTCGAATCCGATTCGATACACATTTGTCTAATAAGCCGTGTAAAAACGGAAAACCACAAAAACACACAAAGACTGGGAAGCTCACCGCACTTTAGGTTTACGACCGAAAATGTGGGGAAACCCTGATTCGGTAACTGTAAGTAAGGATTCCGCCCTAGGGTGGCCCCGGGCCCCGGAGCCCCGTTCCCGTGGGAGGGCAAACCGCACCACTGTCAGGCCCGGGCCCGCTTCCGGAATACGAATTGGTTTATTTGGCGCACATTTTACGGGTGTTAGCAGGAAGTGGCTCAAATCAAGTCCCAATCCCGGCGACCCCGACCGAGGGAGGGGGGCCATTTTTGGATTTGGTTTTACATGGGCCGTATAAAATGGTACCCGAAATGGCACCGTCATCATGTCGTGTCTCGGGCGGGACGGTTCGGGTTAAGGACGTTGCACGCACCGCACGACGTCGAGGTGATTTTTTGGGTTTTCGCCTCCTTAACCAGGGAACCAGGTTACGTACGCTGCATGTCCTCTCGACGTCGTCGTCGTCGAGGTCGGTAAAGTTGCGGCCAAGGAACAGTTCGCCGGGAAAACCAAGAGAGAGAGAGATAGAGAGGGCGAGGAAGAGCAATTTACGATCTTTAATTCGATTTATCGCACCAGGATCGCACTCGGTGCGCCAATTGGTCCTTAAACGTTGCGCCCCGGTCCGGTGTGTGGGAAGGTAACGTAATTTCGGGCAGAAATTTTCCAACATTTATCACTGTGGACCCACACTTCTATTGCCCTATAAAAATAGTCATCATTTGTTACGTTTGTTCGGTCCGTGCCGGGTTGTTGTAGGTCACCTCCGGTTGGTACTAGTTGAGTCAATGGGCCTTGACGGATTACATGCACTTTTGTTTGTTTCAATGAAGAAATATTGTGAAACTAAGTGAAATACTTCAGCGCTTCTATTGAAATTCATTGATCATAGAATAAGCCAACAAAAATAATTATGATTCCTTTAAGAAAGTAGTTCGGTAGAGGCGAACAAAAACCTCAGAAAGTGATAAATTCTTGGCTAATTTATCTTAAACCGATAGACTGGTGAAATTGCATTACCACGATTCATCTTTCGGACGAACAAACTTGAAAGAGTTTCGAAGAAACAGTTTCTTGTCCCAGAATGCTTTTCTCTGTTTCTATTTCACAAAAAGATTATTTATTTACAAGCGAAACTAATGAAACGGACCCCTTCGAAAAAAAAAACAGGAGGCCAAAAAGGGTCGCGCAATTCTCAAACCTCATAAATAATCACCATCACCGCAACCGTTTTGAGCCCATTCAATTACGATTGGATTCGGTCTCTGTTCCTCCGCCGTGCCCTCCGATGATCGCTTTCCACCGCTTCCCCCGAAGGACACTGCTTGGGTCACGGAAAATCAACCGGTAAAGTGGTTCGTCTGGGCCAGGATCAAAAAAAGGGTTAGGGTTCTACCGGTTACGTCGCCGAGAGTGATCCCGATTTCGCTATTCATCACTTTTCCTATGGTGCGTATGCTGCACAGGCTTTCCCGGGGTTCGTCGGGCACCACCACCGTACCCGGGGCCATTGAGATAAAACCACCTGAGACCCGAGACATCTGATGGCGTCCTGTGGCCTGTGAGGTCCTCATCTCCTGCGTGCAGGGAGAATTGTGCGAGAGGCTTTTGCATTTTTATTCGCCCGAAAAGATGCTTCTGTCGGTGACTTATCACAGCTTCGGCTCGTAATGATGTGGGGCCTCCTCAGGGGAAATAACTAGGGTTGGGATCGGGCAAAAAAGCAGATTGACTTCCACAACCATGATTCGATTTTTTTGTCGCAAGGGCACCATCTTCTGTGCGTCCTTTCAACACCAACGGTGATTTGTTCCTATCAATCCTGGCAACCAAATCCTACAATTGGTGCTCTATTGTTTCGTGGTGTGACCAAACGAGTGGCATTTGAATAGGATAAGCCTTTTGTTTTTCGGTACCACGCTTATCCTTTTGATTTGATTTGATTTTGAAGTCCTTCTTAAGGTACTTGATCCGTGAAAATGTGGTAAACAAACGTTGCCTTCAACAACCGACCGAGCCGACCCTCGGCTGAGTGATGGTTGGCCACATTACGCCCCGGAATCGGTGATGCCTCTTGACGGCACACCGAAAATCACGCGGCGGAAATAGATTCCACCAATTACTGCCACGAGGGACCGGATGCGGATTGCGCTCGGATTGACATTTCTTCACTCCGCTCGTTCCGGACGTCGATTTCGGGCCAGGCCAGGCGGATGGATGGGGCTCCACTCTGGAGACGTTCCGAGTGCATGGCCCACGGGCCCAGCAGGCCGCTAGAACCGGAAGACACCGGAGCACCCTTTCTAGTTGGGGCAAGGAAGGCCACCCGGGGGTGCGGGGGCTCGTGCCACCCGACGGAGCGAAGCAGAACGCACAGAAACCCCATAAACCACGAGTGCGCGCGGCGCGGCGCTGCGGAGATGAAAGAAATAGATTGTATATGAAAATTTAGATTAATTGGATGCCAAATTGGATTTGGAGGTGCCCCTCGTCGGGCCCGTCTCTGGCGATTTGGCCGCTCTCGCCACTCTCACGGCGTCCCTTCACATGCCGCCGTCGGGACGGGGTCTATCTAAAACGCACGCCGCACGACAAGACGTCCTGGAGTCGTTGCGAGGCCATTTACGGGGCCGGAGCCGGTCTTTATTTGTGACATTATCCGAGGGCGCACTCGCTCTCTGCTCTGCTCTCGTAAAGTTAGGCGTAGGCCAATCAAAATGTTTGCGGTTTTAAGTTTTTCTATTAACGGGACGGACGGTCGAGAAAAAGCGTTGCCAAAGTGGGGGATCGGTATAAAAACAAATCCGCACTCCGCAATGTAATCGGAATTATTTGTCGGAGTCGTCGAAATGGAATTGGAACGGAATACGCGTGGAAGTTTCTTGTTTCTTTTTCGTTTGGGGGTTTCAGGCCAAAAATGTAATTGAGAAGTTCCAATTTTTTTGGACTTGGGCCATCGGGCTTGAGTGGTGCTCAGAGCAAAATGCGTACATAAATATGCAGGCACTCGCTATGTGCAGACAGATTTACATGTATTCAAACTTTTGCGTTAAAGAAGAGACCATCAATTTATTTAGAACTTGTGATTGTTCTATGTGCCATTGTGTCAAATATTTGTTTACTTAGATCATGTAATAATTTATTGTTTTACATTAAATTAAATAACTTACCTTGAACTTTTTGTATACCTTTCAATACGCTCCACATTCCAGCTCGGGCAACGTTTTTCCTTGGATCTAAGTACTATTCACCCAGTGCTATTTAAGTTGAACAAAAATCGGCGAAACAGATTGTCCCGTGGAAAGAAAGTTGTAGGCCGAAACACCGAAATTGTAGCGAAACATTGTTTCAAGTACACTTTCATCAACTTGTCACCGGTTACGATTGTTTCAAACCTCGCGGCCAGCAAGCTACTAATTTTCCACTTTTGTGGCCACACCTTGGCAAACGGCTTGCTTGGTCCTACCGGTGGTCACGTATGCAAAAGCTTCAGCACTTTTCTAACAAACTTTTTGACACTACACTCTGACTGGCTCGGTGCGCTCCGTTGCAACCGTTAACCCGGCAACTACTACACTGAGCTGTGCTCAAATCAGCGGTAGCGAAATATATTAATGACACCTTAATTGGGCCATGAGGTTGAGGTTCGTACCAAGCCTTGCCCAGCCACGGCCATTGCAGACCTGGAGAAAGTTTCGCTGTTCCGGTGTTTCGTGTGAAATGTTCTAAACTTTTTATTGGAAGGCTTAATCTTCCCGAGCCCAACCGCCGGGTTTGTAAGAGTTAGACTGTGCATTTTGTTGCCCGTGGCGGTTGTGGTGGTTTTCTTTTCCATTTCGAAACTCAGGTCTCAGTCTAGGACGCAGCACAAGTTTGAGCTTTTATTTATTTACTCACCTCAGTTCAAAATTTTAAACCCATCTAAAGTGGAGTTCGAAAAGTACCAAAGCGGTGTGTCTTCTGTAAGTTTCGGTGCCACGTCAGCCTTGAAAACAATCAATTTTTCCACAAATCTAGTCGTAGCTGCGGTAAAAGATGAAAGAATCCTCCGGCGGCCTTCTCTGGCAGGTCTCGGGCTGGCCGTTGGTAGGAACATTAAATTTCTTTCCATTTCGCACCACGCTCCGTTGAGCGCTCGTGGTGCGTGGTGGCCACCGTCGCACCTTCGCGTACACCTTCATTAGCATCGAACGAAAATAATTATGATGTTTTGTGCGGTACGCGAGTGTTTTGTACACCCGATCAAAATCTTACCATTGCTGCCGTGCTGTGGCCGGGCCGCACCGGCACTCAAAATGGCGGCCCCAAATGAGACGCCAAAAAGAATTCAATTTTCCGACCGGTAATTATAGAGCTGGCTGGCTGGCTGGCTGGCGGGCGGCTTGCTCCGGGGTGCGTTGGTTCATTGGTTGACCCAAATTAATAATGCATAGAAAAAGGCGATCATTTGGAAAGCCGGCGGCCAGCGGCCGGCCCCGGCTCGCCCGAGGTCAGTGAAATTAAAATCCCGCGCCATTGTGCGCCGCAAGCACGCAAGCAGCCCGGCGGCCGGTGTGTTTTCGTGGAAGGAAAATTGAATGTAGATTAGCATAATAACACATCGATGAAGACGTCTCTCTTCGGGGACGTCGCCGGGAATCAATTCTAGGCTGTTTTTGGTCTAAATTTGAAGCGGTTGCGGTGCGCTTCAGCGTTTGTGGTGAGTTTCTGCTCCAGAACGATTGGTGGTGAGTTTCTTTGAACCACACCGACGAAAAGCTGCGGTTCGAAGAGCAGTGTTGGCAACGGGTCGGAACCGGGACCATCATCCGGGACGGCGATAAAATCTTATCTACACCCCGCCCGGGGGCGCGCTGGCTCGGCTGTTGGTGTGTTGTTGCCGGAAGTGACACATTAATTTCCATTCGCACTCACCGCCGGCGGTGCTCGAGCCTGATGTTGTCCAGTCCCGGCTGCGGCCCGACCCAACCGTGGTTTTGCATGTTTCGCCGATGCTTTCGCTTTTCAAAAAATGCTGCATTTTACCGACGGGACGACGTCGCGGAGACACGTGCGGTCCGAGGTACCCGCCCCGGTCACGTAACGTGCCGTGAAGATGGATGAAAAATTTTTGCTCATTAGCCCACCTGACCGACGCCGCCACCGTCGGGCCCGCGGGCATTGTTTGTTTTAAATGGACTGCTTTACGTTTTTTTTTTCGGCGACACAGGAGCGACAAATGTGTGCTCGAAATACGGTTTGTAAAGTTTTGCGTTCTTAAACCGCGCAATAAATACGGCGTATGTAAAACAGATAAAGTTGGTCGTTGTCGGACTCTCGTTTCGGTGGCAAATATACCAGGGAAGCATACCCGGTCCGACAGTGCGCCCATTTGCAATGCATATTGCGTACTTTCGGGCGTTTTAGGTGAGGTGCTTCGAACAGCTTCAAAGCCCAAATGATGGCCCTTAATCGAGGCAATCTGCCATCGGGGCCAAAATCTATAATCAAACAATGTTTCAACAAATAAATACCGCGCGCCGCTAAACCGTATCCACTCGCTGCCACCTATTGGGGCGCTTTTCATGGTGCCAAACAAGCCACATGTTACGCTGTTACGGGAATAACGAAGTGCAAACGGAAGGTTATTTTGTTGCGCCTTCCCAACAGCTCCAAAGTACACAAAAAAATTGAATTATTCATCCGAAACTGCACTCCGCCTGGTTTGGCTGAAGCTAACTACCCGAAGCTATTCAATTATATTGCGATATTAGGGCCAAAAGTTGGTGCACCCAATAATGGGCCCATAACTCGATCGGTCTGCCCTTTGCGGCAAACAAAAACTGTGAGCACAAAAACGCAAAAAAGTGGCCAAATGAACGCACGCGCGTGTGTGTGTGTTTGTGTCGGAGGTTCATCCATCCTGCGGTCCGCGGCCCGAGCGCGCAGTCGGTAAATTATCTGGAAATTATTTCTGCTGTTTTCAATTTTCGGTTTTACTATCCTTTTAACGTTCGTTCTTATTATCTCTTCACAATTTATGGCCCGGGGGCCCCGCATAGCTCGCATGGTGTGTGTGTGCGTGTGTGTGCGCGCGGGGCTTTGGCTTTTGCGTCGGCCTCGGTTTCATCCTTGCGCTGCCTGGCTGTTGGTTTGGCTTTTCTGTTGTTAGGGCCACCAATTATAAGCACTGGGAGCCGCGCGACTTCGTCCTGAGGTCGGTCGTTCGAGGCGGTGGCGGAGGAGGCCGCCGCCTTGGAGCACCTTCTACGCCGAGCCCCACCGTGGCGGTGCCCCGTGGTGCTGCGTGCCGCGCAACCAAAGGCGATCAATTTGTCGGTAGGTGCGACAAACGACGTGGCACAGGGCCGGCCACGAATAGCGCCGTTCGGTTCGGGTTTTTGCCAAAGGCCAGACATTTCACCGCAGTTTGTCGCTTATGAATCGATTATCAACACGATGGTCCCGTTTTTGTTTCGTGTTGTGTGCCCACAAATTGATTTCGATACTTTCCCCACGTCCGTTAGCCAACGGGCCTAGTTGACACTGGTGCGGTTTTTTGCAGCCCACTGTAGTTTCTCGGTGCGTCGGTGCGGATCCTGCCAGTTGGCCAGGTCAACACGGAGAACCGGGCAACTCTTTGGTTCGCCCTCTTCCCATCCCGGCGCAGCTCATCAACGCTGGGGAGCTTCATTAATTCTAACCAACCTTCGAGAACGACTTCATTCCCGCGCGCAGCCCCGTCCCGGTTCCCGGTGCAATCGGGCTGCGAAGGAGCAGCGGTCGCGCCTCCGGGACCACGCGGAGGGGCCTTTTCGAATCGGAAAGGCCGCACCGGCGAGGAGCATAAAATTTAGTCGTTGCGTTTGTTGGCATTTTTACAAGCCCGGTCCCGGGCGGCCCTCGGGTTCTTATCCTTTTTTCCGCTGCTGCTGCTGCTGCGGAGTCGGGCCACGCTTCTCGTGTGCCGACGGAAGGTCGGCCGTCCCCGTATCGGTTAGCTCCGTCCATCCGTCCGTCCGTCCGTCCGTCGGCCCGTCACGCCATTACGATTATTATTATGCCATCATGCGGCTCGGCTTTGTGGCGTACCCAAAGCCGCCCAAGGAAGCGGGGCCCCATCTCTCGGAGCCTCGACGCTCGAAGGCGCGAAGCGGACCCCTCACCATCGGCCAGGCACTTCGCGGAGAAGCAGTTCACGAAACCGTGCATAAAATTGGAAGTGAGAAAATGTCTTTATTTACACGTTTTGTAATTGAATAGTCGGCAAATGAATTATTTTCGAACCTGAAGTGGATTTTCAGTGTGCAGTTGTCGGTCGGTCGTCGTTGTTGTTTTGGCTGTGAACCCGGGGAGTTCCTTCCCGGTCCGCGCCCCCGGTCTGTTTCGTTCCGTTGGCGGAGTTTTCTTTTTATGTTGCGGCCCGCGTTTTCGCGGCCTGTCGGCTGGCTCGTCCCGTTTTCGGGGTTTCTGTTAATGCGTCGGCCGCGGCTTTTGTTTCTGATTCTGATTTCCTGTAATTTAGCAGTTTTATTATCTCGTTTGGGAAGGCTTTGGGCCTGCTCCGACATGCTGCCTACTTGCGACCAACGTCGCCGAAGGTGCCGAAGGTTCTCTGTTTGTTTCGATGCTCCTGTTACGTTGTTTTGTTTTTCGGGCGAGCGTTCTTTGGCGGCATCAATTACGAGTTCTTTCGAGTTCATTGTAGCTCTGTTTTTCACAACTTTAGTGAGATAAATTATCGAAGAAAACCAATGGTGATACATACTTTTAAGTAATAACGGAAGGATGCGATGTACATATAACTATGGTTTTTTTATAGAACATACTTTCGTTACAAAGAACACAATCTTCTGTTTGCCTTGGTTCGTCTTACATGTAACAATTATTTTTTTATCAAACATTGAACTAAAGAGCTAGGTCTGCTAATGTGCAGATTTGACCAGCATCGATGTTTGCGGACGTGCTCCATCGTCCAAATTCTTACTTGGTCTGTGCCAAGATGTAACCGTCCAAATTACGTGTAATTGTCAACAAGCCGGCATAAGAACAATCAACTAAACCGATTGAGTGGATGAACTACACTTGAGCTAAAACCACGTTTTGTTGTCCTGACGATATAATTCATCCAAACCAGCAATGCCACTAAAGTGTTTATGAATGATTTATTATGTTGGAATGAGCTTTAAATCACAATAGTATTTTTCAAACCATTCTTGGAAGATTGAAACAGGACTCCTTTGATGCTTTTATTATTAGTCTTTAACAGTAATGCTAATGAGGTGCGATTAGGGAAACGAGAGCCAAAAATCGAAACACCTTCAACTGTTGAGGCAAACGAACCGAAAACGAACAAATTACTATCTAAACTAATTCTAAGTCTGTTAAATAAATGCATTGCAAACATTACAATGTGGAACGCCACATAGAGCACCATTAGTTGTTGATAATCGACGAAGAAGCAATGGGAAACCAAAGCTAGAATTATGCGCACCGCAGAGAAGAAAACAGAGAAAACGAACCGGACGACGGAATGGAAATTGGAAACTACTCGAGCCAGATATCGAAACCGGCCATCAACACCATCCGTCCCGGCAGATGATGATGATGATGATGGTGATGGTGATGCCACACTAATAAAGTGATTCATAAGTGGAGATTGATTGTTTGTGGTTGTAACGAGCGCTAGTTGAAAGTGGATCCACGCGAGGCGCGAAAGGACGGCGCGACGGAATAGAAAATGAGCGGCGCGCTGCTCGGCCATTTCGCTGTTTCGTGTCGCCGGGTTCGGATCGCCGATCGGGTTTGGGGTCGTGTTTCGACATCGCGGGACCACTCTGCGTTCGATCACTCTGTAATCAACCTCCGGCGGCCGCCGATGAGGCCACCCTTTCATCCTGTGCCTCCCATTGTTGGGCCATTGTTTTTCTCTCCCTTTCTTCTCGTGGTTCGCGTTTCCCCATTTCCTTTCCCGGCCACTACGCGGCCCCGCTGATGATAGTTCGCCTTCCTCTCGCACCTCTCTCTCTCGCTTAAAATGGGGGTTTCCATTTTTCGAAAACCCCGCAAGACGCTAATGTTGATATCACACGCGGCCACTGGCGAGGGGCGTTAAAAGTTGGGTGCGCACGTCGGCGCACGGCCAGGCGAACGGTCCGTGGATCCGTTCCGAAACACCAATGATCGTATAGGACCTCGGCCCAACGTGGCCCCGGCGGGAAAGAAGGTGCGATAATGGTGATGCTTAAAATTAGATTAAAGAAACATTTTGGGCGCTCAACGTGCGCGCCCTCCATTTCGTTATTTCTCCGCCGGAACCGTTTATCGGATATACATTTCATCGGCCGCGACGGTGCGGTGCGTTGGCCACTCGGTTGACCGTGGCACTCGCACTTTTCACTTTTCAACACACGGCTCATTATTTGTGTGAATCCTCATAAGCCTCGTGAAGGTAGTAAAACATCAAATTGAACTTTAAACGCCGCGAGAGGGCAATAAAGTGGTCCGATGCTCTCTCCTCGCTCGGCGCGCCGCGGATTATCAGCCGGGCACCGGGGATCAGTGGGATTAAACATTCCGAAACATACTTTCCGTTTTCCTCATTTCACAATCGGCACGGTCCGGGGAGTCGTCGGCTTCACGCGAGCCTTATGATCACCATCCTTCGGTAAGAGCGAGAGCGCGCCCATAAAGATGTTTATGTTAACTGGCGCGACCACAGCTCCCCACAGATGGGTCCGATTGTCTTCCGACCGCCCTCCCGGGGGCGGCCTCCTGGGTTTGCTGCCTTCTTCGATCGCGGTCTCGGGCTGGTCGCGATCTTTCTTCTTGCACTGTTAACACCGTGACCGGGCACTACCGGGAGTGCTTAGGACGGGGTGCTAAATAATGCAGCCCGAAAAGATCGGGCCGAGCCCGGGCGCACTTAAAACTATCCTTTGGCCCCCGTCTCGAGTCCCCCTCGTTATGATTGGACGGTTAATCATGAAAAAACGGACCGAAACCGAGACGGCCGGGGAGCCTACGGCCACTTAATACAATATGCAACACGTTGGAAAAGCAAAACTTGGACGCCCGAAACCGTGCGCGAGCGGATCCTCCAGATTAGTCTCATCAGCAGCGGAGCTTGCTGCGCCGTGATCGGTACACGACTTCAGAATTTGGTGGAAAAAAGGCTAAAGACAGGGTCCGACGGCCTTTTTCGAGTTCCTGCCTCGGTCTCGGGCTGTGGCGGGACCGGCTTCGGTTAATAAGATGCGTGTGGAGCGAAACCTGCTCCACGCGCTGCCTCGCCGCGCGCATGTTTACGCTTTGGCCGTCCATAATGCCGAGTTGAAATGATAATTATTATTAAGTTGTTCATTAGGTTTAAATCAATTATTTTATTCCTTCTTTTCTCGTGCCGCCGTGCTCGGTGATCACGAACCGTACCACGCCACGGCACACACGGCGGAATGCTGAGTCGCGGGTTGGTTACCCATCCCGCGCCGGATAAGTTAGTGGCGGCCCCGGTCGGTTCGGTAATCCGCCTCCCGCAGAGCGCCGATTGAGCCTTCAGGCCGCTTTCGGTCTCCGGCCGCAGTACCGCTAACTTTACGATTTGATTAATTTTCTCCGACACCTCGCGACGCCATCGGCATTCGGTTCCGCATATGTTCGGCCACCGAAATCCGTGGCGCGGTTGTAATAAAGAATTCGAATCACAAATTTCGTGCACGCTCATTCATCATCAAACGATTTGCCGCCACGGTGGTTCGGCAGCTGCTCCTGATACGGAGCTACCCTTACGGGAAGCAAGAGAGGGAGAGAGGGAGATACTTGTTGATGGGAATTAGCGAATGCCAATGCCATTACGCGGTGTGACCTGAATTTAAAAAGCTCCCCGCGAGTGCTGTAATTTAAACTGTAAACAAAACATGAAGCGCGTCGATCAATGGCGATCACCGATCGCCGCCATTTCGATTACCCCCGGAACATTACCCATCGCCCGTCAGCCTGGGAACCGGAGGGCCAAATTACACTTCGATTTACAGCTGATTGAGGCGGTTAATCTAATTTGCCAGCCAATCAATGCGCAATCACTTACAATGTAACCTCCGAACCAATCGAACGCCCCGTCGCGACTGTGCGACACGTGGTGTGTAAAAAATTGAAACACGAAGCAAGACCCTGGCCCGGGATCTAATTTTCCCCTTTTTCCCGCGCGCGGCAAAGGGTTCCGACTCCGCGTGTCGGCTTAGATTCTCGCAATCGGCCAATAATTAGGCCTCTTTAGACGTCTGCTCTCGGTTGCTAGACCCGGCGCAAGCGTGTTACTTTATGCCACGCACCAGAAGGCAAAAAGGTTGCCGACTCGTAGACGACAATGTTTGCCGTTATGTTGGGGCGACGGGTTTCACTGGGAGGCGATTGCATGCTGCGATCTTCTGGGTTCAGTGTGCACGCTTTTGGATAACTCAAAGCCGGAAGGGTACGATGGTGGGCTGATTCGTTTCCGACCGCTGCTTGAAGATGACAGCAGCACTAGTGAATTTGGTTGTCAATCTTCTGATAGGTCTTCTCAGCCTCTCAGCGTAACAATCGTTTGAGTGAGTTGATGTCAATGTTTTAGTGAAAATGGACAAAAATTGAGTTGTTAAATTTAAGCATTGCCATCAGAGCTTGTGAGACGATGAACGTTCGGGACGTCTAAAAACCAGCGAAAACATCATCAAAGTTCGTCAAATTTAAGTCAAAGAAATAACAGAAGTTATGAACATTTTCAAAGGACGTATTTGGCACATATTAAATCAACATTGAAACATGGAAAAGCACCTCATCGGTTGTAATGGCGAAAATCTTTCGTCTTGTATCTTTGTTAGGACGGAAACTTTTCAACCCACTCGTATACGACACGTTTGGTTCGTTCCACTCGGAAGCGCAATCGATGTGACATAGTTGGGGTGCCGCCATTTGCCACCCAAATTTATGACCCAACAGTCGGATGGTGTTTCAAATGTGCAAGGGAAAATAACTATTACTCCAGCCGAAGTTTTCGATATTTCATTATAAACAGTGAGTGCGGTACATCGTTCGAACTTTAAAATGAGCTTATCATAATATTCCAAAATTTACATATTCATTTAATTTCCTCAGCTTAATTTGACTGCCTCTGTCAACATAACATTTGCGAGCGGAAACAGAACTCCGAATGGCACTACACTCATGTGGCTGATGCACAATCATTTACGAATTTGACCGGAATAATTTATCTCGACTAACGATTTTTAACACGAAAACTTTTTCCACCGATTCCGTCCATTCGGTGCGCCCCGAAAAGTGGCCAAAACACGTTGGGGTTGTTGTTTGACATTTACATTTTAATTAACAAATGCAAAAAAAGTACAAGAGCCGGTGCGTGCGATGTAACCCAGAACCGGCCGTCCATCTTAATCCTTTCCGACACAGTCCCAACGGGACCGTCGGGACACACGGAGAGAAAGGATCCCGAAATCATTTCGTCCTGGCGCAGGGGACGTGAGTTAATAAATAGCGGCAATTATTAGCCGGACCGTACGGAAAAAACGAGGAAAAACGAGGGACACCGGTGTAGAACCGCAGGCAGGCAGACAAACAGCCAGGAGCAGAGTCTGCGGCCGGTTCGGTGTCGGAATGCGAATTATGTGCAACGGCGGGACGGCGGGTAATTATTTTGCTCACATTGAGTGCAGTTCCGTTTGCCCCTTTTTTCAATTTCACCCATCGGCACGCAAATGTGCCGGCAAATGGGCCGGCCGGCCGACAAAACCCTGCGCGCAGCGCGTGCCACGTGCACGGGAGCATAACGGAACAACAAAACATCGGATAATGACGATTTTGAAGGCGATTTTTACTGGAAGCTTAATCTGTTACGTTAAACATAACCGTTTGCAAACAGACGCGCTGGAGATTTCGCTTAAAGTTGGCTGTGGAATCGATGAGGTTAGTCTACAAGATTGTCCCGCAAAGTTCTCTCGTCCGAGGACTCCGAGTACAAAACGGCGAGCCGAGAAAAGTTCTGCCGCTTCCGGGATGTAAACACACCCTATCCCGGGATCCTTCTTGCAGCGCGCTGCGGATGCCTTGTTTCGGAACCTTGTTCCCTGTGTCGCTCTCCTCGGCGGCGGACGATTTCCCCCCGGGCGTAGTTTCGCGTAGTTTCCGTTGATTTATGGGCCCCAGCAGAGTACGGCGGGCCGGTTGGCCGGGAGTCGCAACGTTTACGCGCTATAATTCACACATCTGTTTTCATTGGAGACCTGCCCAATGTTCGGTCATCTCCTTTCCGAAAAACCGGCCAACGTTCGGTCGGTCAACTTCTTCTTCGAACGCATGTTGTGGTCTCATTAGAGCCGCCTGGTCCCTGGATGTTTTGCTGGGACAAAGGAATGTTGTAGCCAACCCTTGGCCTTAGCCGGTAGAATGAAAACTAATAGACACTGTCATTGCGGATGACAAACTCGGAAGAGGACGTTAAACTGCTACTTCTTTTAATTATCTCTTTTAAAATGAAGGATTTTGAACCTAGCTCAATGATTAGTTAAGTTGTGCCAAGAATGACAATTCATATATAAGCTTGGCGAAAAAGAAATCCATTATTTTGGCAGGAATCCAAAACATTATTTAAGATGATCCGATGGTCCAAGCTTGGTCAAATATGCACCGTTTTGTTGTATAATTTGTTCATGATGCCTGTCTCACAGAAATCGGGGTCCTTGATGGCGAAAAATTCTTGCAATCGATCGATTGACAATCTTCACTAGATCCCAATTTCTTATGACTTAGGAAGTTTTGCAATGCGTGATAAAGGTTTTTTTTTGTTTTTCATGTATTATAGAGACTTTGAGCTTAATGCCTGTCATTCGTCTCTTTCGTGAAAAAGGTGATAAACGCTTGGTGCAAGGTCCGGACGATACTGTGGATGAATGTAAATTTCCCAACAAAGGTCTGATGGAACGCATGTTTCGTTTCTGGTCAATCGCTTACTTAAAACGGCTTATTTATTGACGGTAGAGATCACAATTTATTGTTTGGCCATACGAAAGCATCTTATAATAAATTATTCGTTTCAAGTCCCACCAAATGCACAGTAGAATCTTGTTGGTCATTAGTCCTGGTTTGGTTACCGTTACGACCATAAACTTGAAATTGTTTGATCGATACTTTACGAGATATCGATCACTTCAGCCATCTACCGAGAAAATAATGGATTTCTATTTCCTCAACCTAATATTATTATTAATATTACCTTGAATGCTAATTCCAATTATTCGAAACAAAAAACAGTGCTTCGCTCAGTTGCCTAATATCTTGTGCACTCGTGAGCCAATAAAAACAGAAATCCAAACTAACACTGTTCCGCTCTAAAACCCCAAAAAGTCTATTGGCATCGAATGGTACTGCTGCCAACGTCATTGCCAAAGTTCCCTCCAATGGCTATGGCTGGGTATCAATTTAGATCTCAATTAAAAGCTAGATAGGCCATTTCATTTGTTTGTTTTAATTTTTCTCCGCATTCAGCGCGGGCCGAACAATGTGTCCGCTGTTCGGAAACCGTGCACACCACCCACGGGCAGCCGACGTCAGAATAGCAATTTTCTTCCACAATAAACTAGTGAATGAGAATAGAAAGCGGCGGCCCAAAAAAGCAATGCAGCCGGAAATCGGCAATTGATTGAAGATAAATATTGTCCTCATGGACCGCGCAGCGCAGCATCCGACGCCCCGAAGGTGGAAAAAAGGGCGACCAACTCCGACGAGAGTGACGTTCGGGTTCCGCTTCTCCCCCACCACCGACCATTTCTGCTGCTCTGTTCATTTTCAATCGATGAACGACAATGCGCCGATCCTCGTCCGGACGAGCCGGGACTTTCCCACTTTCGGACTCGGGATTGGAAAACGCTACGCGAACGTTTGACGCTTGACGTTTGACAGGATGCCGGTGGACCTTTTTGGGGTGGATTCGTGGATGCTTTACGGCACGTTCCACCGTCGCTAGAGCCCGGGAACATCGCGCAAGGATGGCGCGATTTTGCGCAATTTGTCGTAGGACGATAAATACTCGCCGGGCCGGGCACAGGGCACTTTTTCGGTCGCAACCGTGGCCCGAACAATGGCGACCGGTATGACGGCGAGCATAAATTGCTTAGGATAAATCACTAGAACTCCCGTCCGAAACGCCGACCTAGCACTGGTGATGTTGGAGCATAAATTTTGGGCTAGCGCAGGTACACCGTCGTCCCATCGAGCCCAGGTGCCGCCGTAACACTAGGTGCAAGGGTCACAATTCACACACTCGGGGTGGGTCGATAAGAAATATAAATTTATTAACTTACGATTCACCGGGTCGGAGTGTTACGAAGGCGCATCGGTTGCTAGATTCAAAAATTACGCCAACCGCCAAACATAAACGTCAAACGAGGGCGACAATGGAAGCGCGCAGTTTGCTGCACGATTAATCATTGCCAATAACGCCAGGACTGTGGAACGTTGGCCAGGACCGCAAGAGTGCGCCGATCGAAAACTATTTATTAGAAGCAACAAAACATAGTGCGATAACATCTGAAACATGAACTCGAAAGAACAGCAAATGAAGTAAATCTGAGCATATTCTTGTTGTTGTTGTTATTATCATTTGACAGAATTTCTATTGTAAATCTGAGCATAAGTGTGTGTTGTGGAAATTGTTTTTAAAGGCGTGATAATGCGACACGCCCCTCCCAACGATGGCGAAGAAGAAGCAGAAGAAGTAGAAGAAAAAGAAACGGTGCGCAACATAGCAAAACATAAAACAGCAACCCGTTGGTGGTGGTGCGACCGCAGCATAAACTCTGCAGCAGACCAGATGTGTTGGTGCGTGCGAAGGCACCTCCCTGCGGGCACAGGGTGATTCTGTTGCGCGAAGACGGACCAGCCGAGCTAAAATCCAGTTTTTCGGAGGAAAATTGCGCGTGTCTCGTCGTCGGCGGTGAAAGGCACACGAAAGTGTGAGCGACAGTAAACGAAGCAAATTATCGCACTTTATCGCAGCGTGGCCGCCGTCGGTGTGTTGGTGTGGGGCCTTAAGACGGCGACCAGCTCCAAACCACCAACACACCAACGCTCCGATTCGCCATTGCCATGGTGGGGCACCCTCCTCGTCCCGCGGAAAACATGGGGCGAATTTATGTTTCACAACAACCACCCCCGGCAGGATGCTTTGCGCAGGATCGGGGAATCAGCGCGCGCGCTCGGTGTTTGATCTCACCACCCAACGCTGTTATCATTTAACGAGTTTCGCCGGGAACGGTGAACAGAACGGAAGAAAATGGTCGGAAAAGCGAGCATCAAGCGGGAAATATTGATTTTATAAACAGTCCCACAGCACACAGCGCACACAGCATCCTTTCCGACGGCCTGATACCATCGACAGCAACCGGCAACAACGAGCTGGGCCCCCCAACGACCTTATCATGGTGTTTGTTTCGCTCTCCGCCAGGACGAGAACGAACGCCAGGACGATGTCCTCGGATCGCTGCGCATGAGTCTTGCCCGCGGGAGAGAGCGTGTGCGTGTGTTGGTGTGCTGGAATGGTATTGCTTTAAGTGAATTAAAAGATGGAGTCTGCTCCGTCGGCGGCGTTCGTCTATTGATTTCTTCTCCGTGGCGTGGCTTCGGCGAATCTTCGGCGAGATGTGGGATGTTTTCTCTTCATGACTTTTTATCGGACGGCGGCAAACATTGAATGAAATGTGCTCCGGCTCCCAGGTTCGTTCGAGGCGCTATCAATTTATAATGGCGCACCGGCAGCATCAACAACCTCTCTCGGTCGAGTCGACAATACAAATTGTTTTTCGAACATAAACCAACAGCACCACGGCCGTAGGCGCCATTTTATCTGTGTGCGTTTGTGTGCGCCTTTAATTGGCCTTTCATGGAAATTCTATTAGAAATTAATGATCCCACCGTTTGTGTGTGTGTGTCGGGAGCCTGCGCACACAGCAGTCCGCCAGTCAAATACAATTAACACATTGATGGTAATGATGAGGTACAATCAATTATTCAACGGTAGGCAACGCACGTTTGGTGCGTGATTGTTTCACGAGTTTGTTGTGTGCCGCCCGCTGCCGCGGTCCACCCGAAAGCGCATTAATAGATCTACAATCTTTCATCGAGAATAATTTCCCTATAATTGTTGTGGCTCTCGTTTGAATGAGTGCGCTTCGGCTCTGCGCTGTGGTGGAAACGCATCGATAATGTCCTCCCGGTTGTCCTCCCGACCACACCGCGCCGGCATTGTTCTGACGGAGCTAATGTACAAAAACGTAGCCACCGCGCGTAAGCCTTAAGTGTCGTTGCGACATGTGGTCAATCGATTACCGATCGAAACGTAGCCGCGGGACTATTTACCGCCATTTGGCCGAGGCAATAACATTTCGGTGGCCACCATTTTCCCACCAGTCACATATTTTCCGGCCCCAAAGCTACGGGAGTGCGGCTCGGAACGGTGTGAACCGGTGGCACTGGTGGTGGTGGTGGTGGTAATCGGCACGAATAAATAGCTGGCTAGTGGCTAAATTGGAATTTTATGGACCACCTTTCGCTGGCTTCATTCTTTCCCCGATTCGGCCATTTATTTTTGGGGCTCCACTCTCCTCGGGGGACCTTATCCGGGCGGGAATGCTTTATCGGGAAGAGAGTGAGAGAGAGAGCGCGAGGGGAGGTCCATTTTTCCCCCTGTCGACGGTGGCCGGCGTGGTTGTCAAGCGTTCATTTATTTTCGGCCATTTTTCGGCCACTCCTGGAGCTCCGTGTTCCCGGTTTCCCAGGAAAACCAAAACTCGGTTCGTGAGAAAACATTCGAGGATTCTGGGCGTTGTAAAGTAAGCTTCATTACACGATAGAAAGCAAACGGGCCATACGCTCGGGTCTCCATTCCATTTGAGTGAATTATAATTGCCCTCCGGTTTATTAGGTGCGAATGGAAATCGCTGTATTATGCTAATCCAGCGTACAACATAAAATGATAGTGAGCTGCAGCGGCCACCATGTTGCTTTTGGAGAGAGAAACCCCCGAAAAACAATGACTCACAATGGGGCAATGATGGGGCCATATTATGAAGCATAATAGTTTCCGTGGCTATCGGGGCGAATGTATCGCTGAAATGGCCACCATCAAACGTGTACTTGCCGAAAATGTAATGGAGCATTGTTGGAATGCAGGTAATGGTACCACAGAATGGGCCATTGTTCAAACAGTTGTAGCTGCAAGTACCGATTAAACAATTAGGGTTACGGTTGGCACCTGCATGAAGACGCGCCTTCTTTTGGGCGTCAGAGCACCAACAATCAACTACAGGGGAACTGTAAATGCAATTGCTATTCATTTTGTTTCTACAAGTAATTTTTTTTGTAAAATCTCCTATTTAAATTATGCACTGACCCGTAATGGGTCTCAAACATTCGCTTTCCGCATGACAGCTTCCGTGCTCCGAGAGCGAAGTGTAATTTTATATTTTCAATTATAATCCAATTCGCATTCAATCGAACCGAACGGAGGCATATGCATATGGCACACATAAAAGGGGCCATACTTTATGCTCCAACAGATAACATAAAATGGCTACACAAAAAAAAAAACAGCGAAACCGGAACATTCATAATGTCTGCCCTCGAATATCGCGCGCCCCACTGCACACGGTGCAAACTATTTTGTCCCCTCCCGGAAAAGTTGGTGGAGCTGTTTCGCATTGTTACCTTTTTTTCTATTGTGCTTTTCAACAAAATTATATCAACACACTCAACAGTGGGTGCGGCAACCCGGGAATGGAGTAAAAAAAAACATAAAGAAAGTTGCAAACAACAACGAAAAAAATCATTAATAAACTCAACACTCGCCGAACCGTGGGGCCGAGAATGTGCGCGGCAGCATAATGCGGCAGCGATGCTGCTGGTGCTCGCCAACGCGCCAGCTGGCAAGCGGGTCCTGCGACCGGACGATAATAGAGTTGTGTTATTTATGAACGTTTCAGATAACAAATTGATTAAATTAATTAACTTATTCGGCAAATTAAATTAAAATGTGCACATGGGCCGTCCGTCGGCCGCTCACGTGGGCTTCGGGGCTCGGTGGAATGAAGGGGAATGGAGCGGCGCGCGCGGGCGCATTATGTAGCTCTCCGGTCCACCGCACACTCTCGCAATCGATCAGCCGCAGCGCGCGACGGCAGCTTTGTTGTCACCGGGATAAAGTGGTCGGCTGGCTGGGTTATTAACATTATGCTTTGTTTTATGTACAAACCCTCCCACCGCAATGATCAGTGGAAAGCCCGAAAATGGGGCGCGTAATTATGGCCAAGAAAAATGGTCAACCGGCCCCAGCACCCAAGCTTCGGCACCATTATTGTATGTAAAAAGCGGTTCTCCGGCTTCATATCGTGGCCTGGACAGGACACGGGACAGGTTTTCCCGTCCATGCATTGCTGTGCCCTGTGTTCCGGTTGAATAGTTTCAATTTGGTGCTCCATGTTTGTCCGGCGCCTCCATTTTTCACCCGCGTCTTTCTCCGTTATCCCCACGGCCCACGTATCTCTTAATGGCTTTGTTTCACTTCTTGCGGTCCTCCTTTTTCATCCCGATCGGAGTTGGCGTTTCGTTTTCCCGTTTTCATTTCATGTTATGTGCGTGATGCTTGTTAGGGTGCGTGGTTGCTTATATACAATTAACAAGTCGGTCCCGTGTTGTTCCATTGTTTATTTTTCACATTCACACTCAACAACTTTCGTACGGCGTCGGCGGCAAACACAAAAAAAAGAAGAGTACCAAAAAAGTAATCGAAACGCGTGAAGGAGTTTGAAAAGTAAAGCAAAAAAACGAAGAGAAAATTAATCAAGAAACATAACCACAAACTTCCGGCAAGGGCTAGAGGTGCCCGTGAACGATCCAAGTAACCGGCGCGTCCTGATGGAAAACTTTATCGCGCACTAAGATACATCGTTCATCGCTCAACACACCGCAACCTCACGAGCCCCGTGGCCGTGGCAGGCGCGGGCCAGCGACATAAAACTATGAATATTTTGCAATTAATTAGCTTATCTCTTTGCACGGTCGCGTCGAAGAGCAAACTGCCATTTGGAGGTAATTTTCTTTTAATAACTTTAAACGTTAATTGGAAGGTGTGGAGCGCCTCGGTCGCGATTTAAGGGTGCCGATAAAGGAGCGCGACCATACGGCGAGGCGAGACCAGCCGACCGACCAGCTGGTGCAGAGTTTACTTACAGAAAGGCAACTTTGATTCGGCGAAGGAGGATCTCGCGTACATTTAATTAGATTTTGGGGGATACGCGCACGGTGCACGGGTTCGTTGCACACGTGATGCGCGGCCCATTGTCCGTGGCACCGGGCGCCATTTTATGCTACGACGGCGAGGCATTATGAGTGTGTGTGGTGGAGGCATTTTTTTTCTGGCTGCGACGCGCATGGCTTTAAATGGCTCAAATAATTAGGTTCCTTTGTTTGGGCTTTTAATATTCACTTCCGGTTACAATGGTGGACCGCGCGCAACTGGCTGGCTGCGATCATGAAAGGCGCCCCACCCCGTTCCGCGATCATGGCCGCTGACTAATGGAGGGTGCCAAACCCTCTAAGCCTACAGACCTTTCGCGTAAGCCTTCAAAAGCTCCACACAACCTTACGATGACGCAAAAGCAGTCTGGCTGTAGTAAGTTTAATTTAATTCGGCCGATGCTTATCTGGCCCCGTATGAAGCGAACCTATCTCTCTCTCTCTCTCTGGAGGTTAAGAAATAAAGGCACCGGAGCGCCAACATCGCGCCATCCAAAAACCCCCGGGGACCCGAACCCGGGACTCCCGACGTTAAGCTTTAGCCGTTCAATTGGACTCTTAATTAGCCATTTTACAATAATTGGCCTCTCCCTTCGGCGCAGCAGCAGCAGTAGCAGGAGAAAGTCATCACCCCGGCCGGGAAGGTGTCCCAGGACCCGGGGCCGAGAGCGGGCAAATAAAATGTAGCCACAACAGCCGAGCAGTCGGGACATAAAACGGGACATTATGCTACACGCGGGCTCCTCCTGGTCCTGGGTGGGTGGACGCGTAGCGTATGTAAACCGGGGGTGGTGGTGCCATTATTCTAATTTCGGTTTAAAACACAATCATCACACACGCCAGACGTCAGCTTCGCTTTGTTCGCACGGAAATGAGTGCGTCTTATGTTTATGGTCCTAGACCACCGCAATTGCCCTCTCTCTGTCCCGCTCCATTGTCTATTTGAGCCCCGGTAGAGTGTGATATGCGTGCAAAGAAAAGCGAAGACACGCAACTAAATGGAGCGCACTCGGGAAAACATTCATTAAGGACGGTAGCAGTCAGATCCTACAAGCGGATACCTGCTTTCCTTGTTACCGTTTTGCAGTTGCGTGATCGTTCCCAAATGTTGCTGGCTGGCTATTCGATTCAGAATGGCACCAATCCAGTGTTTTTGAGCGATCAATGCATGATTCAAAGTTAACAGGAGTACAAGATTGGAAAAAATGCCTATTGCATACCTAAAGGCGCACCTGTGCAGGGAACTCGGCCTGCAACAAAGAATGCCTCAATAAAGGTTTGCTATCCAGACGGCCTAAGAAGATTTTGCGGGCTGATTCTTCGTCCGCCATTCTTATGACATGTCCAGCACACCGGAGCCTGGCGAGCCGTATACGCTGTTGTAGCGGCTTCTCTATCTATCTGTCTATCTCATGTAAACCTGAGCTACATCGGAGAGCATTCGACCTATAATGTCTAAGTCATCAGCATAGGCCAGGAGGATCTGGCTGAACCTAAAGCAGATAGTGTCTTGACGCAAACCTTTGGTGGTAGCGAACGGTTCAGATATCTTGCCATTCACCCTCATCTGGCTTGTGACGTTAGTGAGAATCATTCTAACAAGTCCTGTAAGTTTGTCCGGTATTCCATTATTGCTTTATTCAATTTACATAATGCAGATTCTCCCAATCGATGCTCAATTAGGGTTCACCTTTCTTCGTATAGTTTTGGATTGTGGAGTTTCTCAACATCGTAAAACTATTGACCAAAAAAAATGGTAAAAACTCAGATAAGAATCCAACTTCAAGTTAAATCGTTAGCCAGGCTGCCAGGCTTCAAATGGTGAAAGAGACACAAATTAACCAACAATCATCCTAACATGATTCAACGTTCACACGCAATAACAAAGCGTCGCGAGCGTCCAGTGGCGGCCACAAAGTGATAGTTCCATATCTAATCTGCTTGTACATCGTTAAATGCCACAGACCGATGGAAATCCCATAATGCATTTGTTAGGTCGCCGGTGTAGCGGCCGTCGGAGCGAGTGATAAGATAAAACAAATCCCTGGCACGCTGCAGAAGAATTACGTATTTAGATCACCATCACCGCTCGCCAGGCTGACACGGGGTTCCGTGTCAGGGCCGGCCGCTGCAGGACTATTCCCAAGCGTCCCGACCGGCCACCTTTAGCGCTCCTGTGCCCGATGGCAGCAAGACAAACGTTATCTTCTGGCTCTCTTGTCAGGTTTTCGGTGTCCTCGCTGTCCTCTAGACACGGCCCAACAAGTCAAACAGCGAGAGGCTGCTCAAGGATGTAATTATACACTGTACGGCGGAGGCTTACCACGGTAGCCACCCGACAGGCGGCAAGGGTTGGAACCGGAAGTAGCACCTCCGGGGTCTGCGCGAAAATCAACCACAAGCAAATCGGTTTGCTTTCTTTTCGGAAAACTCCGGACTGGACGGAAAATGGGACACCGAATCGAAAGCAGAAGACCGACAAAAAAACAACATCAACAAAGCTCGCGGATGGTGAAGTAAATTTATTTGCTTTTAATGCCTTTATCCCGTTAAATTATCTACGCGTGTGAGACGCACACCCCCGGCAGTTTCGGGGGTTTATTCTGGCACCAGCGCCGTGTAAGGGTGGGCCTCTCGCTTCCGGCACTGGTGGTTCCGGTGTCGAACCAACCATTTGCCCGCTTATCGGGAACTGGCCCTTTCCGTTGCGGGAAGGGTGCTATGGTAAAGCCCACAGTTCCCAGGGCCGCGTGCAAAGTGCCGTCCGCGTGCGACCCCCGGGAAAGCCTAATCCGATCCATACGGTACCGATCCGCGCCCGGGGGTTTGTTTGGCCACTTTTCGCCAACCCCGCCGGGTTGTTTGTCTTGCTGTTCAACTGAACAGCGGTACATCATAAAAGAGCATCTCACCGCGCGCCGGTGGGCCGGTGGGCCGGTGGTGGTGCACGTTGCGCTGAGAGCCTTGGCGCGGCACGTGACTTCTTCACGGCTTCGGCCGGTGGCACGTGACCGTGGACTTAATTTTCCCACTTTCGTCGAGCAAATATTTATATCAATTTGATACAGTGATCCATCGTGTCATGCCGCCGCCGTCGTCCTTGCCGCCACCGCCACCGTGGCCACCATTACGCAGGCTAATTTACAAACCCGAGTGCCGTACTTTGTCGTGACAAAACAGTTTTACAACTGCCTCTGGTCTCGTTAAATTTATCACCCTCCCGAATGGGCGTCGCCCTCTGATTGTTTTTCTTTTCGATTAAAATGGGGAAAGGTCAGCCCCCGAAAACCGTGAGCCGCACTTTAAATCAAACTGCAAACAGGGCCTCCGATCGATTAATTTTTATGGACCTCATTGACGTCTCCACCAATGCAAGCTGTGGGTTACTCGTTTTAAAACCCAATCTCGGAATTAGATCTATATTTTTAATCAGTTGATCATCATTAAAGGATTACGCCAGATTGTGGCACACTTCTGCCGACGAGTCCCCCGAGAGAGAGAGAGGGCCTCCAGGAACCATTACTCATTGTGCGCCCGAAATCAGGCGCGACCAATTGGAAAGATTTACACCCTGGAGGGGCCCTCCAGCACCGTGGAAAATCCGGTCCGCAAAGGATCTGCGGTGCGACGGTCGCCAGGGATTCGCCTTGATGCGGGAACCGATAGTCGTCGATGCGATGATAAATCTGCGTTAATTTCAAGACCATTGCGACGGACGCACCCGTAAGCCCCGTGAACCGGCGACGTTTGCGGCGGCTTTGCGCCGTTGTTGATGGGATTCGGTTGAAGAATTTATGGTGCCAACCGACTGTCACCGGTGGGTGGGTCGGGCCTTGATGGCGCAATCTATGAAACTGGAGAACATACTGGGACGTCCGGGACGTCGTTTCTCCGTATCGTGCATATCTTTAGGGGCACTCAATAATCTTGGGCTCGAGGGAAGAATCGACGCCCAACTCGAGGCTCTAGGAACTTTGAATATACACGGATAGCTACTTGGCTCTTCTTCTTGTCGGCTATGTTCTCCTGCTACTTTCGCCAAATTGAATAAACGAACATGAATAAACAATAAGCAAATAAAGGGATAGGATCACGCATTCGTAGGGAAGCGATTGTAGTGCTTCTAATTATTTGGCCCGATAAGCGACCGGATGCCCTGATAAGAGTCAACAAACAACGACCTCACTGTCTCCGCCGGTGGTCGATCCGATGCTGTCGGGCTCCAACCTCCAACCTCGTTATCCCCCCGGTCCCGGCCTGCAACGGTTGTCATTTGTTCGTATTCACTTTTGGCTCGTCCATCGCGACTCGAGGCATCTCTGTGTGCCCGTCGTGATTAGACTAAGAACCGAGGGCGATTAGGTGAACCGTTGTTTTCCCGATGGGAGCATGTGACGGGCCGTATTGATATTTTTTTTTGTTCGTGTGTCCCACAAAACCGTGACCACCCGGGAGACACCGACACCCTAGCTGAAGCGACCGAAATCACACCCAGCATCACGGGCCGGGGTTGAGCGAGTAACCGAAAAATAATTGATAATTTTTCAATTTACTCCACATCGGAGCGGAAGCGCGAATAGAGAGCGCGAGTTCGAGGCGAAAAGTTCGCGTCCGGCGATACTGCGGCGGGTGATTTATGTTTCGCTACAAAATTGAGGAAGAGGCGAGTCCCGGTCCCCGCGACAGTTGCTTGCCAAAGGACAATTTTCGACGATAACACGGAAATAGCCCATGCGCGGATTGGAAAAACGAACACAACACAATCAGGAGCAGAAGCCGCGTGTGCCATTATAAATTTGATTTATTTTCGAGTGTCCCATTTTTCTTTTCCCGTTTTTGGGTTTGAATGCCTATTTTGTACGATTCTACATTCGAGCACTGAAAATAGGTTGGAAAAGCAAGCAACTAGGCAATCCCTTGCCTGGTTCCCAGAATAATGATCTGTCTGCTGGCTGTCTGGCCTCTCTCTAGCTCTGCGAATTAATCTATGAGGGTTTGCAACCAGAAGCATGTAAGCCAACAATCTATATGCAGCGAAACAGAAACTGAAATCGGGCAAAGTAATTGCATAAAAAACTACGTGGGCATGCTGATAAGTAATGCATAAATGATTGTAGAAAACGAACAAAAAATAAAGGAAGATTAGGTAAAAGCAAACCGAAGTACAAATCTTCACCTTAAAAATCATGTATTTATTTTTCAACGCCAGCCAGCGCAACAGTCACCGATAAGCGTTACAAATTTCTCTCAATGTTCCATGGATATTTGCAATTTAATATGTGATACGCCATGATTAGCCGGTTATTTTGAATCTAATCTTCGATGAATTTGCGATGGCTGTCGTCCTAGGCAATGACTGGACGTCTAGTGTGAGTTTTAGCAACAGTTAAGGCTTTTCCAAGTGGGCATTCAAGAAATTTTACTACCCATTCATTAACAGAAGACCTCCACAGTCGTCATACTTCTACTACTCAAAACAAATGCCTCTTCTAACAGGAATCGAAGTGTGATTATACAGGTCAGTTAAAAGTACTTTAAAATGTTCAGCCTAACAACTGCTTGACCTGAGCACTCTTAACACTCCATAATGCTGACCTTTAAATTGTTTTAACCGTTTGTTTCAATCGAGGACAGAGTGGCAGGATTAAAGTTAAGACCTGCAATGGACCGGTGCCGCTGCACCAGTCTACGCAAATCACGAACAGAACCTACCTTCCGAAAAAGGCACGCCAAATTATAAGCCCAGCCGTTAAAGCCATACATTAGTCGATTATGAATCGTTTGCTGTCCGTTTCGGGCCCGCTTATTAGTCCATCTTGGCAGCATAAGGCTCGACGGTCGGTGTCCGAGCCGAGCCGAGCCGAGCCGAGAAGTGAATGCTCCATAAACGCGCTGCAGATTAGCGGGTTCCGTTCGCTATCCGTTCCCCTTGGAGCCAGCTCCAGGTAGGTCACAGGCTTCGGCGTCTCTCGATGCTCTCGATTTCAGGTGCACGCTGTAAAGTGACCGTTCCCGCCGTGAGCCAGCATGATGATAAATGATCAATTTCGCTTATTGGCCTCATTGCGCTCTGCCTTGCCGGAACGTTCCGGTTCCGGCGCGGTTCGAATGGGGATCCTTTCTCGTGCGCTCGGTCGCGATTTCGCGCGCGTGTGTGTGTTTAAATTAATTTACCAAATGCGCGAATCCGCCGCGGCGGCGGCGGGTGAATGGTGAAAGGCTGGGGCGATTGAATCGTACCGAGTCCGCGAAGTGAAAGGTTAGTGCGTAAGAGGAGCCATTTCTCCAAATTGCACCCAAAACAACAGAGATGGGGGCCCAAAATTAATGCTGCGTCGTCCACGAATTCTGGCATCCTTCCCCGTTAATAAGGGGATACGGCGGAAAAATTGTAACCGACCGATTGATTAGTGACATTCGTGCGTACAGAACGGGGCAATCGACAACGGCGGCAGCAATTTGGCGACAGCCGGGTCGGGCGGCCGGAGCGAAAATGAAGTGTTGATCGTCGCTGCAGCTCTCGATCGTGGCGTCAACGAAAGTGCTACAATGATCTGTGGCCAATCGTGGCCCTTTTGGTCCCGGTCCTGGGTGCTGTGGTCCCGGATAAAGGTCCCGAAGGGCCCGCGGGGCAGGAAAAACGCCATCAACGTCGCCGGCTGCCGTCCGTTGTCCTGCATCCATCTTTCTCGCTTGCCATATATTTATTTACGCTTATTGTTTCCCATCAGCCTAAACCTACAATTTACCTTTCATTTTCTGCGCTTCGACCGGGCGCCTCTTGTGGTCCTTCGAGTCGCAGCCAAACACATCCTTTCGCTTCGATCGATTCGCCCCTCTGGGCTGGTGGGCAATTGAGTCATTTCGCTATTACGGTAAATGTGCTCGCCATCAGCCCAGCCTGGTCATCATCTACGTGGCCGAGCGCGCACACGTTTGGTTTGGCATAATGTTTCGGGTGTTTATGCTGCCGCCTGCACACTTTGCCTCGGACCCGGTCTCGGCGGCCCCCGCGGCAGGGACAGCAGGGAGTATCCTAATCCACCGGCCGTTCGTGAGAACGGCCAATGAGAGTAAAACTCCCATCTCTTTCAATTACTTCGCGAAAGGCGAAATAAGTACGTTCCCCACAATCTTGCATCGTACACCGTGGCCCAGCATCATCATCGTCGGACCCGGGTTGGACCAGGACCCATGTAATGGCGGTGGTGTAGCGAGCGTAACCATTAACATTTATTAGTTTTCAGTTTACGTCCAATTTTGATCGATAAAAAACGCATCCCCGAGACATGCTGTGAGACATCGTTTGGCCATTATTTCAATAAGCCGCCCGGCGACGGTGCGGCCCCACCGTCGGCCGGGGCCACGAAATAATTGCAAAACATGAAAATAATATTCGCCTTATGGGCCCAATTACCGAACTATGCTCGGGCCCGATCGGGACCCGATGGGCCGATGTTGGGCAATTAGTGCCGCGGCCGTGTAGATCCGGATCGGGCCCATTACGGCTAGGTGCATTTTAATTGTTACGATGTTTCGCCGAGATGTAAATATGCAACAATGTTCCGCACACACACACACGTGCGGAGGAGCGAAGGATCAATTAAACAATTAAGCCCGCGAACCGTGGACGGGATGGCTGGCATTTTAATAACATGTACACAACGCTGTGTGCCCATAAACGCTGTTGAGGCGTTTAAAATTGATTGTTCTAATAATATTGAGCGATTATGCGAAGAAGCCGAAGACCAAACCTTGATCGATCGTGCGCTGGCAAAGGGGAGGGGGGCCACAGCATATTCAATTGATCGGCTGCGTCACAACACCGTCACCGGCGATCGGCGCCTTCCGATCCGGATGCATCATGTCGGGCGATTGTTGTCCGCCACGCAAAAACCCGAAAGCCAATCAAGATGTTTTGGGGTCGATAAAACAAAAAAACTGTGGCCCAAGTTCTCGACGCCGCCACCTCCGCCGCCACCGTCGCTCCCACAATCAATTTTGACCACACCACCCTATAATATCCCCCGACACAGCGGCCCCGGGGCGATCGATCGCAAAAATCGCGCTTCTCGCCGTGTCGTGGAGCGCATCGCGCGCGGATCTGGGAAGTGAATCCTGGGACGGTGGCCCCCGGGCCCCGGACTTGGGGCAAAAAAGTGGAATAAATGAAGTCATTATAAAAATTGAATTTAATTTGAGGCAGTTTAAATTTATGGCCCTGAATCTTCGCTGCTGCTGCTGGCTCTGCGCAGAGGGTCATCCGCGCGGATTCTTCCCCGGTGCCGATCCCGATCTCCGGGACCCGATCATTGTTTATTCTCGGACGCTCCTCTCCTCTCGACCCAATTTGTGGGGCACCAAGAATCGAGAAAATTGATACCTTGTAGGGCCGCGTCCCGTCGAGGTTCGGCTTCCCAAAAGCGCGTCCCGGCACCGGCGGCAGCAGCAGCTGGCCCGGCATCATCATCAATTTGCAAGCGCAGCCGCGCAGTGGAGAAACAAATTATGATGTCCTGGCCCTGGCCCTGGGACGGTCGATTGTTTCAGAATTCCATTAGCACAGCCCTTGTGTGTGTGTATGTGTGTGTGTGCGTGCCAGTGAGACATCAAAGTTTCGGGAACACCCCGAGATGATTGACTAAGTTCTGTGAAGTCGCAAGGAGAGGCGAAGATACGAAAATTGAATTCGCCCCGTCCAATCTGGGCACGCAAATCTCTGCCCGAAACAAGCCGCGCGCCGGCTCCTAAATTCCCGGCCAAGCTCTCAAACTTCCTAGGGGCACCAGACAGAGGAGGCAGGGGCCTCGGTCTCTCGGAAAGGCAGGTTGAAAGCAAATCAACGGAAAACTGAAATTGTTTGACAATAAATCAATCAACCAAGGGAACCTGGCGAACCTCGAGGAGGTCCTGGCGAAGGACCAGCGAACCAGCGAACCAGCCCTGGTTCGCTGCAGGGACGTGGGTCCGGAGACACGGGTTTGACGTAGGTTCGGTTCGGAACATGCAAGCCGGTCCAGACAGACGGGGCCGCTCCGACGGATGCTTCCGGGCATGGAGCCAAGGATTCGCTCGCTCGTAGATATTAATTCATCGATCGAGGGCATTTCATTTGCAGGATACGTCGGCGGCGACTAGGGCCGCCGAAGACGATTATAATAACACCGTTGGCCACCGGTGCCGCCTATCATTATGTGTTATTAGCCAGAGGGCCCACAGTCGGTGGACTGGAATTCGAGCAGCGTCAACTTCCCGCTCCTAGACCGACGCGCACGTTAATCTAATGAAATGGGTCGGCGTTATGTGAGGACCATTGTTGGGTCGGGCGATTAAGAAGTAGATTGAAATGGAGTCATTTGTGAGTTGAGGCAATGGCCTCAAGTTCCGCCATTAATCTGTACGGCGTCCGTTCGGCCAACCCACGGACAGGTTTCTTTTTTGGGAACCATATTTAAACTGATGCACGATCATCACAATTAGCGTGCCGCCTGGATGGGAGTCTCAATTTAGGGACTTTATTTCTCCCAGCAGCAGCAGCAGCAGCGACCACATCCGGTCCCTGCTGCCGACAGTTCGGTTCGTTTTGGCAAATTGATAAAGGCCAGCCCTGAAATTGAAACCTAAATGAAGCGCGTGCTCGACCTTATCCGACGGCAACATATTGACCCATAAAAGTACATTAGCGTGTACATTTGGTGGGTTGGAGGTCACACTCTTATCAACCGGTTAGATTGTACTCCACACGCTTTTTTTATCGGAATTCCTACATTTCCATTGACACCTGTACACGCTGTTTGATTTGTGACACTCCGTTGCCCAATTCCTGGTCC
The DNA here is from genome assembly GCF_943734635.1 of Anopheles cruzii. Taxonomy (NCBI): domain Eukaryota; kingdom Metazoa; phylum Arthropoda; class Insecta; order Diptera; family Culicidae; genus Anopheles; species Anopheles cruzii. The sequence goes on from NC_069145.1 coordinate 14,388,551, forward strand.
GACCTATTGCGGGGCTTCCACACGTGTGCTTAATGGCCCTGGCCCCGGATCCACACTGCTGCCCGCGCGGGCTCACTTAAATTACTGGCCCCGCTGAATCGGTCTTAATCAAACTAATCGCGCGCCGTGCAAGAAAAGGCGTCGTTTACCATTTTATCTCTATTGATGGTTCGGGTCCCGGGTTCGGGCCCCGGACAAAAAAAACCGGGCAACATTAAATTGCCGCCGTGAGCCCCGGCAATTACAGTGTACAAACATCATCGGGCCAACGGTGGGCCATCTCTACGCCCGACTGCTGCCGCTGCTCCTGCTGCTGCTGCTGATGATGATGATGGTGATAATGTCGATGGTGATGAGCCGCCTGCGCGGACGCAGGCAGCAGCACGATCCCACCTTGCACGGCCCCGGCCGGCCGGCGTGCATAGCGTGACGATAATAGTAATTAATAAATAAGTGATAATTTACTAACTAGTCGCTTCCAATTACATGATAAGTGCGCGCAACCGCGTGCGTGTTCGATAACGTTCCCTGTGCGTGTGTGAGTGTTCGTGACCGTGTTTGCACGAATCCGGTGAGCCACGGCCACGAACATTCGTTACCGTAGAACCGATCTCGGTTCACACTATCGCATTCGGTGGGTCAGTGGTGGACCGTTGTTACGCTTCGCGTGATCTTCACAGGTTTTTTCACAACTTTTCACTGCTGCAAAGTGACGGGAAAAGATTAACCGAACGCAGCAAAAGGTTACCACCTTATCGGAGGGGTGGATGTGACATGATTTAGTGACACCCGCAGCAGCGGGTGATACGAGATGTGCGTGATGGGATCGGGACCTGTTGGGACTTGGGCCGCTAACAAGGCCAGTAAGGCGCTAGAATGTAAATGGATGGTTATCACGAGCCGTTCAGTGTGACGATAAGACCCGAGTTAAGCACGCAATTGATTTGGGTTAATGTAAAAACCGTTCGCAGTAATCAACCACGGCAACGTCTGGGAACAGTGAGACACCATCGGGCGCAAGAACCTTTCAAGACCTTCGTGGCAGCGCAGGTCTTAAAGCGACGTCTACTAACTGATTCGTCACATTGAATCAGCAATTATTTGCTTCGTCCGCTTGCACTTAGAGTCACTCGTTTTGGGGACCCATTTTAGAAAGTAATCGTTTATCCTCCGTTTTGTATGTGTGTGTTGACTACCTTTGACGGAAATTGTCCACCAACCCGGAACGTCCCAGCATAACGAGGCCGGAGCACGAGGCTCATATTTTACCCATCCGCAATCCAATTTACGCTGCCATTGTAAAGAGTGTTACCGTCGCTAATCGGTATGCCGGGTGTGCCGAATCGGTGCGTAAGGTCGAGGATCAACCATTCCATCCACAAAAAAAGAACCAAAACAGTCAGGGGTCGCGTTTTATTTATACAACAAACACGCACACACTTTCGTAGGACCTACTTGTAGTTGAAAAATTGCTTAAAATTGTGTGTAAATGAAGGTTCACACTAAACGGGAAGATTCAATCAAGACGCCGCTCGCAGAAATTGCGACGGCTACGAAAACGAGAAACAAGCGCCATACATCGCCCTCTGATGGTATCGTTCAATTTATTGTTCTTATCTCCGCACACAGGATCCGCCGCCGACGGAGACGACGAGAGCAGCGCGTCGAAGCGGAGACGCTCCCGCACCAACTTCAACTCCTGGCAGCTCGAGGAACTGGAGCGAGCCTTCTCCGCGAGCCACTATCCGGACGTGTTTATGCGGGAAGCGCTGGCGATGCGGTTAGATCTGAAAGAGAGCCGAGTAGCGGTAAGTCCGAAACAATCAATTACCACGACGGCGACGGCACGGCGAGGCGGCCAACGGCGCGTCCCGGCAGTGGATTGCGCATCTCCGGTTATTGGTTCCGGTTCCTATTCCGGACCCTATCTTGAAGTGACTGTATGCCACTAAATCATTTTAACTATCACGACGACGACGACGACGACAACTTTTCGTGACGGCGAAAAGCCGACTATATTTCGCGAACCACCATTCAGCTGATCGCCGGCGTGGTAGCGCCAGCAACGATCGTATCGGGTTTGGGGCCGGCAATTGGAGTAATAATTCATCGGCGAACCGTATAGTATAATATCGGCGCCACGGCATCGGGCATAAAAAACGATGACATTTTGTGACATAATTCATTCTTTATAACGCTCGCCCGGCCACAGGATTTCGTGACGCGCCGCGCAGCCACTGCGGAGCAGGAGCACACGAGCGAGCCTGGCGAGTGAGCGAGCGCCATCGTATTTAATTTCAATTTTGTCTCTCATAAATATTGATTGAGTCGAATAGGAAATGGTACACGAAACCGCACAACCTGAGTCGAGGGCAAAAAGAAGGAAGCGAACGAGGTTGGCCACTAGAAAACGTGATTAGAAATTCCGTGGTGGTGCGCGTTCGTGACGCTTTTGCGAGTGTTGGAATCGATACTTCGGTTGTGTACGTTTGGGAAATGAATTTGGAAGTGGCCGAACCGTTTAAACGCCGACAGAACTTCGAGTCGAATTGAATTCAAATAATTAAGTCATTTAGAAATGTTTTTTTTGCAAATTCGCATTGCATACCTGTAGGCGCGTGTTTCTTGAACGCCTGAAACCGCCAGTCAGGCAATTTGCCTGCATGTAGGCGCATCACCTACTAGATTGGATCCTGTGCAAAACATAACTAATTATACGATAAATAGACGATAAATAGATAAGCTAAGGTAAGAATCAAACGTTCCTACGCACGTTAAGATCGGCTGTTAATGAGACTAATCTTACTACAAGAGGCCAGCATCTGCCGTAGGCCTTCTTTTTCTATAGGCAAGCATATTACCCGCGATATGTATGTGCTCCTGTTCATTTGGCAAACCCCTCAAGGCACACCCTGCGAGCGATAAACATAAAAACAATCATTATTAGGTTTGTCACAATTATTTCGAACAAGCCCTTCGACGGCGTGCCCTTGTCGTCCCCTCCGGGCCCGTCCTTTTCTTCTGATTCCCCTGCCGGGTCTCTGGCCATCTCACTACCAGCACCGGCAGCAACAAGCCCGATCATCCCGGTTCGGAATTGGTGCGGAAAAACTCGTGATGTCGGTGCTTTCGCGTGCGTCCCGGTTCGGTGTCTGCCGCACCGACTTTTTCCCCCACTTGCCGCACTTGGCAGTTGCGGGTGGGAATTGCCCCGTAGGAATAGCCGAGTGCCACGGGGACCCTCCCTCGGGGGTGTGCTGTTCATAAATCTGTTTGTCGGCTCGGCATCCCGACTTGAATGCGATATTCCCGGCGAGTCCCGGCGAACGCGGATCATTTCAATTTGAGAGCCCCCTTGGAGGCTGCGGCGCTTGAGCTAACCTCAAATGCGCTATAAATTATTCAACAACCTCCGAAAGCAGGTTGTGAAGCAGTTGGCATTTGGTGCGGAACCGAGTACCGAGAAGCCCATCGAGCGCATGCTCGGTTGTACTGTTTTCACCCGCGTTTCTCTTGCTGGATTTTATCGAACCTTTCTTCGGAGTCGCCATTTGACTTTTCGCTTATTTTGTGTGAGGTTTTGGAACTTTTAATCATTCCGAACGGACGCTCGCGGTTCGAAGCAAAGTTTGAGCGCCAATAAAACCCGAAGTAGTTCCCGACAATCGTGTCGATTGCGATGCAAAAGCTCGCACAAAACGTGAATGGTATCGCACCTTTTTTCTGCCTCCGTGTACACGATGCCACTCAATTTTGTTTAACACAAAAAGTAATCAAATTTACACCGCTTTGTGGTTGTTGCGATCCGCGTCCGGCACGGACTCTCCGCGCTCTTCCCGCGCTGCTCCGGCATTTCCGGCGGGCGACCAAATTCGGATCAAATTAAATCTCCGCAAACGATTCACCGGCAATGACAACGACGACGACGGGAACGAGCTGCGTAACAAATCCCCTGGGCGAGGACATACCGGGCGGCACCCTGCTGTGTGAAGGAATGACCCGTAGGGAGTCCTTGCGTCCTTGCGTTGTCGCGAGGGACAAACTTTTCCCCCTCGCCGGTTCGTGCTGTCACCCTTCGTCCTCGCTCGCTGGCGACAATAAAATCTGTTCTCGGTCCCCTCCAAGGACCTGGTGCTCTTCGCTTTCCGAGCATTGACTGCGAAATGAACAAGTGCAGCACCAGCGGAGCATAATCAGCAGACATTACGTGCCCGGTCGAGGTGGTCGGGAAATCAAAAAGTTTCATCCGCCCAGCATCCCAGTTGTGAGGGAAAATTGTAATAATCTAACATAACAACAATATTATTATTACTTAAATCCCTATTGACGGTGCGGACGGAGCTTCCCTTCGCATAATGTTTCGTTTGCGTGGTAGCTGCCACTAGAGGGCAGGCGCTGTCCTTTGTGGTCTGGCGATCTCTTTCTCCCTCCGCTCACTTTTGGTGGCCCTTCTTGAGGGTGGATTGCTTTTCGGGCACACATTCGTACGGGGCGTGTTAAGAGTTGGTGATGAAGTCAACACCAACGTCAACATGCGACGTTACATTAGCTCCGAACAGCGGGAGCGGGGATCCGAACAAAGCACGCACCACTTGTGAGGAGAATTGGGAAACATTATTAAACGGGATCTACGAGATTCTGCGTCCATTCTAGGGAGAGCTTGTTAAACCCGCACGGCGATGTTAAAGTGGAATTAAAACGCTAATCCGAATAATTATTTAAATAATCGTTAACAGTTACTAGCATCTTTTCGATGTTTTAATATAGCTGAATTTTGTCGCTGTCGAAAAACGCGCCTGTAACTATGCAAACTGAATCGGAACGCCAAAATTGCCCTCCACGTAGCCGTGGATATGCTCTCTCGTTAGTTCTTGCTGAATAGTCACATCACCACAACCCGGAGCCGCAAAAAGCCAAACCTCTCCGACCGCTTTATGAACTATGAAACGGGGGCCGAGATGGGAAGATAAACATGCCAAATACGTGTAGATGGGACTCCGGCTTGATGACCAATTCCAATGCATTTGCTGTCATCAGGCCAGCCCTTCAGCACCAGCCCTTCAGCACCAGCACCCAGCACCCAGGACAGGAGGCAGGACATTTCGCTTCGCTTCGCGCAGATGGTGATTGTTTTACTTCCAATTTTTCCGATTTTCTTTTCGCTCCCCTCTCTGGGCCGGGCCTGCGTCCTGGTCATCGTCGGCCCGCGTCAAGAGTCCCTCCTCATCATGGCACCCGCGGGAGTTGTGTGGCAGCATCGCCGACATCGGCGTACTGCCTTCCCATTGACTGTGCCTTCGTTCGCGCCGTCGACAGTCGACAAATGACTTCTGATGCCCGGGAGTCGCCCCGAAGACGGCTCATTTCGGTGGGCCGGCCGATGCGGTGCGCGGTCGTCGTTGCGGTTTCTGGGTAAGCGAAAACCAGCAACGGCAAAGAGTCCCCTCCGTGTGGTCATCAATCGTCCAAATTGGATAACGAGAATTGAATGGAAACGCGTACTGCGGAGCGAAGCCCCTCTCGGGGACCGACTCGGGGGAGTCGGGCATTCGGGGAATCAGGGATCGTAATGTGCTAAAAATCTGTTCGAATTAAATTTAATATCTGGAACATTTATGTTTGCGCGGGGGTGATTTATTAGAACCTGTTTTGCCTCTGGGAGTGAGCCGGCACAGAGGCCGGCAGCGGCAGCGACGACGGTAGCATTAATAAACCCCGGGTGGAGGGCAGTGGCCCGTTTTATGTAGGGCCGGTACCACTTCCTCCGTGGCTGATTGAATCCGTTGTACGTTGTATGCGCTTGGTCTGATGATTTTTCTGATTTTTTTTTTCGATTTGGTACATCTAAAGTAACACCCTGGGAGCCATTAAGGCCGAGCCATCCAGGCCACTTCTACGCTCTTCAAGCGTGTAAAATTCTGTTCGAAAAAGTTTTAAAGCAAATTAAGCCGAAAATTGAATTTGAAGTGATTCATTGGCGTGGAAGGGATTCAGGGTCCGTAGCCCTTCGGTCAACAATTCCTCCCAATGACCTTCCTTTAGTATTTTTGTGTAAACTACTCATTTGTGGACTTAAAATGTGCAACTATTTTTAAATACGGCCCGGTCCGTTCTTCTAAGATTGATTTCAACAGCCTTGACGACCAATTGACAGATAACCCAGATTTCACTGCTCTCCACACTAAACATAGGGACAGCTTTGAAAATGAAACAACAGAAGTTGCTATCTCAATAGCCATTTTACTCGACGATCGGCCAAACTGTCTGTCTAGCGTCTTTAAAGCCGAGATTAATTTTCGTAGCTGTGCCTCCAAGTTTTTTCACATGAACTGTATGGAAATTTCCCATCGAATCTTCAATCGAACCTTAAAGTGTTGGCTTGAAAACATTCGACAACTCATTTAAAATCTTGGTATGACGTAAACTTTTAGTAATGATTGGCCGAACAGTGCCGCTGTTTACGATAGTGAAAAAGTGTATCCGATTTTGAACAACACTTTCGCGGCACGTTTAGCAAAAAGGCAAACAATGCGTTGCTGGTGTTGGCATAAATTAATTTCCCCGGCAACAACTTCGCGGCTTCATGCGCTACGCGTTTACGCTACAATGTCGGTGGTTTTGTTTGGTGCCCGAAAGATAAATGGCTCGGCTCTTTAACAGCGAATCAGCCACATTAATCATGGTGCCAGTAGTGTTTTCAATATGGGAGAGCCCGGCCCGGCGCGGTCCGATTAGTAGCACGGCCCGTGAGAAACGTCCGTGCGAAAGCCCGTTCGGGACGATCCGTCAGTCGGATCGCCCCAGCCCACGCCATTGCGAACAAATAATATTCTTGTTGTACAAAATCGGGCCGATCACCGAGCGGCCTGCCGACGAATCGGAAATAATGGAGCACAACAATATGGCGTCTTCGGCGGCGGCGGACGGCGACAGAGAAAAAATGGGGTTCGGTTCGCTCGCAGCTCGTAGTTGTAACATCATTACTCAAGCCTGAAAGCCCAGCCAGGCGCGCGCGCGCGCGCGCAAATCCTTCGGTGCCGCGGTGTCGCCGGGCGGCCATAATAACATCACAATTACATGCGCCATGCCGTGGGGGCCGCTGTGTTTTCCATGTTTTCCCCATTTTTTTCTTTCTTCGTTTTGTTCACTTCAATTCACAATGGACGGCGACTTTGGCCGCCACGACCGAATCGGCCGCACTCTGCCTCTATTTATCAAGATCAGTTGTCATCGCGTAAATAGTTGAGTTAATCATTCCGTTTTTTTCTACGCTGTTCACTACTTTTAATCATTTTTATTCATATTTCGCCTTCGGACCGCTGTTCGCCCCTTCGGCGGCCGAATGTGACGATGGGCCGGAACTTCGGCCGAAACGGGTAAATTAAAAATTGATCAACACGCATCTCAAACTGATCAGCGCACACGATAGTATGTGGGTGAACAGGGACAAACAGGACACGGCGCGATACCGGTGATCAAACAATTGCCCGCCATCACCAAGGGCCGTAAAGTGTGTGATGTGGTCGGAGATTTAATAGGCCCAAAAGTCGAAGCTCCGGGTCAAACAGGAAACTATTTCCGAAACCACAGACCGGGCGGGTATTTAAGCAACAACCCGAAAGGGGTCATAAATATTGGATTTATGGTTCTCGGCGACGATCTTTCTGGTTCGAGATATTAGACACGCATAATCCTCGTAAAATAGGACCCCCGTTCGATTCAGAATTCAATCGGCGATCGACTTCCTTTCCGTTCGAGGTTCGACAAATGTTACACGCAACGCAAAGTGATTTAAATTAAAAAATATAAAAATTTCGAACAAAAAATATGTCTTCGCTCTTTTGCCCATTACTGAAGCCGCTCGGCTCGGCCGAGGGGAAAGACCGAGCCGACCGGGCGTCGTTAAAGGTGTTAGAGTCGTGCTGGCCGCGAGGTGATAATCTATTTTGTGGACCAATCCAACCTCCTGTGGCATGCACCGAGCCGAGCGGCAAGAATGGAACTAATAGAAAACAATTTGTGCCTGGACCCAAACACACACGCTTGGGCTCTCGAATAGGGCGGAATCATCGTCGGATAATTTCCCGACCTTCCTGCTGTCGGCGGCCTTACCACCTGGCCGCCTAATATTGCAACCCCCGTGGCGACCGAGGACCACTCGGGCCAAGATTCCATCCCATTGATATCTCCTCAAGCAGAACGTGTGTGTGTGTGCCAGCGAGACTCTCATATGAATAATGATAAATATAATAGCAATAATAACGCAGCATAAGACGCCGGGCCGTGCCGGGTTGCGGGAACGACGCCCGGGGCGGTGCGAAGCGGCACAGAGGGACAAAACAAAACGGGCGGCAAAGTTAGAAAAATGTAAATGAGATTTTGTATTAACAGATATTTTGAACCATTAATCAAACTCTCAATTTACTGCCGATGCTGCTGCTGCCGCTGCTGTCGGTGCCGTCGGTGCTTCATATTTTTTGCTGCCACCTTTTCTTGGCTCACACACTCCTCAATTTCTCAATTTACACCCGCGGCCGCGGCTGCCGTTGAAGCCGCCGAAGATGTCTTCATCCGATTCGGGGGTTCGTAAATTGTTTCTTTTTATTGTCCGTTGTTGGTGCGCCGCGGGTCTTGAGGTGTTTCGCGTGCGATCGGATCGAGCGTCGGGCCAAAGTTATGATCGATCGATTGCGGAAATGGCATGGAAGCTATTGGCTCGCGATGCCATCGCAATGTATCATGCCCCGTTGTAAGTGATCGGAAAAAAAGCATCGGATGTGGACCAATTAAGCGTCAAGTAACTCCGCAATACTTCATCTGCACACTGCCAAGAAAAAAACGCGGAGACAGTTTTAAATTAACGAAAGCAAAAGAGGAACGAGGAACGCTTTGAATATTTAAAATTGATTTCAATTCCAAGTGACCGGCCAGCCCGAGCTACCCGGAGAGAAGGTGTAAAATATTCAATCTTCAAAGCAAAACAGGTCCAGCCAGCCAGGCTGCCGGCCCCGGAAAGCCGGCCCCGAAAAAGGCGTGTATAACTTATGAAAGGCCCGTCAGGAAAAATTAGTTTCTCAATATTAATAGACTTGTTATACGTTCACACCCTTCCCGCTGCGAGAATGGCCGCCCGGTTCCACCCTGGCCAGCCACTTTTCGGGGCTATCGATCGGAATCGGCGGGAAGGGAGCCAAGGGGCTACGGCTCTGCTTCCCGGCCCCGCGGGCGGAACGGATCGCGCGCGCCATTGTGTCTTGGGATCGTAACTTCTTCATCATCATCATCATCGGCGGCATCATCGTTGCGCTCCCCAACATCATCATCGGCGGTGGTGGTGGCGGCGGCGGCGGCCAGTGGTTGTGGCAGTGACCGTATAATATCATCCCGTGATCTCATGCTGATCGGCCCTCGGGTGTCGGACCACGGGCCAGGGTTCGAGCATATATTTTTGTGGGCGAGAAAAGGCGCAGGAAATTGATAAACTCCCCACCGAAGAAGGTGGAACAGAAAAGGGAATAAAGTCATCAACTAAGACGCGGCGGCGGCTGAGGAAGGTGTGCTGTGCGCCCTGGGATTTGGGAACCTCCGTTAGGTAATGGATAGGAGCAATTGGATGATTGGGCCGACGCCTTTGGTTTATGCTGAGGTGTGAGGATTTTCTCACCGGGCAACATATTTGATCCATCGCGCGGCCGCACGTCATAACACCGGCCCGGTGTCACCGGTTGCGAACAGAATGGAATGCGATGATGGTGTTTCTTAGAGCGCTAATTGCACGATTGGGAATTGTTTGTTTTGTGTGTTTTATTGTGCGAATTGTATTCAAATCATTTAATTTTAACGATGGAAGATGCTTTACAATACATTTTTATTGCTATGGAGCGTTATAGGCAAGTGATACATCAGCTGTCAAAGTGGTACACTGCCGAAATTGACACTCATCTTCGAGCGGATCGAAGAAGCCATCGACAAACATTACAAACTCGCCGAAGATCGGTCGCGAGTTTCATTGGAATCAGCGAGATTTAATCAGAAAAATGACTGAAGTTCTTGCAAACTTGCATTTCGTTTCATTTCGAAAATGTTAGTATACGTTAGTTAGTATATTCTTCTAAATGTAATCACCTGTTCAATTGAATATAACATAGTTAAGCTTGCGCCAAATGAAATCATTTGTTGGATTTAAACGCATCGATCTATCCTAAAGATGGTTCGGCATCATCAACCTTATAATGGACTGTAATATGTATTAATGTATCCCATTTTTATTGAAAAATCGTTGCTCACCTTCACAACCCAAAATCATCTGCCCGTAATTTATTGACGCTATTTATCAATATTCTCATTTGCGTCACTGGGCATTCAATTTATTTGCTTAATTTAACGTAGCCTACAATTTTCGCTATCGAACACCGAGTGCAGGCCACCAATAGTAATTATGCTGCTGTAGCGAAAGGACCAAGTTACAACATACCGGCGACCTTCAGCTCACATTTTTTGTCGTGTTGCGGGAAAAAAGTTTCTCATTTTATCAACGACAAGACACTTGCTCCCATTTCACTAAAACCACGCTACACCGTGAGCCGTCGCGCGACCTCGGCTCGAAAGCTCGCGACTCCTTTTTAGGGGGCCGGCCACACTAGCAATTACATGTAGGTTGCGTTGTAAGTGGCCGCAAGCCTACCCGAGGACCCGAGTCTGAGTCCGTAGGCCGGGGAAGGGTGTTAATGCGACCGCAAAGAGGACCGCGGCGTGCGGCATTACATTTTGTTCGATTGGCTGCGTACGTCACATTAGCGTAAGGAAAACGTTAAAATGTGCGCATAATTACTCCGCAAACACACTCCGGGTCATTCCGGTGTATCCGTTTTTGTGTCCGACTTTCTTCGGGTTCGGTGGTGTTTTTTTTCTTCTCCTGCCAAGGAGCCCACAATTTTCCGTGCCATCTTTCGGTTCACACTCAATCCGTTATTATTATCCTGCTGTGGCTGCTGCTGCTGCTGCTGTTGGGCCTGAACTTCTGAATGTCTGAAAGAAGTCCGCCGAAAGCTCTTTCGGACGAGTGGCGAGCAAAATAATCATTATCATCAGCCGTACGCAACGAGAAACTGCAACGTGGAACTGTGCAGCGGGGAGGGCCGCTCGCCGGAAGGCCAGAGGCAATCGCACCCCGCCGAGCGTGAGTCCAGTCACGGGGCCAGTTAAGTTGGGCAGTAAATTTACGCGCAAACGTCAATATCATCACACCTTTTTACACACCTTGTGTTGCGCCCCGTGTCCTGCAGAAACCCAAAGGGTTTCGCCCTTGCGCGATGTCCGGCCCGAAGTCGGGCCAGAAGTCCGGGGAGGAGTCGCTCCACGGTCCGAAAAGGCGTACCACAAATTGGCTTCTTTCCTTCGCTGTCCATTGTCGTCGGCCAGCTTGTTGTCTTGCTGGTTGGCCCACACGATGGTACATTTGAATGTGTGTTGTGTGTGTGTGTGCAGGCCCTAAGGGCAGAGCGGCCCGTCGGTCGGGAGCCTGGCTGCGCAGTTGGTGGATTTTTATGTGGCCAGAGCTCAGAGTGCACCAGCAACTCCCATCTTCCCAGGACATGCTGCTCCGGTCGGTTGTTAGGACCGATCTGGTGCTCCGTTCTCTAAGCACCCGATGCGCCGGAATTGGGCCTCTTTTTTCTCACCTCCCGGGCCTTGGCCTGTGTGCGTGTGTGTGTGTGACTAATGAAGTATTTCGGTCCGCTCGGTCTGGGGCCGCCCTCGGGGCCGGACGAATCGAAAATCTTGGTGCATTGGTTTCCATTTGGGTATAGAAAATTGATTAAAATTAATTACCTTTGCGGGTTCTGCTGGCTCGGGCCTCCTCGGCCGGCGGTGCCCCGTGTGTGTGTGTGTGTAGGCCGCGGCCCCGCAGGGGCTCTCGAAACGAGCGTGAAACCTATTTTTTATACACCCAAAGTCCGAAGTTTTCGCTAACCCCCGGAGTCCCGAAGGCTTAACAACTTCATCTCGAAGAACTCTCCTTGGCATGGGCTCTCCGGGTTTTTTTTTTCTTCTGCCGGTTTAAGGGGCCTCATTCGCCTTGGTTACTCCACCGGGCCCGAACAGCGGTCGGGCCGAGGAAATAGTTTCAGCGCAGCGTTATAATAATGTTGTCGGGCTGAAGGTTATTACCGTGATCCGGAGCCACGCCAGGCGGCTCGACCGGAGCCACCGCCGAAAAAGGCTAGTTTTAATCACATCAGCGCACCACAAGTTTTTTGACGCCTCGGCCCCGGAGCACCCGCCGGGGCACACCTTGGAGAGCTCCTTTCGGGTCGGCCCGGCTTCTGTGCTGGCGAGGCCGACGCTGCGCACCGGCGTTCATTAATTAAAACACTTAATAAATCATTTTGGAAGTCGATTTAAAGTTGTAACCGATTGGCTGACACCGAAACCTCGAGCCTCCGAGAAAGTGAGAGCAAAGGGCAGCCCGTTGATGGATCCTCGCATTCCACCACCCGAAAAGGCCAACACGGTGCGGTGCGCGATTCGGCGACACGGAAGACACAGTGTCTGCTGGACTGGACACTTGGAGCTCGCCGAGCATTTCTGAGGTGGTTTTGGCTTGGGAATTATTAAAACAGCGCCTAGGCCATTTTGAAAGCGTTCGGGAAGTGTGTCGGGAGTACCTCGAGTATAAGCGCGTGAAGAATTGAACCCATAGAAAATCGGAGAAAGATTATTAAGATGATGATTACAGCACATTTTCGATTGATTTCTGGATTCTTCTCCGTGCCGTCCAGCGATGGCCGTTTTGTGATGGTCGCCGCGGGGTGCAAGCATAATGATGTTGATGATGCAGATATTATTTCCACAGATGGCACACATCAGCATACCTTCGAGCGTCTTCCGCCATCTGATGTCGGGTGCCTCAGAAGTGGCGTGTTCACTGCATAGCCTTGAACCTTCGCCTAGGTCCAAGTGTTTGAATATATCTTGAATTGTCTATTTTAGGCGATGGAACGGTTCGATTGTGGTTCGTAGTTTGTTCATTCCTTAGGCACTCTGTTCCGAAAAAATGATTTTTTTCCCAGCATCGATCAACATCTAAACGAGACATTGACGAGATGCACGAATCGGTCCAACGTCGGTCCTTATCGTGGAATAATTCTGTCGTGCGACCAAAAGTCGCCCAGATGCTCGCAAAATAATAGGGCAACACGTCACTAACAACACCGGCCTAAAGACCAGCCGGCCGCCACCGTTGTCCTCCAGCGTACATCGCGACAGGCCATGGGGAGATAATCACGGCGTGACAGATGTGCGGTGGAGAATTCGATTCGTTTCGTGGTTACGTCGGCCGGAGTGCGCTAAATCATAAATTAATGGTGGCTGCTCCCTGTGCCACCGCGACAGGGTGCTGCACTTTCCGCGCCGTGAAGAAGTAATCAGATGTGAAAGATGAGCCGATTCGAGCGGCGGCCCGTCGCAGCCGACGCGTAGAAAAGTGGGCGTATTTGCGGAGCATAAAAATTACACTCTAAATGCTCCGATTGCCCCATTGCGGCCCCGTGTGAGCAGCGGCAACAGCGGCAGCTGGCCAGATTTGGAGCGGAACCTATCGGTTCAATTCGGCTGCCGCACATGAATAATTCAACGACGCTTAATCGACCCGAAACCGAGTCTCTGCTGGTGTTACGTTGACGCCATGAAGTATCGGGGCGCGACAATCTTAATGGTATGAAATCCGATTGTACTGTTCGATTGGAGTCTTTGTAGCACTTAGCATATCGAACCCATTTTAGATAACCTTGAAATATTGTTTAAATAATCAAGCCAATCGGATAACATATAACATTGGTCCTTAACGGCATTCTTATGACAACAAAATTAAATAATCAATTTATTAGGACAACGAAAACCCAAACTGGAACATATTACTCGGCAAAGGTTGCAGGCAAGTAAGAAAGAAACTAAACTAGAAAACGATTTGGAAAGAACCCAACAATCGCCATCCTAACCTACGCCAGGACACAAGTAACAGCATTTGATTAATTGAGTCATAAAATGGAAGCATTAAATTTAAATTGGTATAATTAGTAAAATTAGTTGATTATTTGATAAAAGCGACTCGTTGTCCTTAGTTTCTCAGGCGTATCCTTTCGGTTTGTTTTTTCATCCTTTCGCAACCACGTAATCAAGTGATTGTAGGACGGTGTCCGAACAAAAATCACGTACTGGACAATAGCCGCCAAACGGTTTCTCGGTGACATACTAATCTATTTAGTGGTACATGAAGCAACGTGTCCGGGGCACTTGCAATGGTCCTTTCGCTCCGGGGGCCTTATAATAAATAATTCAAGAAAAAAAAACAATACGCATGCCAAAGGTTCAATTTTGGGCCCCGTTACGCCGTTGAGTCCGTTAGTTTCCTCTCGCACCGGATGTAATCACCATCAATCATTCAGCAGCACCAGCAACAGCAGCAGCAACCCATCGATAGCCCCGTCGTCGTCGTCGTTGCGTCGGGTTGGTGCCTGCCGGTGGTAAGTGGGACTAGAAGTGTCCTTCGGTTGTTACTGTCCGCTTGTCCGCTGAGGGGAGTCCGATGGAGAGGTCTCTTTAATCGCGCGACAAGGGGACAAGAATGATTGCGGATCATTAGAACGTGGTAAACGCTGGCCGTTGGTACCGCCAGGATAATGACTCCGAGCTGCACTTTCGGCGCACTGGTCGAAACGTTGTTCAAACATTCAGCAACTCCAAGGCCAAACAATGAGGGGACCCCCGACGTTCCGATTACTGTGTCGCGAGGGGGCGACAATAAGAAGGACACATCACTTTCGCGAACGACTCGAAGGAAGTATTAAATTTCCGTTCTGCTTCCGGAGCGCCCCGGAGTCCGTCACCTTTTCTGCCTGCGTCCAAATCCGTGTCGTGCGCTTCGTCAAAATTGTCATAAATCAAACTCTCCGCGCTGTCGTCGGCGTCGCTCGGCGATATTTTTCCGGTGCAAAGTCAATCAAGGACCGCGCACACGGCAAGTGAAAATGTACTTCTCGGTACGACGTCGCAGGAGAGTGTATCGCATGATGCGAGTGAAAATGATACCGAAAAGCTGTCCAGACTAAATAATCATTGTTTGCCAGCGTCGGTTACTTACCCAAGAGCCACCCAACGTTTGGTTGGTTGGTTCTATTATTTCGTCTTAGGATTGGGTGAACCAAGCAGTGTGTGAGTGTTCGAGATAATGAGGGGTTGCTATTTAAATTAAATGGGGTGCACCGAAGGCTTTAATATATAAATTGATTAATTAGAGTTTTACGATAGGATTTTTCGTTTCTAATTGGGCCCGCAACACTGTAGCGCGCACTTAGCCCCATTGATCACCGCACCGCATGAACTGACCACCGGTTTTAATGGCCGACGCGTTTGTGCTTTAAACCGAGCCCCAACTAATCACTACACCACGGATCCCCAGATCGCTCCCAGGGCTCCAGGGCCCGCGGAACACTCCTCGTCGTCGTTTCATCAAGACGATTACTCTATTGGTCATGGTTAACCCCTATTGGCGGCCAGACAACCAGCAGCAGCAGTGGCCGCTCCGCTCCGAGCTACGGCCCCGCCGCTCGGCTCGCCGGAACGTGTTGTTTGGGAAATTATTTTACGCTTGCGCGTAATGTAAAATTTCATGCACATTGTAGAACACAGCCCGGCCTATCGGTAATTTACCGATACCGGGCAGAGAATAAGCGAACAAGAAGCAGCGGCAACCAATAGAGGCCTCGTTAAGCGCTAGTGGCTAGTGGCCCCGCGTACCGTGGAGAAAATTTGCTTTATTTTCCTTCGCTGTCCGGCCTTCGCTGCTCGCCGTCTGCCTCACGGTCGGTGGACCGCGCTAGCGCCCAGATTTTCCCGCGGCCACGGAACTCGGAACAAATGGCGCCCGTTGGTTACCTGGAAAAGATGAAATGTGTGCTGCTGCTGCTCTCGCACCAACCGCGGGCTTCCGGACCAAATGACAGCTCATTTTTTTACGCTCCCCCCATTCGATTGGAGCCAGGACTTAGCAGGCGACGCAGGCCTAGGCGACCCGCGACCACCTCCCGAGGAGCCAATTTTCGTGCTGACTTTTTTCTCTTCTTAAGCACACACACAAGAGAGAAGTGGCCGAAACGGGAAGCCGACGCCGTCTTTGACAGTAACTAGCGCTAATGAAGGCAATGAAGGCGGCGTGTGGAGCGCGCAATTGACCAGCTCGAAACTACTTGCCCGAGGTGCTACAAACTATTTACAATAACTGCCGGGCGTTCCGGGGATTGTTTTTTTTCGCCCCTTTTTTCGGATGCCGCATTGCTGGCCATTGGTTCCGAGGTGGATTTGCCGAGCGACGTGACAAACAATGGGCCAACAACGGATTGGGAGATTTATTGGCCAAAGAAAGGCACGGGGAGCGTCAATAAAAACGGGATGAATGATTAATGTTACGTGTTTTTTGGGAGAAGGACAGACGAAAATTGAGCAACACCTGTAGTCTGGCTTGATGTGGGCTTAAACAGTAATTTAAGCATAGTTTTTGTGAAGGGTTGAGCCCTAGCTTTCACCTCATTCAAATAAAAAATTACATCCAAACGCAGAAAGCTTAGCCTATGCTTGTTTGTAAATGGATTCGTCAACATATTTATCACTTACCGAGAAACTCTTACGTTGCCACTTTCTTAAGAACTGTTCAGTTAGCTACAGGATGGACCACTTAAAATGAAAGCATTTGTTTCTTAAAAAAGTACATTATAAATTATTTTGTTTTTGATCTTATCTAGCGTTTAACTTGGATTTTGAATAATCCCACAAATAAAAGGCTGAAAAGGCTTTGCTATATTGTACCAAAGAGATAAGTGTTAGATGCTGTTAGAAGAGATAAGTGTTAGAATCATCAAATACTTAACTGTTTGGGTGCAGGGAATTGCTTTAACTGAAAGGACTTAGTCTTCACACCTGGTGCGTTAGGGATTTTACGCAATGAAAATAACGCCGAACGGGGCACTACTTTTGCGATTCATATTTTTAGCAAATTCAATAGTCTTTATCGCATCACGCGCTACCAATGCACCATATGTCTCATATTTGATTTGCTAAACGGAATTACTGGTGTCCCTTTATTTGCCGTGCACTGCACTCGTCCCCTACGCTAACGGGTTCGTGCGGTTCGCGCAAATCAAAGTCACAAACAATCTGCGCAAAGCCAATATTTGCCAGCCAGCGCCGGCGAACATGTTTTAAATCAAATCGAACTTTAAAAATGTGTGAGAAAGTAGCGATGTGCACGGCATTATTTATTTACTTCTGCACCCATGACAGCAGGTGACGAAGCCCGTATGTAGTCCAGATGATCGCGATAGGGCGAGGTATATTTGCATAAAAGCCCGAAGCTGGTGATGGTGATAATGATGCCGATGAAAACACGGTGACCTGGGCAATGATAACCGCATACTTTCTGTAACTTTACACGTCTTGTGTCCTTTTTGCGAGTGCAGCAAACTGCGAGACCCATAAAACCGACCGGTGTGGCTCGACCATTTTCCGGCGCACAATTATTATGTTCCGGCAAACAATTACTTTTTAGTACCCGTGAGGCCGCGACACTCCGTGTTTCCGAGCCGAATATTGTCACCCAATAACATGCTCTCCAACATACTCGGATGTTGGGTGAAAATTTCCACACCACAGAAAAAAAAGGTTTTCATACCCCGTTTCGGGCTTGTAATAGAAAATGATTAACGCTCCCGTTAGCGAGACGAGAGAGTCGACTTCGTTGCCTGCGCTTTCGACGGACAGGGGCCGTTAAGTGTACGAAAACGCACTTCCGAACGAGCGGAAACACCGAAGTGTTTAAACATGTTCCCGAGCCGAAAACAAGGGCAGGATGTAGACCGCGCCGGGCATCAATACTTGTTGTTGGTTGTTGTGGTTGGTGCCGAGGTATTTTATGGCTCATCGAGAGCTCGGAGTGTCCACCTCAGTCGGCCTTTTTATTCTCCGGTTCACCCGTTGCGCAACCTGTTAATATTGGTATTAAAATTCGATTCCCCAGGATTAACACCCGGCAAGGTGCAACCGTGGCCCGGGCACCGGGCACTGGTTAGAGTACTCAGGGCTCGTTCGGACCCCCGATGGTAATGGAAGTGCGCATAATGAAGCCCGAGCCGAGTGCGCCCAACGAGCCTAAACGGGCCGCCTGCTGCATAAATTCCGCCCTAAATGGGGCTCTTGAGGAGTGAAAACTTAACTGAAACTGGCGTGGCCTTTAAAGCGGCCCCGCGCGTCGGCCGCCAAAAGACGAAAGACTAAATTAAACACAAACGGAATTCATTTTTTCCACCTTTTTACGGCACTCGCTCGTGGTCGTGGTATTCTTTCCCCCCCGCCAACACCCGTGAACCTTCCGCGTTTTCCACGGGCACGGGTTGCCGTGGCTGGGTGAACAAATTGAGCCATCACCTCGTGGCCGGGCCGAAGTCGTGGTCTAAAAAATGTCTTTTTCTCTCGCCTTCGCCTTTCGGGCTCGCAAGTTGCAGTCATAAAAACAAATCATAAGTCAAGTGTTACACACGTTAATCCTTCGCGTCTTTGCGTCGTGCTCCTTCTCCGGGCGTTCTGTCCGTTCGATCCTGCCGCCTGCGACCGAAAAAAGGCGTCTGATCACAAGCGGAGCGGACCCCGGGGAAGGACTCCGGACAAAATAATTAATGGCTGATGGTTGAGCTAATACGTATATTTACTGTTCATCCGTCCAACAGGGGACCCCCGTCGGGGACCTGTCTTCGGTTCCGTGGTGGCGGCTTTCGTAGGTCCTTTCCTGCACCCAAGCGGTTTTCTCTTGCAAGATTTTCGTTCTTCCCAACATCAGTTTTGTACCATTCACACAAAATACAGTTCTCACCGATACGGCTTGATCTATTTGGGTTTCTCTATCTCTCTTTCTCTCTCTCTCTCTCGTTCCGCTTCCAGGTGTGGTTTCAAAATCGGAGGGCAAAGTGGAGAAAAAAGGAGCACACGAAAAAAGGACCCGGCAGACCCGCACACAACGCCCATCCGCAGTCCTGCTCCGGTGAACCGATCCCGCTAAACGAGCTGAAGGCCCGAGAAAAGTAAGTCACGACCGATGACCGATCCTTTCTTTCCGAACGTGGTTCTTTCTTTCATTAACTAAAAGTCATATTTAGTTCGTTTTCACTAGCAGTCACTTGTCTGAGAAAATGTTGAATTTTACTTTAGATGTGCATTCTTCATTCATATTTGAGTTTTTGCCATTCGTTTGGTTGTAAAAATCGCCTAAATAAAGCTCGAAGTGTTCGAAATGACGCAGTTTCAAGAATGCAGATTATAATGGTCGTATTCGAAGCCCCAGTTCACCAATTGTTTGCTTGCACTCTTGTTTTATTGTTCACAGTGGTTTTTGATCAGCAATTTAGTTATGTCCTTTTAGACAAATTCAACCAACTGTATTGTATAAAACTAATTTGAAGACTTCCATAATATTCTCATCTTCAATTTTACCATTGTTTACCAATAAACTTTATAACATTTTGATCGGAAAGAAAAGGGCGAACTAATGCAACTAAACTCTTCTGGTTAACTGTTGGCTTCGTCGAAATCATCCACATTCTTCAGCGGAAAACCGATTCAAAATCGTGCGCAGGATCTAAAACAAGCCAGTGAATGGACTGTTCCGTCGAAAAACTGTTTTAATCGCTGTGCCCGAAAGCATTTTGAAACTAACAAACCATCCCGACGGATTCCCGGCGGAATAAAATGTGGAGAGCCTTCGAGTGGCTCTTCGGCGACATAATAATATGTCACGCGGCAATCGAAACCCATTTACGCTGTGCGTTCTGCCCAATTCCAGACATTATTCCAAGCACTTTCAGTCGCAATGGATGCCATTTGGTGCCCGAATTTATTATCCGTGCTCGTGCGTGGCGCGCCCAGGAGCGACCGAAATCGATGGGCTTATTTTTTGTGTGTAACACAACCAACCCCAAAAATTGACCGTAGTTTGGGGCGTAGTTTATGCACGCAGCGGTACAGGATTCCGTGCCCGAGCCAGAAAGTGTAGTGCCATTTTACACTCTACGCCCGGCTGTGGCATAAAATAACCCGTCACCTCACCAGAGGTCTATTAAGTTTCGGAGCACACGTATTTTAAACGCTGTGGCCCAAAAGGAAATAAAGCCAACCGTACACTAGCCGTGGCCGCGGGATGGCAAGATTGCCAGCCGCCTACCGGCAGCGACCCACACATGTGGCGCATTTTATTGCGCAATGAAGATGCATTTGCATTCAATTATTGCTGGCGGCCTAGTGGCAGAGTGCATCATCTCTCTGTGGCCGGCCTCTTTGGTGTACGGCGGCAAACCACCTTCGGGCAGCGGCGAATCGATCATAATAGTACTTATATGGCGGCAGCAATAAACGGTAATGACAGTCTTTTCGCGAGCACGAACCTAATGAGCATCGTTTTCCCACCATCGGCGGCCAGTCGGCGGTCGTGTGGCTGTTATTGTTTTCAATTTCCATCCTGTATTTGCGGAAGGCACAGGGGCGCAACCATGGCTCCCGTTGCGAGCGCGCGCGCGCGTACGCTGCCTTTGCGTGTCCGGCCCCGAAGCGCTGGCCGATGACACGCCAAGGGGCCATATTTTTCCCCGAATCGTAAAACGATTTTCCGCCCCCTCGAGGGCCGGACCCAAAATGGCGAACGATGGCGGTGCTGAAGGTTTCTGCGGTTTCCACCAGAACCGATGAGTGGTCAATTGACCAGCGCCATTGTCGAACGCTTAACTACCTCTTTCGGCGCAGTTTGTTGGCCTGATTATAACCTTCGCCCCAAATGAAGCGGCAAAATGGACGATGGACAACTTGCTGATTCATGCCGGTGTCCTTTAGGCCCTTTTGTAGACCCCCCGAAGGCGCCGTCAACATTCACCATCCAACACTTTACGCGAATCGGCTACGGCAGCGCCATCTGTCGGTCGGTGCCGCGCACTGCGAGCAATTTTTATGGCAACGGTAGCGGCTGGCTTTTTTCGTGATTCTGGAGTTTATTGCTGGACGATTGCACGAATAGATTATTACATTTTTTACAAATGCTTTTGTTCTGTCCATTTGCCAGAGCCCGACGCCGGAAGAAGATCGCGAAAGCGCTGGAACGGCAGGCGCGGAAGCTGCGCGCCAAGGGTATCGCGGTCGATCTGGAAGCGCTGAAGGCGGAGTACCTATCGCAGCACCGGAACAACTCCGGCAGCGAAAGCGAGGAGGACGACGACAACGACGACGACGAGGATCCGATCGATGTTGTCGGGGGCGCAGAGTCGGGCGACGAGCCGGAAGACTGCTCGATGCAGCGACGGGAAAGTGTGGACGACGCCCTGGACGAGAGCAGCGACACACCGATACGCCATCATAACAGCATCAGGCCAAACCCGTTTAGCATAGAATCCTTGCTGTACAACAACACGTGAAACAGGCCCGACAACGCACCGGAAACGCGGACCGCGGACCGCCCTCACTAGGGCCACGTGGTAAGACGCCAAGTCTCAAGTCTGTTCCTAGAGCCGAAAGTCAGAGAGAAAGAGAGAGAGAGCACGGGGGCGAGTGCATCCCGAGCCGATGCACCCGAAAATGCATTTCAATCTCTTTTATTCCCCTTTCCCAGCGACACAACACACACTCACACGAAACCAGAACCCAGTAGGTAGAATGAATATTGCACAACGAATGCGTCCCCGTTCGTTCATCCCCACAAACCGGGGCTTAACCTGCCGCCCCCGGAAACGCAGATGCAATGCGATAAATTATTTATTTTAATTAACATTTTAATTGTAATTATGATTAATTCAAATGGCATCGCACGGCTGCGGTCGGTGTTCGTTTCGCGGAACGCGATTTTGATTTTACCGGCACACAACGCTCACACACACACACACACGCCCCGGGAGCCCTTCAACTTAAAAAACTGGCATTTGAAAACCCCGCCAATGCAAAAAAGGTTTTATTTGTGGTAAAAGAACTCAACAAAGTTACTAAAGACGGGCACAGAAACCTGGAGAATAGAACAGGAGTGATCAAAAACGGAAAAGATTTTTCCCGTGTGTGTGTGTGTGTGATTGTTGGCCACATTTTAACAAAAGGGGCATGCGATGCGCAGCGATAGGACATACCAGTGTACATTAGAACTATGTTGTGTTTTATTAGTTCGAGGAAACAGGCTATCAACGGAAGTGTCGGACGGAGGCGCGATGTAAATACTGTAGCAGCAAACAATAAGAGGCCTATAAGAGCGTAAAGGAAAATATGAGTAAACATGCAAACCTAAACACGGCGGAACCCAGAATATATCAGATAATAACGCAACCGAAACCAGAACACTGTATAATGTTATAACCGGACCGTAGTAAGGCAACCCCAAATCAAAGCAACCCAACATAAGATATCAACATTGCGGTTGCGGCCAACAAACACACACGAGAAGCAACTCGATCGCAGTTGGCACGACGCGGTGCAACTGAATTAACTACTAATCATCGCGATGCATCGCAAAATGCGCGATCGATCAGTGTGAGATGCAATATCAATTCGAAAAGGACACGAGTTTGCGAATGAAAGGCGAGCAAAACAAAAACAAGAAACGGTAAACACTAATACGTAGCAATTTGTGAAGAGAGACAACCCTTGTAAAGAGTAAACAGATGGACTAACTGCAACTGACCGAAAATGAAATCCTAAGTGGTGGAAATAAGTTAAAAAAAACTCCCAAAACACAGAGAAAAAAGGTAAAATAAAAACGTGGAAATGAACAACAAAAAAACTGCAATTAATGAAACAGAATCACCCACGTTGGGGGAACGTGTAATTTAACGCGAGAGTACTACTGTTTGTTTGAGATAACCAGCAGCAAGTTGATACTTTTAAGGAACAGAGGCATTCTATAATTGTAATTTTTTGTTATATCATTTACTAATATTTTACTACACATCTCCTCGCTTGCTCGCTGTCCAACCGTGACAACCGCCGCTCGCAGTTCGAGGTTGGCGTTGGCTGGTTGGCCGTGTGGCCAACGGAAGAGAAGACATTGCAATACCGAACGTGTGTCGCGTGGTGGCTGATTGGTGAGAGCAGGCATTTGTTCAGGATTTTCTTTTAATGTCGCCAGCGTACTCCAAAATGTGATTCCTTTTTAAGAATAAATCAATCAAAAGTACTAACACACCGTGTGACTTTTGTGTGGAAAGAAATCATCAGCCGCAAACGATGGGCGCGTGCTTGTGGACGATAAAGCGAATCGCAATCGAAAAGGTGTCCCTTTTTCCGGTGTCGGACTGATCGTGAGCAAAGCGAAAGCCTTTTAAAAAAGTTTGATCACTTCCATCTGCTCCGTTGCAACTGATTGACCCACAAACTGCCCAGAAACACGCAAACGTGCATCATGCAGAGCAGAGTGCTG
Source organism: Anopheles cruzii (assembly GCF_943734635.1). NCBI lineage: Eukaryota > Metazoa > Arthropoda > Insecta > Diptera > Culicidae > Anopheles > Anopheles cruzii. The sequence goes on from NC_069145.1 coordinate 14,412,033, forward strand.
ACGTTCTAACGCCGTAATGTTGGAAACGAATCCTTTGACAATCGGATCGGGTTGTGTGTGTGTGTGTATCGACACTCCCAAAAGATGGTTTACGATCCGCAAGGATTAGTCTTCATTCACTCCGAACAACAACAAAAAGGTGGTCAGAGAAGAAGAAAATGGTTCATTCTCCAAACGCAGACGGAACAACGGGAACCGTTAGAGCCGCCGCTGCGTCTCAATCAAACCGCGAATGTGAAACCTATGACCGATCTTGCCGCCCAAAACAAAAAAGCCTCAGACCCCTTATGATCCAAACGGAGCAAAAGATCCGTTATCCGACAGCCGGAAGTGTTACCTACATCCCATTACTGTCCAATTTTTAAGTACAAACGTGTGCGTGTGTGAACGATATTTCGCCTCTCGGCTTATCGCGGTTGGGCTACAGGTCTTCTTTTTCGGACAGCGGCTCCGGTTTGCCGAAGGTCTGAAATTAACCAAACAAAGTTGATCCTCACCGGGGAACCCGCGGCGAATGCGTACCCTGCTGCGAGCAAAGGATACACACCTCGACACACCCGTCGTCTGGCGCGAAAGGGAGGGTTAACGATCATCACGCCCGGGGCAATTTTTGGTGGCTTTCAGCGTCCGCGGTCTTTCTCCCGAAATCGGCTCCAAATTAAGTTGTTGTCTTGAAGTTGTTCCATTCAAGCGCTCGGCTCAATTATCGCCGCCGCGTCTCTAATTCGTCTCATCTGCCTCTCCGATGGTCGGGTTGGGGCAGCGCCCCGAGTTTCGCCCGGATTCACGCCCCAAAACCATCCCCCCTGAACTGGGGTGCGAACGAACCGTCCCCGGCCGATGTTGGTTAATGATTTTATAATTCCCTGGCTCCGATCGCTTTCGGAGTTGAGATTTCACTTTAGGGGCAACCCCTTTTGGGGAACCGGGGTTCTAACGAACGTGTGTATGACAGGCGTGAAGAGCGGACGAATGTAAAGTACGTATTACATGGGGCAGGGCAGTTTGGGGCCAGCACATTTTCTGTGCTTATTGTTGGTGTGACCTAATCAGTGCGCCAGTGCGGTTTTTGGGGCGCTCGAAGAACACAAGCCTCTAACCGCAGGAACAAAACATCGTGTTGGTTGGTCTCACTTTTGCGCAAGACGAAACCTAAGCATACCGCGCTTTTTCCGCCTAATAGAGTGCCACAAAACCGAGCATGGCCAACAATCGCCCGCATGAGGTCCGCAAATGACTAGCCGCGGTCCACGGGCCAGGGTCCACGGCACACGGAGAAGAGCCCACAGCCCGCGGGTATGGGCGCAACAAAAAGAAACGAACACGTTGCCCCTCAAACGCCTCAAATCACCTGATCTTTCATGATTTATTATATTTAATAACAGAGCGCACGGTTCGGTGAAAATAATAAACAAGTGTAAATGAGATTGATGCAGACCGGGAGTCGCCACGGTGGGATGAAATGCGGTACATAGCGCCCAGCGGGACACCGCGGGGCCTCGTTCCCAGTCTCCCAGTCGACGGCTGGACGGCCGCGGACTCTCTCCGCTTTCGGTTCTCTCCACGTTGCCGTTGCGGTTGTGTCTTGATAAATTAAATTAAACTGCTCGGCAATGAATCTCGTCTCATTGATTAGCGCATCCCCGCGATGGGAAGAAGGTGTTGGAATGTGTGTAAGAATGTGGCGAGCGCTCAACGTGATCGTGGGACGGCGCGTTTGAAACATCCAAGGGGCATGCCAATGTTGCAATTACGTGTCTCTAAAAATGAACTCGTACGCTTGCGATGTAAAGCCAGGGCAGCTAGACAACAGTTGTACCTAACGGCCTCATTCGAATCGTAGGGCGCACTGCATATTGCATACTTTTAGGCGCAAAGTTTGGGAGTTTTCTCGCGTGGATCATAATACGCCCAAATGTATGCAATCTGCAATACAGTGTGCAGATTTGAATAGAAGGTCGTGCTTGCAAACGACCTTTGTTTGGGTTTTAAAAAAATTATCTTCAAAAGTTATATGTTTATCTTTCTGGTTTGTTCATCACATATCTGTATCGTTGGAAGCTGAAAAGGTTGAGCAATTGGAGATTTTAACTTACTGTTTAAAGTTAAGGTTTAAGCGGATAATAAAATCATTCTGAAAGAAATGCTAAAGTAAAGAATGTGTAGATCCTTTCGCAGAGTCCTTCCGCTAAGGGTCCCGCACGGCACCGAACTACACTGCCTGCTGTGCGTGTCAGCCCTCGACCGATCGCCACCGTTTACAACTCTTCGGTGGCCTTCGCGGCGCAAGCAAACGACAGCGCTGCCACTAACTGGCGCTGATTGAATTGAATTGGAGAACGGTGCTGCTGCTGCACCGCACGCTGCACGTGTGTGAGAGGCCCGGAGCACAAAACTAAACCGAATCCAAATACACAACTCATCACAGACAGGCCAGCCCCAAACCAAAACATCATCTTCTCTCGCTCGCGACGCACGATGTCGCGCACACTTGGAAGAAATTACCAACCAGAGATAGTATGCCTCCGAATGCGCGCGATCGCGTAATCAAGCGTTGCATGTGTGGCGGCCGCGTGTCGCGCCGATGCCCTTTTTTATGCTCTGCCCGTGTGCTAGTGCGCTGGCGTTCTCTAACGTTCTCAGAGCGCAGTATCTCGCGCGCAGTGCATTAGAACGCGAGTGTTGTGCGCGGGCGCTGTTTGCTGCGCAGAAGAGCAAAACCGTCCTCCAGCAGCACTCCAGCAGCGTTAATCATCTCGCAGTGCGCGGCAGTGGCGGAGTGTGTGTGTGTGTGCTCCATTTCGTGCCTCATTGCGTGGCCGGGTGGGGGGTTGTGTTTCCGCTTCCGATCGCAGACAGACACATCGCATCGGCGCGCACCCATCCTAGCACAACCCACCAACAGTAGCGCGGATCGGAACGTTCTAAACGTCAGTGCGGTGGAACTAGTCGGCGAGGGTTATTTTTAGAGGGTCCGCTACTAAACCATCCGCGCAACCTGCTGCCCGTGAGTCGACCGCGCCCGTCCGTCCTTATCAGTGAATGTGAAAACTAACAAACGAAGCGAGTGACAGTAGATAAGTGGCCCAAAGTGAAGCGATAGGAAGCCCTTTTTGGGTGACAAGAGACCGTAGCCCGTTGACGGAACAGCAGCACCAGCAGCAGCAGCAACAGCGCAGTGAAGGACACACATGGTCTGTATCAGGCAGCGGAATGCCATTCGTAATAGAAATATGATCCGCCTGGAATCACACACATGTACAGACACACGAACAATAATGGTAGCGCACAGCGCTCATCTGTTCAAACATCTTCCGAGAATGATCTCGACGTCATCGTTCCGTGCTGGGGTTCTGCGAAGAGCATATGGGCCGCGTACGGGCGCAATACGCCAGAACACGCACGCAAGAGAGCTCCGCTCTCCGCTGCTCAACACAAGCTACACAGGCGGAGCACGTGACTGCGATCGATGGCAACCTTGGCCGAGCGTTAGCGACACTCTACGCCATTTATACGCCAACCGGAGGGTCGTTTGCAAAAACCGTAATTACTTTGCCGAGAGTTACTAGACAGCCGCACGCTGCTAGTCGTCTGCGTGGCATCTGCAGATGCGTTCTCAATAATCGCCGTCCAAGGCTTACACAATCATGAAAAGTGTTTGAATGTACGCCACTTTGGTCTTCAAGTTGGCGACTCCTTTCGTTAAAGAAAGCTGATCATTTTTGTATGAACCTCCTAATGGTTCCATTCAAAGTAATCGCCGTTTGATTGTACACACTTGGTCCATCTCATAAGCATATTATGGATCCCAATTTAGGAATTCGTGAAAAACCATTCTTCGAGCCATTTTGCGGCACGTTGGCATAATTGGCCAAGTGCCACAAATGCAAATGATTGTGCCTCAGTCCAAAGCGATGATTATCTGATGGGGCCGCATGATTCAAACTGATCATTTGTTGTCGATAGCGACCCTCATTCAGCGTTTCGTCAGGTTTTGGCTACATCGTTTTCCTGCAAAAAAGCCTAAAACGGCCTGTGAAGCGGCACATTACCATCCTTGGCTTGTAAACGATGGTCAATTGCTGCAGGGTCTCCTTAAATCAAAATTACCACATTTAAATTAACGAAACCAATTGGCTGGCACGATCTAAGCACTGGAGCATGTCCACCCGTTATCGTTAATGTACTTCAATTTATGCTCAGGAAACACTCGCCATATTGACGGAGGCCAAATAGCTATCGGGCTGTTATTTGTACACAATGAGACCTAAAATTGCTGATATGTAAACAATAGAAATGCGTACGTTGGGCCAACGGTTATCATTTGAACCGTTTTGAAACACAATCACATGGCCTTTTTGGTTTTTTTCCTTGCAAAACTGACAGCATCGGGTCAGCTGACGGCTTCACGCACGGTAGTGTAGCAACCAAACCACCTTGTGGCGGTGTTGGTGTTGGTAGTTCGTGCGTGCGTTCGCCGTGAAACCCGCGCAAAGCGCATGCGCTCGGTATGTCAAACGCGTCCACCAAATCCGACCGACGACGTGCTGCAGGGAAAACCGTGTGTGTGTGTAAATAAGTCGATTTTCCTTATCAGTTCGCACTGTGGGGTGAAAGTGCCATCGGCATTAGACTTTCGATTTCGTTCCAAACACCGTTCCCGTCCCAGGTTATTGGCCCTACAGCATACAGGATGGTACGGTTGCCCCCCCACGGTGGCTCAGATTGAGACCCCTTCGGTTTATGCTCCCGTGCCGTGTGCGCTCCTTGTTTTTTGCAGGAAACCCTATGCTTGTGTAACGCTCCCCAGCAATGGACGTACCGTCCATGGTGCAGCGTTCCGGGGACAAACTGATCGTACGTCGAGTGGTGAGTGGTGAGCAAGTGATTCTAAGCCGCCCCGACATCAAGGCGGAAGCAGCAGAGGAAGCAGACAACGAGCGGCAGGAACCCTGTTATCGTCGGTCGTCACTTATCGACGACGACGACGAAGACGAGGACAACGAATACGACGACGACGACGAAGACGACCGCCTATCGAGGGCCGAGCAAGTGCTTCCACAGTGTAAGGTGAAGCGAAACTATTCGTGTGGCCACTGTCGATACTTTACGCAGAATCCGCGCCACTATCTGACCCATCTGCGGGATACACACGGTGAGAAAATTGTCATCAACGGGTGCCCGCGATGTCTGTACGCGTCGCGCCACCACCAGAAGCTGGTGCGCCACATGAAGATGGTACACGGTGCTGGACCCACCGCCAGTGAACCCTGGCCGGACTCGGACTCTGCCCGAACCCCGCGGACCGTGGTGAAACAGGAGCTTATTAGGCCGCACAGACGCCAACCGCACACCGACTCACCGAAGCACCCCAGGAAAGGATCTACGCCAAGCGCACGCAACACGCAGCAGCAGCAGCTACTTGTTGCTTCCGGTCTGTCGGATCTGCTGCTCGAGATACAGCAGTCCTGGAACCGGACCATCGCTGGTAATGCCCCGCAACAAAATTGCCGATTGCTTTCCAACCCCTAATACAAACGCGTACCCTTTTTCCCTTTTAGACACCAACTTCGGTCTGGGGCAGAAGACGTTGAAACTCGAAATGGATGGCCTACCCAGTTTGGTGACCGCATCGGATGAGGTAAGTACCGCGAAGCCCACCACGGGATGTGTGTGATCTGCTTCAATCCCAAATTCCGTTCCCAGGCGCCACTCGCCGACGATCGGTCATCCCCACGGAAGCGACACAGACCGATCCCGAACCTAATCCCGTTGGCCGGGGGTCGCCCGGCGAAGGAAGCCGGCCTAAAGCCGGTCCCAATGTCCGCCCTGATGCCGGCCCAAACTGCGACGACCAAGTGCACGTTCTGTGAGTTGGTCTACGAGTCCACGGTCGAGCTGGCCAACCACATCGCGGCGGCCCACAAGGAGGACCTCATTACGTCGCTGCTGCAAAAGTCCATCGACGACTCGGGCCCGGGTGCCGTGGTGTTGCTTCCGAGCGCGGAACACGACAGCACATCCTCGTCGAGCGACGTGTGGAAAACGCTACTAGAATCGAGCTTAGGCGCACCGACCGGGGCGCCGGATGACCGGAAGCAGACACCAGACGCGAACGACGACGAGGTGGAAATATTGGAGAACAAATCGGAAACGTACTGCGGGATCGAGACGGCGCCCGGGTACGGTGAGGTGACCAACACGATCACCGCCGGCGGTGCCGCGGGGGTCGCAGGAGGCCCCTCGGCGGGGGGCGGTGTGATGAAGAAGGTGTTCAAGTGCCCGCACTGCTCGTTCTGGGCCTCGACGGCGTCCCGCTTTCACGTGCACATCGTCGGGCACCTGAACAAGAAGCCGTTCGAGTGCTCGCTGTGCGCATACCGTTCAAACTGGCGATGGGACATCACAAAACACATACGTCTGAAGACGATCCGTGATCCGAGCCACAAGAACGCGGGCGTCCTGATGAACGACGAGACGGGCCGCCGGAACTACACCAAGTACAACAAGTACATCACGCTGATGCAAATCACGGACCACAACGCGAAAGATGCGGCCGCAGGCGGCGGCGCAAGTAACCACCAGGTCACCAAGTCCCTGGTCGGTGGTGCCGTGACGGACCTGATGACGGCCTGCCGTACGTACAACATCGATCTGCAGACGATCACTAGCCTGCCGGGCTTCAAACTGTTGCTCCAGCAGCAGCAGCAGGATGATAAGCACCCGGAGGATTCGGCCACACGCGAAGACATCAAGTGTCCAGTTTGCGATCACAGGTACGCGACCCCGGAGCACTTGGTAGTGTGGTTCCTAATTAGCGCCCCTCCCTTTTGCCTTTCTAGCGCGTCAACGAAAGAGGAGCTCGTGCTGCACATGACCAACGTCCATATCACGCTTCCGGCCGGTATCCCGACCATTCCGCTGGACGACACCACGACCGAGAGTGACACGGTGGCCGCACCGGACCCGGGGCCCGCCGCCGAGCCGCAAAACTGTACGCCATCCACCTCGTTCGGTAGCCAAACTACTAACCCGTGCGTCGACCGTTCCCCAACTAACGGCACCCTAGTCGGGGATGGCGCCGCGAGCGACAAGCCGATGCTGGAACTGGGGGACGGTGGTGATAGTAGTGGTGGTGGTGGTGGTGGTGCTGGTGGAAGTACCCAGAAGGTAGCTATGCCCACGTGGCGACACAACGCACCGTACCGGTGCGGTCACTGTCATCAGGTCTCTAACTGGAAGCATGTCATTCAGGTATATAACGATCGGACCGACCGCCTGTCGCGATCTGGTACTAACACCCGTTCTAACAGTGTCCCGGTGTCGGTTTGGGGCGGTTCGGTTTCCTCTGACTCACGGTTCCTAAGCCGTTTCGTATCATTTGCAGAGACACTGCCGGCTAAAGCACAACGGAAACGTGTTCATCGAGCTCACCACCAGCGCAGACGAGTCGACGACGACGGTGGTAGTAGACGGAGGGGACGGCGGTGGCCACTATCTGCGGGGCGGTGGCACCAAACCCACCAACCAACATTCCTTTTACGTCGTTGAGGAGGGCGTCCAGACCACCACCGAGATGCCCACGGTGCCACCACTCGCTCCGTTCGGCTCCATCCACGACGAGCTGTCCGGCGCCGGGTGCCCGGCCAGCAGCACCCTGGAGCCGATCGTAGAAATCAATGACAAGGACGCAACGGACCTGATCGGATTGGACCGTATGCTGGGCTCACCGTCGGCGGAGGATCCAACGGCCGACAGTCCGCTCGACGGTGCGTTTAACGTCGACTCGCTCGAGGATAGCATTGATATACTGGCCCAAGGGACGGTTCCGACGTGCCTCTACTACTGCCCGCGGTGTCCTGCGCGGTTCTTCGGTGAAGCCCACATCACGGAGCACCTGGAACGGCACGGGGCCGGTACGAAACGGTGCACGGTCTGCTCGTTCGGGACGCCGAACGATGAAGAGCTGGCGCGGCACGCCGAGGTCCACACGGCGCAGTACAACAAGAGTACCGAGAATCTGCAGCTCTTCCTCGACGAACACGCCACCTACCGGAGGCCCACACTGACGCTGCGGGTCCGGAGCGGCGGGGAACAGGTGTGGAGTGTGAAAGTGATCCCACAGCCGTCGGAGGTCACAACCCAACCAGCGGCGACGGTTTCTGGTGGCCGCAAAAGCAAACGGCTCCGAAGCGATGGCGAGCAGGCGATCAGCAGCCGCGGACCTCCGCAGGTCCGGTCCATCTTTTTGTGCGAATATTGTGATAGTGCGTTCGACGGCGAGTCGGAACTGAACGGGCACGTGCGGGGTCACTTTGCCGCCATACTGGCACCGGCTGAGGTGGCGTACTACGCGTCGCTCAACAACGCGTCGCTCCTCGCCAAGGACAACCAGTTCGAGCTGACCGTGTCAGGGACGCAGCAGCAGCCCCTGGCGGCCGACCCGATGCCGTTGCGCTACGTCTACGATAATGGCCGGCGGAAAGAGTGGAGTTCGTTCTCGAAGGCGGACAGTGTTTTGTTGAAACTTTGAGTGCGCCCGATGTCGGATTTGCTTGTTTGGCTTCATTTGTTACTTGTGCCGAGGCGTTTCCTCGATCGTAGTGTTAAGCTAGGGGACTAGGACGTTTAGGACGACATACTCCCGAAGTTGTTGAGTAGGTTAAAATGAGAAAAGTAGTGGCCGCTGCACGGGCCAGAAAGTCCACGTAGATTATAGATGGCGTAAGGCGTGCTAAATAAAAAAAAGTATGATGGTTATGTAGCTCGAAACGAAGGGGGTCCTTTTCGCGCAAAGAAACGATCTACTGAACCCGGCTGGACGGGCCGCCCGGGTTTCCGCTTCCCAAACGATTCGAGCACGTTGCTGGGTGACCGCTAAGAAAATAACGCTCAAAACCAGACCCAAAAATAACACTTCAAAAAATAACAACCAACAAAGAGCGTATCCGGCGGGGGCCATAAAGTGGCGCTAGAAACCCAAGGGCCTTGTGGTCAATCGACTCAAATCGATCGTCAGTGCACCACCGCAGAAGGGATGCTGCTCTGTTCCGGGCTCCTCGGTGTCCTCGGGCTTTGCGGTGAATCGGGTAATGGCAGGCGAAGATCGTCACTGTGCGTGAAATGAAATGCAGTGGACCCCGTGGTACCCGTGCACTCCGTCGCCAATCAGTGGCGTGGGCACGGGTCGGGTAATTTTACGACCCTCTCACGGCCAGCTTTTGTTTATGTTTTGAGAACCGATAATGCGCTCCTACACAGGACGACGACGACGACGGAAGGCGTTGTCCTGTCTGCGTTGGAAAACCAGATGTGGTTCATGTACCTCTACGGTGTTGGGCTCGTCCGAGATGCGGTCGGCCAGACACAACCTCCGTCCTGCGGATGCACGCCCTACACCACACCCGAACACCAGGGCCACCGGACCATTCTTCAATGAACGGGAAATACCCGCACGCTGTCCATTGATTTGGCCCGTAGCGAGCGTCTCAACCCTTCTTTTTTATGGCCCAATGCTACCCGCGCCGGGTGAGTGACGAGAGCTGGCCATTGTAACCGGGGGACCGGGGCAGGGTAACGGTTTTTTAATCGTTAATTACGCCTCGGTTTCTCGGCTTCAACCAACCTCGGCTTGGTAGAACACTTCTCTGTCCGTCTCGTCTAGTTGAACCAAATCCCTCCGATTTCCTGTGCTGGGTTCCACATCCTGTCGGTGTGCACTTAAGCCACGGCCGGCGCGAACCGGAAACCCTGTCGAAACCACTTCCTGGGTTGAAGATTCAAATTTCCCAACCGAATTTCCGGGGCGCTGGATGGGAAAGTTTTTGAAAAATCTCGTCCATCTCGCTCGAACTCTCGTCCACCGGCGTGTGCTACCTGTCCAGCTGAAAGCAGCAAGGACCACGGTATATTTCCGGTACTTTCGATGTACTGTCTCACTACCCCGTTCGGGCGTGTTGTATGAATGGACTGTACGTCCATTGACGAAGGTTTAAAAGATGTCCAGCTCGTGTGTACCTCTGTCCACCACGCTCACCAACCAGCTTCCACAGCTTACCTACGAGTGGTAGAAAGTGTCGCGGCATCAACCGAGCTGGCTCATTCCGTTTCTGGCAGCCGTCGGAGCGTGTCGTGCAAGAATTTCCAGTGATTTGTACAGTAACCACGTCCAGTCTGGTGAGAATGCAGTCTCGAACCATGTCGTCAGTAGTCAGCGCTCTGGCGCTACTGATCATTTGCTGTGTCGGACTAAGCGCGGGCCGTGTAGTGCATCGCATCAGTGACTACAATAAACCGATGGCGGAACCGGTACGCCAGTGTCGTACCATTTGCCTCGCAAAGCATCTGCACGACGCGATCAACAACGTTGTCGTGACGGACGAGTGCACAGATCGGCCAAACTGTTTCATGTGCTGGGATTATTGCAAAATTTTGCACGAAGAGAAGCGCATCGTTCGCGATCTGATGTGCAGCGATGGGATTTGTGTAAGTATTCTACGAAACCGGCAGTAGCCAGTGAAATATTTTTCTAATCCGTCCTTTCTTCACACTCCAGTATTCGGGATGCAAAACGGCGTGCATGTACTACACCAACTTCTTCAGCGACTTCTTCCGAGAGCACAAGCACAAGCTGGCCGCCGCTGGCAGTCCTCGCCCGGGACCGAGTGTTCCAACAATAGTAACACCAACAGTGGCACCATGAACCGGCAGGCCACGCATCCTGGCGTCCGCGGTTCGCAGAAGATGTTGTTGAATATTGTTGTTGTAATGTGATCGTCACCAGCACACGAAGGAGAAGAAGGAGGCCGTATTCACTCGGGACGTAGACAATTGTCAATATTAGAGCTAGGTTAAGCAGAATTGTACACTATTTAATTCGTTGTTGAATATTTTGTAGAATAAGTAAGGCACAAGAATAAAACTCACGTCAATGAAAATTCACCTAACCGTCTTTTGTTATCCGAGAACGAAGCGACAGATGGACCTTCGCTAGGGGAAGAAGGAAATTCCATTCCCGGGCGGGGTACAACGGTCCAAATAAGCAGCCAAATAGGTAAGAACCATCGAGTGTGCACCCGCTTTGTCGATCGTTGGCCCGATACATTGGCACTCCTCACGGAGAATCGGTTAGAGCGACCGGTTTTGGGTTTTCGGTAGTTTTATATATTTTTTTGTTTGCGTTGTTCCTTTGAGTGTGTGTGTTTCTTTTTATTATATAAATAAAATTTCCAAAGAGTTCATTAATTGATCTGTTTGTTTTTGTTTGTCGACGATCACCATCATCTCTCCATCTGCATCATCATCACTATCATATCATCATTATCATCATCTTGTTGAAGAAAACCGAAAATAATAATAACAATAATAGTAGCAATAATCTCGCGTAATCATAATCGTAATAAATATGCAATAAAATAAAATGGTTGCCCTTCATCATCATCATCATCATCGTCATCAAAGCCCGAGTGTTTTCTGTCGCTTCCATTGCCCTTTCCTATACCCACCCAAAAAACACACCTGATCCTGTCGAACCTGTGCAACCCCTGACTCTTTCTTCGTCTTCGGCTTCCGGTGGTGCTTGCTTGCTTAATCCGAGCTCCATTTTTATTGACTGTACTCAGGGGATTTTGTCGTTCGAAGTAGCGTTTGGCTTGCGTGTCGTATCGAAATAGATCTAGAAATCGCGTTCGCAAACCGACTGGCAACGCATGATCGTGACGCAAGCACGCGATCTTACCGTTTGAATCTTGAACAAAAACTAAACACGACCAAAACACAACACCGGAAACACCCAACCGGATGGCCGCCACACCAGGCACAGGCCTTCGACTCCCGACAGTTTGCGCGACCCCTCTCCAAATAATAATATTAAAAAACAGCAATAATAGACGCGGTGGAGGTGAAATTCCCGTTGATGGCGCCCCGCCGCGTTGCGAACAGACACATGCGCGCGGCGCACATGTCCCTCCTCCGTGCCGTCCCGTTAGTGTTCTGTGCATTTTGTTGTACGCCGCCGCACGCCAATGGCAACTCGAACTGGCTGCTGGCCAGAATTGGCCCGCCCGACGCACACGACGATATGATCGCGATCCTTTAGAGGTCGCTCTCGCCGTACAGCGCCGTACTGAACGACATGTAGTCCAGCGCTCCGGGCGTGGCGTTCGGGCCCTTGTACGGTGGCATTCTTTGGATACAGTACTCCGCTTGATCCGGGGGCAGCTCACGGCGCAGTTCATCGGGAAGAATGTAAGGCTGCGAAGGTGTGACAGAAGGACATTGTGATTAGAGCGCGATACGCTTCGCCGGCGCGGAACCACCGCGGTACGTACCTTGTCAGATGCCAAAATTCTGAACGAGTCGATAACCTGTTCTGCCGTGTCGGTATCGGTGCTTTCTCGCGTCATGAAGTCGAGGAACGCATCGAACTGCACGTAGCCGGACGCGTTCGGATCGACGACGGCCAGGATGCGCTGGAAGTCCATATCGCCCTGCTTGTCCTTGCCGATCGAGTAGCCGAGCGAGACGAGGCACGATTTGAACTCCTCCGGCGCCAACCGTCCGGTTCGGTTCTTGTCGAAGTGGTTGAAGCTCGAGCGGAACTCGGTCAGCTGCTCCTGAGTGATACCCTTCGAGTCGCGAGTAAGAATTTGGTTCTCCACCTAAAAGAAAACACGGGATAGCTGGTGATCTGGTGACTCCATTCGCGGTGTACGTTTGGCGGCGGGCGACGTACCTCGTTGATGTTCCTGTTGATCGACGTCAGGAGCTGCTCCCAGCCAACGCGCAGCGTTTCCATCGTGTAGTGCGTGTAGCGATTCTCGAAGATCATCGACTCCTGCACGGCCTGGTGGATCTTCTCCAGTTCCTCGATGTTCGGCTTGTACGCGTACACCGCCTGCTCGTACTCCTTCAGACGGTGCAGCTGCTCCTCGAGCGAGCCCGACATGCCCATGCCGATGGCCGTGACCGCGTCCATCTGCCGCTCGATCCACGGTCCGACGGCGTTCGCCTTCTCGGCGAACTGGCGACGCAGCATCTCGTTGTTCTGCTGCTTGCGCAGCTCGTTGGCCAGCGTCTGGTCACGCTGCGGCACCAGGGCACGCACCTCCGACCACTTCCGGCTGATCAGATCGGACGTGAGCGTGGTGTAGGGGTTCACCAGACCCCCCGGAACCTGTTCCTGCTTCACGATCGCTTCGGCATCGCGCACCAGCCCGATGATGACGTTAAACTCCTTGTCCGCCTCGCCGAGCGTCGCCTTGAACTGATCGTGCGCCTGAATCAGGCCCTGGATTTCCTCCATCGTGTGCACGATAAACATGTCCACCAGATCCTCGCGGGCCCCGTCCAGCCAGTTGTTGAACGGTGCCGCCCGCTTGGCAAACTCCAGGTGCAGCAGATCGATCTTCTCCAGGATGCGTTCCGCTTCGTCCAGTCCCTGGCGGCGGCGCTGAGTCAGCGCACCGAGGCGATCCCACTGATCGCAGATGCGCTGGCAACGCGCATTGACCGAAGCACAATCGTGGTACTCCAGAGTGCTGAGAAATAGAAAGCACAAAAGCTTTAGCCTTCCCAGGGTCCGCGGGCTTCCCCGAATTCGGTGAACACTCACTTCAACTCCTGAGCGATGGCGGCAATCTGCTCGACGCGATCCTGATGTGCGGCCAGGTCGGACTCGAACGCCTCGTGCTTCTTCTTCAGCGCCTTCAGCTCGTTCAGCTTGCAGTTGCGGTAGTCCTGCGACTGCAGCATCTCCTCCTTGCCCTTGGTCCAGTCCTCGTGCGTGTCGGCCTTGTGCTTGAACTTCTGGGCCAGATGCTCCAGACGCTCGAGGCGCATCGTTTCGGCCAGCAGCCACTCCTCGAACGCCTTCTCGGCGTGCTCCAGGCCCTTCCACGAGTTGGTGATGTCCGACACCATCTTGCCCTCGGTCGGCATATAGGCCGGGCGGTTCGATAGACGCAGCTTCGTCTGCAGCGTGTTGAAGTTCGTCTCGAGCTTCGCCTTCTGCTCAACACGTGGCGGCTTGTGCTTGCGGCGGTACGTTCTGTACTCCTCCAGCTTCTTCTGCACACCGGCCAGCGTGCTGTCCGATTGTCTCGAGTTGAGCCACGGCATCGTACGACGAATCCATTCCAGGAGCTGCAATGCAGAAAACATCCGTACGTTTCATAAGCCTCAGGGAAGGACGCCAATCGAGTAGCGCGCCTCTACTTACATCGCTAGCCAGTCGCTCGTACTCCTCCATGAGCCGCTCATTCTCCTGGTTGACCTTCAGTACCTTACAGATACGGTTGGCAGCGGTTTCAGCCTGGTTGGTTTTTGGGGGAAAATTGAATAAATATCTGTCTCTTTCTCTGAACCGATAGCCCACGCCAAGTATTGGGTTGCGGGATAAAGAAGCCATTCTGGTTCGCCACGGACGAACGGTGAGGCCATTCGTCCGTGGTGGGAAACGTGAAAACAAAAGTTCAGGACAGAAAGCATTTCGAGGCAAATTTGATAAACACTGATCAGAAAAAATTAAAATTTAATTTCAAACGCTTTTTCGTGGCTAGAAACACAAGAACAAAACCCAGGAAAAACAATTTGTGTGCAGCAAAAAGAGGTAACATAAATTAAAAAAAACAAACAATTAACAAAGAGCAAAACATATATGACAGTTTGACAGATTTTGAATTTGGGAAGTACATTCGCGCGGCCACAGTATAGATCATCGCAGTAGTGAATGGTAAAACGGAAAACAGAAAACAACAGACCTTCTGTGCCCCGCTGAAGCAATGATAGTAAGATGAAACGTATGTCATAACGGCGCGCTCATCTGGCATGGCGGTGTTCTGTAAGTCTATTGTCGATAATTTTTTTTTTTCGGTCCATGTGTTTGCGTGTTCGTGGGTGTGGTGTGGTGTTGGCAGACAATTAGACAAGGCACAGCGAGCGAGGAAGCGCAATAGAAAAAAGAGAGAAAAAGAGAAAAAAGAAAAATACACTCACAAACATAGCTTACAAATTGTTTTGCTGTAAATTAGCATTAGAGAAACACAATGATTGTTTTTGACGCGCACCGTTCTCCGAGTGTGCACAGTTCCGCGGTGCGCTACTTAACTCATTCAACGGTCTGTTAGTTTGTGAACCTTAATCATTTACAGCGTGTGTGTGTTATGTTCGCACGGGGGTTATCATCGTCGGGGTTATTTATCGTGGCCAGCAAGAGCAAGCCCCAACCCAACGGATGCGTATCCGTTCCCAATCATTTGGCGGTTATTTCAAATCCAACAGCAGCAAAAACCAGGCGTTTTGTGGTGGCGTTCTTCAGCTGGCTGCGCGCTGTTGCTGTAAAAATAGAGTTAAGCCCAGAGGGAAAAAAGAAAACAACACGCAATTGACAAAACATACGTAATATGAGCGGTTAGGATAAACAACATTGCCACACAGGGCAGAGACCATCGCGCAATCCTGCTTTGTACGTCCGGAGCAACGCTCACTGTGTTGAGTGATTGTTTTGCTCGGGAATGTCAAACATTACGTCAGAGTGACGTTTGCCCAAAAGCCGTTGGTTTGGAATATGTTGACTCGATCTGTTTCTTGGTGTCTTTAAATATCTAACATTGGTTTCTCGATTTACGGACCAGCTATTAAACTCATGTGGAGAAATGATCGCTCCAATGAAGTTGATCTGTTGAAACATAAAGCAAAAAGGCAGCACCAAAAGCACCGCACAAAAACAAGGACAATTTCGCGCACGTACACACAGCGCTGGCGACGACGATGACGGGTTAGTTTGGGATTTTAATTCAAACGACAACACAAAAACACAACGATACACAGTTGTCCACAGGGGGCGCGCGAACGGGGGTACATTCGTTAGGACATCACAACCACACATTGCGCAATCCATAAAACAACACGTTCTAGCAGCGGTTAGAAGCTACTGGCAGTCGGGAGATGCGGATTCGTTTCCAACCTGCTGTGCTCCTTGGAAGGCATGGTAGTAGCACGACACGTACGTCATGATGGCACGCTCATCGGGCTTCGGTGTGTTGATCAGATCTAGACACGGGCGGTGGTTGTTTGGAAAGATTGCAACAAAACCATTTAAACCATCACCAAAAACCGGACGCCGGCAAGAAAACGACGAAACGGGCAGACGCACTCTGCCCATGGGAGACGATGCCAGTTCGCTGCCGGCACAACTTACCGTCCGGATCAAGCATTCTTGGAATGTCGAGATACTTCTCAGCGACATCGAACGCCGTGTTGAGATTCTCCAGCGGGTTGTCCTTCGACAGTTTGGAGTAGTCGATCAGATCAGGTCTATGGCGATGGATAAGAGCACAGAATGCCAGACCATCCTGTGGGCAGGAAGATACAAAAATAATTGGATTAGTATATCGGCCTCTCCCAATATCGCGGGTCGCAACCAGGGGTGCGCGGAGCCGTACCTTGAAGCTAAGATGGAAGTTCTGCACGTTGACGTTCTTGTACGGTGCGGTCTTACGTTGACACCACAGCAGCAGACCTTCTTTGGCAGTCATTTCCTCGACCGAAATGTCCTGGATGGCGAAGCGCAGGATAATGGTCCAGATCATACCGAGGGTCATCTTCAGGTTGCCGTCGACGATTTCCTCCGCGCCGATCGACACCAGCTTCACACCCTTCGATGCGATGAAGTCCAGTGCCTTGTTTACGTTGGCAATCTGTGGGTGCGTGGCAAAAGAACGAATTGATCAGGTTGGGCGCCCTTTCGAATTTACTATCGTTTATTTCTATCTCTCTCTTTTCTAGGAGACCCTCAATGTTCAACATATTTGGATGCCAATCACCCAGTCGCCCCCAGCATCTCGAACCACATCGACCACTTCCTGTACCGATCGTCGATCTGCGGGCAACAAAAATAGCATCATCGATTACGAAAGAGCTCGCCGCGGAGCGGACCAGATTGCTATAGATTCGTCCCGCGCCCTGCACAGAACTGCAACCATATCATCTGGGCCGCAGTGATGAAACACTCCTCCGGCCACTTATTGGATTACACATTTCGCAAAATGGCACTGCTGCAAGGGCACACGCTGTGGTTTTCCGCCTGGAGAGAGCGATCACCCTGACACGATCGTGGAGTGAGCTTTTCGAGGGTACGATACAGGGAAGTGGTGTCCCACTCCTGTAGTGCGTTTCGGACTGTATGTTCCGACATATCCGACCACGGTGCGTTCAATTTACCGGAAAACGCCAGCGACATCTGCGGTGTGGCCATGGCGCGTATAAAAGCGTATGTCCATATTGAATATCTGCTGCGGTAATGCGGGGCCCCTTATAAATGTCTAGAGGGAGCGTCGTCCCCGGGGGTGGTATCGGATTGCACCGTGTATCTACCGTGTCCGCCAGCGGGGATGTTGTAGTCGAGTCGTGTGCGCGCGCTCTAGCGTTAGACAAACAATTTGAACACAGTTCTTGGGATGAAATCAGAACCCAAAAATGTCTCCCTCCCGACTGCGGGTGCTCCCCTCCAACCAATCGCATTCCTCACGAAGAAAGGCCAGCGTTACATGCGGACACACTCACACAAAACACGTCGCCAATCCACACACAATCATTCCCGGCCATTTCCCGGCCACAACGAGACGTCCTGTGGCCAGCCTTGCGTGTGCGAGTGTGTGGTGTACCGCCATGAAAACCAACAAACAGGTGGATGATTCAGAAGTCTTAAAATATTCGCTACCGTTTTCGCTGTTACGTTGTGTGCTTAATGGCCGCCGCCGGTCGCGAAACGGTGCGGCTATACTTTTAATCAATGGTTCCCACGCGAGCTGATGCGCTCTCTCTGTCTCTCTTTACTAACGCGCCAGTGTTTTCGGTAACGGTATTATGGGGATTTAAAATGTATGTTGACGAATCATAAGTTTATATTTACCCAAACCATTACTTCTCGGTAAGATAGCCAATTAGTCATCGTTTCAGTACTACTTTTGGATGCAGTTTGTGCAATAAACTGTTGCCAGTCAGCAGAATCCACAGAGGGCAAGCTGACAATGCTGGTTCGATAAACGTTTGCAACCGTACAGGATAAGATTTATATGCACTTAGATTTCAACATATGGGAAAGACCCTCAAAATAAGTAAAACGAGAACTACTATTTCATCATTTAAGCTCGATATTTCGGTAGTAAACACAACCACCTTTCGGTTAAGATATTTTCTGAAATCAGTTTGGACCAGTTGGCGGCCAACTTTGCTTCAATCGCACCTCAACGAAGACCTTCATATTATTTTTAACTGTGAAAATATTACATTTTTTCCTGCTAGACAGCCAACCCTATGTCACGAGCCAACGCTTGTCCTTCGTCGTAATCAAGCCGTGTGTAGCACCTGAGAAAACTACGGTCGTTGATTACCACACAGACGACCAAGTGTCACCTGACGCGGCCACCTCTAATGAGTCATGTTTTCTTCAATGAACAAAATTGCTCATTACTTGCACCCAATATCCAGCGCGAAGAAAATTCGTAACCGTAAACCTGCAGCCCTCCCCGGGAGGGCCGGAAGCATCGTCGTGTCACGGCGATGAGGAGGAGCACGATCGGCGCATCGGCGATTCTGAGTGCCATTTGGCGGCCCAAGAAGGGACCGCCGACTTTATTGGCTGCACTCCAAGTCACAAATGATTTATTAGGTTTTAACATTGACCGCCCCACATCGAAAGGGGGTCCTTTCTAATGAGCGGCCGCACAACACCTCACCTTCATCGACCACATCACCTCACCGTCACGATCACGATCACCGGCCTGCCTCGTAAACAGTGGGTTGCATGTGGCCTAAATAAACAACACCTTCGCTCCATTGCACAGGCCGTGTGTGTCCACCACACATCGGGGTGTTCAAAAATGTGTCGTCGCACCGCCATCAGCTGGCCACACATAGTACAGCATTTACGACCTTCGGTTGCTGGGAACGCGTGGGATTGCAGCAGCAGCAGCAGCAGCAGCATGAGATGAGGTGTTGTTCTAGGGAGAATACCCTTCCCAGTTGCAACAGAGAATATCTGAGGGCGTTGCGAGTGCGCCCAACCCAAGCTACAGCAGCGCGCGCGTTGTGACAGGTCGTTTCATATGTATCGCTAACCGCACGTGTGAGAAACGCCGTGGACCGGGAGACCCCCGCCGCTCGGGTGTGCCAGGGTTACTAGACGCAGTGTCAGGTGGTACGCGACCTTGGACGCGTTCCTGACCCATCCATCTTGGGGCCGTTGGGAAAACAATATTAGTTCAGATGGGTGAAACTGAAATGACTTTCCCAGGTGGTCAAGACCAGCGCCCTGTCGGACCGGGTCTATGGAACCCTTTTGGACCGTTTATAAGACAGTTACATGGTGATTCGTGGCTGTTCAAGATAACAACAAACTTTCCGCCGGTCAAAAATAAACGACATTGATCGTAGAATAGTTGACGCAGAACGCGAAAAGAACCTTGGCCCCACCATCAAATCAAGGATGAAAAACAATTTGCTTGACGCTATGACCTTTCTAGATGATAAGAACGTGTCGTCGTTTTCATTGAACTGGACCGCAGTGTGTACTAAACTGTACTAAAAATCTCTGTGCTGTACTAACGGAAAAAGCTAAGAAGCCATCGATCCAAGACAGGAAGCCGGTGCACTGTCTACTGCGTGGTTAGAATCGATTTTTAAGCACGATGCTTCTCATTTCCTCGGTGATACTTGTTTGACACAGCATTCCTGCGTAAATGTGCCACACTTATTTATCATTCGCGAGCGTTTTTGATAAATGCCTCTAGTGCTTGCGACGATGGGTCCTCGCCAGGAGCCATTTATTTTGGCTTTAAGATCTTCGCGAACGGCACGACATTTATCACTGACCAAAACGATCTGACAGATATTTATACTGACACCGCTTTGGGGTACCGAGCGTGTTACAATGGCGGATTTGTCACGCGACATCATAAGTCATACAAAATCCGAATGAAATATAGGTTTTTCCTTCATGACGACGACGGCAACTTACCTTGTGGAACCGCATCTTGCCACGGTCGGGCTTCGGTAGGGTTTCGCCAGAGATGACCTCCAGCAGGAGCATGAGTTTGAGTCCGTTACGAAAATCATCCTCGATGTTCTCGATCGCGGTACCGGCTTTACGCAGGTGGCTGTTACACCACGCGGTGAAGGTCTGTTTGGCGGGGAGAAGGAAAGAAACAAACGGAACTTTAATCGATTTGCCACCAAGCGTTGAGTGTTGCTTGAATGTCTGATGTCACCTAGCAAATATCTAGTCCGTTATCAGGTTTCACCCGCATCGCGCTGTTGTTGGGTACGGTGTTTACAATCAATAGTTGTTTTCAGTATAGGAACCCCTCCCAAAAGCCCCTTTTAAGCGGTGCGTTGACATGAAACAACCCACACCCAGCCAACGGAACCAAGGCGAGGCGCCCATCGGCCAAGTGACGGTGACGTGCAGCAAGGACAACGATGACGATGACAGCGGCCCCGCAATGGTGGCCCGGTTGTTGGACGTTGGCCGAAAATTACGGCATATTTTTTCCCCCCGCATGAACGCTCCGTTGAACGGGAAAATTCTGCTCCGTGGAAGACGCGGGAGGCCACCCCGGTGGTGGTACAGTTTTTCTTTCGAGTTCTATAAATACGGGTACGGCCGCCCCGCACTGATTTTCGGTGGACGGTGCGCGATATGGATGGGTGCGAAACAATTTCTGTGCTGTTTATTCATGAATTCGGGGGCGGCATTGCCACGATGCTTTGCTGTCCATTCCACCCCCCCTCCCTTGGCCAAGGTAGTGGGCCCAAAAGACCTCGCACCTTGCTCGGGGATCCGTTGAGAATCCTTCAAATTTTCAACCGAAGCACCAATTTTCCTCCAAAGTGAACTCGCCCATAATGTTTGCCTCACAAACAGGAAGCTATTCAATCTCATTCGGGTGCGGTGCGTTCGCAATGAATCGCAATGAAGCATCGCCATAAACATAAACGCCGTGTGTGGGAACACCTGGCCGACGCCGGCGTTCAGATAGCTCTCAATGTCAGAACGGCCGTTCTTATAATGGTTTTATTTGTTCGCTGCGCCGGAGAGAAAGTGATCGCCTGAGCAGCGGCAGAATCGGAAGATCGGACCTAGAAGCCGCAGGAAGCTTGCCATCCGAACCGAGCAGCAGGGGGGAGCAGGGAGATACTTCGGTGGTGGGCCAAACACGATGGCCACCGACTCCGAATGGACTCGATATTGGCGGAGATATATTTAGGCGCAATCGCGCATTCCCGCGCCGCAGCGTGCGTGCGTGTGCAGCCGCGCGCGGTACGCAAATAGCAGCACTACGCAACCCGCGAAACGTGCGCATGCGCCCCGCTGCTCTCCCTTATGCTTGAAGCTTCCCGCACAGCGCATCAGGTTGCTGTTAGTATGGTGTGTGGTTTGGAACAGGAGCCCCGTCTGCTGCCGGACACGGCAAAGGACACGCGGCGTTCATGGCCCGGCGTGATTTTCGAGCAATTTTCGAGCAAAATCTCCCTTTGATTGACGCATTTACACGACTGAAGAAAGCGTGAAAACGCATTCTCTCGCCGACGCAACCAAAACAATTAGCAACTTCAGTGCCATTTGTTGGCTATCGATCAGCACAAGACGATCTGTGGCCCTCGCGCTGTTGATACCCCACACGTTTGTTAGACAGATCGAAGGACTGAGAGAAAGAGAGAAAGAAAGAGAGAGATCGAGAGACGAAAGCGAGGCTTTTTTCCTGTGCTTAACAATCTAAATTTAGTTGTCCTTAACCACATTTTCCTCTGGTTTTCATTTTTGTGTTACCCGCACACGAGCGTTTGGTTTGTTTGGCGCAACAGCATCACCCTCAGACAGGCCTCGCCAATAATACTGGCTTAATGCTACCACCAGCATCAGCGGGCATTCGATATGCACAGCGGCAACTGCCGTTAGAGCCAAATAATGCAACCCGTCGATGCCGCGCAGAACGAGGTTGTGGGGCAGGCGCCAACATATGCGCGCGTTCGATCCAACAAGTTCCTCTTTCGCTCGACGGCCCTCTGCTCGTCGACTGTGACCTCAAACTACACCCCCGGCGCACCCCCCTCCTAGAGATAAGACGCTCGACATTTGGGCGACGAACTGTCGGAGATGCACCTACTGCTGCTACTCGATCTTAATTGCCACTCCCGACGGAAAGAGATAATTGTCGTCTAATAGGCATCACTTGTGGCGTCTCTATTATACTCCACGGTTCGTTTCTGTCAACGTTGCTCCGCTTTGAGTTCGGCAACGTTTAGTACTAAAAACGACCATGACACAACTTGCTATAGAAGATGCTATAAAATTGCAACAGAATCAAAGATCGCCAGATTTTGATCGTAGCAACCTTGGCGTTTGAACTGTAAACCACCAGTTCGAGATGGTAAGTCAAATTCGGGGCCAGTTCGTGTCCAGTTCGGTTAATCTTTAAAAGCTGAAAGACCCTAGGAAGCATAAACAGGCAATATTTCGCATCGTGGTGGACTTTTCGTCGAAACTATTTTATTAACAAGTAAATTACCACGATCCACAGTAATTGCGGTCAACTCGCCCCCATTGACGGTTCGGTGTCGAGTCTCCCCAACGCTGCCGGCGCTGCAGAGAGGAAAAAATGGAGGCGCACAGTCCTTCTCGTCGCACTAGGTTGGCGCCTTGGTTGCGCTTGCGTGCACGACACGCCGCGTAAGCATCATCATTAGGGGCGCTTTCGTTTAGAGGGGCGTTCAAAAACTAGCTGGCGGGACTGTGGCACGCTGGCAAGCAAAAATACAGCCAACAGTCCACGGGCCACGGAAAAGAAAGATGTTGAACAAACCGACCCCGAAAAGAAAAGGAAAAAAAAACCCGGCGCAAGGAAACGACGTAGGACTTTCGGAGGACTTTCGACGACGGTCGCAACGAGCTAGACCGGCCCCGCCGCCATCGGACGATGCGCGCTGTTAACAGTTTTCGAAAATAGATCAGTCCTTCACACCCCGAAAAGCGGAACGGATCCGTGGGAGTGAGCGATGGGGCCGCAACAGTGGCGGTCGCCAGCCATATCATCCGGCCGGCCCCGGGGAGCGTGTCCAGTTCAGCTACATTTTATTGTCAGTCTGTCACATTCTCGCCCGAAAATGGATCGACTCGCTGGCGGGCTACGGTGTCCGGGGTCCACACGTTGCTGCACGTTCCGTCGATTGATTTACGGCGCCGGACGCTTTCCTCTTCTAGCACAACTCTCTACAACTTCTCGGGTCGAGATGACTGAACGACAGCAACATCTGGAGCCAATGCGTTCCATAGCCGTTTCGTGGAACCGATTTCCCGGAGATGACTCTCGAGCATTTTCCCATCCGCTCTCTCTCTCTCTCACACTGTCTGGCGTGTGCGCGCGCGCAAGCGAGTGGCCGCTTTCTTCAAGCACGCAACCTTGAGCACATGAACTACTAGATCCACTCCGCTCTACCCACAGGGCGCAACGTTCTCTCGCGGGGCAACAAAGATGCGAAGCAAGCGCCGCGACCGTGTTACATCACACCCGATCGCCGCAGATCGTCGAGATCAGCAGGTCGGTGGTGGCGGGCTCCGCCCTGTCGTGTCCGGTCCAGTGCCGGATCTGGGACCGATGACGCATGGACTGGGCAGACAGCTAACCCTTCCCTTTTTTATACATCCTTGCTGCCACCGAACGTCACCGATAGTGGCCGCTACGTCATCATCGTCAGTGTCATCACGTTCGTCATCACCTCGTCTAGGAGATCCTGGAACTCCCGCTGGAGTGGTCCGCTCGGGTCCGCCCGCTCATACGTACCTTTTTCTGCTGCTTCTCCCAGGCCGGATCGAGCAGTCCTTCCCGCTCCCACTCCTCCTCCTGCTCCATGTAGCCGTCGTCGCCGCCGTACTGCCCGGCGTCGTATCCACCGTTCTCCATCATCTCGTCGCCGTCGACTCGTCGGTTCGCTCGTTTCGCTTCGCTCTTCTATGGCACACCGGCGCACCACTAGGCACACTACTTAGCACTGGCACTCGCTATCGCGCACACTAGGCAACTAACCCGTCAACACGGGGCCCGCACGATCGCACCGCGCGCGATCGCTTCCGCGCGGTTGCTTCTACTGCCTCTTTTCCCTGCTTTTCTTCTTCTACCACCGGCTGCTCTGCTTTCCTTTGTTGCTTTCTCTCACCGGAGCGCCAGGGAGACAGAGAGAGAAAGAACGAAAGAAAGAGACAGAGAGAGAGAGATCTGATCCTCGGCTCGGGAGACGAGATTCAGGGTTTTTCGCGACCCTTTCCTTCGCTGCCTGCGTGAAAAAATAACACATGAGAAAAATGCTTCACTCTCGCCGCGGCCAACAATACACCCTACCCACACACACACACAGAACACACACGAGCTTAAAGCTCTCTCTCTCGCTTGCTCTCTCTGTCTGTTGCTCTCACTACTTCGACCAACTCCCGAATTTTCCGACACCCGTGCACACTTTCTCTCTCTCGCCGATCTTCTCTCGATTTCCCATATCCGTCCGGATCGTGCACGGCGGGATCCTTAGTATTTCGTGCCGCGTGCCGTATAAAGCACGATCCTCGCCGTGCGCGAAACGATGAAAACCACTTGTACAGTATTGCCTACACAGTTTGGACGCACGATAAGCATATCTTCGCTACGTAATCTCAGCACCAGCGACTGCCAAGTGTCACTTTGCACTTGAAAGTACTCAATGGACGAACGACTCGAAGCTGGCGAGGCTGTGCTATTATCCTTTTTTCTCACCAATGTCGGATCTCGCCATTTGTCGTCGTGGATAGTTACCACAAGTTCCACGAGCAACAACTCCACCGAGTCCGTCAGAAGTCACTCACGCACAAAGCTCGGCAATGGTACCGAAAGGCAGTTGGAAAAGCGATTTTAACGAACGTAGAACCCATGAAGATGCCCACGGACCCACCGCATCATTACATAAGCTAGTTTCAGAGAAACTTTCTGAGGATAATTCCTCCAACGGCCGTCCGCACAGACCAATAGTAAGAAAGTGCAACTTATTAAAATGCAATGTAAAACATTTTATAGGTTCTTAAAATGATCTAGAGCAGGTGGGTGCCCAAAGGAACAGTTTTCAGAGACCCGAAGTTATGGGCCACCTATTGACTGGCATTAGCGTCACGCTACCATAAAACCCCGCACAAAGCCAAGGATGGTGTCGAAAAGCTAAGAGAAAACAATTTCTAGCCATAACTGCTGACTGCCACACAGCTGTGTCGTTAGTTGATATCGGCGATCACTTGAAAAGCACACTACTGCAAGCACTGAGTTTGATGTTTGGTAGATTTTTGTCGGTTCGGACTCTTCAGAGCAAGGAGCAAGCACAAGATTCTCCATCCTTCAAGCAATGCACATCCTGGAACACACACGCACGGGAGATCGAAGGACACGAAGAGAGGATCCTTACGGTCTGCTCAGGGACGAGAGAAATGGAGATGAGTTTTCGATCGGCGGACTGTTCGCGTTGGAAGCAAACCCAAAACTAAGACCCGCCACCATACAGCTCGACCAGCTGGCCACGGGCAGCACGACTTCGGGGTTGACAGTTTGCGCAATCGCAGTCGATGCGCTCGCGCTACATATATCCTCACCGGCAGTCCTTTCTCTCGAACCGAGAGTCCGTGTGGATGCGCAGAAGGTAAAGTTAGATTAGTGCGCGCTCGGAACTGCAGACAACGGGTGGTTCTATAGGGTTAGTGGCAACAGCGGCGCAGCATTCGAACGTTGGAGCGGAACTGACACTGCGCTGGCGCATAAACAACACATCATTGCGAGAGCGCAGGTTCTCTCTCCGTCTCTGGCAGAGAGGCATAGCCCCATGAACCAAATGAAGGTCGCGTTCGCGAGGGATGGCGTACAGGTGAAAATTAGTGCGAGGTTCAACGAAAGCATAACGGAACAACGTGTCCGCAATCAACAAACACCTAATGGCTAACTATGTTTGTCCGAAAATTGATTCAAAAATAGCACGCGGAAAATCAACAAAAGGGGGATGGCCATTCAAAACGGTGACTAGTACCGATTAGCATACATACGCATCGCTCTCGGGGGGGTAACCGAATTCTTGACATTAGACACACCAATTAGCCCGAGACATGCACGCAGCGGCAGCAGCGCCACTGCTGCTGCTGTGAGATCAAGTAACAGAATCATGCTGGTACCGCTGCGGTCCGCGCCGTGGCGGGAGTTGAAGCACATTAGCACATTAGCTTTTGGATACACACGCAGTTCGTGTGTCCGTGCAAATGCAGGCGGGTGCGACGGCTCAGCGCTCACGCACGCTCGCACGCAGTTGTGCTATTTTTAAAATGAGAAGAGAAGAACCTTCAACACCCAATTGGCGGATGGTGCGGTAACATACGCAAACCAACCAAAAAAGAGGGAGCAACCTCTAAACCTTCCGGCAGACAGCGGCAGAGCATGGATGGATTCGATTCGGCTATGCTACGGTTCGGTTCAATCTCAGCAAACAGTGCGCCGTCGTTACAAAACCATAGTTTTGCATGCCACACACACACAGGCGTCCGGGAATCTACCATTCTGCCGTTGGGGGTACCACGCGACCGCGATATGGTAAGCGCAATCCATGTTTGCTCGTCTGCACATTCCGTGGCCAAATTTGTATTCCCTTTTCTATTAGCATAGTGGCAAGATTAGGCCATTGGAGCGTGAAATTGCGACGAGTGACGTCTAACTCTGAAACGGTTCAACCGGTTCAGCCAAGAATGGTCTTCCCATTTTCTGCTGCTGCCAATATGCAGGCACCAGGTGCAGGGTTTTTCGGGTTGTGCAAGTTCCTTAGCTACAAAGAAAGAACCATTTATTACGCGTTTAGCACAGGTTAGTATCGTCTACTGTACCTTCGTGGTGGTGTTGTGGTTACTTTTTATTGCACTTGCTACAGTCCCACCAAATGATACGGAATCGTACACGATTGATAAGCATCGGGAGTCCGCGCCCAGTGAATTGTTTAACCGAATCTCCCACTTTCGTCGGGTGGCTTCATCGAAAGTCACAAAAAAATCATTAGAGAGCGAATCGACATTCCGAGCGAGTGAAAGAAAGAGAGAACAGCAGGGCATTTATCGCATCAAGTAGCTGGGATGCTTGGCCATCAGATCGCGATCTGTTTGGTGCGAAAAATGGATTGCCTTCATAAGTAGACGATTGAACACTGGGGATCGAACCTTGGGCCAGGGAAATAGAAGCATTTCGAAACTGATTTTAATGACAATTAATGCAATCGATTTTACTTGATCGATGTCGAAAACTGATTACAATTGGCGCCAAAAGGAATATGTTGTAGTATCAAGAAATATTACTGTCGAACGTGAGTCACACCACGCAACCGATTCATAAATTGCACAATCAGTGATAGTGCGTCAACAGTTTCGCATCCGGTAAAAACATTACTGTCCCGGGTGGCAGAGCGCCAAATAGGGAGAAGACAAACCAGATATGTGTCACGCACAATTTCTCAGTCACTTCCACACACGAGCGAGGGAAGCTAAGACATTTCAACAGCGTCATCGCATCGTAGCGTCATCAAAACAAAACTTCAAACAAAAGCGACAGAAAGTAGAAGAAACCAGCTCAGCTGGTTCCTGGTAAAGAATACCATTTTTTGACAATGATTTATTCAAACTCAAGTTTATTTACACCTTCGAAGTGTGACAATTATTGCAATCAGCAAAGTGATAGCAATAAATTCAACCCCTCAGTGATCGTGCCCATAGATAGTGTACGATAAGGCTGATCGTACCTGAGCCGATCGAAACGCAAATGCAAATGCACGTCATACCGCAAAAGGAAACGTGATCCTGTGGTGTTGTGTTCCACGAATGGTGCCCTTGGGTTTCACGCTAAACTGGATGAAAATTCACGTGATCGTTTCATTGGTTATTCATTAAAAGTAATTAGTCATTTTCTATCACACATGCAGCGTATTCTATTGCGCTGTATTCAATTTCTCGACTGTTGATGCGTGTAATCGAAGTTCAACGGATTATGTAACATCCATTTATGTACACCGAATGCGCTTCGAAAGTGCGAGCAATAATGAAGGTGCAAAGAATTGTATCGCTTTGATCTGCTTGGTGTGTAGTTTTTGAGCCAAAAGGGCGTCTCATTTGGCGCCCGGTGGTGTTGAATGAACGGGACTGAATGACTAATCGTTCGGCAGGGGACTTTCCTTCGCGAGCACCACCCCAACGATGCCAGAAAGGTACAACACGACTCAACAGATGTAACAACTCTTATGGAGTGTTGTGCTCCTCACATCAACCCTTCCCGTTGTTGTGGTGGACTATTTTTTCAGATGGCCGCTCAAGTCAAAATTTGTGTAAAAATAAATTCGTTCGCCTTTTTTTTCTTACTCTCGAGCATATTTTTACTTTTGCTTGGACCACTTCTTTTCGAGGACAAGCCGTTCAACAGAACCCCACCTCACCACCTATCAGGTTCCCTCCGCGGCCCGTTATTAAGGTGGATTACCAAACAGCATGCAAAACCGACATCGTGGACATCGACACAAATCTGCGGGACACGGACTAAAATAGATCGTGCAACGATCGGTCGTGATATGGTCGGACTCCACCTCCTCGACTCCGGGACGGTACTGTCATAATTCTCCTTGCATCTTCATGGATATTTAAGACGGTTTTCGATGGACAAGTTTTTATTTCTGTCCGACATTGGCCCTATTTCTATACCAAAACCCCTACTTGACAGCCCAAACGGCGGCGCTGCGCTTCCAATTAGTGGTCAAGCAAAGTCCGAGTCAAAGCTTAAATGATTCATACCACTTCCACACATTATTAATAGAGCCATTTGTTTAATCATTCGAATTTTGACCTCACTTTATCCCGACTCCGGACGGACTAATCCAGCCGAGGCACCGTTTGTTTGTCTGCCTCCTAAATTGTGACTTTTGCTGTGGCCGTTATTTTCCTAGCGAGAATTGAAGCATCGCATCTGCTCGGGCGGTCTGCACATGCGGTGTGGCGAAAGAAGCAAAAATTATGAATTCATGCTCTGCCAGTCGGCCAACAAAACTAAACCAACACTATTTTTAGGGTTCTGATTTTTCCTGTGCAGAGGATCGCAAAAATAGATCATCTTCTCACGGTGGATACTTTATGGGATTATTTATAGGACGCGCGCGCGGACAGCGCGCCCCGTTATTGGCGTACGCAAACAAACGGATCGCAACAAAAAAGTGCTAAAAAAGAAAACAATAAAAACGATTCCACCAAAACATCTCGGGCCGATGACACCCCCGTGTGCAGGAAACGGCTGACTTCTGGATACCGTAACAAATGGTAGAAGAATAAATGTTACTGAGTAGTGGAGATTTGGTTCGATAAAATGGGCGTTGAAAAAACAAGGACATTGGTAAACAAATATCTATGGAACCCAACCAACCATGGACCATGGACCAACAAAAAAAACCTTAAAGACAAATAGTATATGCCAGACACTTTTCAACCCAGCAGATCCTCCAACTCAGAAGCAAGGCCAATAGAGCACAAGTCGCAAACAGACAAAGTAGTCTCTGGTCACTTTACAGTAAAGTACGGTACGAGACCAAGGTTATCATAAATTGTAAAAACAACTGTAATGCCCCAGCAGGTCAACCCAAAGCCACCACCGCTCGGCAACGGTGTACACGATGTTGCGGCGTAAGCCGTTGGGTTGCGAGTGGAAAATCGAGGAAAACTGGGATGACATGCCACAGACACACGGAGCGCAGTGAAGAACGACACTGGCAAACCAGTCTCGCCCGGACGGCGGTAATGGGAGCCACAGGAACGCGAACGGCGCAGTGGACAGACAAAATAACAGGACAGACTGGTTCAAGATCACACCGTCGGACTGGACTCGATGGTCCATTTTTTTTGCCAACTTTTGAGCCAATTAGCAAACCGTTACCCACACGGACTTCAAGCAATGAGGATAAGCAACTAAAGGCTAGGAAATGGTAGGGACATAGTGGGCTGGCGAATTCCTTTACGAATATGGTTCGGTAAATTATTGTAAAACCCACAATTTATCCATTTTTTTTTGTTTCGCACTAGGGGATTGATTGGAAGCAAATGGCGTCAATTTCGAAGGCGGTTGCGAATAACGTCCAGCACCGCGGTCCATCCGTCCGCCCGTCCCTCTGACCCCCAAAAGACTGGGGTCGCTATAGAAACACATCGCGGGGCGCGCAAAGTGCGCAATGCGCGACACATCATTTAAAATTCGCCACCGGTCATCAGATTCCACGGCGGCGATGTTTGTGTTTTCGTTTTCGTTGTGTTTCGCGTCGGGCATCAAAACAATAATTTCGCACCACTTAACCCGAGAGTCCGAGCATTCAACGTTTTTTGGTGGTGGTGTGTGCTGACGATGTTCCGAGGTGGCGATGAGGATATACGAAATGATTTACGAAAACAATCCCAACCGCCACCACACAATCTCGCGTTCGCAACGCAATTAGCGTGCCATTTTCGACGGACCAATTTTGCGGACGCCGCCACCAGATTCCGTGTCTCGCCGCGTCCGATAGAAGCTGCACACGACCGCGCACGGATGTCAAAAACTGGATAATTTTCTCTTTCGTCGTCGCCTACTTTTCGCAGCTGGTGCAACTGCACTTTCGGTCACCACGGCCGCCCACTTGCCCGCACTCGCGCTTCTTGCTAAAAACTACGCACAACTGCCCATGGAACGCCCTGTTGGCCGCGCTTCCGATGACACTGCCGCACCAGAATTCGCGAATGATTCACACATTAGGCACGCTGCACTTTGCACGATAAAGTGACCCATTTATTCACCTCACTCTCGGCGGCGGCGGCGGTATCTGGTGCCTTTGGGGGGCTCTGCTTCCGATCGAGAGCCTACACTCGAGGCTCGGCACCAGTTGCGGACACACGCACTCACGAACTTACGGACGGTTGAGACGGATTTGATTTCCACGGCGGAACTGAACACAAAGCGAGGAATTATTTACCTTTCCACCGAAAACGTCTCGTCTGTCAACGGGTTCACGGAAACACGGCCCGGCACGCACACACCGATGACAACCGGTTTTTTGACGCTAAATTATTTCGCCGCACTAGTAGCACAGTTGGCCCGCGCGCCGGCTAACTGTGCTACAGCTGCGGCGAACTCTCTCACTGTTATACGGCTCTATTCGATTCAATGCACTATGGGGAAAAGGCGCTCATAAACCAACTTCAAAAAGTGACGATTTTAGTGTTATTTTTGTATTTTTTTATGTTGAAAACACATGCACGAAGACTAAAACGGGTTTGCGTGGTCCACTTCGGGTTAACTGGCGTTCCGATCGAAACAATCACTGGCGAAACAATCGCTGCACGATGTACGATGTTGGTGTGTATTGGTGCACGTGGCGCAAGGCACAGGTAATTTTAAATTAACACATAAAATGTTGAATTGCATGCAAAGAAAACAACGATGGTTTTCGTCCTTCCGCATTGGCGATCATCGACTTTAATGGCTATGTTCTGTCTGACAGGGCAATGAAATAGGAAAATAGCTTCAAAAAGGAATGAATGCAGTAGATTCTTCCTAACACCAAAACCTATGTCAAATATGTCCGCCTCTTCCATATAAATTCCCCACGGTGCAATGTTTGTGATCATATTTTGCGTAGTTTTTGGTCCGTTCTAGCCTTTTTAATTCCAAATTTCTTTCTGCATAATAAAATATAACTCTTTCCAGTGTGTTATTACCAGCACAGTTTTACGTATAAATTTCACATGCAACAGATCGTGGTGTGGTGACCAGTAGTGGTCATTTGAAGTATTCACTGACTAGAACTAAAAATTCTATTGTGCGACTAGTATTGTTTCAGTCAAATTTAAACCGTTTGTTTGAAAGAATAAAATAACATGTTTAACGAAGTACTGATATTGCGCGTAGTACAAAACGGATAACAACAAATAACGAATCGCTAACATCTAAAACAACGAGACAGAGGACAACATTCGACATAGAGCTCACCAGCTAACGGTTCGATCGTATACTAACGCTTCGAGGCAACGCGCATCACATTGGCGGTCTTCGGTGGCTTTGCCTTGGCTTTCTCGTACGGACGACACAGCACAAGGTCCGAGTACGCTTGCCGGTACTCTCTGGACATTACCACGTAAATGATCGGATTGATGCAGGTGGTCAGGTAGATCAGCAGATAGGACATCACGTTCAGTATCTGCAGGCTGGGCCGGAACAGCTTCACGACCGTGATGGGCAGATAGCAGATGAGAAACGCGACGAAAATCACCAGAATCATCTGGAGCAGCTTCCGGTCCTTGGCGGACATTTTGCCCGCACTCATGATCGATGCACCGGAAGTGTTGAGATGTCTTCTGCGCTTCCGCGCGTTCAAGTTGCTTGCGTTCCGCCGCACCCCGGGGCCGGATGCTGCGGCATACCGTTGGTTTCGCGGTTTAACAATTCCATCTACCGCACTTTTGGGGGTTTGTGGCTGGATCTAAAATTAGACTAAAATCGTTCCGTTACCCAATACCGCGACCGTAGCTGGCGTGCACTGAAGGAATCTATCACCCTTGAAGTGCGGCGGTCATCCGTTTCAGCACTCTTCGGCCGATCGGCCCCATCCGTGGCATCACAGAAGATCTCGTTGTCCGTACTGGAATCGATGAAACGCCAGTCCGAGTCCGGGCCGAAATTGGTGTACGATAGCGGCCGTGGGACGATCTGACTTGTGTCGCAGTTTTCCGCCAGCTGCTGATTGCTCACACCGGTTGACAGATCTTCCAAGCTGTCCTCCAGATTGTCGCTCGCCTGATCCTGCGTGCGTAGTGCCGTGCTGCGGACGATGTAAAAAATTCTCGCGTAACACACTATGATCGACAGACAGGGCAGGGCGAAGGCGATCAGGAACAGAAACTGTTTCGGTGAGTGACCTGCAAGAGAGTGCAATAGTGTTTCCAACTACATCGCGGTATGAGGCTCGGCATGCCCATGACGGCACTACTTACGTTGACTGTCGGGCAGTATAGAACACGAATGGATAACCCCATCTAACCCAAATTTTCCCCACTTTTCCAGCCACGTTGGCAGTAGTGACCCGAACCCAAGTATCCAGGTGAAGGCCACCATTAAGCACAGGTGCTTCGTTTTATAAACTCTGAAACAACAACAAAAAACCGACTCAAGTACTGCCCAGTGCCAGTTCTACTTCTAACTACCAATGCGGCCTACCTTTGATACAACCGCTGATGACCGATCATAATGTAGCGGTTGATAGTAATGGCCAGAATGGTGAACAGTGAAACGGCCAGCAACCCATAGCGCATCATGGGCAGCAGGCGGCAGAAGAGATCCCCGTACAGCCACGCCTGATGCCAAAAGGTGCTCGCGGCCAAAGGCAGATTGAAGCAACAAAACAGCAAATCGGAGAACGATAAATTCATGATGAAAACGGCCGTTGCATTGCGTGTCTGGAATGGGAGAAATGGTGCGAATCTTTAGCCCGACAGTAGCGGCCGACTGGCTCTAGGTAATCCTGCCGCTCCTGGTGTGAACAGCATTTCTGTGTGCACAGCACTCGGCGCTCCACTCCTGGCAAACTTCACCAATCGTTCACCACCCCGTCAGCGTGCACGTACTTTCTTGCTCTTTACCAGGGCCACTATCGTTAGCAGGTTGCCGGGAACGCCAACCACCATGTAAGCGATACACGTCACCGTCGCAATATTGAGCAGCAGCCGCGGATACCCGGTGTAGAGCGGGATGGCCTCGGTGGATCCTTTAAAGCCGGGAAAGAAACGAGGGAAACACGACGTTACAGAGGCGCGCGCAACCGACCGCGTGAGTGCGTCATACACCGCTATGTTTACCATTGTATGTCGATGCACCGTCCGAGAAGTTATGCTCCACGACGTACGGATAAAGTAGGCTGCTCTCACCTGCATCGAACAGGTCCATCGTGTGTCAGTAACCTAGTATACGGCATTACGGACCATTCTGGTGAGGGGACGCTCAGGGATGTCCAGACCAAGTATCAAACTCAAACGGAGGTAAATCAAGCTTTTCTCCAGCAATATTCACGAGGCACGAAGGACACTTTGGGCAGTTTGCACTCGGGTCGCACTTTCTGAGCACTATTGTTGCTGGCTGGCGTCCTGCATTTTCACCGTTTCACATTTCAAACCACCAGCGTCCGTTGTTGTCCGGAATCGCGCTCTTCAATCCAGCTGCCGTCGCTCAGACTCACGCGGCACGAAGCCAATCTTGTGGACCACTACGACGAAACACTAACGGCCGAAATGATCAAAAAACCCCGCGGAGGGCTACTTGCTGCTGCTGCTGCCTTGCGGCTGGAAGGGCAACGGGAGGCACCGGAACAGCCGCCGAAGAACGGCTGCGGTTGACGGGGGATGGTTTGTGAGAAAAACAGCAACAAATAGCCAAACAGCATATAAAAATAGAATCAATTTATGCGCTCAACAAGTCGGTTTCTTCTTCTGCTGCGGGTTTATGTTTCTTTTCGTTGTTGTTGTTGTTGTTGTTGCAGCCGCTCCCGCCTGCTGCGTGGTTTGTGTGTGTTGTTTCTTTACAGAACGCACGGCACAAGGGAAAAAAAAAACAAAGCACACACTGAAATTATTCGGCAACCGAAAACCAAAGCAATCACCGCACTGGGTGGAAAAGACAAAGATTTCCCATTCGGTTCGGATCAAACGTGCGCGAGTGGCGGACTCGCGGTTCTCTGGCGGACCTCGTCGGGAAAACTGACTGGAACGGCTCGCCCAAAAGAACTACCCCTTCTGGCGTATCGCACAATTCCGGTGAGCGGCCACGACACGACGACCAACGCGAACGATCCGATATCGTCTACTACCCTACTGTGTGTCCAGCGTGTGTCCGGTTGACCGCGGATACGCCACACCAAGGCACACGCACGCATGCACCGCCACCGCCAGTGTTTACTTTACTTTTGTAATGTAAACTAATTTAGCCGGCCATAGGGATGAAGAAACACTTCGTTCGGCACGCTCGTATCGCTGCTGGACTGCCGCCGGGCTGGGACGGGGGCGAGGGCAGAGTCCTCGACCAGCTGGTGTGCCGTGCCGTACCTCGTTTGTGGCCTTGGTCCTGGACGAAAGCGAAATTCCTGGGAACGAGACCACGATGCACGCAAACCGTCAATGCGCGATTTGAACTGCCAATTGGCAGTTGAACTTTTCTGTTGTATGCAAGATGTTTGAAAATTGAAAGTTTTTACTCTTTTCCAAAATGACCGCACATTTTATGACTTGTTTTTTTTGGCCTACATAACACGAGGAAGGAAAATAAACGCATTTTGCAATGCCAGATCAATATAGATTAACCCTTTTCATGTGATGTGATTGCATCAAGCTGACTAATTTAATGTTTTACGATAGTATACTCGAGATAGATATATCTCCGTGTACTATAATGCGTATGCGGCCCGATACTTTCGATCGCCGGAGTAACGATCTAGGCAAGCTGTGAATACAACGAAAGGAAATGATAATTACACCGAACCACGAAGAAGCAGAAGCTGCATCCATTCCTTTTTGAAGCAATTTTCCTATTTCGTTTTCTTGTCGGGAAGAACGCAAAACATAGCCATTAAAATCGATGATCGCCAAAACGGATGAGCTGATTCGGAGGGGCGAAAAACATTTCATCCTTCGGTGCATCTTTTGGTCTTCCGTTCTTTTCTTGCCAGCCGTGACGTCAGACAGTGGCGGCCGGCAAAAGGTGCGAGGAAGGATATTTGGAGGAAGGATCGCACAGAATCGTTGCAGCTGGGATGCGGCCAGCCGGAAAACAATCACCACTACAGCAGCGAGGTGCGTGTGTATCACTATGGGAAATTTGTATGAAACAGGTGGACATATTGTGTTTTAGGAAGAATCTACGAACTTTTGTTAACGTTTTGTATGTGTTAATTTAAAATTACCTAAATTTTAATTGTAGTGTCTAGTATAGTTGCGCAAGGCCTCGGAATAATTTTGCTGCATTACCAAAGTTGATAAACTGTATATACTTCAATACTTATTCCCGATAAAAACGTACAAGCAATGCCTAACGTGAATATTTGATTTTTTCATATCAAAGAAGGATACATTACCTTTCTGATGGTCCGTAATATAGGCGCCCTAGCATTGCAGAACTGTGCTAACGATCGCGTAAAAGTAGCTGATAATAGTTGGTTTTGAAGAGTAATTTTTATCAGTCTTTCGACTTTGACAGGTGAAGGCTAAAAAATCGGATTGGTCATAGCTGACTTATCTATTTTAGGAAAATATAAATCATCACTTTCTAAAGTTGGTTTATGACCGCCTTTTCTCCATAGTGCGCCGCACCAAGTACCAATACACACCAACATCGTACATCGTGCAGCGATTGTTTTGCCAGTTTTTTGCCACCGTGAACACGAACCGGAGATCCCGATCGGAACGCGAGTTAACCCGAAGCGGACCGCGCAACCGCGTTTTAGTCTTCGTGCATGTGTTTTCGACATTTTCCGTTTAGCGGCCGAACAAGGCGGACGGTTCGCGGAGTGCGTCCAATATACATTCCAGTGCGCGCGCGTTTTAGAGTGCCGGCCAGCGACAAAGATAACGCGCGCGAGTGACGACGGATTGCTGGTGGGTTCGGTTTGTTTAAGATTTCTTTTTGCCTTTGCTGCTGCTGCCGTTCCCTCGAAGATGTGTACATTTCCACCAGCAACGCCCCGTCAAATCATCGGAGACGTTGGTGCCGCTCGCATTCATCATCATCGTCATGTGCGTTAGATGATTGGGCAGCGATAGTGATAAGAAATTGGAACGGTGATCGTACACAAAGATTTGTGGTTGGCTGTGGTGGTGAGATTGGCCACTAGACACAAATATTTGATCTGCCGGCGAGAAAGAGACGGAGCGACGACACTGGGCAACCATGTGGCCTACGGAATCCGTTTTGAACTTAAAGTTCTAGTGCAGCAAAGGATTGTGTTACACAAAAGTATTGAATAGAAATCGAACGTCAACCGAAAGTGCAAACCATCGAACCGCTCTGGCGCTGTGGTTCACGGGCGATCAAGGACCCCGACGTAGCCGGGGACAGAACGGCGACGGCGTCGACGATGAGCGTGTTTAGCTACCGTCTGATTGTGCTGACCGTGGTGTACTTTGCCTGCCTCAAGGTTGGCCAAATATTGCTGCAAAAGCTGGGCACTGTCGACGATGGCGATGATGCGTAATGGAACGCGCCGGTAGCACCGGAAACAGAACCGCAAACACTCACACAGAAAGTCTCGTACTCGTGGGTCCAAGAACGGCAGTGTAGTGAAAAAGTGCACAGAACACCGGATAGGAATCGGAATCTGCCGCACGTGAGTGAATGTGTATGCATCCAGTTTAGACCAGCAAAGCCGCGATTTGATTCGGGGCCCAAGGGAAAGGACGCACATTTCGCAAGCAGACACACCGAAAGGGTGTGCCGACCCGAAGACCTCGCGACCGTGCGAAAAAGGCGGTTTCTGGCGAGGGGAAGATAAATTCGGCCCCTAACCTAACAGCGCTGTGCGTTATGCCACCCAGGTACTGGAAAGAAAGGCAAGAACCTTCCGTGTATGTGGCACAATATTAAGGAACGGGTGTGTGTAACGAAAGCCGCATAATACCGACACGGTTCTGGTGAAGGCATTGTCGTTAATTGCTTCCCGAACACTGAGTGACAGTGTTTCTTGGAGAATTTAAGACGATCCAGGATAAAGAGATAAGACATTAGGAGTAGGAGTCCAGAAACTGACCAAAGGTAAGATCCCAAATGACACTACTAAAGCGTGACCCGAAGAGGAGGCACAAATCCTTTGCGTTCCCCTCGGCCTACCTGACTCTACACCTTCTCGTCTGTTGATCCGCAGGTGGCTTTAAACACTCAAAATGACACGCTAGAAACGATCGTGTTTACAACTTTTCTGGCAACAATATCTGCAGCCCACAACCACAGTTCATGTGTTGTACGAACCGCGAGAGAGCACGCGCAACGTGCGATTCACGGGTTCGCGGCTGCGGGCGGAGAAAAAAGGAACGTTTGCGATCACGGCGGTTCCATTCGATAAGCCCTGGTCCGCCGGCAACCTGAACAGCTGATTGTTGTACATCGCTGGAACACGAGGTGTAGTGAAAACACTTGATCGTACTACGCAAACAAACCCACTAGGTGCGTGCCTGAAGGTGGTACACGGTGGTAGCCCCCCAAAACGGGGTAAAGTGTAATGGAGTTAGCCCACCACCACGACACCCACCCGGGGTGCTTTGGCGATCGACATCGATCGTCGACGTGGTGTGCAATAATTCAATTTACAGCGATCGCGCCATTAGCAGGATATTGCTCCCGATAGCTAGAAACCGGAACCAACCATCGAACGAACGGGGTACATCGGCAAGCGACCGCGGAAGGAGCGAATCGAAATCTGCCACCCCGATCCGGTTGTTCGGAGCGGCCGTTGTCAATGGCGTTTGTTTTGAGCAATTGTGCTTGTTTTGTTTTCGAATTCCGCTAAAAAACTGTACACCTAGTTCCGCCGAAGGTCTTGGGGCTCACGAGTCAATCGGTACGGCGTATGTGCAACCGCGGCAACGTTTGACTCATCGGTCACAACGAATGGTTGAAAGACGTGCCAATCGCACACCTGTGTAGAGGGGACCTACACATGGCTGCACCGTCGAGGTTACATCGCGCGCGGTCCATAATGCTGTGAGTCATGCCTGCTTCGCCTGAACTTACATTGAATGGGTGGATGAAGAAAAGGCAACCATGATCAAGTTATGGCCACACCCGAGTAATCTTTCTTCGCAGACTCAGCTTTGCTAAGAGCGGAATCGTTGCGCCTCTTCGATCAACGATGTCCGGCAGCGTTTTTCAGGACCCCCGGATGATGCGTCGCGTTCGTTGCGAGCACTTCTGCCGACCGTTGGTCATCGGTGACCTTTTTTAATTGGTGTTAATTGCATTTAATTTCATTGATCGAATGAGAGTTCGGTTTGGTGCGCCCCCGCCCAAGAGTGACCGATCGGGTGCGATACGGCTGCGACCGCAATGGGCCCACAGTTGAAGCTAAAACCGTGCCACAGCTTCCAAACGAGGCTAACATTGTTAATCGGCCGCCCGAGGAGACAAAGGGCAAGCAATATTTAGTTTGGCCGTTCTTATGTTTTATTTTGATGATGCCCGGGCGCAGCGAGCCCCCTGCTTGCGCCGCCGTCTGGTGTATCGAAGGGAAAGATCCATCCATCGTTTTGTTTCGTGTTTGGATTACGGGCTGTTGGTCGTTGTTGCCGAAGGAAGCAGAACGGATCCGCTGCGTCTGCGGTTTGCTAATGCCCTTAGAGTGAGAAAAAAAATGGGCGTTGGGTGGCGCTCAGTTTGGTTACACTTTTCGACGGCGTCACGTCAACCCCAGCGAACAACGATGGCTTTGTGTTTCTATTCCAATTAGCCCAGTGGTTGTCACATTTCTTGATGCCATGGCGAGAGAAGAACCTTCCTCACGGACAGGGATCGCTTCAGTGCTCCGTCTAATAAATTAT
Organism: Anopheles cruzii; assembly: GCF_943734635.1. Lineage (NCBI taxonomy): Eukaryota > Metazoa > Arthropoda > Insecta > Diptera > Culicidae > Anopheles > Anopheles cruzii. The sequence goes on from NC_069145.1 coordinate 14,451,691, forward strand.
TCTGATTACCGCTATCACCAACGGACGGCTCCAGTAGCATCCTCCAGTGACTGCATTCTCTGGCGCACGTCCGTCCGGCAGCGGGCCCACCACATATTATTCCTTTTCGAAAGGGCAACTTTGAAACCCTTTGATTCCCTTGAACTGCGATGTTTCTATCAATTACGACTAATTACAGCTCCGCTGGCTCGTCAAACTTGTGTACCATGTTTCTGCACGATCGATGAGAAAACGGGGACGGCCCCGTCGTCGTCACGGATTATCGCATCGCGCACTTATGCTTTTGCCTCCCGAAAAACGCCACACTATCAATCGCAGCACACGGCACTCGGATCGGAGCCGGAAGAGTGTGGCTAGTAAACGGACAGGAACACGGTTGCGGTTACGAAATCTGTTTATTTGTAAATTTTTGTGTGGTTTATGTCCACCAACCCCGAGGGTTGGGCGCTCCACCTACTGGCGATCATTCGCACATGTTTCTTTGGTTTTCAAATTTTCCTTTTGGCTGAACCGATTTTCACTGTATTTTATTTCTTTTCTTGATTACTTTCCCGCCGGCAGACTTCAGAGTCTAACGCTCGCCCCCATCATCACCGCCAGCATGACTGAAACGATCAATAGGACGCTACCGAGTTTCGGGTTCGACGATGGCCACTGGAACAGCAACGGCTCTTCCGGTTCCGACGGGTTCACGTCCTCGTCGGACGAAACGGACAGTAACTTTCCGGACGAAACTAGCAGGTAAGCCAGCCGTCGGCAGGAAACGGCGCTTGATGGGAACCATATTCGAACGGATCGGGTGTCAAACGCGAGTGAAGAGTTTATTGCCTTTGGCCGTCAGAACACAGTGGCGAACGGATTTCATCATCGGCAAAGTTTTAGGATCTCCAGTGGCGTAGTACACGAAAACCTTTAACCTGCCGCTCGGCGAGGATCATGCTTTGCTGTTTGATGTTGCGCACGGGGGTTTTAATGTTTAAATCCCCTTGCATACTGACGGCCGTTCACTGTATAGTTTATAAATAATCGCGGTCGCGGTTTGCAGCGAATGCAAACGGCAAGTTCCGCCCACCGGTCGGTCGGTCGGACGCAAGCACTGGATGGAGTGGATGGCGAAATGATGCTCATTCATAGACCGCCACTGATGCGTGCGTATCAGGGAGGGAAATCACGGCCAAATAAGCTAAACCTCGGCGGGATTCACCGCCGTTCTCGTGAGCAAAATAAATAAAACCGAAAACCCCGAAACGGGCCGCGGACCGGGTGAGTTGAACGAGCGCCAGGGTCTTCCTCATTGAAAAAGGAAATAAGCAATGAAAATTTGTGCAACGGCGCAGAGAGACAGGAAGAGAGAGGGTGAGAGAGAGAGAGCGTTCCGCAGAGGAGAGGAGATCGGTGGTTAAATTTTATGGAACTTCCGCTGTGTCCACCGTAATGCGTGGCAAACTGTTGTGTGATGGGCGCAAATTCTGCTAACCACAAGTGACAAAACAAGAACGCGGTTCAATCTAGCGAATAGAAACCTCGGAGGGTGCTAATCATTTCCCCTAGCACTGATCTGCATGGCTAGCGTCTGTGCGCAGTGATAAACAGAGTCCTCTCCCCTATGTTGCTATTGCCCTTTGGCTTTATGGCTAGTAATGATCACTTATTAAAGCCCAATGTTGTGCCAGCGCGCAACTCAGCATCGCAAATTCGTCGTTTTTGTTTCGTGGAAGATCACTCGCTTCATCACCGTTCGGAAGGCTTCTCCGGTGACTGATCGTTCAGTGGAACCCATCGATGACAAATCGGCACGCCGCACACACGAGCAGCATTCCTTCGATCTTACGAGACTCCAACAACAAACAACAATATGCCTCACGAGATCACCGTTGTGATGCTTAGCCCCCGTTGCTGCTGACTCATGCCGCGGGCTCGTTCGACGAACGGACTTACACTCGGCCGCTAAATGGCACCCTTTCTCGGGGGACTCGGGCTCAGGCTGCCGTTTCGACTGGGGAGAATAAACGATACCATATCTGGCACATACAATGTAGGCGCAAGGTCGTTTCAAATCCAGGCTCAAGTTCTACAACAATTCAGTCTAAGCTAGACACAAATTCCGTGAAGCATTCCGCGAACCATCCCCAACTTTCCGCGCTGGCTTATGAACGGTTATGAAAGTTGGATCAGTTCCGTTCAGCGATCGTGTGCGTCACCGGAGCTTCAACCAGAGCCGGTGCAAATCGTCGTTCGGCGGCCGCTCTCGTTACTCGAGTATCGACTTAAAACATCCGCCTAAAAAGGTGCTGGCGGTAACTGGATAGTCTTTCCAGTCCGGGGTTTAGTAGACATGGCATTTAAGTATCTCTTGCTCCGGCTTAGAGACGTTCACGTGGTTTAAACGGAGCATTTACCACGAAGGCTGGTGTCATTTAAAACCACTGGTGCTAAATATAGAAGCAAATGGCTTTGAATGGGACATTCTCACTTTTCATTCCGTTTTTCAATCATGGTGCTCAGAAGATGAATTATTATTACGCAAATTACGTTTCGCGCGAGGTTGGAATTGGTTTTTCCGATACCATTTTCGGTTTTACATATTTGTTGCTCTTTCTCAGGTTAAGAACCTCGACATGATGGCTGGACTATTTTCTCTAGTTTATGGCCTACATTATGCGTTGAACGGCTTCACCGTCAACCCAGTCTGGGCGGCTGGCACAAAAATAAAAAGCCTAAAGTGTCCGTCTATATTTGTGTAGTTGCTTCCAGCCGCCCGAACGCAACCCCGTTACCGCTCATGAGGTTTTGTTTATAAATAAATCGACTACGGCAGACCGACCGGTCCAGTGTCGCCTGCATCCTTCCGGAGTCCGTTTGCTGGTTGTCTTCGAGCGGTCTTGTGGTAGACAGCGTGTTTCCACATAATGATCGCCGTGTGCACGTAATGCGTCTTCGGGAAGAGTTCTCATGTTTTGGGCTCTGTAGATTGTCGGTATTTGTGTTGAATCATGGCTTCCTCCCGGGAACCTCATGCAGTCCATTGGTGCAGTTCGTAACGACTAATGAAAATCGATCGTTTATTGATTCAGTTTCGGGTTTCACTAACTGAGCGACTCTTTTTTCTCGAAGTTTTCATTCAGCTAACCAACGAAGGGGATGCACTCGATCTTGAGTTTAAATTTCGAAGAATTTAAGGCTTCTTCGGGCAACGTGTTTCCGGTTGCCGCTTTTTCGTATATCACATTAGTCACCGACCGTGTGTCATCCCTTTTACAGGTTCTCCCGGGCATTACTCACGTTCGCAGCGACAGCCACCATACTCATCATGATAACGGGGATCGCCGGAAATCTGCTCACCATTCTGGCGCTTCTCAAGTGTCCCAAGGTGCGGAACGTAGCGGCTGCCTTTATCATCAGGTGTGTTGTGTTAGGCGTCGAACCGGAGTAGATATCCTTTCCTTCTCAGTCTTTGACGTCTGAGAGGATCGATGGCGATCGAAAGTGTAATCGATTCCTTGTATTTTCTTTCGGCCCAACAGCTTGTGCGTCGCGGACTGTTTGTTCTGTCTGGTGGTGCTGCCGTTCAACGCGATACGGTTCATCCAGGGCACCTGGAGCCTCGGCGAGACACTCTGCACATTGGTAACGTTTATGCAGTATGGCAGCGTAGGGGTTTCACTGCTGTGCATCACGATGATCACCATCAATCGGTATGCTTTCGGAAAGGGGCGGGTTGCTGCCACGCGTGGTTCTTCAACTTACGGTTATCGTTCATTGCCCGCAGCTACATCATGATAGCGCACTACAACATCTACTCCAAGGTGTACAAAACAACCTGGATCATGGTGATGATCTCCGTCTGTTGGCTGTTTTCCTATGGCTTCCAGATTCCAACGTTACTCGGTGTCTGGGGTAGGCATACAGTTTTTATGCCACCAGCGTCCAGTGGAACTTGTATAAGACGATCATTTTGTTGCAGGTAAATTCGGCTACAACCACCAGCTCGGCACGTGCTCCATCCTGCCGGACGACGAAGGACGCAGCAGCAAAACGGCAATGTTTATCATCGCCTTTCTCATTCCGTGCATCATCATCGTGATATGCTACAGCCGCATCTTCTGGGTCGTTCATAAGTAAGGATCACTCATGCTGTCTCTGCCCCCTTCGAAAAGAGCCCATCTTCTAAACCAATCCCTCTCGCCTCAGATCCGAGAAGCGGATGAAGAACCATTCCAAATCGCAGTGCAACATTCCGAACAATCTCCGATCGGCTGATCCGGCCGCCCCACTGTCGGCCGGCTCCGGAGGAAGTTCCAGCTCGGCCAACAACAACTCGATCAGCTACACGGCCGGTTCGTCGGCGGTGAAGGTGGGCGGCACACGGGGCGCTCCGGGCGGGACGACGACGGCCAGCGACAATCGGGACGCCAAAGCGAAGCGCAACGAATGGCGCATCACGAAGATGGTTCTGGCGATCTTTCTGTCATTCGTCATGTGCTATCTGCCGATAACGATATCGAAAATCGTCGATAAGAACGTATCGATACCGGGTATGTGTGTTCTTATGTTGCAACGAAGTGTGGGGTGCTGATTTAAGAAGCTTTTCTTTTCCATTGCCTTCCCGCAGTGCTTCACATCATCGGCTACATTATGCTGTATCTGTCCGCTTGCATCAACCCCATCATCTACGTCATCATGAACAAGCAGTACCGGCAGGCGTACAAAACCGTGCTCTTCTGCAGGACTCCCCGGCTGCTGGCGTTCACGCACGGTGGCAGCAGTGTCGGAGGTAAGCCCAATCTGGTGGACTCGGGATGCGCGAAACGTTTACCATTTTACCTTAGAAAATTACTGGAGAATACCTCCTTCAAAAAAACCTTTGATTCATCAAAACCCTTTCACTCGGTGGACATTTTACAACGAAAGGGGTTGAAAGCATCATCGCCGCCAAGCGGGACTGCTTTTACGCGCGATTGCGCCACTTTTGCCGTGCGTCCCTGAAATGTGTGTGCTGCTTGCTTGCGCACGTAAAGACGGATGGTTTATTGTTCAATTATCTGGTCGCCGATAGAACGGGGCGTGCTGTTAATGTTATGTCAATGTCTCTCGCCTGCCCTGTTGGCCTTCGCGTAGGTTAATGGCTATTTTCCACCTTCCCGTCGAGTGTGACCCAAGGTGCAACTTCCGCCTGCGAGTTCGCCTTACGAAAGATGCCGTCCGTGTAATCATATTGCTTCAAGACGCCCCGTGACTTAGATCCCGTTTTCGTTTTTACTTGTGTGCATTTTATTTAGAGAAATGGAAAGACATAGGGTACAGCTACAACCACAGTCGTACCATGGTGTCCCAAGTTTCAATAGTCGAGTCGGAGTCGCCGGACCTCCCAGCTTCCCGGCAGCGCCAAGGTAATAGGATCGGATCGGTTTGATCCTCCTTCCGTAGCGCTTTCAGTTCTTGCTTGCCTTAATTCTTCTCGCAATTCTTTGCACTTCTTAGCAGTGCATAATTTACGTGCACACTTAAGAAACCCTGATGTGCTTATTTTATTATTATTCTTTGCTTGTTCTATCGCTGAATGCATATATTGCTTTGCCTCATTGGAATTTCATCCGCTTTCTAAGAAATGCTTTCAATTTGTAACCTTAACGCCGTAGTAACTGCAATCGCATCATTCACCATACACACGTAACCCTATTTCCATCTTTTTCGATAACGTACCGCATCGGCCACTTTAGAACGCCATCGTCCTTGCACGCACTTCATTGGCATTAATTTCATTTTCTCGGAATCCGGTTACGGTACCGTTTGTTTGCAGATTCGCCGCACCCACAGCATTTGGTCGCCATTCAAGATAGTTAGAAGCGCTGAAGAAGAGAGAGAGGAAGGGAAGCGCAACATGACCACGTTTTCACCACGGACTGAAAAGTATCTATTTGTTCCCTAGCAGACTAGCGGCCATCAAGAAAGAAAGAAGGTACCAAAAACAAACGCCAAAGCGCGGACCATCAACACAATGCTGACGATTGTTGGGTCGACGACGATTGGATACGATCGCAAACTCCTCATCATCTCTACAGGTGGCCATACAACAATACACACGCATCACGACAATGTCGCGTTCTCTAGCGATATTCGACACTAGAGTTATGTTTTTTTTTTATCTAAGACTCACATTTAAGGACCCCAAAACGATGCCAAAACAGAGGTGAAAGCTATCGGCGATAAGCGAGCGATAGTCAGCGGCGATGGTCGTAAACTGAAGGATTAGGAATTAAATCCAAAGAATTTCCAAAAGGACATAATACACACGACCACCGTGTGTTCCGTGACCTTTTTTCCGTTCGTGGGTAGGACTAAGTTATTCATTTTAAGTTCTTTCAATCCTACCTGCATCCTACCGATACGCGAAATGTACATATGAATTACAACAATTCCGTAAATAAAGACCGAATGTAATACTGTAATGCTACTTTTCGAAAATTGACTAAAGTACAAAGGCAAACGACACACACTTGTTGCAAGAGTTTATACCATCATCATACGTTATGGTTGAATTTATTTATTTTTCAAGCGTTTACATTCCTGCTCATTTGTATTACTGCATACGGTGACTAGCGTGTCTGACGAGACCAGAGCACAACTAGCGTTAGCGGCGCAGCTCAGCGTCGCAGCGTCGAAGCGTTGTAAAAAATATAATGGCCGATTCTTTAAAGTAGCGTTCAAGATTCTTAGAACAATTGTAATAGCTAAACGGTAAAACTGTACACGGTACCTATTACCACAAGACACTTACTCTTTTTGTCTCGCTCTCTCTGTCCCTCTATATATAATTTTAGTTTCTTGCAATAAGAAGCCACAAAACTCTTATTATTTAATTTAACTCGCTTCGCTCCATCTGGTACCACAACATAATTCTGACTCCGTTTTTAATTTTGTTTTGTAGTGGAGCGTGTAGGTGCCCAAAATGCAAACCGCAACCTTCCGCAAAGACAAGAATACGTACGCAGGCTGCATCCCAGAACAAAGGAAATGACATTTAAAAAAACTCTGGAAAAACCTAACAAAATAAACGAAACCTTCTGATGGACGCAATAGTCTACTGGACACGCTTGTCTCCGTGTCCTGCTGTGTGTGCTTAGCTCGTTCCGCCGTCGTGAAACTGCAATGGTTCGGCGCTAGCCCCGTAGCATCGCCGTTTGAAATCGCCGAGCCGCTTCGGTAGATTGGACTGATCAATGCGCACCGATTGCATCGTGTTGCTGTGGAATGATACGAGCCGTTTCGTAAATCTAGTGCCTTTCGGTCGATTTCCAGCCCTGCTTACCTCGTCTTGCTCAGCACCAGCACGCTGTCGGCGAGTTGTCGGGCGTTCAAGGAGTACAGTTTGCACAGGTTTTGCAGCTTGTCATGCTCGGCCTCGTTAACATCGTGCAGTGTTAGCTCGCGTTGCTGATCATCTTGCAGAAATCTGCCATTAAAACCGCAAAGTCACTGTGAGACAAATGATCACAAAATCGCGTAAATAAGTGTCGTTACCTCGAAAGCAATTCGTTCACGCTGGATATGATGGAAAATCCGGGTCGCTCTTCGCGAATCCTTCGGCAGCCGGCTCTGATCTCGCGTATCTCGTTCGCCAGCGTTGGGGTCCCCACGTTGTTGACTAGAAAGTGTGGATCGACCCCCTGCACGGTTGCTCCGATCGCGATCGGTAGCGTAGCTCCTGCGAGACCGCCAAGACCGCCAAGGCCTCCGCCGCTCAACGTGCCAGTTGGTGGTACGTTGGCCGCGCTCAGCATTTCATCGGCCGACATCAGCGTGTCATCATCGGCAAGATCGTCCTGCTGACTTATCTGTGGCAAAAAAGGGCGTCCAGACGCGATAGAGAGCCCCCGCTGGCCCGTACTATGGTATGCTTTGCGGAAATCGTGCTTCGAGGCGAACGTGATCATCGCCTCGTTTCCGGGCCAATCGGTCAATTCGTCGTCTCCTTCGTGGTCGGTTTCGTTTGCCAGTACCGCTTCCGAATCGCTCGAACTAAGTGAACTGGAGCTGAGAAAATCGTTCACTTGGCCACCGCAATCCATCAGCTGACCGTGACCCTCCGGACCTGACATCATCAGTATTTGCTTCTTGCGATTGTACTTTGATTTCCGGTGGCGATGCTTTTCCTTCGGATAGCTGCTGCCCGTAGCGGCCATCGGTTCTGTTGCCGTTAAGACTTTCGATTTTGCCGTTAGTTGCAGCATACCTTGGGATGTGCGAAAAGGATGCTGCTTTGCTTCGAACGCTGGTTGAAGATCGATTGCCTTCGCAATCTCCGTCGTACGGTCGATTGACGGTTGCTGCACAGGAATTACCGGTGTTGCGGCCGATACTGGTACACCAAATGCACCGAGCAACGGCACGCTGATCGGTTTCGACACACCCGTCAACTGCTGCGGGTTGACGGAATCATCCGGAACCAGTGACGGGACAGTTGTGGCTACCAGGGAAGCAACTGTCGTCGGTTGGCTAACGACCAGCGGTACGAATGGAGACGGCAGAACTAGAGGGCCTTCCTGCTGCTTCTGATGCTGGCCACCCACTACCTGCTCTCCGGAAGGAGGTCCAATAATCGGACCGCCCATTGCTACCACCACCGCCGCTTGTGACGGATTGCCAGGGGTATCGAGGAATTTGTGCTGCTGCATAGGAATCGAGAAATTAAACTCACTCCCAGTGACGGAAGGGCCCGGGGGGATCACCGATTGACCCAAAATCGTTGACCGCTCCCGATCGCGGTCGGCCGATATTCGTTCGATCTTTGAGACAACGGTTTTGGTCAGTGGCAGAATCCGCTCGCACTTCATTAGGCTGGCGGAAAAGGATGCGGCCCGATTTCGGCTCCGATACTCGCTGTACGAGGGACCTTTCAGGCCGAAAAACTCCGCCACGCCCCGCTGGCGTGGTACACTGCTGGAATGCTGCTTGCAGAAATCGTAATCCATTCCGGAGCGGTCGCGCTGGCCGCGTTTTCGTTTGCCACAAAACAGCATGGCGCTCCTGCGAGGCACAAAAGGGTTAGCAGGATCTCCTCATTGCATTTTCACGTCTAACCTTACCTGAAGTTATCCGGGCACGAGTGTTTAAAGACGCGCTTCTTCACTGTTCCGGCCACCGGAAACAGTGCACTTCCGGCGCCACCTATATGTGGCGTGGACGGTGTCGTTTCGTACTCCACCGCCATCCGTTTGTACTTTCGCTTGCGGCGCATGTTGGGTCTGAAATGCGATCGAAAATCTCGAATCTGACAAGCCTTGAGTGAGTGACTATCCTTACCTGGCGGGGCTGAAGTTTTCGTTCAGCGAATCCGACTCAAAGTTGCCCGACAGAGGCGTCTGGCGTAGCTTGAAAGCGAACGCCACGGAATGTCGATCGTCCGAGTCGCTCTGGACCAGATTATTGCTTCCACTGAGACACGGTGAGTCGGCCTGGTTCATCACGACATTGTTGCTGGGGGGTGGATCCGTCGGGCTGCTGGAGCTGTCCTCCGTCGGTTGAGGGGCACATGCTGCAGGAAAAAGAAACTCGGAGCTAGTTTCGTTTTGCCGACGGTTTCGGCGACATCCTGTGCACTTACGTAGATTGCCCGTGGAGCGTGTACGCCTCCGGACACCCCAGCGAACCTTGTTGGAGTTGGTGCGCGAAGTCTCCTCGAGCGCCAGTGTAAGATCGTGTGAAAATTGCTCCATTGTCGTGTCGAGAGATGGAGGACCCTATCTATTAATCTATGAGGTTACCGGGAAACACCGAGGATTTGGGTATCCAGTTCAAAAGTTCAACGTTTTCGGGCCTTTGGGCCTGAGTTTGAGTTTGCGGAGGACACAACAAATATTACATAATATCAACAATCTTTCGAAGGTTGTCTTCCTTCGTGCTTATCGCAATAAGCGTTCTTTCCACCCAGTGCACGAAACCGTATCTTTGTCAACCGCAGGTTCCGCGTACTTCAAGCATTTAATCTCGGATTTTCCCCACTCTTCACGTGCAGTGGTCACATTCTCGAGCACGTATTTTTGTCCACACGAATGAACCCATGCGCAATAGGCAATGGCAAGACGGGGTTGCCATCGCTGCCGGAACTTCCGCAACCGGAATCGCGGAATCGAGCCGATCGTCAACGTTCGCAATCTTTCTTGAATTCAACACGGAACGAATTAAGTGGTCGGAATTATTATTGTTGTTAGGGCCCGTTTCGCTTTAACTGCGAAGAAGCATGCCAAAGGTGGAGTGTTAGTGTTAGTTAGTGCAGCTGTCAAAGGTTCTGCAGTGTGCCAACCCTGATTATCGAAGTTGTTTTTCGAAATTGATTTAAAAATTGATCGTTACAGCGACGGACATTCCTAAAGGGTTGGAATTTTTATTTTTAGTTTTTCATTTTTTTTTTGTTTTTAACGCATAACAACGCACAATTCCAGTGGAATCCTAACTCACTTCTTTCCATCGTAGCATTCTACGAATCAATTTAGCTTTTTGCTGTTTTGTACGGTGTTGTATCACCAAAACCTATAGTTACGCCAATCGAACAAAACTAAAACAATTAAGCCTCTTTAAAAATAAACCGCGAATGTCAAACAATAGAAATCCATTTCAACCACAATGTCAAGAGATTGTTTCACGCCTAAGCACAGATTCCAAGTAAAATGCCGCATAGCATGACGACCTTGACGACCACATTCCGCGATTCGAATGATCAGGTTCTCGATCAGTCCTCATTCGTCCGCGACCGCGAAAGGCTTGCGATATCTTGCTAAAATTGGGCCTACCGCACGAAGAGAATTTTGTCCTAAAACATCGCTTGTAATCTATAGTTGATTCCTCGGAATTCGATTGAATTACGGCCCGAAGTACTTTATCGCAAACCACCATGTTAGCATCGGCTGCCACGATCACACGATCGCAACACGAGCGACGAGCAGCATCCTCTTCGTGTGCAATTTGTCTTTTGCTGTGGTTCAGTGCATTCGCTATCGTTCAAGGGCAGCTCTTGAAGGTAACAGTTTATCAGCTCAGTTCAGGTCACGGTTATCGGTTCCTATCTGGACGTTGGTAATCATAGTATTATTAATTGGTCTGTAGATATGAAATTTGTCAGTACTTCTTGCACCGCAAACGAGAAACAATCTAAAAGTGCTCGCAGAAACGTTTGAAGGGCAAATCACTTACAGCACACCGGCTGTTTTGCTGTGCAGCCGCTGTCGATCACGAAAGTTTATTGTTTATTGAAAGTGTGATACGTTATTATTTCCACTAGCAAACAGATACGATGTCTGCTGGAGATAACACCTATAAGGTAGAGCAGCTACCGAGCCCTCGCTCAATTTTAGGGGAAGGCCCCGTATGGGACAGCGATAGCAAGAGTCTGTACTATGTGGACATTTTAACGCCGGCGGTACTTCGCTACGACTACGCAGAAAATCGCACCTACAGTGCCAGCCTCGGTAAGTATGGAAACCGCGCTCGTGTAATTGTTGAACGGTACGAAAGGTGACTGATCGTACTTTCCGTTGATCGTAGATGGAGCTGGCTCGATCTCGTTCATCGTTCTAGTTGCCGGACAGCCAGAACATTTTGTCGTCGGTGACAATAACCGTGTCTCGTTAATTCGATGGGACGGTCGGGCAGAACAGGCCACTCGTCTCCGCACGCTGGCCGATTTGGGTGAAACACAGGTTCATGTGCGGTTCAACGATGGCAAGGTAGACCCTTCCGGTCGTCTGTACGCCGGTACGATGCGCCTGGAAAAGCTGGGCGATCTGTTAGAGCAGCACGAGGGCCAATTTTTCCGCTACGACCACGGTACGATGGTGGTGCAGAAGAAAAATATCAGCATTTCCAACGGGCTGACCTGGGATGAGCCAAACAACGCGCAGCGCATGTATTACATCGACTCGGCAGCCCGGGACGTGAAGGCGTATGATGTGGATGAAAACGGTGATCTGCGGAATGAGTCGGTGTTCTTCGATCTTCGAATCAATGGAAGCAACCCGAATTACGTGGCCGACGGTATGACCAGCGATGCCGACGGTAACCTGTATGTTGCGACCTGGGGTGGTTCGAAGGTGATGAAGATTGATAAAACGTAAGTGATTACAATTGCCTATTTTTTCCATGATACTCTAAACTGGAAATTCTTTTTCCAGTTCGCGACAGGTAGTGCAGGAGATAAAAATTCCTGCGGAACAGGTGACGTCGGCAGCGTTCGGAGGTCCTAACTTGGACGAACTGTTCGTTACTACCTCGCTGAACGGAGACAAACCGGCGCCGGCGGGCGCACTTTTCAAAGTAACCGGTCTAGGCGTCAAGGGAAAACCAATGTACAAAATGATTGTTTGAAACACTTTCCGTCCTTGCGTCGGTGCACTAGCTTTGGTGTACAAATCGTCACTTTTTGCAGCATGCCAATAAAATGTCTGCTTTCTTTCAATACAGTTTGCTGTAACAAGTTAATCGGTTGGTTGTGTTGTTATTAATCGATTTGCTTTTTTATTAAAGATTGTTGAAATCATTCGCGATCCTACTTGACTAACCGTTTTCCGTCGCCCTTCGCCTGCTACGTTTGAAAGATCAAGCGTCCTAGCATTTCAACTTGACGATCAAACGAGTAGCATTCGATGATGGGCGGGAGGGTTCAACCCGATCACGGATCGTGTAACAGGAGCACCAAAGCGAAGCCCCTCACCGGCATTCGACATGCCTTTGGTGGTCCACGACACGATCCGAGCGGCAGAAAAGCGAAAACCACGGGCGGGTCGCAACATCGTCACCTGTTGCTAGGCCCTTCCAACGAACGAACTCCTCACAATCATTAACAACCGGTAGATTTTCCTCCCATTTCACTGTGTGTGCCGCTACTTGTCTGCGGCTTATGTTCCTTTCTCCGACCGTGTCTTTTTGTTTGTTCCGCAGCGCACCCGTTGGTAGTGCTCTTATTCGATCTTCGCCAGAATGTCGGCTTCCCGGAAGAGATGATATTCTTTGGTGTCGCCCAGTTCAACCTTGGTGCCACCGTACTCGGGCAACAGCACCTTCTCGCCGACCTTCACGGCCAGCGGCACATGCTCGCCGGTCTGGGTGTTACGCGCACCGGGCCCAACCGCGACCACTGTGCCTTCCAGCACCTTCGACTGTGCTTTCTCTGGGATCACGAGTCCACTCTTCGTTTTAGTGAGTGCCTCCGCGCGGAGAATAAGAACGCGGTCCAATAGGGGCAGCAGACGTTTCGTGGCCTAGAGCAAGATTGAGAAGAACGATGATAAGACATATGCGATTACTTCCGCCACACGGAATGCTGTCAATGAGATGAGCATGTTCCAGGCCCACGGAGGATGATTACGTAAGAGGAATCTGAACCCGGCTTATTGTTCCAGCGAAACGGGGGCACATAAGGGGTCAAAGGACGAAGCAATCGAACAAACTTCGATCCATTTGAGGCCGATTGCAATCAGAACATGTTGCATGATGAAATAAAGCCAAAAGAATTGCAGCATGGAGGTCTCCCAACCGTGCCAGCCTAATTTTCCCTAATGGAGGATGGATCCCACGCCGGCAAAATCCACCCCTCGGTACGTACCATTTTGCTTCGGTGCTACTTTTACTCTTGAGGCAGTGATAAATAATCTGCAGTCACACCAGATTATCGTTGAGCGCTAAATACTTTGCTCCGAAAAGATCACCGGCAAACTGGAAATTCACACCATTAACCATTAACAGCACGAGGAATGAATTGACAGTGGCTGATAGCAAATTGAGGCGGCGCCGGAGTCGTCTAGATAAGTTCGAGTTTGCCTAGATTATTCTAGAAACTATTCTTTCGGACAAAGGTACAAAATATCTCTTGGAGAGGAACAGTTTTTACTAAATGGATCGTTGAAGCGACTTTCCGTAATCATTCATTTTATATTGGGTTCAGAAGATATTTTATAATGATATATTTCGATTTTCTCATGAAGTTTTCGCCTGTTGTTTGGTGCAGTATCGAACCCGCAGTTATAGATGTATGGAAAATGTCATCGTGTACGATGCGATTGTGCTTCGAAGCTACAAACAGTCGTTAACAAGCTATCCGTTTCAGTTTCTTGCTTATAGTTTTAGTGTTTATTGTATTTAAAAACCTTTAAAAATCATAATGCCATCATCTTTAAAGTCTATACAACACAACACAGGACTTATGAACCGTAATTGAAACATTCTAACGTACCTACTTCCATTGTTGTTGAACTTATCCTAATTTTAGTGGATCTTAAACTACGAGCAAGCGAGGCACTGGCTGCCGGTGATGAACGTGCTGCAATATACTTTCAAACGCAATCTCTTGGTACCTCGAAGCGTCTGCAATTTTCGCAACAATATCGGCAATGTAAAGACATAGGTAATGCCTCGGCCGAAAGCCACGGAAGGCTTCCACCAACTCGTGATTTTGTTTACGTTTTTTTTTAGGTGAGTGTATTGATAGCATAACAAAGGGATTGAAAAAACAATCGGAATCTCGAATAGCCTCGGTGGCTGCGGAATACGATAAGCTGTGCAAAGCGTGTCGCGAACTACCCGAACAGTGGACGGTGATACAAATTTCGAAAGCCTTTAACCCACGCTCAACCAGCCTCTCGTATGAGGAGAATCTGCAGGCACCGGCACCCGTTTGGTTGACCGTATTCCGTTGCAGTGACCCCGTCGATGAAGCTCTATCGGAACCGCTTCTAGTTTGTCTCGATCCACCCGCTGATGAGCCGGGATTAAAGTTTGAAAGCTTCTTCGAACACATCACCTCGATCGCTCGAGAGGTACGAAATGGGGTTTCTAGTGAAGCGATAAGTGCAGGAGGAAGCAAGGGTATACGGAACGAGGCCGCGGAGGAAGTGATAGCTTCCTCGATCGACCGCGTAAAACGATGGCTTGGGCCATGGACAAATATGCTGTGCGGAAAATTTCGCTCACAAGCGGACCAGTCGCTCGAAGCCGAGATCTACAACCGAATAGAGGATTACTGCATCCAGCACCGAATGAACAAGAAAACGCAACGACTGGTGTCGCTCGTGGCACGCAGGCTGGACTTGCTGGAGGGATTTGATATTTACCGATTGTGTTGCAGTGTAGAACTCGATTTAGACGACTCGGCAATTGGGTCGTTATACGATTTTCTGATCGATATAAAGGCTCACAAGTTCAAGAGCAAACGAAACCAATTCGAATGTTTCCCGGTGCTGCTGGTAGTGGACGAGTGGCTTGATGGCTTCCCGTGGGAAATGCTGCATCCGACGAACGAGTTTTGCCGCTTCGGTAGTTTCTGTCAGCTGGACGAGTTGTTCCGCGTGCACAAGAAACGGATCAAGAATGGCTATCTTTACATACGGACACAGAAGTGCTGCGCTATCATTAATCCAGGCACGTAGAGCTCCGAAGCTCAAGGCGCATGAACACTAATGTTTCCTATTTTACAGATAAAAACCTCGAGAGGATGAGTTTACGTTTGCAGATGTTTTACAGGGAGTGGTATCCGGACTTTCAGCAGCTTGTTGATCAGCCACCGACCGAATCGGAGTTTGTTGAGATGCTCGATCAATCGGATGTTGTCTGGTACGGTGTGCTTCGTTTTATCATGTAATATAGAAGAGTCTTAACGGTTTTGTGTTGAACTTTAGTTACAACGGGCACGGCAGCGGAATGCAATTTATGAACGGAGAAACATTACTGCAGCGGGACATCAACTGTGTTACGTTCCTTTTCGGCTGTGACTCGGTGCGCCTATACTCGAACGGTCTATTTACGGAGCTGCTCGGCAGTCACATGTACTACAATGCAGCCCGCTGTCCGGCGATAATCGGAGCGCTCTGGGTGCTGACTGACCTGTACACCGACATATACTCTGTTTTGCTATTGGGCAACTGGATTCCATCGACTAATCCGAAGTACAGCAAACAAAACATCTCCAACCTCGATACCGTGGCTCTAAAGGCGATACTTTTTCGTAAGTACCTACGATTAACGGTGCTCTTTGCGATATACTGTTTCATAACGGCCCCAATTGCAGAATTCAACAAGACAACGAAATACTTTATACCGCAGAGCCCAAACCTGCTAAAGTTAATGAGCGAGTGTAGGCTGTTCCTCTGTCTTCCCCACAGAATAAGGTGCGCTTTCGTCTGTCGGGGACTCCCGGTAATGAATGAAACACGCAATTGAAAGGCAAAAAGAAACTGATAGAAAAATATACTATTATAAGGCAAATGGTTTCACTGCTTTGGGGTTTCCTCGTTCGATTAAAACACAGCAGAGAACTTGGTGCGCACCAGGCAAAGCGTGCCTCAACCGGCCATTAGTTGTCCTCTGCGGAAGGCTGACATCTGATCGGCGCTACAGTTGGCTTACGAAAGGTATCCGGACGAAACGGCGCAGCATCGTCTTTCCGTAAGATTGAAGCCGGCACCAAACGTCGTGGCGCATTCGATTACCGTCAATTGGATAATCTCACATATAATCTAACACTGATTCAATTTGTTATCGACCCTGGGCGCACGCCGTGTGCGCTCCTGGCGTAAGTGTACTTTCCAGTCCAGGAATAGCATCTGCGATGTAGTCTGCAGACAACCGTTGACCACGATCAGAGAATGATCTATGCGGCCTGGCTTGATAACTAAAACTTGTGTGTGCGTATACCAGTTTGGTTGAATTTAAATTCTCAAAACCGTTCGTCCTTGTGTCGAGCCGAACCAAAACATCCGTTCGGACATCCGTTGCAAACGCCCTTGCTTGGTAAGCTAATTGTTGTAAGCATATCCCGTCGATATACCAGTAGGCAGTGGAACAACATGCGTTATGAGAATCATTTGACGTTTTTCTGTAGCAGTTGTAAATTTCTGATGTAAACTAAGATAAGCAACGAATCAAATTCGCCAGTGTTCGTCATAAATTTTGACCTGTGTCTTGTGTCCTTCACGGTCATCATCCTGTGTCGCACCGAGTGTCGTTGGAAATTTGAATAAATCCAAATTGGGGCGATTCGCAATAGTCACGGTGCAACGGAAAGTTGCATTAGTGTATGTGTGTGTGCAAGTGTGTGTCTAACGCGCGTTCTAACGGTTTGACAGCTGTGTTTTGCATTTCGTGGAAAAGGGTGACCAGCAACGCCAACTAGGACTTCAACCAGGAGGCTCAGTTTTTGTTGCCGCCGGTGACAGTTTGGTAGCGATGAAAATAAGAATGCATTCTTTGGCGAAGGTAGGCGAAAATATATAAACCCGCAGTACCAGCATCGTTCGGAAGTCCATTCCGTCCGTCCATTAATTACTGATCTCGGCTTCGGTGCCGACAGTGGGATTTGTGCAAACCTTACTTGCAACTGTCTCAGGCCTAAGCATGGTCAGTGAATCAACGTTCAAGTTTTTTACCGTGAGATTGCGTTAATCACCTTGCGCTCCTTTTTAGGACAATCCTCGAAGATACCACTATCGCTCGGCAATGGTCTTATCATGGTCGCGTGTGCTCATCGCGCTCATCGTTGCAGGGCTTCCAATGCATCTCTCCGCGCTGCAGAAAGAGATTACGATCAATGTTGAGCCGGGGAGAATTGACTGTTTCTACGAACAGGCCAAAGCTGGCCAGACGATTGACATCGAATACCAGGTGATCGACGGAGGTCACGGAGATTTAGATATAAGCTTCGAGATGGCCGAGGTGACGGGCCGGACGATAGTTACCGACTACAAAAAGTCCGACAACATTCATCGGCACCCGGTTCACTACGATGGCGAGTTCAAGTTCTGCTTCGACAACGAGTTCAGCCGGCACAACAGCAAGACGGTTTTCTTCGAATTGATCATTGAGCGCGAGGGCGAACTGGAAGACACGGCCTGGGCGGACATTGATCTGCTGGAGGGCTTGACGCCGGAAGAGTTTTACGATATGAAGGTTCAGGATATGGAGGATGCTATCAAGCGGGTGCGCAATAATCTCACCAAAGCGCGCCAGCTGCAGGACATGCTGCGATCGCACGAAGCACGCGATCGGAACGTGGCCGAAGAGAATTACTTCAAAGTGAACGTGTGGTCGTTCTTCCAGATACTAGTGATGATTGCGGTCGGCGTGCTGCAAGTGTTCATGGTGAAATCATTGTTCGACGTCGATTCGCGAGCCTACAAACTACTGACCAAACTGTAACAAGAATCAGGCAAGCTGTAACGAGGACAGTCTCGCCACATCCGAGCGCATGAAACAACGGAATTGCTTCTAAACCAAAGTTATTTTCGATATTATCGTGCTTCATCCAGCGTCAGGTTGAGCATCCAGCAAATCAGGGTTCCTAATCGGGCGATCACAGCATCCATATGACGAGCGAGAAATAGGGTAAGGGTAGTGGGAATGCAAAGACACAAACACCGTCTCATGGATTGTGCATCCGCGTGGACAGTTGTGAGATCGTTTCTTCTGTCTAATTTGCCATTTAACGAAATAGAAGATAGTAAATTTTATTATGAAACGGTCGTTTTTTTTTGTCGAAGTGATTGAAAGAAGTGGACGTAACTAGATAAGGAAGATACAATAAAACAGGAAAACTCTAAATTAACGATGGTCCGTAATTTCATTTATTATTACCTTCTTTCAATAGCTCTGTGCCTGGTTGGAATCACAAAACCATGCATCGCAAACGAATTGCGCCATCAATGGTGCCGCTCTATGTTTGTACCCTTATCGTGATCATACTATTCTCGAGCGCGATCGACGATGTCGCAGCCAGACGTGGACGCGCCAGAGGTCGCACGAAATCGAGGGTAAGTGAATCCGGCCTGTGGGCCGGTATGCCGCGGTGAGTGGGATGGGAGCGTTGCCCCTGATTTATGCCTATGTTCACTTACAGATGCAAATCGGTCTGCCAATTACCGGTAAATATCGCGACCCAGAGTCGGATCAGTACTACAACAATAACAATGTAAGAATGGGAGTAAAACTATCAGTGAATGGGACACGCTTTTTGTATCATACTTTCTTCATATGATCTCTTTCCTCCTCTCTTTCTCTCTGTCTCTTGTTGCAGGGTGCAAAGATAACGTTGGCATCACACTTTGACTATGAATACGTTCTGGGACACAAGATTGCATTTCTGTGTGTAGCCCGTGGAACACCGCGACCAACCATTACATGGTTCAAGGATGGCGTTGAGATCTTCAGCCACCTTTATCTTCACGTTAGTCCGCTGTTACATGATTGTTACATGAGTATTGCTTTTCATCCACTAATTGCTTTCCATAGGTACACGAATGGAACATTGGGAAGGACAAGGTAAAGTCGAAGATAGAGATCGATCCGGCGACCCAAATGGATGCCGGAGTTTACGAGTGTACGGCAGATAATATGTATTCAATCGATCGACGAAGTTTTAAGACCGATTTTTCGATTGCGTTCGATTAGTGAAGAATGAGCCGGCTGAGGGTACTATGGCAGAGAGCCAACCTAAGGTATCACGGCCGAAGACCCCCTGTCCTTCGGCTGTGTGTGAGCACAAACGTAAAAGTTCCTGAGTGTAGAGTAGCGAATAAACATATTTATGATAGAACGTGATGTGTTTGTTTCCTTTTTATTTACTTTATCGTTTAGTTCACTACATTAGTAAGTATAGGGAGTGGAAATTGATTCAAACAGATAGTCAAACTACACAAGGCATAGCTTTTGCAACTAGAGGATGGCCTCAAAAACATAAACGTGTGTGACCAGGGGCGATCGTAAATCAAAGCCGACAAGTGGTTTTTCCGAGGCAGTCTAAACCCAAACGCGCACGTGCTGGTCCCAGCTACAAGATGCCAGCGCCATACCATTCGGTGCCATGCTGATCGATGTAATCCGATTTTCGTGGCCACTCAGTGTACCTGTAAATGGGTCGGATGATATTCGCTTGAATTGCGAAAATTTTTCGCTAGCAAAGGACTCTCACCATTGTGTTGTCCCTTCATGGTGTCCCAAATGTGAATATTATTGTCGTCGGATCCACACATAATGTAGCGGCCACTCAGCGACAGAGCTACGGAAAAAATTGAAATGATTAGCCGCTGACTGATAGTCAAAAACGTTGCTGCTACAAACCGCAAGAAGTGAAGCCACTGTTGCGATTCGGTGGTTCGTAGTGACCGATCTGTTGATCAGATCGGAAGTCAAACAAACGAGCTGTCTTATCCTCGGAACCAGTGGCGAATCCAAATCCACTCGGATGATACTAAGGGGCAGTGGGGTGATTGTGATTAATTCGACCGAAAACGGACGAAGGGCTCCATCCGTAAAACACTTACGCTAACACTGTTCACATCTGCCTCATGGCCAAAGAACGTTTGCTTCGGCGTGTTTTCTCGCACGTCCCAAAGTTTACATGTTTTATCAACCGAACCGGTCACGTAGGTATTCTTATCCGGGCTCATCGAAATCGACACGACGTCACCGGCGTGGGCATCAAACTCGGATGTTTTCTTGCCAACTTGCAAATCCCAGACGCAGCTGTGGGTTTCAGAACAAAAAACAGTAAGATCAACTGATGTCGACCGCCTTGTTCGGTCAAAGTACACGAAACGTTGCTAACATTTTCAAATCACCCGATCCGGTAATGATGTGTGTATCATCAAGGAACCGACAGGAACTGAGAAAACCCTCGTATCCGGCCAGCTCACGCACGATCTTCGAGTTGCCTTGCGCGTCGCGATTATTCAGATCGTATACCGTACACATGTTGTCCATGCCACCGCACGCCACAAAGTTACCAGAATCGGCGTACGCCACACTCATGACCCATGCCGACCGAAGCGGTATGACTTGAACCTTGTTTCCCGTCCACGTGTCCCAGATGATGAGCTTCCCGTCTAGCGAACCGGTAACGCAGTGCCGCGAGTCTCCGGCAAAATGCACCGAATTGACCTTATTGATGTGTCCTTTTAGAAACTTTTTCGTCGAGATGCGCACCTTCGGCACGTCGCTCATGTCGGCGCACTTGTCGAACAGCGCACAGTCGGCGACTTTTTTTTGTTCTTCCTGTGCAAAGTAGAAAAAAATATCGACCCAAGTGTTAGGAAGTTACGAATGGCCAACGGACACTATCGATCAGGCCCAGACCATCAGGCTAATTGGATTGAAACATACGCCAACCGGGCCAGACCGACTTGAGAATCGTTTTTCATGGCGCATCCAATCGTTGTTCGATAGGACGAAGAGGACCAATCCCTTGGGATCCATTAAATCTACTCACGCCAGAGACTTGATGCAAACAAGCTACAACTTTATAGGTTTAAACTAAATGGTATTACCTGATTACCGATTTTTTCTCAGTATGGCTTATTTTCGTACCTTGAACTTGGCAATCATATCATTGATCTCCTTTTTCAACGCCGCAACTTCCGGATCATCTTTCGGCGGCATGATGGCGATGATCTGTGCGAGTCCAGCAACCTTAGTGGCACAAGATCTCCAACGCTCACGATGGTAACAATGGCACAATTTAGGTGCAAAACAACACTTGCGATTGTGCACAATACTTCACACAACGTCGTGAAACGGCCGGGAACATCAATCGGTTGCCCTTCTTCCAACGGTGCTACTACTACCTCCGGCAGCGATGTATCGAATGGAACTAACAGTCGTGGTCAGCCGTTTGCAGCATTGAACACGGTACGGTGTGCAGCCCCTTACGGCCATACACTAATTAAATTTCATTCGTCCACTTTTTTCTGTTGCTTCCCTCCCAACAAGGGGCCGGACCCGGCAGCGAACTGATAGCGCATGTGTGTCCCTCGCGATACGGAGGATTATTTCGAATTGCTCGTTGCCGTCGGCTCCGATTCCCCTGTCGCTATTTAGATATTGGACATCTTCCGAGGGCCGTGCGCTTGGACCTTGATAGGTGCTACTCGAAAAGCTCATCGTTGAAGCAGTATGAACACGGAGGTGTAGTGGCAACAACTAGCATTTACTAGGCTTCTGTGCCAGTGGGTTGTGGAATTGCGGGCACCCGATAGAAGTTTCCATTTTTGGCATCATGCTCACATGTTGCTGTTCCTCAGTTTCCTATCCATCGTGGACTTCGGTGTTGTGGCCCCCTCGAATTCTCCAGAGCACATTGCACAACACAGTCCAGAGTGGACCGTCTTAACACAACCTCTCAATGCTCCCATGTTGGTTATCGGCATCAGTAAAAAGCTGAAAACAGACTTATGAGCGAACGGACCTATTATCTTTAACTTATTATATCAAATATCCAAGACCGCACAAAACTTTCCTACTACCTCGAATTCTCATATTACCTTCGGATATGCGCTTTGAATTTAAAAGTAGCACTTTAAAAGCAAAGCAACGCTCGCACTGGGTACCGCTAGGATTATTATATTTTATTAGTTTATTACAACCTATTTCGAGCGACAATTGGCGCAGAGTAGAGACGATTAGTCTGCATATAATGGCACGACGCGACTGGTCAAAACATAAAAATACTAAATGAACACAAAAGAACGGCACACATAAAACAGTCGTTTTCGCCCTTTTCCTGTGGGGAAGGATTGCACAGGAAACGGCTATTGCTTTGTTGGGCGTCCTGCGAGTATTTGGTTGTTTCACGGATCGATGAACGAAATCATAATGTACCGGGTTCCTTTCACTGTCAGCAGTCCTTCGTGGAAGTGCGTCAAACGTCCCGGGTGCATTAGGAGCCATCCTTTGCGCGTGTCAGTCACCGAGCAGTTGTAGCGCAAGAACCGGCAGCCACCACCTTCGTAGTCGGTCCCAGCGTTATTCAGCGCAATGTTGATCGTGTAGGTTGACGAATCGTGATGGGGTCGCAACGAGGGCTGCTCGTCTGGCCGGTAGCGGACGACAAAGTTCATCAGCGATCGAGGTGGCTGTTGGGAAACAATTGGTAGAACGAGCTTAGAGACAACGAAATGGCACGGCACAGCAAACGGAATGTACTCACGTCGTGGAAGTAGCCGGTGAACACTTTCTCCTGCAGCGGGCGAACATAGAGCTGCAAAAACTTGAGCCAAACCTGCTCCAAACCAACCTGATTCATGTGAATGTCTCGCGTCGGGACGGCTTCGTATCCGCCCTGTAGCCGTTGGTCGTTGTTCGTCCCATCGGACCACTGACCGAACGTTTCGACGATCTCTCGCAGATCGTCGCAAAACCGCTCGGTGCCGATCGCGAGCCAGTAAACGTCCGGGCAGGGCTGCTGGGGAACAAACGAGGACTCCAGCTGCGGCCGGTACTCCGGCGAAAGATAGCGTTGTTCCCAATCGTGTTGGTTGTTGAACAGCTGGTAAAAGTCCGGATGGGTGCGCGCCGTGTCGAAGTACTCGGTGTCCACCAGGTGACCGTACTGTTCCATGTTGATCACGTGCATAAAGATGCCCTTCGAGCGGAAGTGCCAACACATCGCCATGTCTGGATCCGTTTCCTGTAGCTCATAACTAATGTCGGGCAGAATACGACGTTTGATCAGATAGACGATCGAAACGAACGGGACGTTCCACAGGCCCAGCAGTTTGCGACCCACGATATCCATATAGTCGCTGGACCGCGCATAGAACCCCTGGTTGCTTAGCGCACCCCAGAAGTTGCTCCACACCTTCTCGGGGCGCGTCAGGACGGGCGATATCACGTTGCGGTTCGCTTCGATCAACGCACGCAGTACATTCGAATCGTCTAGGTGACCCTCGGAGTCGACGACGAAAAGATAATCACAGCCACGCTGCTCGCAGTGCTTGGTGGCAAACGTACGAGCGGCCGCTTCCTTGTAATCATCCTCGTGGTCAATTGCCTTCAGCGACCGATAGCGTCCTTCCTGTTGAGCAAGGAATGTCTTCACCGTCGCATCGTGGTACGCTACACTCGAGTGTACCAGAACATCCAGCCGGTCGGCGGGATAGTTTAGTTGCGCGATACGACTAAACCATTCCTCTAGGAACGGTGTCAGTTTTTCAATGAACAGTGCCATCGTAACCAGCGGCAGCTTCGCTTCGTCATCGAGCTTTTGGCGATTCTCCTCTACCACTTTGCACACACCATCGACGAACGCACCGGCCAGATAGTTGGCGTAATTGTTCAGTGTCAGCTTACTCGGCCCATTTCCGTGCACGATCGCTGGTTTCGTGTTGTATTCCGTGTTCGTGAGCGTCGGTTCGGACTCGGTCGTAACCAACGAGAGCGCGACCTGCTCTTCGACACCGTTCAGATTCTGAAACAAAGCGGCCATGTGGTCGAGCTTCATGCCCAACTCCGTTCGCAACTCCGCATCCAGATAACCCTTCGTGTAGTACAGTTGATCGTCTTCCTTATCCTTTACCGGTCTTTTCAGCAGTTTGTACAGCTTGTCGGCGTATCCCATGAAAAGACCCGAGTTTAAGAACCGCATTCCGCGTCCCTCGAGCGGTGGGTAGGAACTCTTCAGTGACTCATCCGGCCAACAGAACCCTTCAGCGCCGAACACAATCGATGCGTTGAAGGAACGGAACTTTTGAAGAATTTTTTCCCACGGTGCCAAAAACAACACATCGTAGCTGTCGGTAAACAGGATGAGACGATCCTCGTCGTCGCGGAACGGTTTCAGGGCTTCCCGCAGCAGGTTTATTTTGTATCCCCCACCGACGGACTTCATGTCTCCTCCGCGCCACGGTTTGCCGAGACCGAGCGGCTTCACGACGAGACCGTAGTGGGCCGCCGATCGGAGGTAGCGAAGATAGCCTTCGGTTTCGTTGCTGGCCACTGTGAACACGAGTGGCTGCTTCACGGATTCTAGAAGTAAAGAGAAGTAGAAAAGTATTACCAAAATGACTATAAAACCCGAAACAACTGTCCTCGTTACGGCCACCAGAGTATGGATAGCGGAATCTACGTTCGTGATCGTACTATTCAACCTACTATTTTTTCAATATGCCTGTGAACGCTAAACCATCAACGTATCATCAACTTAGCACTTCGGTTCATACACGCATTAAGTCCATTAAGTCGCGTATATGCACAATTACAAGCAGGCATCAACACGGACTTCTGTGACAATTATGAAAGTGCCTCGATTCTCTTCCTTGAAAAAGCCTTGACCGTAGCTTTCGTATCTTATTTAAATGTTCTGATTTACCAAAAGTAATTAATTAGGTGATTCTGCTCATCTTTATCTTTATGAACGAATAGAAAGATCAAATCTTTCAATTGAATTGATTCATAAAAGTTATTCAGGTGTTCTTAATTACTAATATTTCGCTGCCGGCATCTACGTTTGCTCATACATTGAAAACGTAGAATGAAAATGCTGGCGGGATATTCATCAAACGCCTGTTGAAAACGTATCCGGCGCACGGAACGCATTCACATCGCAGTTGGAATCAAAAGAGCCACCACGCGCATAAACGCATTCCATCAATTGCCATGCGCGATCCAGTTGCGGCTGCTGAATCCCAGCAGCAAGCACAGTGTGAAATTCATTTTCCACAATTCATCCACCAGACTCTGCTGACCCGAATAGAGGGCCCGGTCTCGGATGTACCATATGTGGTTTCTACATTGTAACATAAACATGCACGCTGCCGGTCCCCTCCAGATCGCATCGACCCTTCTGAACACCATCTGCAATTTAGCTCATTCCGTCAGCACGTAGCCCCCTTCGTAGCAGTTGGCCATGCGCTTCTCATCTCATGATCTCATCTGCGCAGCGGCTTGCCGACAATTTCTTCTTCTCGCGCGATCGTGTAGGCCTACGTGACTTCGTCCTCTTGTGTATGGTAACTTTCCTCTCCTATCGTATTCTTTTATTCTTAGACCAAAAATTAACACAACTTGCGGACCGGCTGCCAGGCGCGCTCCGGAAGCAAGATTGTCGCGGACCTACGCTGGATGCTTATCAGTTGACCCGCCGAAGATCGGTCGAGTGGCGTCGTGAACAATTAATTTCTTCAAAAGTGTCACGTTTAATTTCTCCATCACCAGACTTACCAGCGTCTGCAGACACTGAGGACAGGTAGGTGAGGGCCAGGGCTACTACCACGCACATCGACCACCAGCCTCGTACGGCGGCCATTCCTTGCATCCGGTCGTGCCGTTTCCGTTCGTGCTCGATGTTTTGTGCCAGAATGTTCCGGAAACACGCTGCTCTCACAGGAACACAGGGCTAAAGCGTTTTAAGCAACTAATGATGTTAAAATCACAGACTGAACCGGCGAGCTTCTCGGATTGTCGCACGCGCTAACTACCGCGAGAACCGGCCGTGTGGGTAGCTCGTGACGGAATGAAACACTAAACCAAGGAATGGGCCAACGAACGCACACCGTAACCGGATCGCGCACATACAACGGAAAAACTGCATCGGTCAACTACTTTCGGGCCGCGACGCGATCCGCGGTCCGTTCGTGTGTGTTTGCGTGAGGATCGTTTCTCCAGCCAGATGGCGATAGGCTGGGTTATTTCCGGACCATGCAAACGCACTGATTTGATTTTCTCTCGCTGTTGTCGGGCACAAGCCGGCAACAACGTTCGTTTTCGTTGATCTCCCAACTCGCTTACGATGCGTAATGTGTATGTAAACACGCCACTGATGGGGAATTTGTATGGAGTAGGGGTCGGGGGAGACGAATGACAGTTCGATTGTGTGCAAGTTGCAAGCAAGCGTCTAGCCTTGTACGAAAAGTGTTTGTGTTTAAAATTAAAAACATTGACCGTTTTTACAAACAGTTTGGTGTGGCCAAACCATTATCACGAGAACTCCGGGGGTCAATCAAGTTCGCAAAGGGCACGTTAACAGTGAATTGTTTTGGTTTGGTTTTGGCTAACCGGGCCGAAGCGCAGAGGCGAATAGGTACGTAAACCCATTCTATGCTTCTCGTTTAAAATATTCAGATTAGAGGGACGTTTCAATATTTGTTTTGACTTACTGTTACGGTTATCGCATGTTTTACACAAAATGCTGTAAAATCTGCATGATACGCGTGTTGTGGAGATCTAAGAAGATGTCTTGTAAGAACAGTCAATGCGGTAGGAGAACAGAACTGGGGCTTTCTTGTTTGAAAATGATATGCCATTGCACTTACTGACTTTAAGAAAGATTACTCGTTACGAATGAACAAAGCGATTAATGAACGGACGACACAAACCGGGCACAGACGTACGAACAGCAAAACGGGGCCTCGAAAGCGAACAAAACAACACGAATGAAGGCGCCATGCGGTGACATATCACAGGATAATGAATCTCGAATGTTGTAGTGATCGGTGATTGATGATTGTATAAACAGCTGAAGGTATTTTGCCCTCGATCAGTCCTTATTAACAGATAGGTCGTCTCTTATCTTTTCCTCTCTTCGTGCAGTGAGTCCGTCCATCCGATCTGCGAGATTGACTTCATTGTCTGTACTTACATTTCACTCGATTGCGTAATGGCGAACCCGTTATGGTGCGAAGATGCCCGGAGCGAGGTCATCCCAAAATTGTATTTTAATGACGCTCCACTCTTGTAGTTGATTTTTTGCCGAATGAAGGGTAAATGCCTGGTGGTTGAAGGAAAATCTTGGACTCACACGACCGAAAAGATCGCGATCAGATGATGGAGGGGGATCAAACTGTCTGCTGCAGGGTAAATTGTTAACAGAGCGAGTCCCTTTCTTGGGTGCACCATGTCAAGAACAACCAGATAGCCGGCCGGACTTGTACGAAGGCGTTGGGGTATAATTACGACGGCAAATTACATTTAACATTTTGTGTCTTTATTTTCCACTGCTCCTGTGCATTTATTTTCCATTGCACCTTAAACTGGTTTGCTGGCGTGATCGTAACGTAATCCTTAGCGTGTGGCCATTTGATGGGAGCGTCGAAAGAGCTTCATTCGACAGAAGTTAATACTCGTTCATCCTCGCAGTCACTGGCGCCGTTAGGCGGTGGACTGCTTATCCTCCGAAGGACTGAGAGCCGGCATTGGCGGCTGATCCGGAGAGACCACCACCGAAGCCACCTGGGAATCCGCCGCCCTGGGTGAACGACTGGCTACCGGCCGAGGCTGCCGAACCAGATAATCCACCGAATCCACCGTGACCACCGCCTCCCTGGGTGAAAGATTGGCTACCGGCCGAGGCTGCCGAACCAGAGAATCCTCCGAAGCCACCACCGTGCCCGGGGAAGCCTCCGTGTCCGAAGCCACCTCCCTGATTGAATGACTGTGCTCCAGCATTTGCTGCCGAACCGGAGGCACCGAATCCGCCGCCGTGGAGCTGACGAGTGACACGGCTTTCACCTTCTGTTGGCGAAGAGAAACATTTTACACAGTCAGTGGTCAGTCCAACATTTGGGGGAGTTACGAGCCCGGCAGCAACGTACCCTGCATTGGAGCACAGCTCACGGCCGCCACCAAAGCCACCAGACAGATGAAGTACTTCATTTTTGGTAAGTGCAAAAGTCACACAACTTCGGTTAGGGAGTTCTAGAACGAGACTGATAGCTTAGACGGTGGCTCGGTTCGATTTTATACTACGGTGCCCATCGTGCATCATCCACAGGCCATCAGAGAATCCTGAACCCTCCGCTTATCAGCTTCGCTGGTAGTAGTTGGCCAATGTTTATGGCTAGCGATAATGTTGGGGATGAAAATCAAAGCAACGGTCCATCGCAAAAGTGGAAGAGTGGAGCAGTCCTTCCAGTTTTGTTGGATTTCCCCCCAGGAAATGGAACATTTCTCTCCGCACGGGCTTCCCCCAGAAACCGGACAGCATAAATTTTTGCTGGTGCACGTGATCAATACACATTCATGGTTCATAATATCCAAAGTAGTTTTCTTTGGTTTCTTTGAATAAAAATACCCGACGCCGTCACATCTGTCGATTGTTGACTGTTATACGAAATATTAGTACCACGGGCATTATCAATTTGTTTCTCTACTTTTCTCTAAAAGCATAGCATTACGAAAAATAAAAGAGCTTAAATCGGCAATTTTTTTGAGTTGCATAATTTATTTTGAATAAAGTACAGTTCCGTTATCATTATGGTGTTTGTCCAGTTCTTACCAGATTCGACTGTTTGGGTTAAACAGCTGATAGTGCCCAAAAAGATTGCCCAAAACAAGTAACCATCGGTCCGAAAGTAAACAGACCCGGCCAAATTCACAGTGCGACAATCGTGTTTCGAAACTGAGACAACACGCAAGGAAATACGTTTAAACTTTATATCATTCAAACTATTGCCGTCAAAAACTTCTGGGTCGCATAGGAAGTTTTCAGCGAAGCGAAAGACAACGACTGTGAGTGATAAGGTCAAGTACGCTACAAAAAACTGAAACGACTTTACTCGAACATTCTAGGGACATCTAACGGCAATAAAGAAACAATTTTTCTAACCAAGGGGTAAATTTGGACAAAACAAAGGCATTGTGACAAAAATATACACTTCTGACGACTGGTTAACACGATGTTTTCTCGATCTGGTTGATTGGTGCCCTATAATGATGTTCCCAAAAATCGGACCTCCTTAAGAGCTTCAACGTGCCTGAAACGCACAGCCGAAGTACTTGTAGCCGAAGTACCGAAACATGCTTGCCGCACTATGGTAGCAAAATGAGGCCAACGAGCGCAACGGGGTCTGCGCGAAAGGACACACCAACGGCTGACGAGGCGAGCTAATTGCAAAGACCAGGACCAGCGGGATGGCTCTGGAGGGTCGCCAGTCGGGGGTTCACTTTTAGGATCTTTGCGCAATCTCCATTCTTCCGATACGCCGATCATCATCTACCATGATCATCAACATCGCTTGGTGTGGAGGCTGCGGGCTGTGAGTCAGCACGAAGTACCCTGTACAGGGGGAGTGCAGGGGCTGCCAGGGCGATGCAATCCACTTTTCCATCCATCCCCAGCACCGCGATCCGATCTTCGAACGAAGCGCTAAGCCCGTGATCCCGCGCCAATTCCTGGACGCTCAAACCGTGACCTCGCAGAAACGGCGAGCATGATCCGGGCAGCGATAATCAGCGGCGGTTCCTCTGTGGCGATGATTGATGGACCCAATTCTTCAACTCAAGATCACGGCCGCGAATTTGCTACGGAACCGCGGATAAGCTTCGAGTTTGGGATTAAGGAGCCGAGCCAACGAGAGCCCTTTGTGCCAACCGCTATCAACGGCGATTCTGCTGTCCGCTGCGGTCATTCTGATGGCCGGCAGACACCTTCGGCCGATCACTGGAACGTGTGGCTGTCACGTGAAACGGGGGAAAGACCCTTTTTTGCGTCTTTGAACCACTCCTATACCAGTTTTGCGTAAGAGGGATTAATTTTAGCAATCCGTGCTATGTGAGGATCGGTTCGAAGATTGATTTTTTGATAGGCTTTGCATTGATAGGCAAACTTAAGTTCTCAACGGTTCTTTGTTGACATCCGAACACGATTTGCCCACCGTCTGCGTGATTGGAGTCGTATTTAAGATAGCTGGGGGCCGAGATCTGGAGAGTTGACCGTTCGGTTGACCCTTGTATCATCTAACTTCAAACACATCAAAACTTCCAACCCAGCATTTCGACCGGCTGCCTATTATATGGTGTCTATTTAATCTTCTCTTGCTGCTCGTGCTCAGAAAGTTGCAAATAATGGTGCTCGGTACAGAAACATGAAAAACAACATGTCTCAATCAGACATCATTTAACTTTAACGAAATGTGCGCACTTGCTACTTCTTATAGCAAGAACTTCCCTAAAGTGTAGTAAGAATCTACCAGAAAGAATATATAGAGCGATCTTGCTATGTTGCTTCGGTCAGCGACGGCCTTTCGAGCGAATGGTTATCGGACAGGCTCATCTAAAATAATGGTTCCCGACCTAGAAGCCAACGTTTTACTACGGCGATGCGCCAGGGTTTTCCCAGCACTCGGACTGCGAACAGGTTTCCATGCTCAACGTGAGGCTTTTCCCGTCCCGAAACCAGTCCGCCGTTTGCCTTGCGCCATTGAAGCGGTATAGGATCAATTTCATCTTTGTTTCTTTTCCTCTTTTATGTTTATGCTATGAAGAGCCAGAGGCACTCAAGTCGATTCGATTGTTGATCTCTGGGCACAAAGATTAGCTCATCGCGATGGTCCTCATTTAGCAATCATTCACTCGATCGCCGGATTTTGCGCATTTTACGCCAGCGCAACCTTGAGTATTGTGGTAGGTCGCAAATTCGTCGACTTATTCGCCGACAAACGATCCCTTCCGGGATGAGGGCACCTATTGGTGGGCATTTTGTGATGCGCGTATCTTCGTGGGGTTTGAAACAATATCTTCAGTGCGTTTCAGGCTAAACACATGCTCATAATAATCATAATCTAGCTATTACGTGTATTATTGTAAATAAACATTTTTGTATTGGTCAGACTTTAGTGTGTTTTATTGTTTTGTCCAGCGGTCAGACAGAACATCAACGGGTTCTGCATCGTTCACCGTTCACCGAGTTATGGCGCTAGCTCTGGTCGTAAACTGAAGGTCACCGAGTCGAGTTGACACCCATAAAAGACTTCA
Source organism: Anopheles cruzii (assembly GCF_943734635.1). Lineage (NCBI taxonomy): Eukaryota > Metazoa > Arthropoda > Insecta > Diptera > Culicidae > Anopheles > Anopheles cruzii. The sequence continues at coordinate 14,483,191 of NC_069145.1, forward strand.
ACGCCTCCCCACAGGTAGCTGGCGACGAAACCCGAATCGCTCCGAGCCAGACATCGAGCCAGACATCGAGCCAGACATTGCCCTTGCGCGATCCCACCGGTGTTATCCCCTTTTCGGACGAGAGACGATTTCGTGCTCCACTCGTTATACGGAAAGTTGACATATTTATTATCGATTGTTTCGAACACAGTATCACCAACGATTGGGGTTGCTTCTCCTCGAGAGCGAGAAGATCAAGTAAAAAAAAAGGCTTTTAAAAAATAACACGTAAGCGGGCGGAATAATTTTACCGTATCACAATCGACCACCCGTTGCTGCTGCCGCCCGTTGCTCCTGCGTCCGCGGTCGTCGCGGACGGTGCTGGATGGCCATACAGGTGAATCACTCCTCCTCTGACTGGCTGACACCGGACACCGGACAACGAACCGCGACGGAGGTCAGGCCAGTGTCATGAGTGCCATCGGAATGTGATGCTTCCGTTTTGTGTTTTGCGCGTGTCTGTCGTGCGTGTGTGTATTTTGTACAGACTACCGATTTCTAGAACGTAATCCGGACCGTCAGTCAAAGCGTGAGGCCACCGAATCATATCGAATCCGATTCCCCATCCGGCGTAGTTGTCATCGTCGTCGTCGTCGTCATCGTCGTGGTTGCAGCACACTAAATGATGATGTTGTTGTTGTGGCTGCTCTAGGTGGTGCGTTTAACCGCTGAAGGACTGGGCTCCGGCGTTGGCGGCCGAACCAGAGAATCCACCGAATCCGGGGAAGCCACCAGCACCACCAGAGAACGACTGCGCTCCGGCCGATGCAGCAGATCCGGAGAGACCACCGCCAAAGCCACCGGGGAATCCGCCGCCCTGGGTGAACGACTGCGAGGCAGCGTTAGCAGCCGATCCGGAGAATCCACCTCCGAAGCCACCGGGGAAGCCACCGCCCTGGTTGAAGGACTGCGCTCCTGCGTTGGCCGCGCTACCGCCGAACTGTGGCGAGCGAGCTACTCGCACTACCGGAGCATCGACCGGAACCAGGTAGGCAACTGTGAATCGAGTTCGGAAAAGGGATGTTGAAATCTGGAACCCACTTCGCTCCGGGCGGACTACACCCGGTCCCGCTGCCGCTGCTAGGGACACTCACTTTGGTACGGTGCACTGTTGGCAACGGCCAGGACTGCGGCCAGGACGAGGGCACAAACCATGGATTTCATCTTGAGGGAGCTGGCAACACTGCACACTGTACACACAAAACAAAAAATGGCCGAACGGTAGGCGGATGCTGTCTGTAGAGCTGGCGCTGGACGAATAATATCGCAGCACCGGTGGACAGATGGCTTTATATATCGGGCGACTAACTGTCGCCGACCGTCGCCACATTATCACATTATGCGACACATCGTGGCACGCCGCTCCACCGACTCACCACCACCCCTCCACCCGAAGGGCCTTCGACGCGCTGTTTGGGTGAGGTTCGTCGGGGCGGGAGGTTCGCCGAGACCAGTTTTCCAGACCCAGCCAGCCAGCCAGCCAGCAGCCGGACGACATCCGACCCACACATCTAAAGTCCGCCGAAGCCGAAGAAGATCACCGCAGCCGCGCTGGTGGTGGTAATGTTGGAGGCACTCTGCATTTCGTTCGCACGATCGGGGCACGTCGGGCGCCGTGCAGGTCCGGAGTCGCTGAAGACCAACATCCGAAGCGCCCGCCCTGTCAAAACCTGTGCCGCTGGAGAGGTTAGGTCACGCCGATCGTGGATCTCGTGTGTACCTTTGTGATCATCGTCTCCCGATGGCGTAGTGTGGGTGACCGGCCATTAGTGGCGGCCCGCGGTTCCGGCGCTAAAAGTACGTCTTCGGTGCAAATTCACTTATCAGCCAGTCTCGCTCTCGCCGCGTTCTATTTGTTTTGCTTTTATTTGGGAGATGTTTTGTGCGTCCATAACCGGCTTTCGGATTACCTTTCGAGTAAGCCACTGCCACTGAGTCGGGCGATTAATGCTCGGTCGGAAACCTGCTCGAAGCCTCCACCCTTACGGGTCCTCTCCTGGACGCTGTGTCACCAAACGAGACAGCCTGGCCGCGATAACGACCCAGCTTCACCATAGGAACTGCCTGGCTGGTTGGCTGGCCGGGACACGAGGGTATGCAAATACCGAACACGATTTGTATCGAAAGTTTTGGGGGTTTTACTTCGATTCGATGGATTTTGTATCCAGGTTTGTTTTTATTGTGCGTGTTTTCCCGAGCTAAAGTCGACGGCCTGTGGGCTAGTTTATTCCGGTTTGCCTTTTACCCTTTTCGATTTCGGCGATTGGTTCGGATGGACAGAATTTGGGGAGAAAGCTGCTGCTGCTGCTGCGTTGGGCCATGGTTACTGTGCGCGCCATCGGATCGGTGTTTAATTGCACTTTGCGACGATTGTATAACGAAAAAAGCTGTGAAAGTGTAAGTTTTTGCAAAGCCATAAATCGATCTAACCGGTAACCTGATGTAGGAAGTACTCTCTGCTCTGATCTAGCCTGATCTCTACGGTCTACTCGGATTTATTTTTCCCCTGTTATATCCTCCTGGCTTGATGGACAATTTAGGAAACCTTAACCGGTATCGGTACTAATGCTTAACTAGAGATTGGGAATTGGGGAATTGTTCCAAAGAGAGGCGTTTCTTTGGCACAAAAATGTTCAATCAATTGAAAAGAAACTTTTCCTTAATTTACCAATAAATGTCTGTAGGTTGATGGAAAATAGTACAACTTTATGGTAAGAAACACCAACAAAGGACCCTTTTTCGAATGTTCCTGGCATGGCTGAATCGAACATTGTTTCTGGACCCTGTGACGTCTAAGTAATGCTCGTGTTTGCAAGAAAACTTACAACTATTGCTTAGCCTTCGCTTAACATATTCATTCAATAGTTCCTTCGACCGACCCCCAGTTAAACCGGAGAGGACGTGGTAGTTCAAAACTACTGTAAATATTTAAGAACGTCTTCCAACGGCGACCTCCGATGGTGGAGAATCTTTGAACCTATGGTATATTGGAACAACAAGGTGGAGGACACCGAGGACCACGGGCCAAACATCGCCCCACTGAGCGCTGATATTGTTTTGGGCCGAAGGCCGTCTCCCAGGGACTGTGGCTGGTCAAATTTGAATCGCGATGTGTGTAAAACGTAACTCATGGTGCGGCACGTAAATATGGCGGCCGGCTCAAGGTTGTCGTGGCCCAAACACGGCACTATCGCGACTTCGGTTACGCTCGGAGAAGATCGTGTGATTTATTGGTAGCGCACATTCTTGGGGCTGCGGGTTCCGGTGTTCGAGCCCGAACCTTGGATGCCGAAGCATGGCTCCGTTCTTGACGGCACAGCAGACGGTGGCTTGTGTGAGACCGGCAAACGACCATATTTTGGGATATTCATCAGTGCATGTGCCCCAAACCTGTTCGGCCCGGAAGTAAACCTTTTGTGGGAGAAAGGATTGCGACCGACGGCAGAAGTTTCGTGCATTTGAAATGATATTAGAAGCAGCGTGGAGCAGAATTTTGAACATCCTGCGGCCGGGTTGCCTTGTGTGTCTGGCGTGACAAAGCAAACCACAGGGTCAGTCACAGCCGCTGAATCGCTGCACACAAAAAAAAACCGGTCCGCGGTGAATTTTCATCAAGAAAATCAACAATTTTGTGCGGGAAGTCCCGGGGTGCCGGTTCCGGTGAGCGTTCGGCATTTGCTTTGTGCGATGTGTGCCGTTTTGGTCCAATTCATTGTACCTTTCAGGCAGATAATAAGCAGAGCAAACAGTGCCAGTCGATCGGGAACGACTCCCCAGATTGGTTGGGGATTTCCGGGCATTGAGGTGTAAAAAAGAATCGTCTGCGGTACACTTGAGCTACGCTACTTCGCGGAAAGACGCTGTGAAAGCACCCCGAGGAAGGAGCTACAATATATTTCAATTAATCGCCTCCTACGATCCTCTTCTGGATCTACGATCTACGGTGCGTCCGATGATTCTAAGGGAGCTCTTGTTTGCTCTCATCGACGATCGATCCGGATACCGGTTCTGCGGGCTTGGGGTGCCGTTTCAGCGTGGCCCGCTGGGCTTGTGTGGATCTTCAGGCGGTCGGTGTGCGTGGATTTTTTGCACAAATAAAATCGTAGTTCTTCCTTTTTTCAGCACACATCTTAAACGCGAATGTAAACCGGTTCCCGGGCACCATTCGGACGCCGCCTTGCGCCACGCACTGCCTAGTTTGTGTTGTTTTGAATATATTGTTTTCCTTATGAGTGTTAATGTTTTTTGTTTTCATTTTTTGCTTTACGTTGACCGTGGCCCGTTCGCCGAAGATCATCAGTTCACGTAACTGAGCAGGCGTTGAGAGCGTATGGATTTTATTCCGATTTACAATTTCTGAATTTTTATCAGCCGCGCCATGGACGCGCCATCTTTTGATTGGATTAGAACTAGGTTGATCGAATTAATACGTAATTTGTTGGATTTTATTAGTTTTGGCTATTCGAATACACGATTCATATTATAAAAGCATTGAGGGATTACGAGAGCGATGTTACGCGTGCGAATGCTTCGTCGATAAAACACACTTTGGCCGGCGATCGGTTAGTTTGAATTTCTGTATTAAATATTTAATGTTCGCACAAAATTTGATACAAGAAGTATTTGTACGCTGTGCGAAAAGTTTACAAAACAATCAACAGAGAATGTCTACTCTTTATTGTTTCTGTTTTCGGCGATCCGATCACCCTTCGGTGCAGTAGTTGAATGTGAGATAAAATTAATCGACGATAACTCCTAAGATGGGACCTTCCTTAATGGCGAATGGCGAGTGAAGGCTTCAGTAGTGGTGCTTGTAGACGCTGGTCTGGACCGATCCACCGTGACCACCGTTGCTGGTAGAGGACACACTGGATCCGACAGATACACCGTTGCCTGCACTGCCGTACCCACCGCCATAGCCACCGCCATAGCCACCATTTCCTCCACCGAACCGGGAGGCCGAAGCAAAGCTTCCTCCGTTGGGACCGAACGAGCTGACGGTGCCTCCGCCGTTACCAGTCGATGCGTAGTACGTGGAACCGCCGTGTCCATCGGAAGACCCTCCAAATCTGTTGGCGGAAGCGAACCCACCTCCGTTGCCACCACCAAAGCTAGAAACACTGACTCCTTGGCCCGATCCACCGAATCGGTTGCCGAAACCAACGCCTGCTCCGCCACCATAGTTTCCTGACTGTCCGTGAGGGATGAAGTTGGAGGTGGACCCTCCATTGCCGTAGTGGGACACCACGGTGCCCCCTTGGCCTAAACCATTGGTGCTACTGCTGACACTAACACCATGTACGCCGCCATGGCCACCATCGTTACCCCCGAAACGATTGTTGAAGGAGCTCACACCTCCTCCACCGGCTCCAGCGAAAGTTCCAGCCCCGGCAGCGACCCCAGACCCACCGTACCCATATCCGGTCTGGGAACACAAATCGGCGAACGGAAGAGGCGGGAGCTGTATGGCCGGGAACATGTTCGAGAAGAACTGATTCTGCTGCGCCTGCGTAGCGAATGCTTGCGCCTGGAAGCTGCGGCACGCCTGGTTCCAGGCATTCACCTGCGCCTGTGGGTACTGGTTGACGTTGAACGTGCTGTAAGCGGCTACCGGGGAGATAAGCAACGTTTGACAACCAATCACGCAACGGTCCTCCAGCGGCACAGCTACGGTAAGTCCTTACCGACATGATGGCCGAAAGCGATCACGAACGCCAGCACCACGTGTGACAACATTACGGCGGAACCGGAACCACCTGTGACGGTCATCGATCTAGCGAACTACACTGCTGGGTGCACACGTTGCGCCCAGGAAAACCACTTGATTCGGTTCGCGAACTTCCGAGCAGCAGAGTAACCCACGCGATGTGAGTCAATTACGCTCATTGCGCTCCGCTTTTAACCAACGCGATCCATCGAACGCGATCGGCTGGCCGATGTTCGTGTGTGCCGTTCTCCTACACTCCCAGCTTCCCTAGTGCGCAGCAGCATCCGAAGCATCAGGTCTCGCCATTCAACACACGTAGCGATCTCTACGAGCGAAGACCTTATCGGATTCGGACTCTCGCGTCGGACGACTCTGGCGGAAACCCGACGGGGGATTAAACAACAGACCAACAAAAAAAAACAGATACGACTGACAATCCACAGCCAAAGATCGGCACAGCGCGCAGAGTTTTATTTTTCCTGACATCCGTTCCTCGCCGGTGCCCGGCGAAGTCGACGTCAAGTCACGAGAACCGCAAGAACCGGACCCTGGTTCCTGGCAAGGAGACTTACGCACGAAATTGGCCACGGCACGATTGAATGAGAATTAAAAGTCACGGCACGGAAAGATTTTTTTTCCTGTCACCGTCCACCAGAGACAGGCAGCAGAGACTGTGTGCTCGGTTGGCGAGATGAGGTTTTATTTTTCAGCATCCGGCGCGAGAAATGAGGGTGCGAGAGATTAGTTCGAGGTTCGGGTTGTGTGACGGCGCCAAAAACAAACCCTAACCCCGCCGGGGGAGAAACCCCGCGATGGCAGTAGGATCGTCGTTGGCAAAACAAAACTTCTGAGGATGGAAAAAACTGACACGAAACAGCGATGCGGTATGCTGTCCACGATCGATCTTAATCGGGCACGTCGGGCGCTACACGGGGTGCGTACAGGCATGTGTGAGGTCATACCATGGTGCCACTTCCGGCTCAGCTTTTCCACACCCAGGCTTCGCTTTCGCTCCTCTTGACGGTGCCGTCGGCCGACTCGTCGGTGCTGATGCGCACCCCGAAGTTGTCGCCGGGCCCGTTGCCTATGTTCACCTCCGTACGGCGTCCTCCACCGGTCGACGAGGGTCCGCTTCCAGCGGCCATGCCATGACCGGAGGAGGTGCTTTGCGACTGAGCTCCAGCACCACTGGCACTACCGGTGTGGCCAGGACCGGGATGGCCGTGGTCACCCGATTGGCTAGAGCTTCCGGCAGCGCTCGATGCCGTCCCCATACCACCACCTCCGTGGCCCGGCTTGTGCTCGGTGTGTGCCGATCCGGCGCTATCGGTACCGACGAACCCGTGCGTTGGCTGCTGGTGGCCAACCGATTGCGAACTAGCACCGGCACCACTTCCTGCGCTGCTCCCGGAACCACCGAACGATCCGCTGCTCGAAAACGACTGGGAACCGGCCGACGATCCGGCACCGAACCCTCCTAGGCCCTGCGCGTGTCCCGGGTCCATCCCAGGGAACGCCATTCCCGGGCCCATCATCGGGAAACCGGGTTGGTACGGCTGTCCGAAAGGAAATCCTTGGCCGAATCCAAACCCTTGCCCGGGTGCTCCATTAAACCCGAATCCGGGTGGGAATCCACCGTAACCGGGATACCCAAAGCCTACTCCAGTGGGACCGCCAGCTCCAGCACTTGCTCCGGAGCCTGCTCCAGCACTAGATGCCGCTCCGGATGTACCACCCGTTGGACTGCTTCCGGCTAGTCCCAGCGCCAACAACATCGCACTAGCGAAAAGAAAGTTCATTTCAGACACACCACCAGCCTACGTATAACGTTCCAGGACCAATCTTCAACACCGACTGTGGCCTTCTTTTCCGAGCCTCTCACAATCTTTTTCCAAAATTGAGAAGCTCTCGACATGTCTTGCGTTATATGTTCTTGTACGCCATATCAGTGGGGGTTTAGCGTTCGGGGTTTTTCGGTTGTTGATAGTGCCCTACTGATCCGTAAACATCGTCCTGGAGCACCGTACCGATAAGCCCAAGGTTTGTGTTGCAAAACAAAACTAACCAGAGCGTCCCATGGGAGAGCCCCTTATCAGACGATGGGCATGGATTAGGTCACGTTAATTCACAACAATAGTAGACCGCAAATCTGACGTGAGGGATGCGATGTCGGATTCCAAGGCATTGCCGTCACACGGCATGCTGCGATCAGTGATGGAGACATTTGTTGGTTTCCCACCACTATGAAGTACTACGTTACGATTATTGCTTCATCTCAGCCAACCATCCAAAAGTCAGATAGAAAGTCCTTGTTGCCCATTTTAGTTTAGCATAGTATCTCTGTATGAATTTATTTAGTTCTTGAGCCATGCTCGGTGTCATGCATAGAGAATATATAAATATGAGCTTCGGAGCTACGCTTAATCCTTCCACACCCAGGCTTCGCTTGCGGTCTTCTTCACGGCACCATCCTCCGATTCGTTGGTGCTGACTCGGACTCCGTAGCCGTCCCCGGTGTGGTGTCCGGTCGAGTGATGACCCGGCGAGTGGCCGCCCTGGTGCACTCCATGGGGCAGTCCGTGGCCATGTTGGGTCGACTGCGATTGGGCCTGTGCGCCAGCCGCGCTGCCCCCCACATCATGACCATGGCCGTGAGCGGGTGCGGCCTGTTGCGAGTGTGATTGCGCTCCGGCCGAACTGCCCGTCTGCCCCTGATGACCGCCATGATGATGACCTTGGTGCGATTGCGATTGTGCTCCCGCTCCCGCCGCACTGCCACCGACCAGTCCGTGGTGTCCGTGCTCCTCTTGCCCCACCGAGTGGGACTGCGCGTTGGCGCCACTTCCCGAACCACCGTGGTGATGGTGATCGTGGCCGTGCTGCTGAAGGGTTTGGCTGCTCGACTGTGCTCCGGAGACGCTTCCGGTTTCACCGTACCCGTGCAGACCGTGCCCGTGCCCACCGTGCGAGGTAGATTGCGATCCGGCACTGCTACCGGCGCTACTACCGGTGCCACCACCGCCGTGGCCTGCGCCGTGGCTCATTGACTGGGACTGAGCATTGGAACCACTGGTGGAGTGACCGTCGTGCGCGGACGAGAACGAGCTCGAGAAGGACGAGCTGCTGCTGGAACTGCCCCCACCACCGTGCACCGGGAATACTGGATGACCACCGGCCTTACCGAACACGTCCGGACTCCAGCCGGGGCCGTGGTGTCCTCCGCCGGCGACCAGAGGCTGGTGTGACTGAAGACCCGGACCGAACGGCGCAAACTGGGGCAGCGCCGGGAAGCCGGCCCCAAAGGAGGAACTTCCTGCACTGCTGCCACTGCTGCTGCTGCTACCGCCTGCGCCACCGTGATGGGCGAGATCGGCCGGATAACCTTGCACCGTCAGCATCGCACCGACGGAGAGAAGCAAAACATTGCGCACGAGCCACCGCTGCACTTGCATTGCGCTGATGTTGTGGAGATCGCGTTCCGACTAAATAACGTGTTCCGCGGAAAGTGTACACAAACGACGACTTTGGTTGAAGATCGCACTTCGCTTCGACTACGCTGTGCTGGCCGTGATAGCGCTCTGACTAGACCGCTCTGGGGCATGTTCTAGGCTTTTATAGTGGATGCTTCTCGTTTCACCAACACAGCCGATAGGAGGTTTACATGAAGTCAATGCTTTCGCCGACGACGACGGCGCAACCGTTCCAGGGTAATTCCGAGTTCCCTTTTAATCGCGTTGGACTTGTCCTTCGCGTCAGCTGTCTGGCTCGGGTGAAGTATCAACGGGCACAGCGCGTCGCGGCGCTGGGAAAGCCCCGAAAAACGATCGATCTAGGCTGATCGATGCTCCGTCAAGCTGGTCTACCGGTTTCGGAACTTGTTTTGGTGTCACTGTCTGTCACCACCGGAACCGGTTCCACTTGGTGACGACCGCAGTGCACCGCGCGTCCGGTTGGGGGTCGGAAGCTCGCCTAACCTCCACCGGTGTTCATAGCCCTGGCACTGACTTCAGCTCACCTTCGAGAGAAGCAGGGCCCATAGGATGAGCTAAAACAGAGTTTCAGTCAGTAAAATGCTAGAGAATTTAAATGAAGTTCATTAAAATAGAGTGCTTTTTCCTATAAGGTATTCTAGTCACAGTGTATTAATAATAGCAGTGAAAGGTATACTGTGCAGTGACATGCGTTAGTTGATTTTTATTTTATTTTTCACAAAAATGACGTGAAGCTTGAGCTTCGTTTCAGGCAACTTGATGCAGTAGCGTTTGTGGTGTAATTTTTATGTCTCTCGGGTTGGGGTTACTGGCACCGTAGGAAACGAAGAACACCTCTGGCTGAACGACACTGAACGTCGGAGGAAGCTCTCGCACAGCCGGCTCATTATAGTTGTTTGCTGAAGGATGAAAAAAGATGGAGTCTTAGCCGTGATAGTAGAGAAACACCAAAGTACCGCTTTTATGGGTACATTGCCCTTACGGTTGAGATCGATTGAACCCTATTGCGTTCGCAACGGAGTGTTGTTTACGCACCTCTACGCATTCGATGGGGATTTCCAGTAGTAACGCCGAGAGCTAGTGTGACAACCAGGGCTAGGGTGAACATCGAGCTGAACTTTCCTAAGAGCATTTTGTTATAGCGCTAATGATGATCTCTGACTGGAGTAGAATCAACACTGAACTCGCCGAGTCTGGGAAACTGCACCAAACATTTGTTTTCTCGAAAAGCCGGTTATTTCATTCTCACGGTATCCAAAATTTTAAACAAACCAACCGTGAGTGGGGAGAGTCTCCCCGTTCTATCAATCGCTGTGCGAGAATTTGTAAACCAGTGCGCAGCGGAGGCCGGCAAGGGAAGAAACAATCAACAGGTCTAGAACACCATAACCGGTTTCTTAATCACCTCGCTAAACAATAATTTTTATTATTTCACGATACAATATATGAATATCAATATGCTTATGCAATATGCAATATGTTAAGCGAATGCTATTGATAATATAAAATGTAGAAATAAAATCTGTTAATTGTCTTACCAAACAGCAAATGGGACTGTTTAATTTTGTTTTGTAATGAACAAAATGAAGTCAAATCGGAACAGACTCAATAAACTCTTATTCAGTTACGAGAAAACAATAAAAAGAAAACGACTGTAGAAATTAAGCTGAATTAAAAACATTTAAAAGATCAGTTTCAAAGCTCCGTATTGCGTGCAATCGCGCTTGCGTTCAACATTTAGTATACTCGCGTGCAATGTAGTACCGTTCACACATTCAAACATTTTACATATCTCATTTATTTGATCGCGGTGCGCTAAGCTAAAACCTTGGTAAACGAACCTAAAGTTTGAGAAACCACAATTTCAGCATCGCACAACTAAATTAAGGTTACTTGTTGAATTGTTATCGAACTTTGCAGTCTTCTTGATCTGGCAGAAAACCCAAACAAAGTGGAGCTCGTTCACAGAGTAAACGCTTTTGATTTGGGAGTTGGTTCTTGTCTTGGCTTTTGACAGTCCTCTTTCCTTAATCTTTTTCTCCCTTATTTTTTTTTCTATTCTTTCTTTCGTGTGCGCGCCGGAGTGTGCATGTGGTTTTCGTGTTTGTTGTCTAGTGTTATCTCCCGTCCGTCCTTCGGCGCGCAGCGGGTTCCACCGTGAATTCGAGTCCGAAATTAATAGTGACATCACTATCGTGACTTGCGAGATTGTTTGCCGCAAGACTCTGCTCCTTTTCCATCGATCACTGCGATAACAAACCGTGCGTTCCAGAACATCCTCGCAGCGGCGCCGGAGGACTAGTGACGTAAGGCGCAGTGTCGGCGGAGGATAAACAAATAGAAAAAGACGAGATTCACCGGTTTCTAAAAAAAGGCCTCCGCACTAGGGCGAGTTCACACCGTACCGGAATTTCGTAACATTCCGTATTGCGTTCGTTAGGGATGAACATTAGAGCAGAACCCTAGCAGAACGGCTGCACTCCATCCAAGTGACCGTCGTGCGGCCAAAACCATTCAGCGCATTCGTCATCAATTACTTGCACTAATTTGGAGAGCGACCGATAGAGCGCTTTAAAAGTAACCCTGCGATGGACCGGCAGGCGTAGTCACTACTTTGCGTTTGCACGATCCGGAGGATACCTAGGGGAACACCAGGAGCGCTGAAAGGCGTGCAATCCACCGGAGCGACCCCCCTTCATCGGCGTCTTTCCGCGCGGTGCAGTGACACAGGGCAGATAACGGATAACGGTAGCCGCGACGGTTTTAACGCCACGACCCGCGTCGGCTAGTGTTAGTATTTAGTGGACCGTCGTGCAGAACGGAAGCGTGTTTCGGTCGGGACGCGTTCAACGAAGTAACGCCTCAAAGATTGATTACTAAGCAGTTTAGTTTTGCTTATCTTTGCATCCCGATTGAAAGCGGTGGTAAAACCATTAATGGTGTAAACAGATTGAAAGCAAAGCCAGTCGTACGTCCGGGCGGCCAATAACGCCCTTTTGCCAGCGATTGTACAGTGTTCCGGTGTGGTTCCTAGTGTTGCTTTGTAAGTTTTTGTTCGACAGATTATAGTAATGTTGGTAGTTTTAGCACAGTTAGGTTGCGATGGTAACTGTTATGGAAAGTGAAAACATTTAGTAACACATCGCCAATGAATTACTCGACCCCACTCGGTTGGTGGCTTCCAGTAGTGACCTTTGCGTGCATGTGGTGCGATCATATGCTTTAGTTGCTCGGTTCGAACGGATGCCGGGTTCGTGTCGGAGCGTGTGCCAATGGCGGGATTGCGTAACCCTGTTGTTGCCTGAAGGTCGCAAAAGCATCAGTTTGGAATGCAATTGACCCGCCAACTGAGATGTTCTGCGCTACATCAGCGTCGTCTCATAAGTGTAATTCAACGGTTTTGTGGATCGATTTCGCAATCGTTTGTCTTATTCAAAAAAGACTCGTCACAGTGACTGCTCTTGAGCCAAATGATTTATCTGAGCAGGAACAGCAGGCAGCACCAGAGGAGAGAACTTGAAAATTGTCATGTCACGATTTCTCCACCGTACATACACCAGCAACCAGAGCGAGAGACCAGCACCGCACGGCGTGTAACCCTGGGCAACCGATTGCGGACATATTTCTTGAATGTTTTCTTAACAACCCCACAACACACACCGCACACTCACGAACAGCGTGCAACTGGTTGCTTTGCTTGAGGGAACCAATTGTTGCGCACCGCACGCGAAACAGTCAAGCACGGACTACTTTAAAGCACCGAAGTCGTTAGAGCATGATGGAATGATTCCGTTAATTGGTAAAAGATTCACTATTGCTAAGAAATGATAAAAATGCTACAACTCAATTCACTCAAGTGCCGATAAGAAGGGGAAAAGGACCGGTTATGTGGTTCGATAAATTCCAAGTTAAATAGAGGAGTGATTACCCACCGGTCGGCCAGGGGCGTGCGTTGAACTCTGGTGTTAAATTCTAACCTCCGGCGACTGACGATCCAGCTTACGACAGAACCCCGTGATAAGAACGAAATCTTGCAAGTGTGTGCGCCCCGATCCCGGATTGCTAAGTTTGAAGAAATTCTGTGAAATTAAAACGATTATCGTAGTAGCCTACGGTGATAAGAGGGAACACCGTTTCGAGCCGAATCAAAATGGAGTTTTTTTGAAACGTTTTAATTGCGTTTAAATTTCGTCTTTTTAATGATGTTCTTTTCTTTCTCCTGCTACGATTACGGCCTCACAGACCGTGTTCATCGCGTTCCCTGATAGCCCTTGTCGAGGCACGGTTGTCTCTTTTCACGAACGCCTCGTGCACACGCGCCCATCCCGATGGGTTTGCTCAGCGAAGGAAGTCCCCTGTCGTGGGACGAAACGAAGGCGCTGGCGCAGCATGTCCGCGAGCACGGCATCGAGCAGTTTATCAATCTGTTCGCGCGGCTTAAGGACCGCCAGGGCGATGTGCTGAAGTGGGGCGACGAGGTTGAGTACATTATCGTGCGCTTCGATGACGAGAAACGCCGGGTTCAAGTGTCCCTCCGGGCGCAAGATATTCTGGCGCAACTGAACGAAAAAGAAGCGGCCGATCCCCAAGGTAAGTGCGCCGGGAGGGGGGCGACAGATTGTGACAAAAAGTCGTTATCGAAACACGTGACTCACGTGTCGCGGGCGTGCTGCCCCGTTAGGGGTGGCGTCCGCCGTAAAAATGGAGATAAAAACGACACGTCCAGTGGGCCCGGGTTTCATCTCCGTATCGCGTAGCAGATCCCCATCGATCACGTTGTGTGTCTGTAACTTCCTGCGTTTGTTTAACTTCCGCAGGTGTGAAGTCGCTGTGGCGCCCGGAATACGGTGCGTACATGATCGAGGGAACGCCTGGCAAGCCGTACGGGGGGCTGTTAGCCCACTTCAACGTGGTGGAAGCAAACATGCGCTACCGGCGCATGGAGGTGGCCGCCCTGCTGCCGGACAACGAGATGGTCATGTCGATCACCAGCTTTCCGCGCCTCGGTTGTCCGGGCTTCACGTTTCCGCTGGCCGTACCGACACCGGACGATGAGGCGTGTGCAGCGCGTTCCAACTTTTTCCCCGACGAAGCCATCTTCCCGGGGCACCCGCGGTTCAAGACGCTCACGCGCAACATTCGCCAGCGGCGCGGTGAGAAGGTATCGATCGATCTACCGATCTTTCCCGACCGCAATACGAAAACGCCGGTCGAGGGAAGCATCCCGGCGAAGCCGAACCACGTGCACATGGATGCGATGGGCTTCGGGATGGGGTGCTGCTGTCTGCAGCTCACGTTCCAGGCGTGCAACATTAGCGAAGCACGCACCCTCTACGATCAGCTGACTCCGATGTGTCCGATAATGCTCGCCCTCACGGCCGCCAGCCCCGTGTACCGGGGGCTTCTGACCGATGTGGACTGCCGGTGGAACGTGATATCGGCTTCGGTCGATTGCCGAACGGCGGAGGAACGGGGCGAAGCGCCGCTGAAGAACGATCGCTTCCGGATCTACAAATCGCGCTACGATTCCATCGATTCGTACCTCTCACCGGCTGGTGAAAAGTGAGCGACCCTTGGTTCGGATGGCGCTGCGCGAAATGCGAACTCCACTAATTCTCCCCTCTGTCGTTCCTCCCCCCTGGCAGATACAACGATGTGCCTTTGGTGTTGGATGAAGCACTCTACAAGCGGCTCCGCGAGGGCGACATTGATCATCTGCTGGCGCAGCACATTGCGCACCTCTTCATCCGCGATTCGGTGTCGCTGTTTAGCGAGAAGGTGCACCAGAACGATCGCGAGGATACCGATCACTTCGAGAACATTCAGTCGACCAACTGGCAGACGATGCGCTTCAAGCCACCGCCACCCAACTCACCGATCGGCTGGCGGGTCGAGTTCCGTCCGTGCGAAGCGCAGCTGACCGACTTCGAGAATGCGGCGATCGTGTGCTTCGTCGTGCTGCTGACGCGTGTCATACTCTCGTACCAGCTCGATTTCCTCATTCCGATCAGCAAGGTGGACGAAAATATGCAAACCTCGCAGAAGCGGGGCGCCGTGCTGACGGAGAAGTTTTGGTTCAAGAAAAACATTACCGCCCTCGGGGGAACGGCGGCCGCCGCAACGGACGGTTCCAGCGTTCCAGCAGCACCGCAGCTCCAGAATGGGGTCGACGCTGGCGATGACGAGTATGAGCTGATGACGATCGATCAGATCATCAGCGGAAAGGGCACGTTCCCGGGGCTGGTGCCACTGATCAACAGCTACCTCGGCTCGATGGATGTGGATGCCGATACGCACTGCACCATCCAGCAGTACCTGAAGCTGATACAGAAGCGTGCCTCCGGCGAGCTAATGACCACCGCCAGCTGGATCCGGCAACAGGTCGTCACGCACCCGGAGTACAAGTGAGTGCAGCGTGGTTTCCGAAGGTGCAAACATTTGAGTGCCTAATGTCGGTGTCTTCCCATTGCAGAAATGATTCCGTCGTCGGTGAGGGCATTTGCTACGATTTGTTGCGCAAAGCGAGGGACATTCAGGACGGTGTGGTCGCCTGCCCGGAACTGCTCGGCAACAATATCAGCTCGAAAACCACCGACAGCATTCCGGTTGCCATCGAGAAACACCTCACGAAGCACTGTTAGAGGGGCCGGCCGGCGGGCCGATATGGGGGCCAAAGCATTCATTCAACCTCTCGTACGCACAGAGGTCGTCCTGGCTCGAGTTCCGTGTTAAAGTGATCGAGGGATCCGGCAGCAACGGGCATGTCGTTCCGAAAACGATGCGGGTAGTACGGGCTGAAGAGCCCACTTATGAGCGATGGCCGGCCGAGGTGGCTTCGTCATAAATGCATTTTTCACTTAGTTGGGCTCATTTTTGCCCGGTATGTGTTACTTGTACATGTTTGCGATGTCATTTATAAAGGAAAGCGGTATCCGGCAGCCGTACTTGTTTTCCATCTGTTTTAGCTAGTTTGTAATAAGTTTTGCTCGTTAAGTTTTTTTGTCCGGAGAAGCAACCGGAGTTCCGATCGGTTCTTTGACGTGTTTTGTATGCGCTCCACAGAAATGAATTATTCAGCAAAAGCGTTAAGTTCTGTTGGTAAAATGCAGGCTTAATGCCGATATTTCTGTTTTTACAAGTAGTGCACGTTTGAAAGGCGGACCAGGGGCGTGCTGAAGAGCACCGACCAGCACATTCTAACTGTTGTATGGCGGCTTACTCGGCCGATCTTGCTCGCACTCACTTACCAGGGAATCCGGGACACGCAGCATGCAAAAGCAAACCATTGTTATACACAAATATATTCAGATTTATATTAGAGATCAACGCCCGAATTGCGTTGCAAAGATGCTTCACTGTACGGAAACCTTAAGGTAAAGAAAGGTAAGCGATCCTCTTCATTCGAACCCGTCGTTGAATATCGGAACATCCGAAACAGAAGAAAGTCCCACCGTGTAGCGTACCGCGCACTTATGATACACACTTAGAAAATCGTTTGCCATTTATTTTCCTCTTTCCCGCTCTTACAGACTATTTCACGTGTTGACGTGTCTACATTTTGTTTTGATTTGCGTTTTCAGAAACGGAATAATTGGCATCAAAAATTCGTCCACTCTCGTTACGCGCATATAGCAAAAATATCTCCGTGGTTTGAGTGGGTTGATCGGTGTGAAGGCCGCGTTTCTACAATTCAATTGACCACCGTGCGGCAAGCTGGCAGGATCTGGATCTATCTATCGGACAGCTCGATCGCGATCGACCCGCTGTTTGGGACGAGTTGCTAAAACCGAAGAAAACCTAGTTCTTGAAAAGCGTAGCATTTGTTTAGGGGCGGGTTTGGTCGATCGCGCGACCGCGCAGTGCTTTAGGCTAGTGAACTGTAGGCAAAAATCTTTGGCTTCTCTTTGATTTCCCTGCTCGTGCTCCGTAGGCCGTCACATCTACCGGGGAGCGCTTCTCTACATCACTTTTGTCTTGCTTTTATGTTTCCTTTTTTTAATATAGCTTAATCTTCAGCGCACGTGATCGGAACGTAGTATAAAAAGCTAAAATCACAGACTGTCAAATAAGATTGAAAATTTAGAGAAATTCAAAGGACTTTTCTTGTTTAATCTTCGTTCCCGCTGCCGTCTGCTGGTGGTGCATGCGTTCCGTCTCGCTTCGTTTCGGCCGATCCCCTCGTCGACGATCCAGCCTTACACATAATAATCACAGATGCGAAAGTGTCTGCGATAGTAGTAGTTGTTGGTGGTGGAACTGCGCCAGCCCTACGGTTGGTTGCGATACGATCCAGGGTGTCGGGTGTAGATTGTCGCGAGATTGGGCAAGAGGAAAGAACGAAACAGGAAAAAGATAAGATCAAACGAAAGAAAACAACAGAAAACACATCCGTGAGTACTGGGTCTTGATCGATCACGGGTGATCGGGCATCACGATCGTGACGATGTAAGTCTATTCGAGTAAGGAGGTTACTTTGGATGCGCGTGGATGCAAGCAAACCTTTCTAGTACTTCATGAACACACACTGCGGGGCCATTAGGAAAGCAGATCGCTTGGATGGGGAAAATGATCCTCGCTTGCGATCCGAAAAAAGGAAAAACGGGAATGTATCGAAGATTTTCTTTAGTTTCATGCACGGATCCCGGACGCGCCCGACGAAGGCAGCATTCGGGGGAGCACCAATGCGAGTGAAATCTGATTAGCATCCTGAGACTCTGGGGCATACGGTGAGCATGCGATCAACCACTGACTCCCTCCTTCATCACTCGAGCAGCTCACGCAAGCACACTGAATCACACGCAAACAGAACACAAAATACTGAAAAGCAGCTTAAATTATAGCGCTGGAATGCTGCGAATCACTTGGAATGTCCTCCGGAAGCAGCCTTTCATGGTTGCGTTTTAGCTGCTCACAAACAAGCTAACGGAAGAGGAGGGAACACAACGGGGTGGGAAGGAACTGGAGCTGGAAGCGGCACACGCAACGCAAGCAGCACGCAAAGCGCAGAGCACTCCGAGCAGGGTTGGGGTGGTACTAAACCGTAGTGCTGTTGTTGTGAGCACCGGCGGCCGCAAGGCTCGCACTGGAAGACGCAGGAACGGCAAGGGCGGTGCTCGACGGACCCGGACCCGACCCACTGGCGACTGGCGGTGGGGCCGCAGTGAAGCTGTTCGGGATGGCCACGACACACGCGCCGGCCCGATTGTAGACGACCGAGTCGATCTGGGTCCACTCGTTCGTTTCCGGGTCGTACTGCTCAACGATCTTCAGGTAGCGATTGCCGTCGTAGCCACCGACGGCGATCAACCAGTCACCCAACACGCACGCACCGATCGCATCCCGTCCGATGCTCAGCGAGGCGATCTGAAAGAAAGGCGATCGCCCATGTATCACACTGCGTCGAATGGACTGTGGCCCACGCGTCTTACCAGCGTCCACGTGTCAGTGGTCGGATCGTACTGTTCGACGGATTCCGTCCGGCAGACGGCTGGGTTACTGGCCGGACAATCGTGGCCACCGAGTGCGTACAGAAACCCATTCAGCACGCCAACTCCGACGCCACCGCGCCGTTTGTTCATCGGAGCCCGCATCGTCCACTTGTTGGTGTGCGGATCGTAACATTCGACCGTTCGGTGGCACGAGCTTCCGTCGCGGCCACCGACCACGTACAGGCGCCCACCAAGGACGGCCACTCCGGCGGTCGATCGCATGGCCGTCATCGGGGCCACGTAGCTCCAGGTGCGCGCGGACGGGTCCCAGCGTTCGACCGTATTCAGGTAGCTCCAACCGTCGTGACCGCCGACGGCGTACAGTGGACCCTCCAGGAACGCCACCCCGAGACCGTGACGGGGCGTACCCATCGGCGGCACGTTCGGGCTCCAGGCCATCGTGACCAGGTCGAAGCTTTCGACCGTGTTGAGCGTCTTGAGCCCGTCGCGCCCACCGACGATGATCAGACGATCGTCAAGCACGGCCACCCCGAACTGAAGGCGGCGCGTCGGCATACTCTTCAGCATCGTCCACTTATCCAACCGCGGATCGTAGCTCTCGATGCTGATGGCCCCCTTGTGACCGTCCATACCTCCGACCGCCAACAATCGGCCCATGGTGGACTTTCGGGGCCGTGTCCGTGCGGTCGATATCAGCGAGCGACGGCCCGGAATCAGGTGCCACTTAAACGCCTCCATCACCAGCTGCTGGCATTCGTTCGCCCCTTCGCAGAGGCTTTCGACGTGGTCCACTATAAACTGAAAAAGAAGTCGTATTAGAATTGCGCGATCAACGGCGCGTTACGCGGGCCACTTACCGATGGTTGCAACAGTGGCAGCTTAATCAAACCCAGCAGCTCCGGGATGTGGCGTTTGCGCGCCTCTGGATCGTACTGTATCCAAGCCATGAGCGCATGGAACACTTCCTGCTCGTTCGGTACGTTCAGGTCATCGCTCCGCAGCAGGTTGGCCAGTTGGGTTACGTCGAGCATGAAGAACTCCTGGTTCTTCCACACCTGCTGAAAGTGTTGGCAGGTGTAGGCCGTGGCCAGCTTCAATAGGTCGGTGCATCCCTGCTGCTCGGCGAACAGCGAGAACCCGAGACAGTTGGACGGATGTAATTGACGCGCGAGAAAGTTGCAGCACGCCGTGACGATCGTGCTGAGCTGCAGAAGGCACGCGGTGGCCAGCAACGTTTCGACCGTGTCCTCCCGGATCTCGATCGCACCGGTGTAGCAGTACTGGACGAGCGAGTTCAGCGCATCACCGGACACCTCCTGCAGTGTGATCTCCTCCTGCTGGCTCTCGCGCAGCTGCCCGGTGAACATGGCGCTGAAGTAGGCCGAAGATGCCGACAGCACCAGTCGGTGGGCGGGAATTCTATACCGGAGAGAGACGCATAAAACATATGATTAAATGCTTTCCAAACAAGCAGTAAAAACAAGTTGCCAAACAATTTCGCATCCCAAATCGTCGGAATTATTGGCCACTCATCAGTTTTATTGCCCATTCATTATCCGAGTTTCGTGATGACAAAGTCAGCGATCCGGCACGAACAAATACCATAAACATCGATCGCCAGCCTATTGAATATTTACGACAGTGGCCTGTAAAACAAAGCATTAACGCTCTGACGGATGTTATTGCTTTGTCAACACATTTACGTAACGAGATTCCGTCTTTAAGTCGCGTTCTTGTACTTTTTGTTTGTGCAGTTAACAGACAGAAAACGCAATCGTCACAGGATGAAAGAAAGCACTTATTTGTCGCAGCGCCTCTAGCGTTTTGCTGGTCGTTGCAGGGCCCAGTGCGGCGTCCGGGTCAAGTGCAACCTCTAATAGACGATAACTGTTGTCCCGTTCGCCACCCGGCGGCAGTAGAAATCCTAACGCCCCGAACCATTTGCACGCCGAGCGAGTGAGCGAACGGGTAAGCGATAAATTAATTTAATTTAGCTCGTTTCATCGTTTATGAACCATCAGCGGGGACGGAAGTCTGGGTTGGACGTCGCGCGGTGCGTGCCTGTAGACACCGACGTCTTCTCACCGACAGACACCGTAGACTTTCTTCTTCGGTTGCGCATTTCTTATTTTAATGCTCGTTCGCGGAAGAGGAACGGTTCCGCGCAGTTCGCACGCTTGCCGTCGCCATTCGTCAGCCAGGGCTTGTTGTTGAGGTTTTGTTTATAAACACACGAAGAAAAGCCGCCTTTCAATGCCGCCCCGGCTGGCTGCCGGTTGGGAAAGGTTAAGATCGACCGGATGAGATGATCTTGAGGCACTCTCTGGAGAGTTCGCGCAGGGATACACTTTGAGTCCACACGGAAGAAACATCTGCGCTGCAAAACGGGACGGAACTTACCGTCGACCATCGACGCCAGCGATCAGCACCACATCGCACAGCTTCTCGCTCTGGAGGTAATCTGTAAATAGACATTTTCGAAACGGGATTAATATGGGAGGCAATTCAGTCGTTTTGGTGCGTTTGCTTTTTAGCCAAAGAAACGTGCACGGCGAGTGACATGTGCCGGGACGGGACTCGTGCAGCCACCGCGAGCGGCAATCAACGCACCAACAAAACACGACGTTCGCGTATTATAATTAGTAATTAGAATTTCTTCGTTCTTCGGGTTTCCCGGCACCCAGGACGACCGGGGCCTGAGTGTTCGCCATCGACAAAGGCGTCTCGTTGTTTACGGTCCCCATGAAGGGTTCTGCCGCCAGCGATCGCGGGTCAGCGCACCATTTCCCGCCGATGAGGAAAATGGCAAACGGCGGAGGATAATGACACCCTGGAAGGTTTCCGTTGTCTTTGTCTCCGGTGTGGAATCCCTGTTGGCGTGTTCATTTTTATTGCGCTGGTAAACGTTGTTTAGCTTAACGAACAACGACGGTGTGAGTGATTGGAAAAAGATGTTTTACTGTTGACCGTCAAACGCCTTTTGTACTTAATTGAACCCAGAATTTAAACCACGTGTCACTGCAAAATATTAAGTTAGTCATTAGGGCACAATCAAGTGTCGCCTTTGTACGAGAGAATATGTTTGTGTAGAATGGATAGAATAAATACACGCACTCCGTCCGCCAATTAAATATTGATCCCGGCGCGCTGGTAGTAGGTGTGAAACGAGTAATGTGCCAAGTACCGACTTCACACATTTGAACGCCTCAAAGCAATGATTTGCCAACCTTGGTTTGGAATAATATTTGAACAACACAAACTACTGATTACTTTAAACAGTAATTAACTGAATCGGTACGTTTAATTTCTTTGTCGATCGCCGACTCGAGTTCTTCGTGGGCATCCCCCAAACATTAACCAAACAGGTTTTCAGTTTTGGGTGGTTTAAGAGCACACATTCTGGTTTCGATGATCGATCGTTTTTAATGATCGTGTCTTGGTATGCTTGGTTAACGATTTTAAGAAGTTTGTTTCGTTTTTCCCACAGTTTCCATAGTAACCGCTGATGGCTTTTGCTCTCGGCAATGAATATTATTCCAGTGTAGTGCTATTTATTGGTAAACTAATTTTATAAAGACCTATTTGAAAAACAAAAAAAATCGATTACAGTAATATGAGGTAAAGAAACATTCTATTTTCCTCACATTTTCAACCACTTAACAACCTTAATGGTAATTTCAAAATCCCTATTGTAGGTCGCTCGACACCTATTAGCTGCCCGTCGATCGTGCGTTTGCCAGCAGACAGCGGCCCACTTTCCGGACCACCAATAAATCTGCACAACGAGTTCGAGCACCGGTGATCGATGACTCAACCACGATCTTCGTCGCTTGTTGCGGACCACGCTTCGAACGTGGTGCAACAATTAGGCAACCGCGGGCGCGCCAACAATAAGCTCGCTTCGCTTACTTCCTTACTTCTCTCGAAACCGCGACCAACGCCAGATATGGTAGTGAAACCGAACCGAACCGAAGCGATCGTGCAAAGCAAAACCTGTGGCCCGCGATGACTGGACCCGGCCGTACGGTAGGGCAGACCTTGAACCTGTACATCGTCGGATCCCATCGGCCGTCCGTTGACCCGAAGGAGAGCAGAGGGACAGGTTCTTTTGTTCCAGCTTTTCCTCGCTCACCCAGACCGGTGGCGCTTACCTTGCATGCGCTTCAGAACCAGATCGGAGTGACCGGGGCACCGGAAGTACTCGTCCTGGCTAACGGACGAGTTGAGGCTGGCCAGACTGAAGTGGCTTTCGTCCGTGGCGAGGCTGATGCGGGCGCTCGCAGTCGATGTGGGGCTTCCCTTGCAGGACATTTCGTTGCTCATTGCTCGGTCGTGGTTCGCTACGGGGGCTACACTACGGTTGCTGCGATTTTGTACTGTCCGTTCCGTTTCACTACCGTTTAAGACACAGGGCTTTTGATTCTGTTTTGTGAGCCGTTTTAACACATTTACTAAACCATCAGCAACAGTAACGCGGGGACACGGGCTGCATTTCGGAACGACAACCTTCGATGCTGTTGGTGAGGTTTTGTTGGTTTCCAACCACACTCATCCAAGGCTTGCTTCGAGATATCCGTACCGCCGGAAAGTCTTGTTACTCTTTGCTCAGTTCAAGCGAATGCGCTCCACAACACGGTGCGACGCCTTGTCGCTACCAAAGACAAACACAGACTAGCCTGGTGGCCGATCCTCGGAACGCTCGCTCACTACTTCTTCACAAGCTCACGGCCCGCGCGCTTCCGCTTCACGATGACACTGCAGCTACGGCGGAGGGTGCCGCATTCTAGGATTACCGGCGGGGGAGCAGCACTACGACTCACCCCTAGCGGGGGACTACCTCCAATCGCAGCGCTACATTGCCCTTTTTTCTTAGCACACAGCACGGGGGCAGTAAAATGGCGAGAGTGCCCCGTTCGCGGCCCCGAACCCTTTCACAGAAGACAAAACACACGCACGGGCGTGTGGAGGGCGCATAAAGCGGTGACCGCGTGAAAATGGCCGGAAAATAAGTGGCAGGAAGGTCGTGTCGCGTCGCGTCTTCACTTTTCTTTGTGTTGTATCTCCAGCGTGAATTAAAGGGGTACCACCAACCGTGCGTCCCGTACGCAAGAGTGGCCACACTGCAGGTCGAAGCAGTGTTTTGTTTTTGTTTTCCTTTCGTCACGGTGTGCGTGCAGCAACCCCTCAGCAGGCAGTGCTGCCAGCGGCAATTTGACTGTCAAACCTCCGCTGCTTTGCCTTCCAGTTTAAAACCTAGCCAGGATCAAGTTTCAATCGTTGCAAAGAATTCAGAAATCCCAACGACCAGGGAGGACCCTGTTTCCCGTGCGAGAAACAGGACATGCTTTTTATTTACAGTCTAACGACACAGTTCATTCTTACGCGCTAGCGGTATATTATAGTTCTCTTTCTATGATGCTGCTTCGCTTCTCCGGTTTGTTTGTCACCAGTAAATTAGTCCGCACTCATTTCCTATCGTTACCCTAAACGCCATCGCAAACCCAACAACAATCGCCCTTCATTCCCCATCTTCCTTGTCCTTGCGGTGTGATTTCTTTTTGTCGCGACTGTGACGCGACTGGTCACGCTCACGGCTTCGGTCCGACCGGCGAGACTTGGACCGTTCGCGGCTTCGGGAACGCTCGCGGTGGCTACTAAAAAAACAGCAAAAATCAAAAACGAGTTCAGCATTTCGCAACCAAACCGAGGAACCGATGGCAACTTACCGAGCGTCTTTGTGGCGATCAGTTTTTGTGGCGCGTTTGTCTTTGTCGTCCCGCGCACTACTGCCGGACGATGGTGCGGCCGGTGTTGCACCAGATGGTGCACCCGATGTAGCGCCCGGCGGCGTCGGAGCGGGTGCCTCAACGGGTTCCTCTTTCGGCACGAGGCCACCTATCTCCCGATCCGGCCGGTGCTCTCTCTCGCGATCCTTTCGTTCCCGATCGCGCTCTCGCTCGCGTTCCCGCTCGCGATCCCGTTCCCGATCGCGTCGATCGCGCTGCTCCCGCTCGCGGTCCCGTTCCCGTAGATCCCGCGGGTCACCCCTCGGGTCGCGTTTCGGATTGCGCATGTCACCGCGTCCGGGTGGCATGCCGCCGGGATGCATCCGTCCTCCGGGACCGGGGCCCATTCCGGGCCCCCCAACCATGCCCGGTTGCATCTGCTGCGGCGGCGGCATCACCATCCGTTCCGGTGGCCCACCACCCATCATCTCTAGGTGCTGCTGCGGAGGCATTCCCACCATATTGGGCTGCATCATCGGTGGGCCGGGTGTGAGCGTTTTGATGCCCGACGGTTGCCAGTTGCCGTTGTCGTTGCCCCACTGTGACTCCTGCATCGGATCGTAGTAATCGGAATAGTCCGGTTCGGGGTGATAGAACTCAGGTGGACCACCACCGAACCCGGGCGGACCGCCCATCGACGGATCGTACTTGTTACCCACCACCGTCCGGCTGTACTCGCGCCGATCGGCCGTCATCACCTGAATGACGTTCTCCTTCGGTTGATTCGACATGCCCATTCCGCCGTCATCCCGACGACCTCCACCACCGCCCATCGGGCCACCCATCGGTCCACCGGGACCACCACCAATCACTTCAATCGGTCCGTTCATCTTCCTCGGCCCCATCCGGCCATCGCCGCCACCCATCGGTCCTCCGGATCGTCTCATGTCACGCATCGACATCGAAGGCTGAGCCGCCTGCGGGTTGTTGATCGTCAGACCCGCCATTCCGACGCCGCTCTCGTGCTGGCGCATGCGCTTCTGTCGCTCGCAGTACGATCGCCACGTTTCCTCGTTGAAGCCATAGTTGAAGTAATCCGTAATGTCCGCACCGGGCTTGCGCCACGGTTTCTCGTCCAGCGAATCGATGCTGAACTCGTGCGCCGGAACTCCGTTGATGGCGCCGACACTTTCAAACTCCTCTATGCTGAACTTTCCGGCCGGCTGCTTCGTTTTGTCCGTCACACCGGCCGCATTCGCTGCGCCCTGATTGGGCATGATGGGTCCGCGCTGCTTGATGATGTTATAGCTCGGACCCGACTTGATGTCCCCGATCACCACATTGATGTCGTCGTCCTCGTCACTATCGATATCGCTTTCCATGTCACTCAGTGGGCCCTTGTCCTTTGAGCTCTCGTCGCCGGCACCATCCTTCGCAGTGGCCTTGTTCTTCTTTCCTTCCTCTTCCGAGCCTGCCTCACCGTCCTGTGCATCATTCTCCCCGTCACGGTCGTCTTTGCCGGTGGAGGCCTCCGCTTGCCGTCTGGGTTTGTCCTGCTTTTCTTCCTCTTCACGGTCAACGGCCATGCTGCTGTCTTCCATCATCTGTGAATCCTCGTGACTTTCGGTATCGCCCTCCACGCGCTGCTGCTGCTGTAGGTCACTCGAATCCATCGCATTGTCATCGCATCCGTGCTGCTCGTGGCCGCTCTCGTTGCCGGTCTCACCGCTAGCCTGCTGCTCGTTGGAACCACGGCGTTTGTCATCCACCTCACCAGCCGGCACTTCGCGGGTTGCATTCTCGGATTCGGACCCCTCGTGCTCAACGTCCCACAGAGGATTCTTGCCACTAGTAGCTGCCCCGGGGGAGCTGCCGTTTCCGGTGATCGCACTTGCATCACCCGTCCCGCCATCCTGTTGGGAATTACCGTACAACCAGCTATCTTCATTCCCTTCGTCCGCCATGCTGCTCTAGGTTGAGTTTCCTTTTACGCGCAAATAAAACACGTTCAGTTTCCCGGCTGGCCGGTACACAAAAACAATCCGAAACCTTTTTTCCACGGCGTTGCCCGTTTTGGTTTGGTGCGCTCCGAATTGTGTTTGCTATTCGCACTGACAGCCGGGCGAAATAAATTTCGTTTCGCCGCGGCGAGCTGTCAAAATGCGTTGACAGCTCGTCGATTGACCGAGGGGTCCAACGATGACTGGAACATTTCTCGGTGCTTGAATTGAAATTTTTGTGTGAAATTCTGTTTCGTAAAATTTGAGGGATTGAATCACAGAATAAAAACCTGGCAAATGGCCAACAAACGTTGATGATGTGCGCCAAAAGGAACGGAAACGTAAAGTTATACCGCTGCACCGATTAATCGGAGACACTGCATTAACTTGAGGGCAAAACTTTAAGTTGGTGCTTAATGAAAATTCGGCTTTCTTGCATTGACAATCATTACCCGAAAAACGCGAGACAATATTATCCGCTGGCTCTGTTCGTTCCAATAATAAAAAAATAAATAAACACGTGTTTCGACCGACCGGTACCGTGCCGGTACTTGAAAGGGTCTCCGCTATCGGTGCCTTGTTCAACACTCGAGTGGCACCGGGGCTAGCTTATCGGTCGGACACGATCCAATTAGGTGTAATAGTATTCTGAATCATAACGATTTAGAAATCCGCACCACTAGATGGGGGAGTCACCACAAGTGTGGCACGTTTCGTGTCTCATTTCTTTTACCCATGGCCCCCATGGCATCGCGGCCAAAGCGATTTCGCGGCATTCGAGACAAAAAAAACCTTTCACCAATGGTTTCGTAATAGAGTTGCGATTTTTATTCCGTTTATTGTTATCACTATTTCCATTTATCCGATCAAAACGTCTCGTCGCTAACGTGCTATGATGAGTTTTGCGCCTTTTCTTCCGGAAGTGAAACGTACACAGTCTCCGAGCCCGAGCCCGAGCCCGAGTTTAAAATGTATCAATAATGTTGCTACTCATTGTTTTGGTTTTATGCATCCGCTTAATCTCTCTACCGTGGGAACGCCGCCAACATAATGCGTACGGGTTGAGGTGTGCTTCTGGCCAGGGCTCTGCGGCTATTGGTATTGTGTGCTTTTCGAGATGTTTTCCCTACTCGCTATCTTTCGCTTATCACTTTAACGGGGGTACATTCCTCCGCTTCATGCGCCCAGAGGAGTGTAACGGTTAATGAGAGTAGCCGTTTTATTGCTTTTGCATCTATTTTGCTCCATTGCGCACTCGTCCAAATAATTGCGCATGGCAGAGCGTGTGTGAAAAGTCCGCTATACCGCTTCACCATCCGATTTGCTACAGTGTATTATCTGCCGAATAGTTCCTGCTTTTCGCTGGGCTGTAACTACCCGTTAACGACTACCCTAATACTGTCCTCACTCTAATCGCTCGAATACGAGGTGTAATCGAACCACCAATCTATCAACGGTATAACGAAGGCCAATTAAAACGTACAGTCAACAGGCATGCCAAGCGTGCTTAATCGTAACAGAGGGCTACATAAACGTGCAAACTACTAACGGAGAGATAATATTGATGAAAGAAACTGACAATTGATACAGTGCTACTAGCAAAGATCGCGTCCACGATTCGGTTGGCGCCAACCTGAATTTGGATACCCTGTAACGGTACACTCCGCCTCTAAACTTCTCGGTTACCTTCTATTTGGTTCCATGCATTGCTGCTGTTCGTTTCGTCCGCTTGTTTTGCTTTTTGTTTTTTGTTTGGTATACACATCCCTGGAATCAGCCGAACTGGAAATGTTCGATTTAAGAGAACGTAAAGTCTAACATGCACAAACAGAAATGAGTTACGAATAAGAGCTTCCGGATCGATTAAGTTTCGGGTCGGCAGGCCTCGCCAGGCATCCTGGAACGATGCCACGACGCTACTAACACATACACACACACACACTCACGATAGAGGGGGCGAAGGTAACATATTGGCTACGGACTACAGGTGTATCTTTTTTCTTTTCCTAAAACCTACGCGCGCTTTCTCCGCATGCGCTTCCCAAAATATACAGATATCAAATTGTGCGTGCGTGTGTGCGATCCTCGCGGTCGACCCCACTCAATCGGAAATCCTGAAACCTTGCTAGCCTCTCCCTCCCTCCCACTCTCCTGATCACAGGTGAAACCACGGGCAACACACAGACACGCATCCGACTTCCGCTTCGCGTTCCCTCCAATGGACCCTCAAGGCAGCATGTTGGTGGGCTGTGGGTTGGGACTTAAGCTGCGCCGGATTTCCGTCTGCTTGCCAACGAGAATCTCCCGGATCTGCTTGAGCGGCTTGGTCAGGTAGACGGGCACATTGTCGTCCCGGCGCTGGAACAGGCACTCGCCCTCGAACTGGATCAGGTCGTGTTTGCGGGCACGCAACAGCAACCCCACCAGCTTGTCGTTGATGTGCGTGTAGATCTGCGGGTGTGTAAGAATCGAACCGGAAATGTGTAGAACTGTAAGACCATTGCCGGGGCGGGAACTGCCTCTTTCAGACCCGGTCCGAAACCTACATTGAACAGTTCGCCGAAGTAGATCATTTTGATGTCGGGATTCTTCTTCGAGACCGTCACTCCGTCACCGTCGATCACCTGGCACAGCTCGAGCATCTCCTGGTACACCTGAATGTTGGCCTTCTTCCCCCGGTACTCGGTGAGGCTACCGGCTTTCGGCCTACGGTCGGAGAACGGACGAGAACGAGGTTCGGATTTCAGAGGTTAGAAGAAGATCAGACAACGTGTTTGGGTTGGTTCCTTACGGACTACGGATAGGTTAAGTACGGATTTATTACTCATTTCCACCACTCGGGGTTAGTTACGGGTTGGATAACATGCGCTAGATACAAGGGGCTATACTTTGGCATACTCGATAGGGTACACAGATTCATGCAAGACGACGGTCGGCTGATGGGGAGAGATCGCCGATCGCCCGGACAGCAGGAAACGGAAACGTGTCAAGCCCACTGAACGTGTGGCGCCTTTATTGCGGAACTAGTTTGGCAGTTCTCGTGGCGATGAAGAAGTGCGACTGAAGAGCAGAGCGGGTGCACGTATCATTAGACCATCGCGCACGCTTCACAGGGTCCAACTTTCCTTCGATCGGTCGATTCGCCCGATGGTCCTTTTTCCTGTACGAAGCAGCACAGCACACCGTCCACGTCCGAAGGTTCCACTAACCTAGAAGTGCCCTCCTTTCTCGGACCCCCCGCGGGGTGGGTGTGATTGGTGGTCAGTAATTGCTTATGGTAATATCGATTATGCTACGGTAGGTTACATCACACGCAAGCAGACAGACAACGGCGGACAGCGGCAGCAGCAAAGGCAAATGCACAAAAGAAGCGAAGTATTCCGAGGTCCGAGGTGCGCAGCGATCGGTCAGTCGCCTTCGATCAGTTGGCACTTGTGGAGCGGCGGGGTGTTAGTAGCTTTCGCTTGGAACTCTTCAGGGGTTTTCACGGAACCCTAAACATTAGGCGTAAGGTTAGTGAGCGTCCGGCCGCCGGTGAGCGTTTTTGAGACTATTAGAGCACGTCCTCGCGGATCTCGCGGGAGGGGGGGTTAACGGCCTTGGCCGCGCCACACTTACTTGCCGTACTCCTCCTTGCTGATCTGTAGCCGTGCCATGCCGCGCGTAGCCTGTGCGTCGGAGAACGGATTCGAGAGCTGCGATTCCCGGTGGCTTTGGGCGGTCTGATTGAAAAGGGCCACCTTCGACGATAGCGGCGAGTCCTGTCCGGGAGAGAAGAAATCGAGAAGTTAGAGAAGGACTCAAGAGAAGGAGGGTAGAGCTAAATGAGAAGAGGACGATCAACGACGAGAGGTGGGATATTTAAGGTTTGAAACGATCGGTATGTACAGCATCGGTCGGGCGAACGGGCGCCACAGTGGCGCGGCATCGGGTGGTCGTCCACCTGCGTGAAGAGGTTGTGCAGGGACTGGGCGTCGGCGTCGCTGATGTCGCTGCGCTTCAGCTCGTAGCACGCGACCA
Source organism: Anopheles cruzii (assembly GCF_943734635.1). Lineage (NCBI taxonomy): Eukaryota > Metazoa > Arthropoda > Insecta > Diptera > Culicidae > Anopheles > Anopheles cruzii. Next base: position 14,513,623 of record NC_069145.1, read on the forward strand.
GCCGGCGCACGTTCGGTCCGGCCACCACGTCCGGTTCGGGATCGCGCTGCTGCCGGCGGTCGAGGGACAGATGGAGTGGCTGCTGCTGCCGGCGGCGCCAGGATCGCTGGCGGCGCAGTTCGCCCTCGCGCAGGATCCGCTCGCGGATTCGGTCCTCCTCCAGCTGGAGGCGCCGCTCGATCCGACGGAGCCGCGCCTCCCGACCGATCGCTTCGTCCTCCTCGAGCTCTTCCGTGTCGGTGCTGTCGTCCTGGCGGCGACGCCGCTGGCTGCGCCGCTGCTGGCGTGCTCGCTGACGTCCACGGCGCCGAGCCGGCCGTTCTTCCTCGGGCTCCTCAGGATCCTCTTCCGGTTCCTCCTCTTCCTCCTGGGCGGCGGCGGCGGCGGGTCGTCGGCGGGTAGGGCGAGGAGTGGTTGGTCGGTTTCTGCGGCCACGGCGCTTGGTCGCAGGCTCTTCCTCTTCCGGTTCTTCTTCTTCCTCTTCTTCCGGCTCCTGCGCAGCGGCAGGTTGACGCTGGCGACGCGCGGGGCGCTGCTGCTGTTGCGCCCGCCGAGCCCGCCGACGAGCCGGTGGTGGTTGAGGTTCTTCCTCCCCTTCCTCCGCCTCTTCGGGTTCTTCCTCCGGTTCTTGTTGGGGACGAACCCGTCGACGTTGTGCCGCTGGACGGCGCGCCGCCGCCGGCCGCTGACGTGGCCGCTGACGCGGACGCGGTTCCTCTTCCTCCGGCTCTTCAGGCTCTTCTTCCGCCTCGGACTGAGCGGCCGGGGGACGGGGCCGTGGCCGTTGCGCCGCCGGTCTACGCTGAGATCGGCGCGAGGCCGAACGCGTTCTCGGACGTTCCTCTTCCAGCTCTTCCTCCTCGTCCACCAGCTCGTCCTCTTCGTCCTCGCTCAGGAACCGCCGGCTAGCTCGACTGCCGGCCCGGCTGCGGCGCCATTCCTCGCGTTGCTCCAGCCGCCGCAGGCGACGTTGCGTTAGCTCGAGCCCGGTGTCCAGACAGATGCAACAACTTCGCTGACACGTCTGGCAGCTGGTGTGCTCTGGTGCGCCGCGGAACACTCGGGACACGATCCCACCCATTCTGGACGTTTGCGGCCTGGTAGCGCCCCAACCACTTCGACTTCTACCGACACCGACACTCTGCCACGTGGTCCGCACTATTGGAAAAACTACGAGGCTTCTAGAACCCAGAACCGAGCAGACCGAACTTGACTGCTTGAGCGATCGAACTGCACAAACTGATGATCGGTCGGTGCGAGGAGCTTTTATTGATCGCGCGCTCCTTTCGGGGTCAGCCGCTCGAGCGGACAGCTGGCTGAGGGGGGCTTCGAGGAGTTCTTGAGCCGTCCTGCGGAACTGGTGCGCATTCTGCTGCACGATTCACGTGACCCTCAGCCCTGAGTGGCCCTTGGTGAAGCTAGATCGAATTCTATCACGGCATCAGGTGCAGCAGGTCGACGCAGCTGAAGCGCCGCGCACACGAACCGAGACCGGGACGACCGCCGCGGTACCGCGTGCGAGGGCGTTGGCGGAAAGTGGAATTCTAGCGCCTCACGATGAGTCTCTTCTTCTTCTCTTATCCGGCTTCTCGACCGCCGAGCGATCTTGGCCTGCACCAGAGACAATGCTAATCTTTGTTGCTTTCTGTAACGGTGTGCTTTTTGCGGGCGAAGTTTTTGGCCCCGCGTCAACCCCCGTGTCACACTGGTGTCGCGAATCGAACCCAGCCGCTACCAACGACAAACCCAATACCAACAGTTCAATACCAAGATCCGGATCTTCAACTCCGATACACTCCGAAATGGCAGACACAAAATCTGAAGGCAAGCGTTGGATTGGAACCCGCAAAGGGATCATCTCGGCGTAGTTTCTGTCAAGAAATGAGGGCAGCGGACCAAAATCTGATCCCAGGTCAAGGCGAAAGTTGGGAACCGTCTCCGGTGGAGATCTCTTACATTGGTCCTATGCACCACTATGGGGTGGGGGTTTATCTAGTGTTTAGATTCCGAAGATGATCAACCAGCTAACATACCTCAGCAGCGTACTCCATCAACAGTTGCAGCTCCCTCATCATTTTTGAAGAAAAATGGGCCGATGATGAGACCGGACCAAAATCAGCACCAAGCAGTCACGCTTTGTGGATGCATTGGCTTCTCTTGAACGACGTATTGGGTTTTCGAGCCCCAAAAACGACCATTCGGCTTATTAACGTAATCACCGAGGTGGAATAGTGTCAAAGCCTTTACTAAATATATACAATTTCCATTAAGTTTGACGTTTCAAAAGTCCAGTAATCGGTAGTTTGAAATCCAACCACTTGATGGACGACACCATATGACGATCCATCAACACTAATCGGCGGCGATCGTGTACTGCGCGGTGGATATTCCCAGCAGACAGTCCCCATGCAAGATAAAGCGCGCATTGGGCAACATGCTCGGCCATTGTACGGCTGCATCTTCATCTCTGAGATCACTCAACGATATGGTACCAATTCCCACACACACACACCCGGTACGGTCGAAAGGGTGGTTGAGGAAAGCAAAACTATGGGTTTCCCGCGCTCTTTGCGTGTGCTCCGCGCGCGTTTTAGGGAGTAGAGGTTGGGAAAATGCAGAGAAAGGCAAAGAAAGAAACGCCAAATTTATCGCGTATTCATTCGCGGACACCATCATCATCATCATCTTCATCGACGATGGCCCTCTTCGCATGATGGGCCGGCCTCGGAAGCTTTCGATTTCGGTTTCATCGCCAAGCGCCTGAAGTGCACCGTTTCGATCCACGCTGATAACGAGCCCTCGGAGCCAAAAGCTGGGAAAAGCCCTACCGATCGGGCCGCTCGAAATTCGGGTTGGAAAAGCGTTGGGGAGGAGGTGGCCAGTGAGAGTATAATGGGCACCGCCGCGTATCAGTGACCAGATACGTGAACTTTATTAGTAGAAATGACAATAAAAATGCGGCGCTTTTGGATATCGGGTAGTTCAGACGACCGGCGGAGCACCAGCGATTGTGTAATGCGCAAAATTGTACGATCACCAAACGTGTAACAAGCGATAAGAGTTTTCCCACAGTAACCCAGCTCTGCAGCATCTGTTGAGCATATGCATACCATATGTTGAGCATACCGGGCTCGGGCAGATAATGTGGTGCGCGCCCACTTCGGTGCTGATTGGTGGGTTCTCTCGGTGGTGCCAATTGAGATGTATGTTAATGTTGTTAATTTCCAAGCAGCACTTCGCTTCAGCAGTGTGCCTCGAGCAGCGAACCTTTAGACTGGGTCGAACGGCAGTTTCGAGGCGGAGTTCTTCTCTGCATCACTTTCGATTGTAGGTCAATTTGGCTCCCATTCGAAAGTGAGGAGTATCCCCTGGGGGCCGGGATGCTAACAATATATTAATGCAACGAGGTGCTGGCCCATCTGAAGCCCATTGCCTAATGATGCGCTCGATTAGCGCACCGAGCGCCCTCAGCCACGCACTCGACGCTGCTTTCAGACTTTCACGCCCCGTCGTCGTCTTGGTCGCCGGCCGAATCGCCGCGATCCGGCGAAAGAAAGCCACCCGTCTCCGGCTCGGTCTCTCGACTCGATCACTTCGCTAAGGGGTTGGGCATTGTTTCTCTCTTTGGCCGGCCCGGTCCGGACCCCGTTATTCGCTAATTAATCTAATCAACCGTCTGCCGCTGCTGGCCTCTTCTGTTTGCAAATTTTGGCTTTCGCTTTTGACGCCGGCGGGCGGTGGCAGCCCACTTTTGGGAGAAATTTGGCCACCGAAGTGACCGCCAGCCATTTTCGGGCTTTCCACGCGAAACAGTGCGGAAAACCGGCGATGGCATCCCGGAAGTGGTCCCCAGTGGGGGCCGGCCGTCGAATTGGTGCAAATCACCCGCAAAAGTAGCATGGCCGAAGATTGGGGGGGTTTGCGTGATTGGCGCTGTTTAGAAGTGGCCACCGTTGGCGGTCGGCATACCGGCAGTTGTTGGGCGCCCTCAGGTAAGACTCCTCAAGTCCATAAAGCTTTCTGGGGGCTCTTTTTCCCTGTATCGTTCAGTGTTGTGACAGACCAATCGAAGGCGCATTGATCCCATTCGGGTAAATGTTCTTTACACCCTAACCTCAAGTTTTCCATCATGATTACGGGCAATCATACTTTTAATTTGACATTCTTAGCAACCTACGATCTCAATTGGAACAATGGACGGTAGTGTCACTGCCAAGTCGTGCTGATTGAATGATGACAGCTCGGGGCTGAAGGCGTACTTCCGCTTGAAGTGTATTTCAACAAGCCTCCTTTCCGGTTATCGGCCGGTCTCGCAGGGTTTCTTGTCGGACTGCGGCTGAACTCAACGGAAATGCACGTGCGCTTGATCGAAGGCGGCTTCGATTCGACGCTCTGCCATGGTTAAGGCCATCTGCCCGCAAGGAGGTCTCGCCAAAAAGTGCACTTTGTCTCGCGGCAACGCAGTAAGCTCGCCATTGGCTGAACTGTTAACACACTTTTGTTTCAACGTAGTCACGCAACTGAACGTTTGTTTGCCAGCCATCAAAGGACACCAACGTGTTTGTGGATAAATAAAGCGTTACAATTTACAGTGGACGCGAAATTTATGCCATCCATAAGCATTGATAAAAATGTAAGCAGCAATGGAAAGCGCTAAAGTCGTCGTTAAAAGTGATTTCTTCTCGCCAAAGGTTTTCTCCGAAGCATGAAAAAACAACCTTTCTAGCCGCATGCGTAAATGAACGTTAATATGCGATACACTCGTGTGTGTGTCGAAAGTCGAGTGCACTCGCGGAACCTTTAACATCTGGCTAATGAATTTGGAAACGGCGGACCGATCGGCTGATTGATGATCAACAACAATGGCCATCGCCAGCACCAACAAACGAAAACAAAAAAACAAAAACCCACACACTGTCCACGCAACACAGCGCGCGTCCGATTTCTTTTCTTGCTGGATAGCCTTTTTGCAATTCAATTGCAGACGAAAGGCCCCGGGCCAGGCCTGCGATCGGCGATCGCCGCTGAATACCGCGAAGAAAAGCACCTCTACTGTCCGTGGCCGTGGCTGCGTATGCTGCGTTAATGAGCCCACACAGGCGGAAGCATCGAATTATGCTATCAACCCGTCCGGGTGCGTCAATCAAAGGTGGCCCGAGATTAATCTTTCACGATCCCCGGACCGGGACCGGACATGGACCGGACTCGGGTCCACGCACTACTTGCGCCTTGCGCAACAACAACAACCGCACCGCTTGCATGTTGATTGCGCAGCCGATTGGCGGTTGGCCGATGTTTATCAGCCGAACCGACCGAACTTATTAACCGAAATTTCGTTTGGGGCTCTGGCGCACCGTCAGCATGTTGCGTCACGGTGCGTCATTTATCAACGCTTCGAATAAAGAAAGCAAAGTCAACCGCCGTCAGAGAGAAAGAGGCCCTTTCTTTACCCTGACACGGGAGCAGCATGGTTTTTGGGCAACTGAGGGCCCAGTAAAAGTCGTGGTTATGTGTTAATTTTTTGTTACGCCCCAGAAATGAATCACTAACTCACGGTCGTACGTGTACTAACTGTCGCAGCCCGTGTGTCCTTGACATTCCTTCGGTGGCTCGGTGTTCCGGCTCCGTTTCCGCTCAGGATTAATTAATTATGCTACGCCTGAGAGGTCCGAGTACCGCGAGTGGACCGCGTGCAGCGCAGAACCAACTACCCAGACTCGGCCAAACGGGCGCGTGTGAGCGTGTGTTAAAAATAGGCGCTATTAGTACATAAAACATACATACGGCCCACCTCGGCGGTTGCGGAATCCTCGTATCTTGCGCGGCCTTCAAAGTCCGCACTCCTTCGCAACCAACAGGAAGCCATCAATCACCGATTTCGTCCAGAAACGGAACGTAACGGATCGGTCGGACAGCCAGCCAGCCAGGTTCACCCACAGAAGCCGAAGTGACACACCGAAAGGCCCGCCGCCCGGACGTCCGTGAGCTGGCGGTTCTAATTAATGCACCAGATAAATCTGTCCACACCGGGTGCGCCACGCCACGGCACCCGATTCCGCCCGAAGCGGAGAAGTTCAAGTACAAGTTCGAAGCCCTTCGTTCTCGATCGGCCATTTTAAACACACACACACACACGCGGGCGAACAGGCGCGCGCGCGCGCGCTCTCGTCCGCCTGGGCGCACGCCCCAAGCCGTGTGGCGTGTATAAATAGGGCCGCGAGGATCCGACGGTGTTGGCGAGCTTATTCATAACCTCGATGGAATGCCGATCGTGTGCCAGAAACGATCGGCCAGCCGGACTTCAGCGGGCCCTACCCGCCCGAAGTCTGGATGTTTTCGATTTAAAATTAATTAAACTACCACCACCTGACCGGACGTAATGATTTCCACCACCACAAGGGACAACCAGTGGCAGCTGGGACCAAGAATTGGAGCAAGAATGGGAATCATAATGCCTCACACTGGCCGCAGGCCCTGCTTGGTCTACGATGTCTACTAATAGAACCCGGGGCAACCCAACCCCCGACCGAACTCGATCCCGCGAAAACCGGATCAGCTGGTCACATTTGTGGCCTCTTCCTGAAGAGTTATATCACCACGCACGTGTATCAGCGTGCACCACACAAATCACAAATGCCGAGAGAACGCCACGCCATGACCCAGACGATGCCTTCTGTCTCTGGGACCTCTAGCTTCCCAACCACAACCTACCTCCAAGTCGGATCCGACCGCACGGCTAGAAGCTAGCAGCTGACGAGGGAACGCTTCGACTTGCCTAGCAACCGGGGATGGCACGCTCAAAAGAAGTTTGCTCGTGGTGTGACGTGACGGTGGCCATTCTGGGTCGCTGGGAGGAGTGGATGAATTTTTGTGGGTCGGCGGATTACAGGACGCGCTTACCGCCGTTTCCGAGAGCCGGATCGTGACCGATGATCGTCGAGTTTCGGTAGCCATTCCTCGGGCGGGTTCGGGATGTTTGTGGGTCACAGGCAAAACACTAGGCACCGAGATGGGGCAAGTTGGCGATCGCGCCGGTGACTGTTTATAGGCAACTCGAGAATGCAACTGATACGCCAAAGGCTCCGCTCAGCAACAGCTTGCGATCGATCGATCGATCGATCGCGTCGTTCGTGTTTGATCGGATCGTCTCGATCAAGTGATCTGACACCCGACTGTGGCGGGTGCGTTTCGGTGCCTAGAGCCCACGCCTAGAGCCACCCGTGCTGAGGGAATTGAAGATTTGAGGGACATGCATATTCGAGGCAAGCTTCTGGCTGGGTTACCCTCTGGGCGCCCGATGTCCGTGGCGTGGACTGGACTCTCAATGTTGGATTTTTTGCGGATTTTTCGTCGCCACTTCGAACCACCCGCCATCCCAGCGAAGGTCGATAACTAGCCGTGTCTATCTATAGCCTCTATGTAGTGGCAGACTCTTTCCCGCCGTGGCACCGCCATGCTGTTCCCGCTTGAGCACTCGCTGCTACCGCTGTGGCCGAGGTGACATTGTAGATACTTTGCAAAGAAGGAAACGCTACCACAGGACAGCCGACGATGAAAATAGCTCACCCCCGTCACAGGGCGCCCGTGTTGTGCGCCAACGCCCCGGTGTGGCCGCCGACATCCGGACGTGGATCTCCGGTGGTGGAGCACGTCAACGCTTCGGGTGTCCAAAGTTTTGGACCTCCCAAAGCACGGCTAAGCACTTATTGGTTTCGGCGGACGCCACGTTGTGCTAATCTTATGTAAGTGATCTTTCGTGGTCATCCAGGAGACGGAGAGATAGAGACGAAGAAGAAAAGGCGGCTGTGTGTGCGGAGATCCTACTAATTTCGGAAACGCAACTGCGCGTCAACACTCTCGCGCAAGGTGTCAAACTGTCCAATCGGTTGGCGTAAGTGCGTTCGAAGGAGGCAGCCATTAGCAGATGCCAACCATTGTCGGACCACCGAAAGTGAATGAGGTTTACGTGGAGTAATGAGGTAGGGACCGTTGGGTATTGATTGCCGAACGACCTGCTTTATGGCGGAACTCTGGGGGCAACCCCGGAGACTATATTAAAGAGAAACTGGTCAATTAGTGCGCTAATGCCGCCCAGACCAATAAAGAATTGTAACCGTTTCGTGGCAATACTCGAGTTGCGTAACAAGTATTGATAACACCCCGAACCCCGTCTTTGGTGGGATTCCTCTCAAGTCTACGTAGAAAACCCTACTCGAAATTCCAACCTCGGACATTTAATAGACCTTGAGGAAAAATCAACCGCTTTTAAGGACACGGGGGCACCGAACACTAACACGCGGTTGAAGTGTGTTGACCTCACCCCGAACACACTGCTGCTACTTGCCCAAAAGTAAGGGTAACTAACCGGCAAAACCGTGTTTCTAGGTCCATGATGTAACTCAACAGGTCCACCGGTCCACTGGGAACCATAAAAAAGGAGCACACACCGAGAGAGCCGATTTATTTAATTATTGACCAATAAATCTGCGCACCCGGCGCGAAAAGGGGGTGCATCGCTGCCCCGTGAGGTGTTGCTGCATTCCGCCGCCCAGTTTCTTCGGCCGGGTGCGGGCCCCCAGTGATTCCATGCTTTCCTTCTTCCCCCCGGGGCGGGCTTCGGTAATGGCTCGGTGCCGGGCAAATCTGACCTACTGCTCGCGCAGTTCCGCGCCCAGCCATCATCATCATCCGCACCGTACCTGATCTCTGACTGTGCCGTGCCGTGCCGTTCCGTGTTCGATTGCAGCGAGTAAACCAATCAAGCACACCACCGGACCAGCGTGCGGCCGGCCGCGGATCGGATACTGTATCACACGAAACCCGCCGCGGGACTAGCGATCGCCCGATCGCCCGATTGTTTACCAAACAAAGTTCGGCCACCAGGCTAGCCCCGGGGGAAGCTAGCGCATTAATTGGCCGCAAATTGTTGTAACCCCGAAACCCGAGGCCCGGCTCCGGCCTAAGTTATGTGTGCCGCCGCTCGAGCTTAGCCAGCTTGGCGGCGATCGACCGTCGGCCGTGCGTCGAGAATCTCCCACAAGAATGTTTGGCAAACCCAGGTGCTTACCACTATCAACCGAAGGGCGCCGAGTTCGTGGGCAACGTCCGTCATCTTGTTGATGCGCTCGAGTTCAGGGCTTGCTTGCTGCTGTGGATCCTGTGGGCCGTCCGATGTCTGGTCCTCAATGCCGACTTCACGATCGCCGTCTCCTTGGTCACCGGGACTACCGGGGCCTTCACCACTAACACTACTACGGGGCGACTCGTTTCCGGTTGCCAAGTCGCCGGCCACTTTTTGCTTTGCCCGAACGGACGTGACGAATCGAGCCTAACCAACCGTGTCACGCAACACGGGAGTCACAAAGTCACGGAATCGATTTCCCGGAAGTCTACTGTGTGCGACGGGCTGCGGTTTCGCAACGGCGCGCTTCCGATAAAACAGTCGTTCGAACCGCGCTCCGATAACGCGCTCCAATGACTGGGTCCTCTGGGGGTCTCGAATGTTTGTGTAGTTCGCTGCTGGACACACAGGGCGCTTCACTTATCACCGGTGTTCACACGCTCCCGTGGTGTTTGCCTAAATTTGAGGCACGTTTGTGCGGAACCAGCGTTCCAAATAATTACTCTTATGCCGCGGTCCGCGGATCACTTAGTCACTCAACCTCAACGGAACTGAGGGCTTCTCGCGCAGGTCGAGCGGGTAACCGTATCGTACGACTCCAAGCGGTCTCGGACAGTGACTGATCAGTACAGTCAGCAAGAAGGCACAATTCACCTCTCGCGGGTTGGGCTCTTTCGCGTGGGCTTTCTCTCGGGCTCTCTCTTGCTCGATGGTGACTCCCGTGGAAGGCTCCCCAATCAACCGGAGCGAGCTGCGAACTGTGGGCTCACTTCTTTTTCCGGACCTCGCGTGGACTTTGCGTCGTTACCGCTGGCTGGTGCTAATGCTGCTGATGCGCTGCTGTCGCTCCAATCACTCCAATGATCGCTAGACAACTGAACAGTGGCCAGCATGCTGTGCGCACCCGTACCGTCCCGTCGGTAAGCCGCGGGGCCGCGGACAATGTTGGCCCGCCAGGTAGTGCGCGAGCGCGAAATTCCTCTGACCGGCCGCTTTCTTTCCGCGCCAACGCACGCGCTCCCGCAACCGAGAGCGCGCAGGAGAGAGACGCAGTCCGTTTGCTCTTTCTCTTTCGCAAGTCTCTCACAGCCCGCGCACATTTCCATCCCCCCCCCCGGGGGCAGGGCCATCGTTATGTTTTCATTCACTCATTTCGCCCCGGTTTTCCACCCCGTTTTGCGCGGTTCCACACACCTTTCTGCGCGGTGGTGAATCACGGGCCTTTGAGTCTGTGTGTGTGGTTTTCTTTTTGCGCGTTGCTTGCTCCAAGGCTGCGGCTTCTTCTGTTTTGATCGGATTTCCACATCCACTCCGATTGCGCTTTTCCATTCGGCTCGTACGCAGTGCACTTTGATTGGGTGTCTTCGGCGGCGCTCATTTTCCTCATTTCTCCGACCAACCGAAGGAATGTCAATCGAAGCAACCCTCGCTTGGGTAACTGCTTGGGGCCGAACGAAACCAATAGACTACTGGGATTACACACTTGAGATTGTTTTTGGTGGTTTTCGGCGTTTATTTGGATGTGCGCTGGCCGTCTGGTGCTTGTCCAGTCCAGCTCGCAATCGATCACTTCTAGCTGATCTCACCGAAGAGGCACCGAGCGAGAAATTACCACCAGCTGAGGATTTAAGCCAGACGTTCGTAGTAGCTTACAGATTTGTTGCATTTTGAAGCTACGACTTACTGGGAATGAAAGATTTGGCTTCCAATTTCTTTCTTTTAACATTCCTCAATTGCTCATTTACTCTGGGTGCCGTAATTGATGTTATTCTTTTCCCATTTCTCTAATTAAACTCTGTTTGAACCCAATTTGGATCTTCGAGTGCGCCAACGAACGCAAAGACGCGCTTCCTTCGGTGGCTGAAGCTCCCGAAGGCATCAATCTACACCATCGCCGACATCGTCTTCTTTCTGGCGCGGTCGTTCCGGAAAATCGTGCGGCTCGAGCGAAAGCAAACACAGCACGCGAGAATCACCGCCAGGAAGTCGAATGGCGTCAACCGACCGGTGGCGTGGCGGGCAATCAGTGGAAAACATCGGCACCAAAATACGCACACGATCGTCAACGCCTGGCACGGGGGTTTGCGTACATTGATGTGTTTGCCAGTCAGGCGGGTCCGCGGTCCTGTGGAATGTTTCGTTACATAAAACTGACGCTCGTGCGATCGATGGACACCGAACCGAAATGATCCGGCGCATGGTGAGTCTTTAACTATTCCCCCAAAAACACCCAAAAGCAGCAAAACAGATCGCTGTGAAGGGCGGTCAAGGGCCACCGGGGACGGAGTGAGTTGATGCTTTCTCACAATAGACCGTCCTTTTGCCATCAGCTCACGCCGCTTCGCACAGTCCAAGGACACCTTTCCGTTGGGCGCTACTCTTATGTTCGCCGATAGGCCCTATCGCCGAACGTGAGCCGGCGACGTGGACCCCGATTTCTACGAAAGAAGCCGGCCACCGACGGAAGGTCGCGCCCCATAAATCACCTTTACGATCGTTGGCTTCAGTTTTGCATCATCTTTTTACTGCCACGGCAAGTTTGACAACGAGCTTAATTTTTCCACATTAATGAGGTTTGGGTGACATTTATTGAATGTAGATTTATTGAACGTTTGCTAGAAATTTTGAATCGGAAACGGGGATGGAAATTTTACTGTTTCCGTAAATACGTTTTAGTGGGCCAAGAATTTGAACTATTTTTGCTTTTCGCAATGAATGCCTTCAGTAGATCGATGTATGGTAGGTGTCATTTTGGTAAAAACTAGCCCAAACTACAGCTTAAAGTATGAACCACGTACAGCTGGCGACAGTGAAATTCTATGAGTTGAAAATTATAGTAAAATTGAGAGAGTTAATTTTTACTGGCCGCTCGCGTTATCGGGATACAAAACGCGTTGCGGTTTCAGTAAACGGTCGGTAACACACTTTCTGGGTGTACATTTACCGGATCCTTTCCGGCCAAAACGACTACGATCCCCGATTTTCTTTCCCACTGATAATAATAGCACCAGAGCGAGTGAGAGAGAGGTTGGCAAAGAATAGACTCTCACCTTGTACAGTAATGTGCATTAGAGTGTTCCGTCTGGGGCGAACCGAGTCGTAGTTTTGTAATACAACTTTAATGGCCCGTTGATAACTTTGATGTCTCGCCTGTTTGACCATACAATGCACACGATACGACTGTGGCGTGAGTTTGAGAGAGCGCACAGTTGTTTTTTCGCTTTCAAACAACGTATCATATGCCCCACAGGAAATCAATCCACCCGAGGCAAATCTGGCATTCGCTGGCAGCTGACTTGAAGCGTTCCGATAAATCACCTTACTTAGAAGCGAGAAAAATGGCACGCACGCGCCACCGAATTCGCCTGGCCTAAATAATATCTTTTCGCGGATTCGCGTTCATTTTTCGGCGGTCCATAGAGTTCGTTTCCACGATATGCACTCGGAAAGTGCACTGCTGGCGTTTGCGTCATTCAGTCAACCAGATCCAATGTTTCTCGGAACAATCTAATAAACCACCGAAACGTCCAGACCCTCGAAAAAGGTCGCGATCTTGCGCACCACGAAATAAATAAGACACAATTCGTTCCGTGCGGAATGCGGAGCATCCAAAGAATGTTGATCGTGTCCTCTTTTCGCAAGTGAAAAGAGAAGCCGGCAACGAATGAAGAATGATTAAATAGATGGGAATTAAATCACGCCAAACGAACAGCTGCATGGAATGTGCGCGAAACTCGCAGCGCAAGCAACGACGCTACGTTATGCTATCGTAAAATAAATTCAAAATTGTCCCTCACACGCGCGATCGATGGAGACGCATGGTGGTTCTCGAGTCGCCACGTGGCAGGAAGTGTCGCGGCACATGCAGCACAACGAAACTACCAAATTCTACCCTCACTGAAGGGTGCCGCTAGTGCTTTGCAGGAAAAACCGTGAACACCGAACCGCCTCGCGGCCGCCGAACATCCGCTGACTGTGGTCGGAGCGCAGGAAATGGTGTTCATTAAGCTGCATGTAAATAAACCTCGATAATGAGCAACGTCTTCAAACGGCTCAGCGTTGTGACCTTCACAAGTAACGGAGGCAGTTGCCTGACTCGCGTCCGTCCGACGGATTAGATCCCGGCCCGCCGAAGAGCAAAAAATCCATTCAATTTCCGTCCGTCACAGGACAGTTACATTTCACATCTGCTTTTCCTTCCTTTTGTGGTTTCGTTGGCTAATCAGAAAAAAACGCAACTCGGCTCACTGGCCTCGCGTGTGTTGGTTGGGACGAACCGAGACAAAAAAAAAACCCCGCCCCGAAACCTACACCGGATCGCCCTCGAAACGGATGCGACGACCGTCGTGTAAGTCGGTTAGGTAAATATCATCAACCCCGAGAGGTTGAGTTAAAATGTCGCTACACCCTCATCGCGGGAGGGACGCCGGACCGTGGTGGCGCATCGTCGTTACCGTCTTCGGCTCATGTAAATCCGTTTCATTGCGACCGAAAATCACTGCCAAGGTTCCGTTGCTCGCCGCGGCCGCTGTCGGTGTGTCAATCACACGCCCCAGTGTTTCGCCGCTCGGCCGAGCTCTGGCCGATTGCGTGTCCTTCTGAGCCGGATGCAAAACTTGCAAGAGCATAGCACCAACGTTGCTAGCACCCTCCCTTACATCCCTCATCCCGCCCGACCGGGGCGCAAGGTAAATGTTCTTACTTTATGGCGAGCTGAATAAATCATCCATCTTGCGTTGCCGTTGCCAACTCGAGAGAAAGAGAGAGACCGAGAGAGCAAGTCTCATCAGCTGCGACGAGAAGCCAAAACCAGCTGCCCCCGTCGGAACACGTCGTCGATCACGGCACGGTTCCGCACACCCGGGGGCTGCCAGCCGGGGAAGGAATTTCGACCACCACCGCCGAGCTGACTTGTGCCCAACATAGATCCGCCCGTGCTCGGCGGCTGATGATGAGCGATCGGCGACCGACCGGTCGCCCAGAACCGACCATGAACTCGGCTCGTGATTTTTCGTGCAGCGCACAACGTAAACAACGCCATCACTTTAAATCACCTACACCAACCGACGACGCGGTCGCCTGATTTGAGTTTGCGTTAGAAATTTGAATTCTTTTGCGTGTGTGTTGGGTGTGATCGATTGATAAGTGCTGCTGCAAATAAAGATTCTTCCTGTGCCACACAGGATATTGCGTATTTTACTTCAAATCTTCCATAAAGCACACCGATTGCAACGTTTCGTGTTTGGTCATCAGTCTAACGGACGCCTTAAAAACTTTCAAATAATATATTTTGCCGGCCCACGTTTGCTCGAATGGCTTCGTTCACTTATCAACGCGTGGCAAACCAAGCGAAGACCATGAATGAATCTCGGACAGCCGAAAGTCCCAAGTATCAACCGAACACCGGTTTGGCAACGCTTTTCCCGACCGACTGATCGCGGCGCGCCGTAGGATGTCCGTGTTTCCGTGGGTCGCGGAAAGCAACCGCTTTGATTCACAACCCGCGAATTGCAACCGTAATTCCCCCAATCTCTAGTCGGCCGGACGGACGCTCTGATTCTTGTTTACATTACGACATCATGACGACTGCGCGGGCTGCCTTCAAAACACCGATCGGAACCGATTACGTTCGAGAGCCGGGACATTCCCGGAAACGTCGTCTCTTGTTAGGCGCTTGTTTGGGAATTATTCACAAAAACTGGCGCCACGATCGTGTTTTTCGTACGCGAATCAAAACAAAACCGGAAACCCGCCACGGTTTAAGTGTTTCGTTTCTTTCTGGGAAACCTACGGCGGCAATACATTATAAGCGCGCAAAGTGGAAATGACAAGCAATCGGTATTAAAATGCGAGTCTTTTTCGCCTTCAAGGACAAGGTTTCTTTTATGATTTTATTAATTTCGCATTCGCAAGGGATGCACGGCGAAATGAATGTGTATTCACGGGCACGGCATCAACCACAGCACGGCTCGTTGCTGCCAGCCCAAGGACCTTGAAGGGTGGCGGCCAGCATAGCGTACTCAGCGCGCACAACGCCCGCTCGATGAAGCGCACGTGGTGGACAAGCCATTTATTTCAGAGTGTCAGACAGGCAGCAAACAGATTTTCCTGTCGACATGGTAAGGCCGTTGGAAAATCTTAGTATGTGTGTGTATTTGTATTTAGTAGTTTTTTTTAGTGCGCCACGGTCGAATGCCCTTTCGGTGACTCACGGCTCTCGGGGATGTTCGAAACGAGCGACAGTGAGCCAGAAAGTGCCATTTGAGTGAATGTTTAAAATCAAAAACCTGTCGAAGTTTTTGGACGGCCGTCATTTTTGCCCGATGCTGCGAGGCGGGGTTTTCGGGGACGGCGTTCACGATGGCGCACAAAGTGGGATGGTGTTTTGAGTCAACCCGAGCGGTACTTGAATATTTATAGTTCAAAGGTAACGCTCATTCCGTCTCATATTAGGATCTCTCTCCCCTACAACATAACGACCCCAACGATTCCTTTCTTGATGCTTATTTATATTAGTTCATCTAAAGCAATGCAATGCCTCGAAGGTGATATTGGTGATATTTGGCATATTAGTCCATAAACTAGAAATACTCTCCCAACCAACTCTGGCGTGGACTGACGTCCGAACGGAGCGTCACTCGGGGCAAGCAAAACATCAACGACGCCATTCCCTCCGTCAAAGGATTTGGCCTATTTTTGGAACTTCCTATAACTTTCCGCAGCACCGGGGTCGCGGATGCTGTAAAAATGCTACACCTCTGACCGACCGCTGTCCGCCGGCGTCCGGAAGTTTATTATTGTAAGGTAATTACTATCCGCCCATTCGGCGCGTCCTGTAAGTCCAAAACAGCATCATCCACTGCAACGCCACCAGGAGCCTCCACCGCTCCCAATGACTCGGTTTTGCGTCATTTTGCGTCAATCATCCAATCAGAAGCGGGCTGCTGATGGGAGGATTCGGGCCATGCTGCTGCCGGTGCTGAAGCACTCCATTCGTCATCCGTCGCCCGGTGGCCAACCGCACCGGGCTGCAACAGCGCAGCTGGTTTGGAATTTATTTTTGTTTAGTTTTGCGATGTTTTTGTTGCGCCGCCTTCGTCATTCGTCATTCGTCATCGTTAAAATAGCGTTTACGAGCGACGGATGACGGATGAACGGTTTACGGTGGTACCGATCGTGGGAAGCCCGTTCGCCATAAAAGGGAATGATCGTAACGATCGACTGCAAATTAACTCCGCAGATTTGATTTGATGCTTGAATCCTTTATTTGCCGTTTGTGTTTCATCACAAATTAATGAATTCTGATTCTCATCTACTCGATCGATCTCTTCTTCAATTATCTGTCAAACAATTGAAAGGCGGAAATAACTTTTCGATGAACGAGTCTTGTTGGATTAAGTGACTCATAAATGGCACAGATTGTATACTTGTTTAACTTGCCGCATCTTTCAACATCTTTTGGTTCATAAGCTCCGAACGAACCGAAGGAACTCACTGAACACTGAAGCACTAAAATATGCAACGGTGTAGCAAAGCAGCTCTTAATGGACTCGAAAACGAAACCATTTTTAACAGACTCATATTGCTCGTTCAAGTGATGCTCTAATCCAAACCCCCGAAACAAAATATGCCCATCCATATCACATTTCGTGCGTTTTAATGCGCAGAACCTTCGATGATGGTGTTCCCCGGTTGCTCTTGATCCTCAAAAATGAGCTTTCATTAAATTAATATTTACGTCGCCGGCGAAGATCTCGGGTGGGCGGGCAGACCGAAAGAGCCAAAAGCGAGCGATTTATCTGGCGAAGCCATGATGGGTAAAATCCGGATTTTCTACCGACCGGCTTCAAGTCCAATCAAGTCCGAACCGCCCATCGCCCCGTCGTGGGTATAATAATTTAATCATTCGGGCCATGTGGATTCCATTCGCGCTTGAGATCTCCACGCCGGATCTGCTCGACGAATGGAATTTCCAGCTGACCCGAAACGGGTGACGCTCGGCCGAGCTCGGCCCGCCCCGTGTGGCAAGGAGTGCCGAAGGTTCTGGGGCAGCCATAGGTCATTAATCTAGCCGGGGCCACTTCAGCTGGCGCCAGTCGTCGTAACTGAAAGTGTTTGGCATCCGGCTTGAAGATGTGCGTATTTCCCGGGAAGAAAAGCCGACCCGTTTCGGTACAGGCTGGTGCCGGTTGTCTGGTCCTTCAATTCGGCCAGCCATTCGCCCGCAGAACGACAACGAGACAGTGTCGGATAGCTTGGAACATTTCAAGAGGGCGGCCAGCAGGTTGCAACCCTGACAACCGAGAATCGGTTACGGATGTTTGTTTATTTTCCACTTCGCGCAGATCAGCTTCCAACGATTTCCATTACCATCAAATGGCCGAAGTACGGCAAAGATTCGATTCAGTCGAAGGAGAGAAGCGCCGAGCGTCTTCTGCCAGAAGAATTCAACCGTGGGGCGCGAACCGAGGCGTTTCTTTTCGATTTGTCAACACACACACACCGTGGTCGGCCGCAACATGCGGCGTTACCCTATAATATACAACCCTATAATTAACCACTTCCGACGATCGGTTGACAACGGGGGACAAACTCGACGGGACAGAAACTATGCTCGATCGGCGGCTACGGGCGAGCGGCGTCCGGCAGCAACAACAAATTCGAATCGAATACTTGGCGCCACGCTGCCAGGCGGTTAAAAATATGAATTTGAAAACGTGTCAAAAAACTGCGAAAAATACAGTATCACCGAGTGGCACCAAGATGAAGCTGGCCCCCAAATCGGTTGGCGGGAAGTTAAGATGGGTAGCAAGGATGCAATAAAAATAACATAAAACATTGGAATGTGACACCTTTTTTCGGGGCGACAGGGAGAGAAGGTTAGAGTCTTCTAGTTTTTGGAAAATAGTTTAGCTTCGTGCAACCCGCTACCAGCCTGGAAGTGTTTTCTATTTGCCACTCTACGTTTGAACTCGTACCATGTGCTCAGAATTGGGTCACGGGTTGGCCAGAAATAGCTGATTAATTGTGGCGTTTTTCGGTGTACTGCAAAAACGAGCGAAACGAATTCTATATTAATATTTCCTGAAGGTTTCTTATTATCCATCGAAACGGTGACTCGCAGGATGAATATTTTTGAGTTTGTTTCTGATTTTTTAAATTTTTTAATTTTCCTACAAACCATAACTTTGGGTGTGTTTCTTGTTTTATTTCGTCTACCTCTAAAAGCTTTTTCCGTATCGGCGTTCGTTTTGGTAAACAAAAAAGCTATCAACAAGTGAGCAATCTGCATAAAGTGCTTACAATGTGGTCCGGGGCCCGAATTCGAGCCATGGGAACGCCAAGTTGACTTCCGGGCCCGGGAAGCAATTGTTGCTGTCTTGATCACGTTTCTCATGTCACACCGCACGGCCACACTTTGGCACGTAGCAAAGTGTTTCGGGTTTTCATTATTTTTGAAACACGATTTCAAATTCTTCGCCACTTTATGATGATAAATCGAATCCATATTTTCATACATGATCGTACAAGATGGTGCGCTGCTGCTCACCACGTGCGAGAAAAAGCGATGGACACAGATTAAATTGGCGAGGAATAAGTGTGTCCGCGGTCGCGACAATCTAGTGGCCGTTCCCGGAACATGTTTGGTTGCGCTATCCCGGCAAGATTGTTTCTTGATGTCGCAACAGGTGCTTGTTCGATGGAAGAAAATGATTTTTCACTGTTCAACCGAACGCTCCCTGGCCACGCGGGCCCAGTGTTTCTCGATCCTATTTTTAATTGTTGACTCAGGCACAAAATATTCCGAATGTTATTGTTTCTCACGAGTGCGGCTGTTTGAGGTAGGCGCAACTTCCCGTTTGCCGATGGCTATTTGACATGAACAAATGATCCACCATCGATCGAACGGGAGAATACAGAGAATATTTAAACAAATCATTCGTTTGAAAGATTGAAAGTACCTAGAACTCGGCAAGACATTGCGGAAGTTTGCATTTTATTTCCATTTTACGTTGGCAGCTTAGTTCATCAACTGATTTACAACAACATAGTTAAACTGTAAATCAAGTTTTGCCACATCTTGTCGGCTTGCAACTGCTGGACTGCGTTAATGGCTGGCCGTTTTCTAAACAAACAGATGAACTAATTTTGACAACCAAATGCTCCACTCGCACTCGTCGCCGCCAAGGTCCTTCTTCAACCCTCGTCGATCGCGCTCTGTTAGTGACATTCAATTTCATGCCCCATTTTATATCTACAAATGCATGGAAGATACACATGGCACAGGCACAGGCCAGACATGGTTTCATTCCACCGAAGGTCGATCAGCAGAAGATCCTTCATGTTGGTAATAGTCAAACACCGCGACCGTTCCGTATCTTGAAGTCCTTGGCATGCAAGTGGCGGCTAGCTGGCTCTACCAATAGCCGCGGCTCTTGGTAACACTTCATAACAAAGGCCATCCACCCTGTGGCCGTTCCATCTGGATGAAAAGTGAATCACATCGACGAAGGAATGCCATGAATGTGCCCGACGAAGCTGTTAAATAAAAAACAATCGGCAGAAGTTTCTCACCGCTCCGTGCCGCGGATACCTCAAAAGCGGAACAAATATTTACAACTTTCGCTGTACAAATTGCCTTCTCCTAAAAAAGCAAAAAATGCAACCCATTTTTCCCTTTAATTTATATCCCCGGCAAAACAACAAGCCGTTTTCGCTGGAAGAAGCCAGCCGAGTGGGCGAGATTTTTCCGGTTTCAAAATTCGCGCCGAACCGAGATGGGTCTGGTGAATGAAAATCTTGACAGTGACGAAAGCGGAGCATCTCGTAACGCCGAAACCGAAACTGGCGCATGAATGAATGAATCTGCTGACGCTGCAGTTTCGATTTAACCCACTCGTTTTGCCTCCCAGGCTGAACATACTGACTGACCCGTAAACACTATTCGAATCGACGGTTTAATCATCGGTACTATTTTTGCGACCGAACAGCCGCGACATGCCGCGTTTTGTTTTCGGAAGTTTCCCGGCTCTACACTTTGCCGGCTACAGTGCGTCATGGCCGAGAAATGTGGGTGTGCATGTTTTGATTCGAGCGGGAAAATCTCCATACCATAATTGGTGTTGCTCGTAGGCGCCTTTTTCGACCGGTGGCCAATCTTTTAATAAACCACGTAAACATGGCAATAAAAACAGTTTCCTGGCAAACAAACAAACTTGATCAGAGGATCGAGCTGACCGTGCGTCTAGTTTGAGGTTCAGTAAATCGCTCCGAATCTGGCTCCTAATGTTGTGTGGGAACGCTTAGCACAAACCTGGGTAGTTTATAAATATCGTACACACTTTTACATAACGCAATGCAGCGGATAGTGCGTTTTGCATTATGCTTTCGTTTTCTCTGTAGAACTCTGCCAATCTGGAATGTTTTTTGTTCAAACATTATTTGCTAGCCAACAAACCAAGCAATTACCTTTACTGGTGCTATCAAGCAGCGTTTCAAGGATGCCTTCCTGAGACCGATGAAAATGCGTTTTCACAAGTTTTTCACTTAACACACCCTGTCGCAACGATCGCGACGTTTTGACGACACCCTGTAGATGTTTTCCGCAGCACTGACAGCCACTCATTTGCAGGCACTCACTTTTAACGGCGGATCCTGGGCGCTCACGGGAACTGTCAAAATACGACAGGCACAGCTTACGCCGAAAGAATTGCACCAGCGTGTGTACCAAATGTGATTTTCATTTTCGTTGATTTTGTGGTAAAAAGTGTAGCTTCCGCTTGGTTCTACTTTGGCCATTTCGCTTGGTGACATTGCGCGGTGCCGTGTTATGCTTTAAGTGCATGGGAACAACGGTTTGACGGTGGACAAACTTTTTTCTCTTTCACAACACACACTCGGAGGCAAAAGATGGATGACGACAAAAGTCAACGGGCGAAGTCACCCGCAGCCGAGAAAAGTGAGCGTCGGCAACGAACAAACAAGCGTTCTTTTTTTATCGGTGCTTATGTGGACAACTTTCGTTATCTTTCGCCCGCAGGTTCGAAGAAGAAAAGTGACCGCAAATCTCGCAGTCGCAGTGTGAGCCGCGGCGATAAGCGGCGAAGTCCTTCGCGGAGTCCCACTTACCGGCGTCGGCATGCCGGAGGTCAGGGCCGGAACCGTTCGCGTAGCCCGTTGCCGTTTCGCCCGAGACGTCGTTCGCACGACCGTGGCTCACACCGCCGACATGGCGGGCGCCGTGGCCGCAGAACCCCTTCACCGGGAATGGGCGTTGGAGGGGGCATGGGTATGCAGGGGATGATGGGTGGTGATCCGAGTGGTGGTGGGTACATCGTGCCGATGAACATGTACGATCCGTCCTGTTACGGTGCTTACGCCAACAACGGAGCCTACATGGCAAATGTAATGGGTGGGTACGGAGGATACGATTACGGGCAAGCTGCCGGCCAATACATGATGGATCCGACCGGTGGGATGATGATGGCTGCGACCGGAGTGGAATTCGATCAGTCCGTCGGATGGGTACAACCCCCGGCCCAACCGGTCGTGCAGGAAACGGAGGAAGAGAAACGCAAACGAGAAGGTGATTTGTGATTTTGGCACGTTCCGGGTCCCTACGATGCGCGATTTGCATCCTTCTTTCCGGTATTTTAATCTCCCTGTGCTCACTGTCATATGGTTGCATAATTTCGGTTTCAGCTGCAATTACGTTCGAATTGTTGAATCAGCGAGCGGCACTGAAAAAGCAACGCGACGACTACAAGCGCCGTGCCGGAGCACTGAAGCGTGAACTGAAAACGCTCAAACAGCAGCGATCGGATCTGAGCTCGGGCCGTGAACCGCCCTCACCAACGACCAACAACTTTATCAAAGAAAATGACAAACTGCAGGTAGGTTGTCCAATTGCACTGACCATTTAGCCTATCTCTCTCTCAATCTCTCTCGCTCTCTATCTCTGTACCATACTCGGTTACTAGATCTTAATTTCTAGATCATCCTAGAATTAAGCGAAAAAAGAACATCGTTCACTATGATTAGCAATCACAACTACGTTGAATGTTAGGGAATCTAAACCGAGACAAAACACAGAACTTCCAAACCCTTAATGTCCCTTCTGCGCTCCTTTCCCAGTTCCCGGTGGCCGCACGAAGGCCCGGCAATACAGAACTCGTCTATTCCAAGTCCTCCCCTCCACCAAACAGAAGAAGTTTTCTCTATTTCTCCACTTTTCCCACAGCCTTTGATTGATGATAGATGAAGATGAGTGAGATTGCAAATTGCGACAGGAATGAACGTGCACGACGCGGCCGGCGTGTGTCGCCCCTCATAAAGTAATGCATTTGCTCCCCGTGTGCAGTCAATGAACTCTCGCACCTTCCCAGGGACGGTTTCGGCCGCAGCCGGTTCGGGGTCAACAACCACCGAGCAGGCGAAATGGCATAGTGTACGAGCCCGGCCAGCTTGCGGATGTTGCTGTTAGTGCGATTGTTCGCACAGGAAAACAAAAATGTCAAATAGGAAAACTGTTTGTAATCATGTTTGTAAAAGTAGCATGCAATCTCAAAAACGTCTTATGGAGTCTTGTCCATTGAGAGAATGAACGAAAATTCGCCTTTCGAACTTTCAGAACCTGCCTACACTTGCCTTGACGCTAGCGATTGCATCTACTTACCGATTCCTATTCGTATAAGCATTGTAAACTAGATTGTAAGCTCTCTACCGATGTTGGCTGCCGAAGGATGACCCAGCCGCACAATGGCTTGGAAGTGGAGCCGGTTTTGGAAATTCAAGGTCCCGGAAGGAAACACAACTGAAGAACGTCTAGCACGCGCAATTCCATTCATTGTTCTCATCCTTTCTATTGGTCCACCGTTACTGGGTCATCGATCAAATCAGCGCTTGTGCAAGCGCCACACCAACTGCAACTGTTTGTCCTTCCTATACTTGCCGCATTGCACCAACCTGGCCCGGACCGGACGGATCAGAGCGTCTCGCCCCCAGAACCGCATTTTCTCTCTGCACGGGAGTTTCCCTTTCAAGGGAAGCCGCTCGTTTGTGTAACAAGTGTGCTTGTGTGTGTGTGTATGTGTTGGTGCGCCGAAAAGTAATCTCCACCAGCGCAGTTAACAGGTATCGTCGATCCTGTGATCCAACACGGTCCCCACACGGTGCCCAAAAAGTGCATCCTACTGTTCTACTGTTTTGGTTAGGAATCGAAATGGAAGAAAGGTTTAAAACGCAATTTCAAACAATCCACCCTTGGACCGGTCAAGTTCGGTTTTGAGCTCACCAATTCTCTTTCGCTTTACGTTTCTCTCTCTCCTCTTCGCTGTTCGGTCGCCAACTGCAGTCGCAGATATTGAACAAAATCAGCACGATTGAAAATGTGATCGACATGCTGGACGGCATCATAGCGAAGGACAAAACTCCCTCACCGCCACCGATACTGCCAGGGGCGACAGTACCGCCATTGGCCACCATTCCGGATCCGGGTGCACCACCGTCGCCAGAGGCTCACGATGGGACTGACACGGAAACGAAGCGACGCAAGCATCGTAACAAATCACGCTCACCATCGGCGGGTGGCAGCGGTAAGGGCGATCGAGCACGATCGGACTCTCCGTCGCCTGAGCGATTAAAAAACGAAGTCCTTGAAAGCATGCACGCTCGGGGAAAGCGCAAAAATTCAGACAAACGGTAAGTTTTCCCCGTTTTCTTTCGAGCGATGGCGGCTGCTGAAACGATTTGCCTTTTGTTATCTTCCCTCTCGCCACCAGTCATTTCGAGCATTCCGAAGGGCGCAAGAAAAAGGCCCCCTTTAACTATGTCCACTACGACCCGGAACTGCACTGGTGTGCACCGTGCAACGCTTTCCCGAAGACGGCAGAAGAGTATCTGGTTCACTTGCATTCGGTGGAGCACCGACGTTGTACCGCCGGTGACAAGCAGGAGGAAAACACACAAGAAGTGGCACCGTGGCGCGATGAAAGGGACGCCGACGATACGATGGTCAATCCAGAGGCACCGACAAAACGCACACCGATACGCGGGTTACAGTTCTTCGTACCAGCGACGGCCTGGTATTGCAAGCTGTGCCACGTCTGGATGGGCGATCTGGACTGTGCTTCTTGGCACTGGAAATCACAAACCCACGCGGATGCGTACGGGGTACGTACCAATTACACTTCCGATTATCTTTCGATTGTTGAAATGTTGACACAAACACTAATTCGCATCGCTTCTCGTCAAACACTCCTCCAGAAATACATTGACGGGCACACCAATTATGAAATCGATTGGATGTCGGAACGCCAGAAAGCGTACGAAAGCCTGTCCGGAGACGCACCACCCGGCGGAGAGGTTGATGGAGAAATTCCCGCTCCACCTCCGCCGCCAACGGCTGAAGAAATGCGTCTCGCTTCATCCGGTGTGCAGCCGAAGGACGAACCGTCGGAAAGCGATGCTTTCCGGTCGCTTCTCGCCAACAGCAACCCAAGCGCCGGACCCACCGACGGTGCGGCACCGGCATCGTTCGTGCCTGCTCCTCCGCCATTGGGTGATAATAAAAAGTCGAACGATGACAGAAAATCGTCCTCAACTGCGGCAAAGGACGAAAATCCGGCAGCGTCGTCTTCTGCGTCGAAGCGTACGAAGAAAAAGAAATCTCGCAAGGAAGAGAGGCGAGAGAAGAAGAAAAAGAAACGATCCAAGAAGCGGAAACGGGCCGCCGCCTCGTCGAGCTCGTCGTCCAGCAGCTCCGATTCGTCCGAATCGGATTCGGACTCACAGTCGGAGAAGGACAGCAAAGCGAGTCCCAAGAACGACGACCGTGATGCCGCCAACACAATTCAAGCGGCCATGCGTAATATTTTGAAGGCGAAAGAGGTGAACGCACGCGAGGTGGTAGCGGCGGCAGCTGTTGCGGCCGTTGCGGCCGCTGCCGTTAAACCACAGGCCCCTCTGGGCGGTGATGGCGCGGTGGGTTCGCAAGATCCTGACATTAGTCTAGGTATGAGAGCCCGTGGTGGAAGCTTGGCTTGACATTATTTAACCAAATCTGTTCCCCGTCGACAGGTAAATGGACAGTTGTACACCCTGCTCAGCAAGGGAACAACCCAACAGCAGAAGCAGCAGCAACACCAGTAGCAGCACCAGGAACAGGACCATCAGCGTGTAACGTTCCACCGTCTGCGTCTGGCACGGAACGGGATCGAGAAAGGGAGCGTGACCGGGAGCGCGATCGAGACCGTGACCGGGATCGTCGGAACAGTGTCGATCGTCGCGATCGTAGAAATCGGCGGGAGAGTCCGGACCGCCAGGGAGGTCGAGATCGAGGACATCGAATTAACTATCGCGATCACCGAGACCATCGTGATCGTCGTGACCGACGGCGCAGCCGCTCGAGAGGGCGCCGAAGCCGTAGCGGTAGCGCTGGGTATGGTAGACGCTTCCGCAGGCGATCGTACTCACGCTCTCGTTCGCGGTCCCGAAGCCGATCGCGATCGAGCCGTGACAGCCGGCATCGGGTGATCGAGAAACCGGTGGTAAACTTCCCTCCCGAACCGAAGGTCTCGAAGGCGAATGACCGGAAATCACAAAAATCGCAAACGAAATCCTCCGACAGTGGAGGTCGAGCTAGCGGACGATCCAGCACCGAACGGAAGGACAAATCAAATCGGCCTACGTCGAGCTCGTCGAGCAAAGGAGCATCCGCAAGTGGTGGCACTGAAAAGGGATCCGCAACCAAAAAACTACCCTTCATCGGTAGAATGCCGGTGTTCAAGAAGCAACAGGCTGATCATGCGAAGAAAGAGGAAGCTGCAGCCGCTGCTGCGGCCGCTTCGGTGCCGATGGATGGTTCGTCACAGCCGATAATTACGGCCTCCGTCGCTCAGTTTGCTGCAGCTGCCGCCGCTGCCGCTGCTGCTGCTGCGGCTGCGGCTGCGGCTGCTCAAGGCGCCCAACAAACACTGCCGACTGCCGGCCAATCGTTCTTGACATCCGCCACCGGCAGTGGTAGTAACTCGAATGACGTGCCTACTGCTACCGTATCAACTGATCCAGGACAGGCAGGAGGTTACGGAACGGAGCTGGCAGCGGTGCCGGATACGTATCACTATGAGACGTTTCAAATGGGAGCGACTGCCGTTTCAGCAACGGATGATGGGGTTGAAACAGAAGAACAATTGCTTGCGGGATCTGATAGCGCGAATGGTGAAATGTTAGCCGATGAACAGCGCGATACGACCATGGACGGCACCGATGACCCGGATACTTACGTTGGTCCGGATGGTTCGGTTCCTCTGCCAAAAGATTTTCAGGCTGCTTTGGACATCATCTACGACGGTGGCGATAAACCGAAGCGCGCGGACGTAATAGCGAAGGAGGCTGCAGCGGCAGCGGCCGCGGCAGCGGCGGCCGCAGCTGAAGCCGCCAAACCACCGGAAATGGTACCTTCACCGATCGACCAGCAACAGTCGGGGATCTTGCCCATGGGCGTGTCGATGATGATGGATCACGATCAACCGCACATGATTGTGCCGGAGGCGATCGAAATGTACAATCAACAGTACGCCCTCGAGTACGGGGTGCATCCGGCTGCGTATCACGCGGCAGCGGCCGCCGCAGCTGCTGCCGCGATGGGAATGGGCGGCGTTGTGCCCGGTGAGATGGTGGGTCACTACGTGGAAGACGAGTCACAGAACCAGCCGCTCGACAACATGATGTACGGTGCTGCGATGCATGCGGCATCGGGAGCGGCCGCTATGATGCACGCCCATCACCACCAGCAAATGATGGCGGTCGGTGCTCTCGATTCCAATGCGTACGCCATGGCGATGGCTGCCGGTGTCAGTTACACGCCGGAAATGTTGGCCGCTCATCAGCCGGCAGCTGAGCTAGCCGAGGGTACTCAGATGACATTGGAGGAGACTAATGACGCCGCCGAGACAGTTGAAGAGTTTTATGGTGAAGGTGAAGCATACGGTACGGCTGATGAAACACCCGAAGCGACGGTAGAGGTACCAACCGATGCCACCGTGTATGCCGACGAAGATACTACCGTCGAGCGGGACAGTGAACAACAGCCAGATGTTGTTGAGGAGTCGACGGAAGTGACGCAAGAGGTTGTAGAGTACGTTTATGACGAACCCGATCAACAGCAGACAGCCACGCTGTCCGACGCGAGTGAAGAAGAACGAAGCCGTGGCTCTGGACAGGACAACCAAGATGATGACGACACGGCTGCTTCGGAGGAAGGTTTTAGAGACGGTGAAGACACGGCTGCTTCGGATCAGGATGGCGCAAGTTACGAGCACGAGGGCGAGCAGTATGATTCAAAGGGTGATGAGGATACGGCCACTTCTGAGCAGGATGCTAAAGGTTACGAGGATCAGGACAGCGAAAGCGAAGAGGAAACAGATGAATCGGACGATGACATTCAAGATCACGGTTTCACGGTGGGGTCAGCACAAGCGGTCCAGGATGATGATTCGGTTACCTTTGAACAGGATGAAGGGACGTATGAGAATAGAAGGACGTATGAGAAGGATAGAAGGAAGGAAGGATACGCCGAAGAAAGTCCGCCGTATCCCTCTGATGTGGAGCTAGTAGACGATCAATCAAACGATTCCTAATGGTACCCGGTTTCAGTTTATATGTTGCAT
This sequence comes from Anopheles cruzii, assembly GCF_943734635.1. Taxonomy (NCBI): domain Eukaryota; kingdom Metazoa; phylum Arthropoda; class Insecta; order Diptera; family Culicidae; genus Anopheles; species Anopheles cruzii. The sequence continues at coordinate 14,541,412 of NC_069145.1, forward strand.
CGGTGAACGGATGGACAAGATGCTTTTCTTCTACACTTGAGACGACACACATTGCACTTACCGCTTCACGGTACTACGTTGATGATTCAGGTAAAGGGAACCCACAAGCCGACATGCAATGCAAATTGATCACTCTGGGGGACACAATACAATGTCTATAACAACGTTGCAGTAAAATAAAGGTTTTTAACCCGTATCTTCGTGTCATGGTTTTGGAAAGTTGGTTTATTTTTAAATGCGTTTTTATGAAACTTCATTTTCCAACGACTGTACATGAAATGTTTCATTCGCCTGAGAATGATTTGAAATATATCGCCGGCATCCCCGATTTTGGTTTGAAGCTTCGCTAAAAGAAAGGAGTAGTTCTAAAATTGATTCAAAAGGTACTAAAAGCGGTTTTGCTAGAGGAAAATTTTTATATTTATCTCATTGTAGTATGTTGTTAATATTCGTGCTTTTGTTATCCCTTTTGTTGTTTGCAAGAGGGATAATTCTGTTATATGTGCGAGAGTTTTTCTTCGAAGCATTGTAATTGTTTTCGCAGTAAGATTATCAGTTAATTTGTCTTAGTTCAAGATTACTGTTTGTTACTTATTTCATCTAGTTTATTATTCAATAACTGGAAATTTTATAAAAAGAGTTTTATATCCTGCAAAGGGTAAAAGATCATTTGTAATTTTTTTTATGGTTATAGTTATTATTAGGTCTAATTTACCTGTTCACTAGTTTACCGGATGATGGTGCTCTAGGGTTAATGATGGAAATAACTGTCAATTAATGTGAGATCCGATCCGCCTTTACGAAGGATTTGAAGTCTAATATCGCAACGAATCGCCCATATCGCCATGAAGAGAGAGGCGAAATAAAATTGAACCAAACTTAATGCTAATGCTTCGAATTCCGTCATCTGTAAGCGGTTCCGAAAGGACCTCTTTTTGACGATACCACATTGGGTCAACATCAAGAAGCTTCATTTGGCGCAACATTGTTGCTTGGCCTGCATTTGTTCCAAAATGGTTCCGTTTCTTCATGCAGATTATCAATTATCAATCTCCTGTGCCGGCGACCCTGATGATGATGGGCATCCGACACGCTACGGATTCTATCTCTACGAACAGGTTTACGGCACAATCTATCCACCGACTCCAACCAGCCGCGAGGACTTCGATCTGGACGATTGGATCGTCTAGGTCTACACGACGGGCTCACTCTGCAGTCCAGTTGCGGTGTCGTGTGGACTGGAGGCACCCTGGAAAACCACGGGGCCATATCCGTGGTCAATCTATAGACCTGCCCAGTTTTACAACGTATTTGAGACCAAATTGCCTTCAGGGATTTAGGGCTTTTTTTTTTAGGGCCCAGATCGCCAGCATATCTCGTGGAAAGCAGATTTATACAGACAATCGGAGCATAATTTAGAAACGTATGTACGCGGGGCGCAAACAGAGACACACACACAGAAAACCCCGCCGTCGGTGTGCAGAGAGCGACGGATAAGAAATGGTGACAATAAAAATGGAAACCCAGAAATATCGACGGTCCCTGGATGCCAGGGGGTTAGCCCTTCTGGTCTTTATCGTAACACGCGCCTCAGTGCGCTCATCGCGATACGGTTCCCGTCTGCTTCGAACGGAGGGAGCTCCCAGTGTGGATCGCCCAAAAGTTGATCCCATTTTTACGCGACCACGATCGGAGTGGAGCACCTTCCGTCGTCCATAGCCCGTTCGACGACGCTGGCAGGTTCGAGTTGTCATCGAGTTGTCGCATAAAAACTCCGGACAGAAGATAAGATTCCGATTCCGGTGGACGCAACACTCAGCGACGAGGACACCACGCGATTGCAAATGGTCCCTCGGTCTCGGCCCAGGGTGCAATCGGGCGCATGTTCAAACAATGCCATTAAATCTCGGCCCGTTGGTCTGCCCGTCGGCACTTGCTGGCCGACGATCTATGCTTCGATCGGGGCCGATCTGGGTTAACCGACCAGCAGAGGAGCGCTCCCAACCCGTCTGACCCGTAGAGGTGACAGTAATTGCGTGAGCGCTCGCAATGAAGTCATTTCGAGCGCACCGCACGCGCGACGAGTCCTTGTATTTTTGTGTCCATCCGTGTGTCCAGCCCATCGTTTGGCGCGAGGCGGTGCATATTTTAAACATAAGAAATCTGGTGCAAACGAAGGCTCTACGGCACTTTCGGTGAAGGGCACCATGGCTTTTCGGGGCGCACGATTTGAAGTAATTGATGATTAGCGCAAAACGATGATGTGAAAAGCTTGTCAGTGATAGCAACTTTTTATCTTTAGTAAGTGTCGGGCGGTCGAAACACCGAATGTTTCACTTTTTGGGTGGCTTTTATTGTGGATTTCGGTTTCGGATCGGTATAGTAGTTCGGAATTTTTCGCAAAAGCCCTCGATTCACTCGGTTCGGTGTATGTCTTTATTATTATGGTTGTTGGAGTTGTACACTGATCGGATGGCGCGACCGAATGTCTTAACTTAACATTCTTTTTGATGGAATTAAATGTCCTTTACTTCTTATCGGCGGCTCCGTAGATCCGGTAGATACGCCTGTGTGCGCCAATTTGTCCAAAATGTTTCTTTTTGAGCTCACTTCATATTTTAGTATTATTTTTACTGTTTCGGTTACATTATTTCATTTTTTCTCTGACTCAGTTATTTTGTGTTGAGACGCTGTAACTTTGTTTGCTGAGAAATAGAATATTGGGTCGTCATTATGAATTCGTCGGAATCAAACACGTGCAATTCAAAGCTCAAACAACAAACAGTGAATCAAGCCTCAATTCTTGGTAAGCGATAAACATCGCACGAAATGTGTGCCCATTCGCGCCATTATAATTAATTTCCTGAGAAAAGCCGCCCTTTTATGGATTAAGCACATCGGCAGCATAAAACCCAGCCCAAGCTCACGGGTGCTGCTGCGGCATTCAGTCATCATGCTGTAGTTCTTCTTCGCCGGTTGCGTACCTTGAGCAGCATATGCGCAACTCACTCTTTCGGTCGGATGACTCAAACGCGCGTCGCTGTCAAGTGTGGTTTGACCTTGCGCCTTACGCTGGCTCGGCGCACCCCTAAAACAGGCTCCAGCGACTTGTCAGCCACCTGTCAAGCGCGGAGTCTTACCGTTGAGAGGATGGCGCCTAGCATCGAGCGGAATTCGTCTATCTTCCGGCATAAAAAAAAAACATCTCGCGTATTTCGTCCGAAGTGGAGTTTTAATTTGCGATTCCGCGACCAGAGATAAGCGTGTCGGCGTAATGCTCTTAAGCCACCATAAAAGGACCCAACAACGTCTTCGCGAAGACAGTTGACGTGTAATTAGCATGGATAGGCTATAAACGAACGCTTTCAAATCACCGCAGCTACCGGTTAGCCGGGGAACTGAGTTGAAGTCGTTAGGATGAGTTCGGCTCCTGGTGGCTCCAAGTTTATGAGTGTTTGGGGCGCTCCCAAACGTTAGCGCACCGTCCGAAACTGCTGGCGCGGACCTTTAACGGTAGCCGTGGCCACTATCCGCTACTGTGTGTTGTGGCGTTGGGTGCTGGGTTTCCCCTTTCTCTTCGGCACTTGAGCGGCTCGGACTCCTCCGGCGGGGGTCCTCGACCTACTGCTCACAAGCGCGCCGATGTCACTGGCGCGAGCGTCGTTTGCTACCTTGTTGTGGCCGGAGCCACCTTCAGAAGCCTCCATTCATGTTCCTTCGAGCGCTCAAGAGCACGCGCACGTGAGGGCATGACAGCGGCACGTCCGGAATGGTCCCGGCCCGGGCCCAGTCAGGCTGCCAAATGGCGTGCGCGCCGTCCCAGGAGTTGCGTAGGACTGACGTTGATATGTTTGCTGTTGGCTCGCGTCCGCCGCGCGACAGGAGCGTTTGGTGGTGGAGTGTGTCCCTGTCCGTTGGCCTACAGATGCACACATTTTTGTTGTGCAAAACACACAAACAATCTAGTTCTCCGTTGTCATCGGGCAGGTAAATTGTTTGTTTTCGCAACTCAATTGGGGCGCGCAAACGTCAAGGTGATCAATGGGGGAAAATGGTGGGGCTTCCGGTGGTGTGTTTGTTGGCTTGACTGTACGAAACCGTAGTTTATGAAAAAAAACCGAAATTGAGTAAATTATCACTGAGCTTAACACAGACATGAGTAGATGAAATGATCGGGAACTTCTTGCGAATAATCCGTATGCTACGTTGAACGAATTAAGCAATTAGAGTAATTGTCATGGTTTTGTGATGAGGTGTATTAACATCAATTCATACAGTTGAATGTTGATAATTTATTTAATTTATGTTAAGAGATTCCCACGGTTCGTAACCTCATCCAAAAGCGTACCATCGTTCGGTGATGATGTTATTAGCAAATCGTTATTAAGCGAGCAGTACCCTAATTAAGACGTTACCAAATAAATCACTACGACTTAAGCAAATTTGGCGTCATTTAATTTAATAATTGAACCTCCCTCCCCAGGCACGGAATGAAGACATAATCCTGATGAACCCCAAGAAAACCATTCGTCCCGATTAAGCTGAACGTAAACAGTCGCATCTCGTTGGCCCTCGGACGGCTACAAGCCAAAACAGTTGAGTGGGAAATTCCGGAAACCTCCCCAACGATGGCGCTACGGGAAACCATGGGTGCGGGGGGATCACTTTCCCCACCACTAATGGAACGAGGCCGGCGGCTTTGTGGACACAGTCACATTTTTGTAAGCGTTATTTAAGCGGAAAATTATAATGAATTTTCATCCGCCGGGCGCTCGATCGTCAACATAATATGGCATCATTTGTTCCCCTCTGTGCTCTGCGGCCGGCCGAGCAAGAGGCCCCATGAGAGGGCGGGTTCCGGAGGGGGCGGGTAATTCGTTTGATCGCTGACCGTTCATTATGCAACGCGGGTATGTAATTTAACACGAACACCGGGTTCGCTCGCAGGAAGGAATCACAACCAGTTTGTTTGATAACAGGCCCCCAGAGCGCTGATGATCCTTCGCCGGCTGCGAGATCGTCCGACTTATCATTAGGGGCACGGCGAGAGAGAAGAGCGAAAGAGAGACAGGCGGAGGAGAAGGAAAGTGGCGATCGGTAACGGACGCGTAATGATTGTCATTATGGTTGGCCGATACTTCATTACGGCCGTCCTGCGTCAGCGACACCGAGCATGCTCGGTGGTCAGTGCGCGTGGTCACCATATGCTCTTAATCGAAGCGCTGGAGTGCAGTGAAGGATCTCCTCCGAGTCATTCGGAGTAGCAGCCACGGTGTCAAACCTCGAACGGCGGGTATTTAGTGAGAGTCAACCAACCGCGGTGGCAATGGTATCGATCGTAAACAAGTTCCATTACCCGGTGAGTTACATTTAGCGCACACATCCAGCGATTAAACACCTGATAGGACCCGCTCCCAGATAGCTCAGATCGGACGACCACTAGAAGAGATGAAAATATCGTTAAAGTGACGGCATCGGGAGTTGCACCAGCTTACAACTTGCTGAAGCTACTACGCCTATCGATTCGTTTATCTCCGTAGTGATGGGTCGGGCTTTTAATTTGTTTTCAGCGACGAGTCCGTCCATTACACCAAGCCAAAAGAGGCGAATGAATGAAATTGTGCGAAATAGAGCACCAAATAGTAACCCTGCCAACTTTATGCTGCCCGCAAAAGAACATCTGCGCCTCTTCTTCTTCGGTTCCATGTCTACGGAACCAATATGTGGCCCGGTTTGTCTGCTCTTCCGCGAGAGTCGAAAACCGTATCCGCGACCGTCTTGTCCTGTTTCGAGACAGCGACATGGCCACCGTAATTTTCATCGCAAGCGGGTGTCCCAGACGGCCCCGATTCTGGTGGCCTATTGGAAAACAGGCATCGCTGTGTGTGTGTGTATGTGTGTGTAATGTTTAAGCCGCTGGCTGTAACTGCAGCCTTTCGCCAACTTTCGAAAGCTCCGACATCCGAGCTCGGGACGTGTGCCGCACGACGAAACCGACGACACCTACGCAATCGCGAGCCGTCGGTGCGCCATGTGCCCCTCTGCGACCGGGGTCCTTACGGCGGTGGCGGATGCGCGACGGGGAACCAACACATACACCGGTCGAGCGCGGTCGTCCGGAGCTACAAATTTATGAATGAAAACCTCGAACCACGCTCGGCTTCGAGTTCGCCCGGTCGGGTTGGCGGGTTGGCCTCCTCGCGGATGTCGGAGACAACGTTGACAAATGGCCATATATCTGCATTGCACACGCGCGTGTGTGTGTGTGTGTTTGTATGGGTCCGGGTACCATGGTTTTGGCTGGCTGGGGCGGGTGCCCGTGGAGCGAGTTTGTGAATGGCACAGAATTGAAACGAGCGTAAGGCTGATATCCACCACCACGGGGTACCCGAAACAGAGATTTCAGCATAAATCAATCGGCGTTTGGGGGTTCGTTTCGAGATTGAGGGACGGTAAACAACGTTAGCAGTGATGTGAGTGATATTAAAATATTACAAATTACTTGAGACCATAGAATGGAGTCTCTGTGAAGGGAGCTTGCAAAGAGTTTAATGATACTTTTAGGCAATAAACAAAACAGCCAATGAATCGTTTGAATATGAAATAATAAAACAATATGCTCATTTCCTGTGGTGTTCCACTGCCATTAAAGCCAGCGTCTCGTTTTGCTCGTTTTCATTCAATCATCCGTAAGATGCTATACGAATTTAGATGCTAATGTTTTCTCTCGTGTGGATGACTCATAATCAACCCGCACGGTTGAATCATTCTCACACACATCGGCGAAATGTTTCATGCTGTGCTTTGGGATTTTTTTTATCACACTTTGATTCCACGACGATCTTTTCAACTAAAAACTTTATCGTTCGCCGTTTCTCGTTCGATGTTCGGCGTATGTGCGAGTCAGGAGAATTTCATTCATTAAAATGTTCGAATGATGCCGAGACAGGCGAGTGGTGGAGTGGTGCGGGTATGACCCAACCAGAATGGTGGAGGTCATCGTGATGTTGCCAACGACACGGCTTACCCCGGCAGTATATGATGCTTGCTGAAGAAGATTAACAGCACGGAAAGAGAATTAACGGAGTATCGGGTTGTGTTAGCGGAGACCAAAGAGCTTTAGACCGTACACAGTCGCACAGGGAAAAGTGTTTCAGTTCGACAAGCTCAGTTCGTTATGATTTGCGCTAGAAAAATTAATGAGGGTTTTACTGAGCCAATCATCACATTTCTACTTTGCAATGCGATATTTATTATTCCAATTGTGTAAAATAAATCAGGCAATCATGCCTGATGAAATCATCATCATGTTAACTATTTCAATTGTAAATGGTATTAAGTCATTGAGTAGCAAAGTGAGGCGTAATGAGCCGTCTGCCATAACATAACCATAAGACAACAATGATGAACAACGATACTAAACCAGCAAAATATGCAACGATCTGAGCAGTTCCATTTGTACCTCTTTTACGGATTTAATAATGAGAAACCAATTGATATTTCCGTTCAGTATTCACTTAGACGCCGCTCATGTTTGAAAATTGAAGAGTTAATGATATGACACTTATCGAACTTTTGGTGTATGCTGGCAAACCTTGAACTCCTTCATTATATTTGTCTGCACTTTTTCCGTGTTGAGTGTTCCTAGTTTAGACATTTTTTCCGTTGAAAGCGCAGAGTTCGGGATCCATTTTTTATCGTCTCTTGTGTCCTTTATCGAACAAAAACTGACGATTGAACGGCTTGAAATAGGGAAAAGAAGCCGTTTGTGAGTTTAACTCCGCTCTCGATCGACCATTATGCTGTTACTGGCACGCACTAAAATTTTCGGTCACATCGATGCCGTCGGTGAATGCACTTTATTTCCAGGAATTGGACATTTTGTTTTTTTGTAACCACCGATCCCTCGTTTAACGACCGCGTCAAAGCGTTCAAAGCATGCCATTTCACACGCCCGAAAACTCGATTTAAAGTGCTTGATGTGGAACTACAATATTATTGTTATTGTTACAGCACCGGATTCTGGTACATTCACAATTTTGCGACCCATAAAGTGCAGGGCGAACAGTTCTCGGGAGGGAAAAAAAAGCGAATCGCAGTTTGATGTTCACCTTAAAAGCCATCACTTGGGCAACCCGTTCGGACCGCCAAAAACAACGCGTAGAACAAACAATAAAACGACTTGACAAAGCTCTGCGTTGCGCCACCCTGGGCTGACGGAGGGACATCCGACTCCTCGGGTCCGGCGATCGCCATAAAACCTTGACGGTGTTTCAACGCGTTTTATGATCCTGCTCGGTGGGCAACCGATTGTTTCTTTTACGAGTTTGTTGTACGCCGACAGCCGGCGTAACGTGTAAAGTGAATCATAATGCAGTCCGACGGCACGATAAATGAGCCCCGAACGCCCTTCGGAGTGGCGACAGTCCTTGGCGAATCCGTGGTGCTCCGAAAACGGATTGCAATTGCGGATGATTTACGGACCAGCGGCGGGTCCGGGACCCGTGGCCACGTGGTTCGCGCATCGTTTAACGAACTTCTCTAATGCCGCGGGCACACGCCCCGTCTGCAAGGTGTCATAAGCCGAGGCGTAAGAATAATGGTGTTTCTGGGGAATAATTATTTAAATAAATTCACTGCTCCAAAGATATGGGTCCGCCTGCCTGCCGTTTGCAGCAATCGTAAACTGTGACGTGAGGCTTCACGTGAACCCCCGGGAAGGGTGGATGCTAAAAGAGATTGCCCCTTTTTTGTGCCAAGTGTCAACTTCCTTCGCCTATTAATAGCAGAACCATGGACTGTGGACCGCAGCTCTCCGCCGAGTGAATGTCCTTCGAAGCGTCCTTTATTCCAAAAGGTATTTCTTCGCCAATTTACGACCCGCCGGTGCTGCGTGTGGCGATCGTTTCGATTGGGCTGGCGATCGGCAATTCGAGAGAGATCCTCACGCCGGCGCGAGTCGCCCGCCCGCCATTGACGTAGAGCTTTGCTAATTCAATTCAACTTTATGGCGGCCATAACGCTGATGCCCGGCGACGCCGATGGTTGCGTGCGCTCGCCGCGCACGCCGCGGATTATTGCGCGAGGTTTAATTTAAGTACATTGTCCTGGGGGCGATTTCGCTGCGGTTCAGGGCGCAACGTCGCCGGTCACCGGTCACCGGTACTTTCCGGGCCCCGGTGCCATTCCGTTAGATTTCTGGCCACCGCCGGGGGCGAACTTTTATCGAAGACCGAAGACGCGTCCGCGACATCGACCTGAGGATGCCCGGGCGCAATCGAGCACAACCGCCGCCATCGCCGCCGTCGCCGCCGCCGCCGGTAATTGGATAATGCTCACAGGGGCCGTTTATTAAACTCGATAATTGTGCCGTTTTCATCCGCCAACGGTTCCGGTCCCGGTTCGGAAATCTCCGGGACCTTCCGGGCGTGGAACGATGCCAGATGACAGTCGCTGCCGGAGTGGAGCAACGGCAACGACGGCGACGACGACGGCGACATTACGTGCCTTTCGGTACTCCGACTCCGGTCTCGAAGCCTCGGAAGGCCGAGGAAAAGCGAACCTCCAGGAATGGGGCCCGGCCACAGAATCGCTGCGGAAATCGTACAAGAAACGAATCCCGGAGGCGACCGGCCGTCACTCGGCTACGGTTTTCTTAACTTACGGGCTTTGTCATTTCGCTCCACTCCGGTCCGCGAAAGCTGTAAACATGATTGCAAATTATAACGAGTATCTCACATCTTCATCATCATCATCATCGGCGTCGTCGTCGTCGTCGTCGTCGGGCTGGCGGTACACACATATCGCATTCAGGGACGCCCATTTCCCAACGCACTCGAGGGCCCCCGGAGAGAGTGCGACCGGGACGTTTGCCTCATTTGGGCCCGGGGCCGTGGTTTGGTTCCGCGAAAGGTGGTTCCTTACCACCGGATGCAGGGACCGGACCGCCAGGTTTTGCCGTTAATGTGATTTACTCGGTGAAGCGAGTTTTTAATTAAGCCGAACGAACGAGCGATATGGAACCGCTATGCTCCCAGGGTTGGCTTCCGTTGCGAATCCGCGCTGATTGGCCTAGGGTTATCAGGCAGTTTCAGGGCCTTCCTAGTGGAGTCGGATTACGAGTTAGCAAGTAAGCAGACAAAGTGACAATTCAAGAATTTCTGAAGGGAGCATTGGGTCAAAATGAATCAAGAAGCTCTTCGATGGAATGATGTTCCAGAATTGATAGATGTTCCAGATTCGAGCAATAGATGTTCCAGAATTAATGGACTTCAAAATGCTGACCTCAAATAGTATCCTAAGGAGAGAGCGCCACTATAAAGTTTACTTCTGTTGTCAACTGTGGAAGATCGCAGTCACACGAATGAATCTGGCTCTCAGCGGCTTCCAGTGAGTCAGCCGACTATTAAAAACCGCTTACCTAATAGAAGCGCGCGTGGGCCGTCACACCGGTCCGACAATTAATTCCGACGCGCGAGAATCGGAAGTGTTCGCGCCTGCGCGCATTTAGTCATCCGGCGGGCGCTTCTTAGAAGCGCCCCTGGAGATCAGTGTGAGACCGGAAGTGTCCGATTCCAATGAGACACGCGCGTTCCATAAAACCCAAACAGACACACACACAATAAATCTGGCCGGCCTGACCTCGGACTTGGTGGTTTGACTTTTGACAGTTCGGGACCCGATTAAGAGTCTCGGCCACCCCGGCAGTGTGTTGAGTAATGCTCATTCGGCGAAGTAGTTGAAACAAGACCCTAGCCACTTCCGCTAGGAGTGCCGTTTCTTCTTCGTTCTCTATTTTGGGTCACCGTTTATTCCTCATCTTTGCGAGAAGATGCTCTCGGTCCTCGGCCCTCGGCTCGGGTGGTAAATTTATGAACACCAGCGCCCATAATCGTCAATCAGTGCGGCGGTGGTCCCGCTCGTCTAATCGGCCGCGTCTAGCGATCGGCCACCCGAACGATGTCAATTGAGTCGTGAAGCGCCGGGTCGTCGGGACTTGAGGCCCGCGGATGCAAACGGCGCGCGTACTGTCCGCCTGGCGTGGCTGCTGCGTGTGTCTTATTGGGAAGATGCCTTCGCGATTCGCCGGTCGTTCCATTAAAGAGATCTACGTCGCCCGGCGGCACCGCGTAGCCGTCCGAGTTGAAGAAGCCCACACACACTCCGGGCTGTGCGTTGCGGTGCGGACACAGCGTGCAGATGATTGACGGCACGTGCACACCACAGGACGCCCACAGGACCGGGCTCTTCGCGTAGCAGCATGGGGTTGGCTGGCTGGGCTGCGTCTTCAGCATATTTCTTCTCTGCCCATCGGCCATCATCATTTCGTTTCTCTCTCTCTCTCACACTTTCGGGATTCATTCACCACGAGCGCCCGAAGAGGATTCGCGTCCGGATCGCGCCCTGAGCGCGATCGATCGGCGAACCGGGCCACGCGTATCGAATCCAATTTGGGCGAGAAGTGTGTTTTAATTGGATCCATAATTTAATGTGTCCACGCCGCCGCCCGTCAGCGATCGGGCGGCCTATCGATCGAGTCACGAGCCCCCATTCCAGCCCACCAGGTCGCTGTGACGAATCGAAGAACTCGGCCGCCCTGCAACGGTAGCTCGGGAGCTCATAACTCGCGCGCTGTCTGTGGGATGCTAATTTCGAGGCCGCTGCATTTTAGAACACTGCGGGTGCGGTGGAGTGCCTTGAGGGGGTGACCCAGCGCCCAGGTTCGAAACTGCCCTGTGTGTGTTTTTTGGCGACCTCCGGGCGCCCTCGGGACACCCGGTTATGGCCGCGGTGGCCCGCGGTGGCTGGCTGCGACTAAAATTAATTACAACAATATGTTTTTATTATTTTTGGGTAACTCGAAACGGGGCTGGTGGTGGAAAAGAAGGGACAAGGAAGGGGCTGTCGGCCATCACGCATCCTCACAAATGACCCGGTGGCCCGTGCCGTAAGCGCACAAAGCAATGTCCCAAAAACAAAAAGACTCCGCTACAGGCTCGGAGTTTTATTAGCATTATAAATAGATCCTCCGAGCGTGGGATGGGCCTGGTTTTGAGTGCACCGCTCCGTTCGCGTCGCCGGAACGTGACAATGTTTTCTTTTTCGTTGCACTTTTTTGCTTCTTCGGCTGCTGCACAACATTTACTAACTCAGCCCGCGAATCGCGCGGTCGCAGCCAGGTGGTTGGCTGCGCGAGTTCGCTCCACGGAATAATGCAACAGGAAATGACACGCTGCCGCGCTGCGGCTGCCGGCCGGCCGAGGGTGGCCTTCGAAAGGAGGGGCCTCCCCAATGCGCGGGGCGTAGGACATAATAATAATTTTTTGACACACCTTTATTGTGTTTCTCAACACCCGCCACGGCTCCACGGGAACGTTCGGGTTGCGCTCTGTGCCTCTCGGTCTCTCTGCCTGTCTCTCTGTGGGGCCACCCCAACACAGTATTGCGGTTGCGGTTCTCGGCGGCAGGATGCTGGGGCTGGGCTTCTTGTTGGCTTGTCAGAAACGCGTGAAACGTCGTGTGCTCGAGCGCGTGTCGTGATTTTTCTTCCAATTTTTTCTTTATTTTGGGTTGGTTCGCCGCGACGGAGAGTCAGCAGCCGACTTCGACAGGCGGCCGGCGCCGATTCCGCGAGTGACTCCGCGAGCGAGTTGCCTTTTGGGTTAATATTTATCACTCACTTGGCACTAGGTGGCGCGCCCTGTGCAGGCGCGCAATCGCCGGGGTTATCGCCGCTTGCCGAGTGTGTGATCATGATCATGAATATTATCTGACGCAGCCGCATCGAAGGTTGAGCGTGCGTCGTCGTATCGCTCGATCGGAGTGTTTGTGTGTCACAATGTCGGACACCGTGGTGGTTTTTTTTAACTTAAATGATACGAATTATGTGCCGATTTCGTGTGAAAACATTTGTATTGTTTAACCTTTGAATGGCTCGGGCTCAGGTTCGTAGATCATCCGGCTCCGCTGCACCGTTTTCTATCGGTTTCTATGCGATAGACGTTAGTTCGAACGCGGAAAGTGCATCAACTTGCGATAAGTTGGTGTTTGATACGGCTCTGTCCGTTCTAATCGTAATAAAAAAAACAATCTTTGAATGGAGCCTTGTAGATGTAAGTCAAGGTATACCCAAGACGAATGAGGTGGAGTTTTATCACTTTATCATTCTCAATTTCTTTGCTCGAATTTAATTTGGCACAGATTCAATTTATCTAAACCAATGAAACCAATTTATTTATCAATGATGTATACGTTTTTCCTTTATGTAATGCAATTCTCGCGCAATATTTCCGTTGATGATGCTAACATCCATCAGTCTGCAAAAGTAAAGTAATCTGGTAGTTTAGCTTTGGCAAGGGCATTTGAAAAAGCAGTTGATCATTTGCTAATGGAAGCTTATGGCCAACATACTCCAGCCACTAATAATCCTTTAACATCAGCCACAGTCAATCAGTTACTAATAATCCTTAATTAAATGCTCAAAAGCGTTGTTAAATTGAAACAGTTGACAAATGTAGCATAGCACTTCGCTTAATAATAGTGATTCTCTAGGGATTTATGGCTGTGTCAAATAAAGTTGGTCTTTAGCTGTATTTGGTCTTCAAATGTAGTAGGCTTAGCAAAAGCTGTGGCGTTACTGATTTGATTGATTGTTTACTGGTCCAATCAATTCGTTGATTTGCCCCGATCAACCTTGATTTGCTAACGCACTTTTATTGGAACCACATTTATTAAGGTCCCCCTGGGGTGTTAATATACATATTTACATACTTTAATGTTGTAGCTCAATTTTCTCGCACACACGGCAGAGGAATGCCATTCCATTTGAAGCTTATGCTTCCTGGACTTCATGAATGGTTCGGCCGCAGAGGTGACGGTCACTATCTGGCTGAATGAATCAAACCACCCATTCAACGGACCCACTTGCTGACTTGCAGAAAAAGTGCTGACCGCGGCTGACCGACCGAATGCCGCTACTGCCGCCCGCCGAATCAACCGATGTTTCGCTCAATTACTGTCAAACAATGTTTGGCGCGAAATATGAGGCAGCAAATCGATGAGACGTGCTTTGCTTCGTGCGGCCGCGCACGCTACGGCCCCCTAATGGATCGGTGGTCAACCCGTTTGACACCGAACTGCCAAACCATGCCAAACCCCTGACGTGAGGAAGGGCCCGCCAACCCGCCTCGGGTGGGTTTAGAATTCATCGGCGTGACACCTTCACGACGATCCTCGTCGATCGCTGACGGGCCCGGGATTAGGTAGCATGATTAATGAAGTAGCGCATTGTGTTTGGTGGTGAAGTGAGCTCCGTTGGCTGCGAGTGGACCGGTACTCGGCAGCCATAGCGTGCAGCACGGCGTTCGTGAAGGATGTGACGGTCAGCTCCAGAGTGGTTGACTGCGAGGTTCGTCGCTTATGATTGAAGTCTTTTGTACGGCGCTCGCTTTTTGCTCCGGAGTCTGATTGCGAAGCGGTTTTGGGACCTTTTAGACACCGTTTGCGACGCGTGTTAGAGCGGCATGAGGTGACCCCAAAAGGGCGGGATTGCTTCCCCGCGGGCCAGCCCCCCGCGTTTCAACGAACGGGGCGGGACGGGGACATTTTTTTTGTTGTGCTCCGTGCGCTTCGTGCGCTAATAACATAAATAAGCGACCGGAAATGACACGTACACCCGAGCTCGTTTTTCTTTCGCCCTGTGCCACGTCAACCTGAGTGGCTCGCTGTGCTGAGTTTTTTGCTTCTTCTGCGCTCCATCCCCGCGCGATGATTGCCGATTGCGCGTACCGCACCGCGCCACCGGGCAACCGGCTATCGTTAGGTATCGTCTCTCGTGGCGCGAGTTTGTTCTTTTATTCTTTCTTTTGCTTGGCTTCGGTAAGATTTATTGTAATTATATGCAAGACGAAGGACAATTAACTTTTTTCTTCCCTCGCTGCACTCTCTGCGCCACCTTTCTCGTTTTCATCTTCGCGAACGGGCAAAATTGTGGCCGGCGGTGTGGCGTTTGGCTGGATCGCTGGAACCCCACCGGGGACCCGGCCCGGCCGGTCCCCAACATGACTCGACACTGTGCGCCAGATGTGCACGATCGTGTCGCGGGTTTTCTGTTATGAGCTTCGTACTTTTGCCTGGTCCATTGCCGGATTCTAATGCACGAAACGAAGCAACGAAACGGCGCAGTTGATCGACGAATGATCGATGCACGCGATGCGATCCGGATCGCACCGGGCATCGCTGCATTTGCATCAAAAAGATGAAATCATCTTCTCGCACTGCGCCCATCAATTGGTTCACTGAGGGAAGACAATTTATTGATTCATTTACCGAAGGCGAAACAGAACTAGTGCTGGAGGCGCTGTTGTTAATAATATGTTGGCATTTATTGCTACGCAATTATGTTTCATAAAATCCACTTCCTCAAAAACGGGGGCCCGTTAAATGTTTAATGTTTCGTTACGGTTCACCGGGCAACTGGAAGCAACAACAAAGCCAGCAGCTCCTCATGTGGCCATTTTTCTCACGCACATTAACATACACCGTTCAAATCAAAGGCCCCCACACCCACCCGGTGGACACCGGTCTTAACCTCGTTTGACGACCGAGCGCCTTGGCGACAGCCGGACGGGTGATTTCAATGCTGCACTCGTCGTCGACGACGCCGACGACTCGCCGCGCGTCCGTTTCGGCCAGTGCCATTTAAAACAATTCCCATGACCAAACCGTGGCCACGGCGCGAGGTAAATAGGCTTTACTTTACACCCCGCAAATGAGGGACGTCTTAAAACGAAAAGCGTAACCAATGCACTGCCGCCGGTGGAGCTGCTGTGTCAAGCATGATCGCCCTTCGGGGCGGGTGGAGTGCACTTGGCCGCAGCCTGCCGTCGTGTGCATCTCGAAGGTGCGGCCCCAGGCCCCAGGCAAAGGCAGACGGGTGCAGGAAGCACAAATTCGGCATCCCGGAAAACAAGAACTGAAGGGGAAAACAAACAGAATCTTGCCCCGGGGTTTTTGGAGCCTCCATCCGAAATGACACTTGACGGCGGCGGCGGCGGCTCGCCGGTGCAGTGAATGTTGGAGGACGCCGAGTCGGTTTTGGAAGTGGGGCCGACCAAAAGCACCGTTCGGGAAGGAAGTAGCTAACGGAGAGAGAGAGAGAGAGAGAGAAAGAGAGAGAGAGAGAGAGAGAGAGAGAAAGAAACAGTTATTGTTGATAGTTTCCCAAGCTGTTTACATCATCGCTAATAGGTCACTTCCGCGACGCTCCTCGCTGGCCTGGGTTGTGTCTTCGAGTAATGTTTAGCCTTTTCTTGACTTGAGCAGCATACATTATGCTGCGCTTTATATCGATTTACTCTTCTGCTCTATTTTCCATTCGCTTCGAATTTCTTAAGCACTGTTCTGTTTCGTTCTACTTTTTCATTCCTTTTATCCTTATCGATCCTTTGTAATTTTTTCTTTCTCTTGTTTCCATATTCAGATAAAAAAGTATTAAGAAAATTATTTTTTTATCAAATAAACTTATTTTTTTTATTTAAGTTGTCTACTTCTACAACGTACAAAGGATTTCTATTGCTTTAAGTCATGGGTTTCGTCATTATTAACCTTTTTTTGCAGTGAGTCGATGAACATGTTTCCTTATTATGTTTCTTATCCACTATCATCACTCTTCTTTACTGTTTGTTTTTAAATCATCCTTATCGCTCATAATTTTTTTCAAATATTTTGTTAAGATAAGGCTCATATCACCAAACTTTTGGTCATCGTCCTCGCACTGTGTGCACCGCCGCAAGCCGAAGCCGCGGCCCGTAAGGGTCCGACAGGTTAATTTACATTCTCCTCCGGTAAAGTGGCCGGACCTCACCGGACCGCGCACCGATCGGCGACCGTCGGTTTGCCGGGACAATCTTGACGAACCTTCCGGGGCGCTCGGTCCGTTCCGTTCCTTTCCAATCACTCGAATCGCTGCGGGCTCATCTCCGAGCGGCCCGCCGTCGGCCCTCGCTCAGCCGGTTTAAATTATGCGCGCGCGCACATGAGTAATTTCGAAATTTATTGGTATAATTTAAATTTTCAATTGTTCTATGGATGGCCATTAATCATTGTCAATTGCATCATTAGAAACACTGGCGCTCTGGGCCGGTGCTCTTTTAACGCCGCCCGATCCGCCTGGAAGCCATCGTCGTCGTCGTCCTCGTCGAGAGCCGTTTGACCTCTGACTTGGGACTGTCCGGGGCCGCGCGCGGTCGGCCGCCGCCGAGGCGATTAGCGGGACAAGTCGATGACAGGGACGGAGCCCGTGATTGGTGGGACGGGGAGGGGGTCAGAGGATGTTCCGACGCCAAACGGCACACTCCAACGACCCAGAAGCGTGGGACTTCGCAGAAGCAGCGCCTTTTGAGCTGCCGAGTGTTGCGCTGCTGCTGCTCTCGAACTGTCCTCGTACCGCGTTTGGCGAAGTAGCCACCCCTGGCCGTGTTTTTTGGGTGTGGAGCGTGTGAACCTCGCTCCCTTTTCACTTCTTCTCCTTCCCTCGCTCACTGGCCGTTCCGCTCGATCACCCGGGTCTGGCGGGCGATCGGTGAGTTGCGATGTCAAGTGGAGCTGCGCGTCGCCTGTCGAAAAATTGATTATGGTAATGTTATGTGAGAAACGGAGAAGCTTCCGAGAGCGGTGCCGAAGCATAACAATGCCACTGAAAGGCCGGCCACTCGAGTGGGCTGCGGTTCGGCAGCGGGTTTTGCAAGTGCGCTTGAAATTTATCTGATTGGCCTTTTAATTTTGGTCAATCTTTTGAACCGACTCCTTGAGCGATGGATGTCGCAGTGAGTGAGCGAGAAGGAAGCGAGAGAGCATGCCGTGCCGAGTGTCGGTTATCCTTGCCGCCAAAGGAAGATGGTGGCAAATTAAACGTTGTCGGACATGGTTGTCTACAAACGGCACTTGCTACTCGCCGGCAGACGGCCCTGGTGAGTAGCGATTTTCCTGCTGCACCTTGTAACTGCGCCCTTGCAACTGTACAGCGGATGTGCTGCAATCGGTGCCGCTTGCCGCATCGTTCGACGCCCTGGGACAGGTGTTTTCGCGGCGATGAGAGGTCCACGGTTTGCCCACTTGAGCCTGGGTGTCTTGTGTCGGGTCTTTTTTACACGCCTGCAACCCGGACTTGGAACGGGTGTTTTCACTGGGCGTTGAGCGATGTCACCGTTGCCTAGCCCTCACCGAGTGCGGGGAATCCGTATAAGGCAAAGAATGGCACGGCGATGTTCTGCGGAAAATGCATCGTGACTGCGCGCTGCGAGCTCTCCGACGAACATGTTGTGTGGATCTTTTTTTACGAGAAAGTCGAATGAAGAATATGGACTTTTTACTCACTTCAAATTACATAGATAACGACGACAAAAAAACTATAAAAATGTCGTGTACGCTGAAACCGAGTGCAATTTAATTTAAAATTAACAAAAGAATTTTCTGATTGGGCAACGAATAAGGAATTTCTTATGTTCTGTTTCTTAAACTGTCACCGTTTTTTGTTCGATTGAGGCATTCGATGAGCATAACATGATAAACACAAGCTTACCGAAAGATAAAAGTACTACAATAATATTTAATCGACAATCGTTGTACCTAATCAATATTAAGAAACAATCTAATCAAACTTCAGGTTTATCGGCGAGAAGGTTAAATTCAATGATCAAACTTGCAATTTGCCATCCAACAATCTCCTATCGATAGTTGAGAAAGTATTTAAGAAATTGGTTGACAAATCGGTTTCAATTTATCGAATTTCAATTAGTATTTTATCGCACTGTTAATGCTATTTCATCCCAATTTTTCATAAATATTTTACGATTACGATCAAACACCCTTGGCCACCAGCGTCAGCTCGAAGTTGCATAAATTTAGAGAAATATTTGAAATATTCGATGGCTGATAAACTAAATTTACCATTTACATAATGCTGTCCGTTTTACTGGTTATCACCAAATAATCAGCGTCCAGTATGAGGAACGTCAAAATGCCAAACAAGTCCAAGTCCGACCGGCGCGGTTCCGCTCGTATCGCGGCATATCTTAATCGCGCCCATATGTAGCTCCAATTCAACGCTCCAACCAGCTCCAGCGCTGCGTTCGAACCGCAGCCGGCTGCAACACACCCGGGCACGATCATTCCGGGCCGATAAGCCAAGCCGATGATCGTCGTCTTCGAGCGTTCGAAGTTTCGCGGCAACCGTCCGCGCGTGAGAAGGAGAAAATCCAATCTGCGCACTCCACGCAGAATCGCATTGCATCCACTTGCGGTCCTTTTCGCCGGCCAGTATGCCGGTGGCCTATGGACCAATGGTGGAGGCGACCATCCCGGGGCGCACGGGTACCGGCTCACCGCGGGACGTTATCGAGGTCGTGACCCGGGCAGTGCGCGATGAGTGCGCGCGCTACCGGGCGGACATTATTTTACAAGAAAATATTGTCAAAGCTGTCAGCGAAGCGACCGTTTCTTATTTATTTATTTATTTACATACTTTGCATAATTATGTACGTTATCGGGCTGCCCGTTCAGGCCCCGTTCCTTGGACCCCGGGGACCGGGCGTTTGTGTGTTTGGGTTTCCTTGAGCCGCATCTTCATTCGGAAGGCACAGCGGACGAGAGAGTTTATTGAGAAGTTCGACTCCGACTGCGTCCGGCTTCAGTTCTGCTGCCCCCGAACTGCTTCCCCGAAAACCTCCGTGGGGTCATGTTTTTCCAGCGACTTATCGCTGAACGAGCTCCGCGCCGCGTTCGGTCCGTGTCCGTACGGAGTGTTTCGGGACCGATCGAAGGTCAGATTGCTGGCAGGAAGGTTGGCCGCCGCCCGGGCCACCAACAGGGCCGGGCCGCAAGATGCTGTCCCCCGCCAGAAATCTGCATCCCTCGCTCTGCGCAACACGGCGCGTATGAGTAACGTGTTCTCGTCCTCGACACGGGGGGCTACCCGTTGCGTGCTCTCTCTCTCTGGCTCTCTGTTTGACTCGCGGATCGGACGGTCTTCGATGTGGAAATTTATGCTGGCACCCATCGTTGGTCCAGCCGGCCAACGTTGGGCCTAGCGTTTGTTTTGTAAAAAATGATGTTTTATCACGATTTCAATTCCACGAAAGCTAATTGATAATTGCACGTTTGACAAATTGAGCCGATCCGCTCGACGGCGAGAAAGGTGGCCCCCTCCGGACGGTAGACGGGCGATGTGTTTTGATGGGGAACTGATGCCCAGAGTCGTCCCAACAGGGACGGCGGTCAGTGTTTGGTTGAGTTATGGTGTGAAGCATACCTGACTGACCGTATGCCGTCGAAAGGGGCCAACTTATGCCCGCAGGACGATGATTTTTTAACATTGACCCGCGAGAGTACAAGCGAGCATATGTGGCTGTGGGTCGCAGGCACTTTGGCTGGTGATTTCAGGCGATCAGTAACATAATTTAGCATACACATAAAATATGCTAATGATATGTCTAAAAATGTAGTCTCACTTTCTGCAAATTTTTTTCCTATATTCAGCTTACGGTTCTTATTCCAAATTATGAGTGCTACACATTTTGTCTTGCTTTGTATTATTTATGCTTTTTTGTTCAATTCTGAAGCAAACTCTGTATCGTATACGTACAATTATCACAAGGACTAATTTTATTCTAAATTAATAATAGAAACAATCATACCAATTACTTAATGATCGGTATTTAGTACTGACACGATGATCTCCGTTATTCCATAAATCAAATACTGTTTGATAAATTATCTTATGTTCCTAAAATCAACATAAGATAGGTAGTGTGTCAGCATAAAAGTCATAGATTTCTAAGACGTCGCGACTTCATGTACCAAACTAATGTTGCTGTCCAATAGTGTTTGCTGGGATCGCCCCGAGGCTCCAAACTATATCAACTTCCCAGCGTCACATCAGCGATCGCAGCTCAACGTCTTTCTGCTGCGCAGCCGAGCTGGGCCTGGGCTGAGACAAATGAAGCTCTGCCTGAGCCGGACGGGGCCGATCGCCAACCGTGCCCGGTCGCGATCGTTCGGTGATGAGAATCTTGAGGCAGCGTTTCGTGGCGCAATCTGTCATGCTGGGAGGGAAGAACACGAGGCAGTAAGCGGGAACATAACCGATCGAAGCAACACACGCGCGCGCAATGGTGGGTGAATTATTTGCTTTGCTCCGGCTCTCCGTTCGCCCGTTTCGAGAATCACTTTATTAGCGTCTCGAGGGGGTCGATTATGGTCGGCGTAATGGGGCACCCACCTCACCCCCGCCCTGGTGTGTGTTCTTCGCTGGGCAGCAACAATGGACCGGCCGGTCAAATGGTCATCATCATTTCCGCAAACAACGCGAGCGCCAAACGCCGTGCAGCTAACTCATAATTCTCGCAAACACCGTCCCGCGACGGTGGATCCTTGCGGTTCCCAAACTCCAAGTGCCCAAGATAGGAAGGAGGTAAAGACGAGGAAGAGGAAGCAGAAGATCGCTGTCTCGCATGCGCCAGCCATCACATCGATCCACTTTTCGCCTGGAGCCATGAAATCGGAATCGGATATGACATATGACCTTATCGCCCTCTTCTTGTGGCGCGCCACAATGGCGGGCGGGCGGCCCGCGCGCGTGTGTGTGTGTGTGCCACGATCGTATGTTGTGCCAGCCCGCAGCCACCCGCCACGGACCTGGCCACGTATGGGCCACGCCGCTCGCCTCCACCCGCGTCGGAGGGCCGTGAAGTGATTTTTCAATATCACACAAGCTCCGGGGCCTTCTTTGGGTTGCTGCAGCATCCTTCGGTCGGGTTTTTGGCGACCGAGGGGCATCATTTAATGAAAATGATTCCCCGGCACCGTTTGCGAGGCACGCATCAAGACCGTGCCGGGGCCGACCCGTCCGAGCACCGTCGGGTGGACAGTGTGCAAGTTGTTGCGATTGTTTTAGTATAATACCAAAACACTTGACAGTAAAACAGTATAACAACCACAACACAAAAAGAAGTTGTTGTTGAGAAAAAGCCTTTTAAACGATTTGTTGATTTACATTTTATACCACCGAATACACTTTGTAAGACTTTATTACAGTCTCATTGTGTGTATTCGATATGCATCATTTAATGAATGTTCTGTCGATCGCTTAATATTGTTATATATTTACATACGTCTTCTCGATATTTTTGTTATTTTTTTCTTGTCTATTACTTCTTATAGAGGGCGAGACTAGTTTGAAATTTGAAAGGAATCTCATCTTTCATTATTTCTAATTCTTATTTCAGAAGACGCCATTAATCAAAACAGTCTTCGTACATTGTTAACAGATTGTTATCAAAAAATTTACCGACTTTGTCGATTTTGTCCAGCTCAACAGCCTATTGTTCACCGGTCCGTGCCGTGGCAAGGAACGAAGGCCACATGGCCACAGCTCATCGTCCACCGTCGATGTCCCGATAATGCTATCCTCCACATCCGGCGGCCGGCTGCCACGACAACCGCGACGACGACGGCGGCGGCCCGGAAGATCATATGTGTAATTATATAACATTTATTTTTCGCGCATTATCCCTTTGGCCCGCTCGTGGTGCACATTTGTTTGCTCATCAATCCATCACGATTTCGCGATTGCACCGCGAGTACATTATGCGCTTATGTCGGACCGTGGCCGGGACGTGGCCGGGCCGGAGTGTAGAAAATCGCGAGTGCTAGTAAATGATCCCCATTAACCATTAACCAGTCCGTTGCAGTTTCGGTTTCGTCTAAACAAACATTCGCGTTTCGGGAGGGATGCTGCCGGAAAAATCCGGACACAGAGATTTCTGACGCGCTTTATGATGCTATGGGGCTAATGGCCAGCGAGCGAACGTGGTGAGTTTGGGTGATGGGAATGTTGTAAAAATAAAATTTATTGACGCCGACGGCGGTCGGCGTCCAGACGTTAGTGGGGGCTAGTGATGAAGCGTGTGAAAAGGCGTGAAATTAGATTCAAAATGCCGTAAACAAACAAACCATTAGCCGGGATAATGAAAGGCTTTGAGCGTGCACGCGCTCGCGCTTGCGATGGGTCAAACAAGTAATTGGCACGTCGCGAAAATGGTACGCACGCCATCGTGCAGTATGTGCATTCGTGTACGCTCCGAAAGTGGGTGATGGACGATCGCAAAAAGCTCTGACGCTGCGAAGAATCATTCAAACGGAATCGTTACTAACTTAATTCTAATGTTTGTCGTGCGATCAAAAAGAAAAGTTAAAGTCGATTGAATAAGTGACTTTCAAGTAAGTATTTTCTGTGCGCATTGTGGTTAGAGACTTCGATTTATTGGCGGCAATTTCTATGAGGAAACCGTCAGTTTGAAACCGAACAGTGCATGAATTTCAGTTAAGTTGTTGCTTAATACGGCTCTAGCCGTTCTGATAATAAAAATAAATAAACACATTATGAAAAGATCGCCAAGCCGTAAGTCGGCAGTATCAAGGACAGCATTAAGAGTGGTCTTAATGTTGTCACAAGTCTTTAAGATACATAAATTGAAGCCTTCTTTTGCCAGCGAAACCAGAAGTATTTCCCACGGATAGCTTACCGGACGAGAACTAACAACCTATCGTGTGAATGTTTCTACCGTTTATTGGGTAGTCGCATAGAGATTTACATTCAAATTAGGGAGCTTTAAAACCACATCAATCATACTAGCAGAACAGAGCTGCGATCGGTGAATTCACGCTACAAACAATAGCGACAAATTATGTCCATATGAGCCATTGGTAGCCGATCAACCTCACGAACGGCACACACCGAAAGCACATAAATAACACAGCCAACGATGACCATTCGGTTGAAGGAGCACACACCAGCCGAAGAAACCTGACCAATATACTTTCGGGACACACACCCTCCCGATTACCAGCACCGCGCTCGCACACCGAACCATTATATCAACCGGAAACTGTTGTCAAATCAAATTACAATATTTTATGTGCCTGATATGCTCCGGCCAGCCACTCTCGATCGTGGTCCCAAACTCCAAACGATGGCGACGACGACGATGACGATGATGGCGAGATGTGGGGAATAAATGGAACTAAGCGTGCGAAAGCGTATAACGTATGTCCATGCTCGGAACCCGGCGTGGGGATAAAAGTGTGAACAAAAGTCACAACATTCCGCACGGCGATCTGACCACGTTGGCTGAGTCTCGGCTTTTTTATGTCAATGCATTATAAATGAATTCGTACGCCGTACGCTCGCCGGATCGATATGGTGGCCGGGTTGAAAAATGGCAACCGCCAGCGGGGTTCGTCGCTTTTGTAGCTCGAGTCTTTCGTTTCGTCTGCCGTGAGTCAGCGCGGTTTTGGGTGCCGGCAAGATCGATCAGCGTGATTCTGAGTCCATTACTGCGTGATCTTACGCTGGGCGCGCGAGAATCTTAATCATTAAGATCTTCAACACCTCTTCAACATCGCGTATCGCTGATCGGTGATCTTGATGGGAGCTCTACGATGGGCTTTACGCTGGGCGTGGTTGGCGTACGCTCCCGGCAGTCTCGCTCGCTGGCTTCCTGTTTCAGCCGCGCCGGGGGCGACTACCGCGCAACCGAAAGTGCGGTGTAACGTTTCCAATTAGGCTGGATGCATTCAGGGCTGCAGTTTGCAGCGTTCGATCGCTCGAAAGAGGGAGGTTCCGATCGGCGCTCTGCAGGCGGCTAAGCGTTCGGTGCCGTTCGATTTACGGTCGCCGAAGATCACGCCCGATCCGGCAGATCCGTATCTCCGATCGGCCGGGAATGTGTTACATTTCTCGGGCGTCCTTCACGGCCGCAGACCGAACAAGCGCGCTCGATTAGCGCTGCGCCGGGATAAAGATCTTAAAATACTCATTAGGAAATCAATCAATCAATTATCGCAATTATGATATTTCAACAAACGGGGCCCCCAAATGAATAATTACCTGTCTTGCGGTGCCTCGCGCTAGAGAGAGAGAGAGAGCGGACGAGCACCAAACCTTATTGCCGGGTCCTGCGGAGTTGGGCCTGCCCCTGAGGGGTTCGTACCGTTCTGTCTGGCCGGTTTGATGCGCGAGTCTAATGGACTTGTTCCCGGGGCTCGTTCCGAGCTCGTCAGTTCCCACATCCCATACGCCCGGGGTTTCGTTTCGCTTCCCGAATCCGCCTCCCGAAAACAGGGAGGCGAGTAAACATCATCCCAAACCCGAACCGCCCCAATCGTGGCGAGGGGGGTTTTGTTTTAGCCGCCTCAGTCACCGAACGTTGGTCAGGTGCGGAATGGTGTCGGTCGTGGAACGGCCTTCGGGCTACAAACCGCGAGCCCCGGTCGAGTGACACTCCCCGTGACGGGATTTGATTTGGGTTACTCGACGTCGTCGTCGCGGTCCCCGTGGCCGCCGATCCGGTTTGGTTGAGGGATCAGGGCGGGCCGGCGGGCCGGCGGCGGCAGGCGGGAAAACAGTTAAACCTATCGCCAACTGGTTAACGTTTGGCCGGCCGATGGCCAAACGATGATGATGATGATGGTTCTTCAGGTTCGACCGCCACAGGGACGCTAATTAGCGCACCGTGAAGGATCGTTTTGAAAGGCATCAATCATCGTTTTGGGAGTCTTCTCGTAGGGACGGCGAGAGACGTGCTGCCCGTGGCCATTTTCGGTCGTGATTTCACACCGGCGACCCGTCCGCGTCTGCGCGAGGTGAGCAAACGTAACGCCGACGCCGCCACTGCGCCCGTCGCTTCCGTCACTCCGTCGGGCGGGCGTTGGATTGATGAAAAATTTTAATTAATTTCCACGGCCACGCCGCCCGTTCCGCAGTTCCGGGGAGTGGATCGCCCCGGGAGAGGCTGGATTACACGCTAGACACGAACATTAGAAAGCTTTATCGGAAACCGAACGTATGCCCGTGCGGGTTTACATTGAGCTTATCGAGCGTGGAGGCACTGTGGCTCGGACCCGTAACCGGCTCCGATAATCGGCTCGTTTCTATCGATCGTTACATTACAAGCAATTAGCTGGTGGGAATTGAACCGGTGGACGGGAGTTAGAATAATTTGGATGACCGTGGTCGGTTGCAATTGATCGGTGATCGGTTTTCCAATTGGTTTAGTCTGGAGCGTGCAGAAGGACTCTTATAGTATGGAGTGCAGATTGCATAAGCCACAAATTAAAATATCGCACTCTGAAATATGTATTAACAGCTTTCACAACTCATAGAAGTCGATTGTTACTCTTATTATAATTCGAAATATTACATTGAACTCAGTTTGCCTACATTTAGGCGCATTTATTTACACACGGAACAACTAAATTGATTCAAAATTCGGAACCTAAAAGCTTTCTCGGGAGCTTTACATTGCTTTCGAACTTTCCTTCATTGGAGGAAATATGGAGTTAGAAATGGTCATGCGATCCTGTTACTCTGCTACAATTTTGAGTAATTGGAGGCACACTAATCTAAGAGCGACTTTCAGCGAATCTCTAAATTGTTTCCTAAACCGTTTCGAATTAAATTGACCATGAATGAAACAATCACTAATGCTACTGATCAGTTTTAAACACCTTCCTGATATGACAACACGTTGCATAAATGCGTGGTGCGCTGCAAACCCGTCAAATCATCACTCTGGCACTCCGGAATGCGATGAATGCATTCTCCGTCCGCACATTAATCGGGGGCAGACGACAGGAAACAGCGAAAGGCCCTCTCAAAAACAATGTATCCTAATCTGGCATCGGAATCGGAACGGAGTGTCCCCCAGCCGTCCCGGTCCGGAAGGCTGCACAATAAATCATCCCTGCAAAGGTAGCTGGTAGCTCAGTCCGCATGCGTGCAGTTTTGTAGCCCCAACTTGGCTGTTGGTGCCAGGTTGATGCATTTTGCTACCGCCACCGATCCTTGGGGACTCATCTCCCGATCGTTCCGAGGTCGACCGGGCGCAGTCGTAATCATTAACTGTGCCCCCGGGCACACGTAATGACAACTTTGTAGCTTCGTTTGTAAAATCTATCAACCTGTCAATATTCATAACGAACTGTTCAATCTTCGCCGCGGCCGCCAGATGGCATCGATGGTGGACAGGTTTCTGCTGGAGTCTGTGACCGTCGATATCTGTCCACCAAAAACCCCGCCAGCAGGACCGAGGTAAGGCTGGAGCACAGATGATCATCGCGTCGCGCGCGGCCCTTAAGATGGATTACCCACAGGCTGCCGCGGAATGCGCGTCGGAGAAATGCAGATGAAAACAAATTTCGTTGCATTTCGTGCCGTCGGATCGTTTGGATCCCGGGGGATCCCGAGGTGAGCCCGTTTGGTGGCTCCGATGCTCCAGAGCGTCTTAATAGCACGGGACATGCGCTTCGACTGTCAATTGCTTTTCACTGCGTGGACACGTGGAACCTGGGCCGGTCTGGTTCGCGTGGTGTTGGAACAGGTTTCGGTGCGCCGGTCGGATGTAAATTAAGAGCACGGGAGACGAGATGGAGAGGCGAATGTTAACAGCCGTCATAAAAATGTGACACTCGAGAGTGTCGGGGCGAGAGCCGGGCGCAGTTAACGGCCGACCGAGGTTATTTATTATTAAAATATGCATAAACGGTTCCCGCAATGCGTTATTGAATGTTATCCGTAGTAAAGATGGTTGGATGTTGTTCTGTTTCCAAAAGAAGATATTTTGATCATTTCGAAACGGTTAACGCGAATAGAGAAGCAGGAAGTGGTTAAAATATTTATGCTTATTATTGCTTCTTGCCTCTACTCAATGCTACTTTTGCTTCTGGCCTCATACAGTCGACCGATACGCATCAGATTTAAATCATGTTAAATTTAACGTTTATTTGCCATAATCCTGGCGTTTATTGGTCATAATTTGTTGTAATGTCATAAACCGTTTTCGTCTTTAAAAGAACTCCTGTTACTCACAAGAATGACAAAATTGAAAAACAGTCTCTGAATGGCCCTTTTTGAGAGGTTCTACAGTTGTACGTTTCTCTCTGTGAATCATCTGTTAATAGTGTAACAAGCAACTTTCATGGCATTGATAAATGTCAAACTAATGCAATCGAAACATTCCCTTATTTGTTAACCCTCGATGGGCTTCACCAAACCCATCTCAGCCAAGGTGACGGAGGTCCTATTATTAGCTGTAAGTGAATCACAAATCGTGACATCAACATTGGATCCGGCGCCGGACACTGGCCATTTGTGAATGAAATTCGTTTGCAGCCAATTCACTCCATTCTTCAGTGCGTCCCGAAACAGGACACGGCTTCCGGTGTCGGCTGAGAGACGCTCTATCTGGGTGCAGGATGTGTGTATCCTGGTGCTGGTTCGATTACAACCACCAGTCACGTACGGCTTTTGGTCACCTGAATTTAATTTCCGCCGGTTCCGTAAATTGGTTCCGACTTCCTGTTGGGTTGGGCTGGTTCCTTTCTTACTCTCTGACGTCAATAGTAGTTCCACGGTTCCCGGAACCCGTGCTAGCCCGGGTTTCGTGGTCGGTAGGTTAGACTGGACACAGGTGTCCCCTGTTCCGGGAGCATCCTTTGCGATGGATGTATCGATTGCGCAAAGGGGTTCCGTCGTTTCCGAGAGCCTCCCATGATTTCTCAGGAGAACTGCAGTCGGTGCTCGGAGTGGATTCGCAAACTCTACAACGGACCGCGGAGTGTGTGGGTTCATTCATAAAATTCCGCACCACAAGCCAGTGTCCGTGAAGCCGGGCCTAGTGAGTTTCGGCTTGTGTTTGTGTTGTCGCAATTCTTACAGGCAGTGCCGCGACGTACGCGATGACGTCAATAAAATGGCTGCCCTGTTTTGGGTGCACACTTGCGGAGGGTGCGACAACACCAACAAGCGAGCTGCGGGTCTAGAACATGGCAATATCAACTTCCCCTATCGTCAAGGACACGGTGACAGAAAGAGAGGACGAGCGAGTAGGACAGAGAGCGGTGAACAGAATTTAAAGAATGAAATATCGATTTCTCCTGACGTAGAATCCCTCTTTGGCACCCTCTGCGAATGCCCGGGTCCCCGCAGCACACGCAGGGATGGTCAAGGTCATTGCTACTTGTTGCTGTCAGCATGGCACGGTCGCCACTAACACCAACACTGTGGCGGGCTGAGACTGCGCACAGCGCATTTTCCTCCCAGGACTTTAAACGTAATTTTTTCCTTTGCCCGTTCCTTTACCTTGTGGTCAGCTGGCCCAGGAAGCTTTAATGTCGGGATGGTGGCATTGAAATGGTAAAGGTCACTGGTAAATTGCATCCGAAAACGATTTATGAAAATCTGTGGTGATCGCACAACAGGACGTTAATTTGGTTGACCTGCCGCCAATGAGTTATAGCTGCCGTCGCTAAAGTACTACGCCAACATCTTTCTCGTAAAAATACTAGAAACAAAACTCTGTGACGTAATATTTGCGTATAGCTTTTGAAGGGACTCATCACCAGCTACTTAAGGATAGTTTCTTTATTTGGCAGACAAAGAAGAAAAAAGGTGTTTCAAAAGGTCAACTCGTTACTCAATCACTGTCTTCAACATGTGTGGTTCTCTTTAGTAGCGTACAAAAGCAAAGGTTCCGAAATAAGAACTTCACCGCATGGATAAATCAAGAAACACTTTGAACATAACGCGCTTTGAACGAATTTCTCGAATCGCTTCGACTTTCGAACCCTGTCTCCAAAGGACACATTGCAAAAAATCGTTGACCAAAGCCGCAATAACATGCATAAATTTCATACAAAAGGTTTTAATTAGTTCTACATCGCTACCAGCTTTCGCACCGCACGTAAATTTTAGCGTCAATTGGGCAACGTATGTTTGAGTGTTGATTCACAACAAACATAAAAACTTAAAAAGAGATAAAGGTGGCAGCGAGCCAGAGCAGTGCGCTGAAAGGGAAGATCCGGACCACGGGCCCCCGAAGTCTGGAGCCGCTAACAAGCGATCAAATTTACTACTTTACGCTTTAATCAGTGTAGTGTCCGCCAGCCAGCCAGCCAGCCGTTCGGTTGGCGGGCAATAAAATCGGTTAAAACGACGACGACGACGGCGACAGGCCAAACAACACAGAAAAAAATGAAAACAAACCGGAACCGTCACAAAATGGCGCAAGAAATGCCGCCCCTTTTATGGGCAGCCAAAAATTATTGAGCATTGGAAAAGCTCCCCGAAAAGGCAGCAGGGAGTGTCAAGGAGGTGTCGTAAAAAAAGGAGCGGATTTTGATTGAAGCGGAGCACCGAAAGACAAACGATAATGAAACAGGGCACACACGCACACACTCGGGCGATCTAACGATCGGTATCGGGAATGGTGTCGTTGGTTTGTTTGAATATGCTCATTAAAAATCATTTTACACCCATTCCGGGTCCAGCCGTCGATGGACCATCGTTTCATGGGGGCATTTGGAGGTGGACCTCTTGCGGTGGAAAACTGCGGTTTGAGCGCTGACCGCGAACCGACCACAAACTGGCACCCGGGATCAGGAATCTGCTCCGGGTTTGGCGATAATTTATGAGCTTTAATTAATCTTTGCGATGCGCGTTCGTTTTGGGGGTCCCTCTTTGTCCCTTTATGTGGGTGCGCAATCCGACTGCATGGTGGCTTCGGTTCACAGTTTTGGTAGCTCTTCCGCTCGCCAGAGTAGCGTTATACACCCGGACCGGGTTTTGCCCGTTTTGCACGCCGAACCCATAGTGCGAGCGGAAGTGAGCCTCTAACAAGGCGCACAAGCTGCCCAACGGCCGCGAGCGGACTCATCATCTTTAAACAAACAAGACCCGGCGGCCATAAACAGTCCGGGGACACAATTCGTTAGCACCGCGGGTAGCCGCTATCGAAAACTGGCCGCCGCAGCCGCCTCGCAGCAGGGTAGCGAAATGACAAACTCCCCGATCCGGGGCACTAAACCAATAATCAGCCGCTGGCCGTAAAAATAAAAACAAAACCTCGCGCGCGCCGTTGATCGCGGTCTCGGCCGGACGCCCCGCTGTTCGTCCGTCGGCGGGGTCGCCGGACTCGCACCCCAGCAGCATCGGCAGTTTTATGAAAAATTTCAGCTCATTTAATGCCAATTAAAAACGGTCAAATTGTGTTATTAGCCGACGGGCGCCCCGAGCACAAAGCGCGGCCGATCGAAAGGAGATTGAGATCGCGTGACGGAACATGCGGTGCGCGTCGATATCTTCACCGGCGGATCTGGTCGCAAAGGATCTGCGGCCGGGTTCGTGTTTCACTTTCTTGTCGAAATCACCTGGACGCCAAACCGGGCGTCCGACCTGGCGACGATGGCGGCGAGTTACATTTGTCATCACATCAGGCCTAGATTTGAGGCCCAGTCCGGTCCGGACGCGGCGCGGCACGGTATCTCTGAAGAGGATCTACGGGAGTTACACGACACGATAACACCCGGCGATCGGTGATCGGGCTCTTGATCTGTCTGTCGGCGAGCGGGTACGGTGCCCGATGGAGAGGATCAGACACCGAGGGGAGTCTATTTGGTTGTAACGAGACGGGATGAGCTTGGGCCACTCTGGCTACAGGTTATGAGTGGCCCAACTAATTATGACATAATTTATGGCTTGTTGTGGGGCCGCCGATTAACGATTGTTCTCGTTGCTCCATGCAGCTCCACTGGAGTGACGCCGAGCGGACGCAACCTGCAAAATCGCCTATCGGACCGGGCTCGTTAAAGTCGTGGACGTGTGCCGGGAACCGTCCGCACTGAGTCCGCTGATCCACTGGTCGGCCCGAGACAGGTTTTCGGTCCATGGCTTCCCGGAGAAGGTTGCAGCAGCTCGCGATGCACCGGTGGACGTACCGACACCCGGGACTTGTCGGAATGTAGGGTAAAACATCACCGCGATTTGCATACAAATCGTCATCATAATTAGATGACGAAATGTTAATGAACCGCGCCGAGGGTTGGCTGCGTCACAACAGTGCCAACGGTCCCGATGGGAAGAATTAGGAAAACATCCAGCCAAACTCGTACCGCGGCCACGTTTATCGCCCGGGCCGACGATAACCCGGCCCGTTGTCTGTTGTTTTATGGGGATTCCGGGCGATCATCGGCGAGGAAGCCACCCTCGGCCGGTTTCGCACCCTGGCCGCGGTCGGCTCCAGGGGACGCACGATAATTACGCAAAATCGACCAGCAAATGCATGTTTCTGGGGTCGTTTGTTTGTGGTTCGAAAATTATCGTTATCGTTTCGATGGAGCGCCGATGCGAAGTGGGTGCCTTTTCGGGGTTTTGAGATACCCCATTTTGGGCTTTCTTTGGGTTCGGTTTCTTTCGGTCTCCACGGAATAATTTAACTTCCCCTTTACGAACGCCATTAGATTCGTTAGTTTAGGATGCCGCATGGGGGTGATGACAGCGCAGTTCGAACGGGCAGTCGGGGCTTATGCAACGGGGACCGGTGCGATGCATACCGGAGGTGGCGGGGGCCAACGTTGCTGATTAAATTTATGGTGCACTGTGTTTGTTTTTCGGACCGATGCCATCGGACCGACTTCGCCGTTGGCGCTGTTCGCCCGAAACCGTTTGGTGTTGCCTTCGGGCGGAAAGTGTCAAAAGTCAAGGTGCGCTCTATCGATAGGCAGACACAGTATCAATTGAGTACATCATCGAATCTTGTGGTTTGATCGTGCGTCGGGCAGGCGTCCAAAAGGAGGCAACTCTTTAATCGAAGGATGAGGTGCTATCAGCTCCGAGTAACACCAGTACAATCGAAGAAGGCGTTGAAGAAGTAATTGTTCAGCTAAATTTTGAGCTAATTTATTTTGCATCAACATATGTTTTCATCATATTTTATTTTTTTAACATTTTTTTTGTTTTAAAGGTTTAAAGTCTGGCCACTATTTGGGTCAAATCAGTTAAGTAGTGGTTTGTTTTCCGTAAGTTTTAGAACAATGCGGTTGTTTCGAGTGCACGTCGGCCTCACGTCACCGAGTCACGTTTCGAGGTTGTGAAGAGTGAAAGTTAGGTTTGGCATAAACAACACTTCATTGCGAAACGGTAAACTAATTATCCTAAATTCGCTGCATAATAGAGGTTGGTGTTAGCCCAGCTGGTTAGACAAACGTGGCTTAACGTTGAAAGAGCCCGAGTATAAAAGGTAACCTTCACCTCAATTACTCTTGCACTTGAATTTAGACACTCAACTTAACAGTTTGGTTTCAATTCGTTCGAGAAATGTGTTCCGGTAAAGTAAAAGCATTATTGGTCGTGTTTAGCATGGTACGTGGTCATTTTTGTGAACAAAAGATTGCAATAATTAAGAGGATTAAATGGATGAATGAATGATGTAAATTCTTCCTATAATAGGTCATGCTGGTGGATTCGCTCACGATTCAAGAGCTACGGCTGGCGATCCTTAAACAGCGTCTAGCTGCACGTTACGGGACAACAACGACAACGGCAGCAGCAACGACAACAACGGCTGCAGCAACAACAACTGAAGGGAGTACTACCGAGTCCAAATCAACAACAACAACCACAGAGAGCGAAACTGAAGCGGCTACAACATCCACCACTGTTGCAGCATCCGACGGCACTACGACAACTGCTGCAACCACCACGGCCAGTGAAGCTGAGCTCAGGGCTCAATACCGCGATCAGGTTCGCCAGCAAGCGATACAGAAAGTCTTGGAGCGAGCACAGGGTTGACAGTTTAGATGGTTTCGATCAGTTCTCACATAAAGTTATACTAAATTCGATTGGTTTTTTTCTTTCGTGACACGGTTTGATAAATGAATGTGAATCCCCTGAAAATCGGAACGGTAGCTAAACGTGCCCTGGAGCGGGACCTTGTGCGAGGCTCAGTAGCGCCCATCCTGGCAACTTGTAGCGCAAATTGAATGCCGAACCAAACCAAGACGCAAGAATAAATCGTATCGTTCATCCTCGTCTAAGGAAGTCGGCCAACGAAGCGGTCGGTTAGCGCTCTCGTTGCGGTGTGTAAAAATGGTCCCATGGAAACGATTATGAAGCAAACAATAAACCCTTCCAGTGTCCCTTATTGCGCCTCCTTTCTTTCGAGTGAGCGGGAACGGACAACCGCAGATAAAAAAGAATACACCGATCGACCGGTGACTGGCGCTGCGGAAAGCGGTCCGGGCGCAGTGCAGGCAATAAAACACACCGAAGTGAATTTTAATGAATATTATTTATGCGCGCTGTTTTTATTTATATACATTTTAAACACGGAAATCAACATCGTATATGCAAATAATAAATAATCATAAAATGAGCCGAACGAAAATTGTTCCCGTTTTCGGCGCGACGCACGGCCCGTTTTGGGGGCCCTTCCGTGGGGCCCTTTTCAACCACAGACCCTGGGCCTTGCCGAGTTTCCTTCGCTTTTAACGATCGCCCGAGCTTTTCGCGTGATCGGCAACGCACCGGTCGGACGGTGGCGGAACGGTTTTTTCGGACGGGGTTTACGGGTTGAGATGTGTCCGGGCTTGGTCAGGGTCCGATCGAAAAATATCCGCCGACAAGTGGCCGACTGTTGGCCTCCGGGTCAATCGGAAACGATGCGCCGCCTGGCTCGTTATGAAGCGATACAAATAATAGTACAAATAATGCGCCAACACCGACAATGCCATAAATCAGTTCGAGCCGCGATATGGCCGGCTATAGGGACTAAAATGCGAGTGTCAAAGGCGAGTTCTAATGTCGCGAGTTTCATTTTCTTTAAATTCTCAATATGTTTTGCTTAATGTTTTATGCCATCAAACTGGACAAAAGTATATATATTTTTTGTTTGCAATTTTGGAATTTTACTTAAAGCCAAATCATATTCTGTTTTCGCCAGTTCGAAAAAGGCGTTTAGCTAAGTGATTGACTTATTCCCTGCGCCAGCGATTGTATGCAAATTAACATAGCCGCGATCGTTCCACTTTACGCTGCGGTTACAGTTACAGCGATCGATCGGTTTATGTTGCAAGACCCACCAGCAACCATCACTCGGCCATCGCAACGCATTGGCTGTCGGAAGTCAAATTTACGACACCACGTAAAGAAGGATCAACGAAAATGCGCACGGGACGAGCTGTGACGAGAATGCCCGGCCAAAAAATCTCTCCGTTCTCCGTTTATGTGTGTGTCGGTGCTTGACGAGTGTGATTGAGATGTTATGAAGTTTTCTTTTTCTTTACCGGCCAGCTTAGGTTACGGTTCTTGTGGACGTGACCGTGAAGCGAACGCAGCCTTGTTAGGATGCGTTTTCTTTACCATCGAAGTCGCGGACACTCAACGACAGAGGTTGATATTTTGACTAAAGATTGACCAGATTCCTGTTACGACGTTGCTGTAAGAAAATCATCCCCCAATCCGCTAGGTGCTGGTGCTAGGTGGTCGTAACGAAAACCTTTTTTCACCCGCACCCGATGCTCAACACATCGATTGCCGCTCATCTGTTCGGCTCAAAGTAAAAGCTGTACACCCGCTACAAACCACACACTGGTCAGTCAGTGGTCGGCCACAACATAGCGGACCAACGAGAGCGCTGACGCGACAAACGAGACAACCGCAACCGATCCCGGTGCCCGAAGACACGGCCACTAACGGCTTGGCCCAGAAAGATTGGCCAATAAAATGATTACCTTAAGACACGGATTAGTGACGGATGTCACTCAATGGGCCGGCCCGGACCCGGGCCCGTGCTGACGACGAGCCAGCTTAACTTTTTAATTTAGATATCAAGTTGCAGCGCCTTACCACTCGAACCATTCATCGAACGTCCGCGCGGCGAGAAATGGCTCGTACGCCACGTCGTTCTGCGGCGAGAGCCGCGAGTCGGATTTTTAATGCACTTCTTGAGCATTTTCTTCCTGTTTTTTTTTTGGCTTCAGGATTACCATTTCAGGAATGCATTTTCGTTGCGTAGGACAGAGAAAGGTTTACACTATGTTGTGTCCTCTGTCGATCGTAACGGTGCCCGGGAATTACATTGCCTTTGCCAAGGCTCAGATTTGTGGCACACTCTGCTTCCTGCAGCATAACTGGCAAGGCTTCTAATGCGCTGAGTGGTGGTTAGAAATGTGCGTAATTTATCCCCCGCGATCGCGGGACGGTCAAAATATGACCCATTTGGCTGTACCTCGATCGAAATAGGCCGCAGTGGTCCCCGGAGGGAGTAGCCAATTAAAAGCGAACCGACCGCGGGCCTACACTGCAATCAGCAAACGAACGGAATTTGTATTTTATGCTCACGGAACGCCGGAGTCGCCCAAACACCGGGAGCACACCCGCGGTGCGTGAGGCTCTAGTTTGTAGCATAAATTATTGCCCCGTTTCGGTCACCGAGTAACGAGAGGGCCGACGCGCGCAGGGACCGCTCATTCTTGGCCGGGGTTGATAAATAACGTTAATTTAATCGAATTACCTGACCGCACCTACTTCAGACTGCCGGGCTTTGGCTCGGGCTTCGATGGCACGAAGGCGCTCTAGAGGGCGAGCCCGGCCCTTTGAGCCTTTGAGCCTGGCCTCAGCATGCTGAGAGTGCGTGCTTTGGGGCAGTGCAAATTATGCATTCGATATTTCGATTAGAAATCCGATTCGATCGAAAAGGAAATAAGTTTTGAAAAATAAAAAAAATTAACGATTGTAGGTGCAAGGATTGAATGTACCGAAAGATGAAGGAATAAAACAAACGAAAAAGTGTGGAGAAAAGATTCCAACCAAAGTTGCGTATTTCCCCCAGGGGAAACAATTGCATTTGGGACATTAGTACGGGTTAATTAGAAAACTGCGGGCGCAAGGAGGATTGCACTGCGCCAACGTTACACCGAAACCGGCGCGATCGGAGTGGGACCGACGCTTCTCTCATTACAGCAAAAGATTCATTTAAAAAGTGTCGCAAATGCAACCGACGTTGGTGCCACCGATGGCCACTATTTCACTCGCGGACGCCATCGAAGGCGATGATTTATGGTGGCCGGCGACACTGCGCTGCTCTGCACTCTCGGGGGCACAATAATTCATTCCGCCGCGGTGCACTTGTTGCGCACCGCCGTCGCGTGCGTGCGCCGGTTCGCAACGGTCATGAAAGGAAGCCATCCGGGTGCTAATAGTGCATACTACCGGGACTCCTCTAGTACCCGCACGAATTTCGGGCTACCGATCGCTGATCGCCCGTTCGCTTCCGATGCTCGAAAAAGTGCAATTAATAATGTGAAATAATAAAGAGCAACATAAATTCCAATGCATCGTCTTTTCGAAATCGGGAGCAGCTCAGGGCATCATGGAAAAAAAAAGAAATAAATAAATAAATTAATGGCGCACGGGATGCATGTCGATGGGAAATTTGTTCTCGTCCTGTCCCGGCTCGCGAGAGTGCTTTTCAACTTTTATTGCGAATCGCATTATTTCCGACACCTCCGGTCTAGCGAGCCTTCCGAGCAATGGGGTGTGCACCTGAGAGCTGGCAGAAAGTCCGCAGGATTCCCTCGCTCGATCGCTGGCACGACTTCCACTTCGCGCCGTTCGTGGCTGTGATTCCATTCTTCAAATAGTTGCACCAGCATGACTAGCACAATCATGTATCAATGTCCGATAGAGCCGATAGAGCGATCTTGTTCGGCTGCCATGCTCGGTGCGATATCGATCTTCCCACGATAAGGGAAGATTGCTGAGCTAAGCGTTGGCTAGGATTAACGGTCCGAGTAACGAATCCACCCAAAAAAGCGCCGAGCGTTGGTCTAATGTTCGAAGCCTTTACATTTGTTTAATCCCGTTCCGTGGCATTGAAGCCACACTATGTGTCTAAGTGCAAACATTCAAATTATAAATAAGAAACACATAAAAAAGGAATCCCTCTCTAAATCTCAGCCATGATGTCGATCAGTTGGCCGTACTTGGTTGAAGAAGAGCACAGAAAACCCATTCAAATAAGAACTCTCTAACGGACAAGACACTCCCGGCACACAAAGAACGGCAGCCAGCAGCGAGCCCCGGTTGGCCCTGTGGATTCACAATTCGACGGTGCCATAAATTTAGCATATTTTTTCGTTCCGGTTGTACATCAACCTTAGTGGCTTAACGGTTGCGGAACGCGCGAATTCTGAACCTATGTTCTTCGCATCGCGGTCGCTCGCTGCGGTTTTCCATTGCACCGCTCACCGGGTAGGAGGCCTGCATCATCGGTTCGTTTAATTTGCGACTTCTGTTTTTATTCGGCTCACCCCAACCGCACCGGAGGATTGCTTTTGCTTGTTACCGCCGGCGTGCCCGCTTCGCAGACCCTCCAATCCAGTGTTTGCCCGTTCGGACGGACGGATCGACACAACATTTCTTATTCTCCGGAGCGTCAGAGCGCGGAACGATCGATCGATCGCTCGAGTGTATGTGTGTTTGTGTGTGAAGGAGTATGTCTGTTTTGGCGTGTGGCGGCAAATTGGTTACACATTTTATGACCAGCATCGGATCGAACCCAAAGCGGTAGAAGCCGGAATCGTAGCAGCAGCAGCAGCAGCACATCCTTGCAGGGCTGGCTACCGGTTTGATGCGAAGGAACACGCCAACGGAGCGGAGGAATTATAAAAGCCGTTTTGTGTTCACTTTTGAGCTACAAGAACTGCCAGGAGGACAAGCCAATTATGGGTGCGAAAGTTTTGTGACGTGTTTTCTTGGTGTTCTTTTCGTGCGGGTTCCGGTTTCGTACAGACAATCGGACATGTCCTCTCGATGATGATAATGTTCTGTGTTGTTTGAAATGTAGAAAAGTCCGGGGAGCACAAATGTCGGGATTACTTTTTGGATAGCCCCGAAACCTCGAGCAGCAGAGATGATGTTCGAACTTTACGTCGTGTACTGAAATTAAGCTAAAATTTATCGCCAATATTGAACGGTTTAACTCAAAAATATTTATATTTTTGTAATGTCTGTACGCAAGGAATTCAACAGAAGAACCAGACATATAATGAATTCAAATTCAAAAGTTTTCAAAAAGTAACAAGAGAACATGTGGCCTAAAAGATGGCTCTGTTCAATTTTTACTTCATAACTTTACGCATATTTTCATACTTGTACACCGATGTGTATACAAAAGTAGGGAATTCTGTTGATTTGGAGTGAAGAAAAAGCATTTTTTAATTGCATTCAATCTTCCATCTTTAGAACGCCCCAATCGACTGTTGATTTCGAATTACGACTTTCGAATCGTTCGTAATAAATTAAAGCTACTTCACCGGGGGAGGGCTTATTGTCGCGCTTTACCGCCGCTTCCAGGAGGGCTAGGAGAGCTCTCAATTGGGCACAATCGTTGTGTTCTATTGCTTTCCTAAAGGGGCGAGGTGATAATATCCTTGGTGGTCGCACACCACCCGCAGTGGCAGAGTCGTTCGATTGGGCCGATTTATTATTCCTGAGCGTGAGAATTCACTACAAGACACCGGAACACGACCCACCGTACCATCTTTAACGTGCCGTGCGTGCCATCTTCACCGAACCGTGGCGGTGCTTCTGTGACACTCCATGAAAAAAAAAGAAATGGGATTTTAACAATCTATTTAAACTACCCAGAGAGAGAGAGAAGAGCTTTGATGTTGTTCTGTGATCCGGGTCGGGTGGCCTAGCTCATAGTTGCTCTCTTTTGATCGATCATAAATTTTGCTTACCGGCCATTCTCAAGCAATGGACCGTTCTCGGCGATTAACGGTGACACACTTATATGCTGGCCTCGGCGATCCCCCACCCGCACCCCGTCGGTCGGTCGGTCTCCCGGTATGTCCCGGCGGCCGGCGACATCGTGCGCTTTAATGGCCCTCGTTTTATGTCTCCCTTTTTTCACACCTTCCGTTAACGCCGCTCGGTCTTCCCATACGGATACAGTTTCCCAAAATTTGCCGTGCTCCGTGCGGCTTCGTCTTCTCATAGCTACATTATGTTTTTTTTCTTTCCTTTTCTTAAACCCGAAGACGAACGATGCGAAGTGGAGAAATAACACGGAAAAGAACACGGACAGACTAAAGCTGCTATCAAATAGTCCAACGGGGCTCAACAACATCAACATCAGCGCGCGACCACACGCGCGACAAAAATTCCCGCAGAGCTCTCGGCGGGCTTCGGCGGTCGATCGTGGAGGCGGCGGAAGGGGTCAAAAGGCCAGCATAATGACGAGCACCAGCGGGGCCGGCCATTCGAGAGGCTGCGCCGACCGAACACTCCGTACGATCGCATATTGCATGAGAACCACTTTCCACGGCCAGCCGGCCGGTCGGGGCAACAAATTATTATCATCTGAATACGTTTATTTGTATGTTTTACCGGAGAGGACCTCCCTCGCTTCGGTTTGGGGTCTGTCCGCGGTGTGGCCGTGCCCAGCCCTTCCGCTGCCGGCTGAGTGACGCGCAACGAACGCAGCCATCCTATTCGCAACGCAGAATAAATTTAATTGTTCTAACGCTAACGCACACCGCCGGGTGGGACGGCCGGGGCCACCCGTATGCTGCGATCGATACATTATTATGTGCCGAGAACAATGCAATCTTATCTTGCCTTTGCCTCGGCGCCGCCTGAAATTAATTTAAACGATTATTCTGACACACAACGCCGCGAATTAGGGACCGTTTCTGGGAAACGTTTCAATCCGAAAGCTCACCCGTGGTGCCGAAGTACGCCACATTGTTCGTTCGGTTTTTGTTTTGCTTCGTCTCTAATGCTGTTATTTTTTTACACTTTTGCCAACGCACCCATTTTATGTTTTGTTATGCTGGTTTGTCTTATTTGTTTCAGTGGTCACTTTTATCTTTAGCTTTCGACTGATGTATATTGATTTCTAATGTATATTCACTAATGGTATCCGTATCCGAGCTCTGAGTTGCGGGTTTTTATGTGTCTCTCTATCTGGATGACCGGCTACTTGCTCCCTGTCGCATTCTACTTGACCGTAATATGTCCATCAGTCAGTGTCGCAATGTATTTTCTTTCAGTTTCATCACGTGTTGATCATTTATCAGTCCTTTCACCGGTTGGTTATTTAGTTCTAAGTGCTGCGTGTTTGTTGTCAAAATTAAATAAATTAATCTTATGTATATAAATGCAACGTTAATACTCGGATCCGTTTTCTGAGGTTTTCTGTGTGCTGCTCGGTGCCGATCGAAAGTCGAAAAGAAAGTGAACCTAAGCCTAAACCATCCGAGACGTCCGCTCGAAGCGGAACAAAATCTGTCAAACAAACCAAT
The DNA here is from genome assembly GCF_943734635.1 of Anopheles cruzii. Lineage (NCBI taxonomy): Eukaryota > Metazoa > Arthropoda > Insecta > Diptera > Culicidae > Anopheles > Anopheles cruzii. Next base: position 14,582,614 of record NC_069145.1, read on the forward strand.
TCCCGGACCGAGCGGGAAACCCATCGCCGGTGGATTATTTGCATCGGAATGGTGCATTTGCAGCGTACGGTGCGGGAGGATGCGAGCCCGTTCCCAGCATTCCGTTACGCGATAAGTGGACCATAAATCGATCGCCCGGCCACGACATTTCGCTCGTCGCGGGCGGAAATCCTCCGACGGACGGCCGTGCGGCCGATTATTAAGACGGTGATAATCTTGTTCGAAGATTTTGATAACGGAAAGGGATTTCGTTCAGAATGATCAGCCGCGCGCGAGAGACTGAAAGAGAGGGAGAGACAAAAATGTATAAGACAGCGCGGGGGATTACAAACGATTCACCCGGATTTGACGAAGTTGTGGTCTTCGGAGAAAGAGGACGGAAAAAAATATGTTAAACATATAATTTAGGAGCGGAAAAGAATGTGACATCGGTGGAGCCTCGGTGGAGTGACCAGACGATCGTACGCCAAAAATTGAAACACCCTCGGCGTCGGCGAACTTCTTGAGGCAACGAGACTTTGACGTTTGGTGATGATTCAGCCCGCAGACCCGCCGCGGGTCATAAATTAATGTTTATTGCGACTGATGGTTTGGCAGAACGCTATTTAGTTAACATGTTTCCTGACAATCGAACTGTGACTCTTCGGAGAGGCTTGAGAATTTTGAAGAAGAATTTTCTGATACGCGTATAAAATGATCATCAATTGAAACACAAATTATTTTGATAAATAGTAATAAACCGAATAAATATTTTTTTCTGTCCTTCACATTAATGCCTTACACACCTCCTTCACATAAGCAGTGTTCCGTGCGCCAAAGGCCCACCACGTATCGCAGTGCACCGGTAAACTACGCAACCCGAAACGCTCGCGCCCGGCTCCGTTTGCGTCTCGCCTGAGCCGACGCATCAATTAAGACATCGACCGAACCCGCTTACCGTCTCCTACCTACTTGCCACACCAAATTCCCACTGCCTTCCTTCGAATGCCGCCTTCGTATGCACCGCGAGTGCATCGCGACAGATGCAAAATATTATCTTTCCATGTATAATTAATCTCCGGTGAGATAAATTAATTTATATCAATTACACGCGCGCACGACGGCGGGCGGACGGTGGGACGGGGCTTCGGGGGGGGCAGCCCCGAGCCCCACTCTGGGCGGACACTTCCCCCCGCCCATCTATGAAAAGCGAAGGATTTAAAAAGGTGGACGCGATGCCGTGCACCGATCCGTACATATGTTCAATCGCCGGAATTCCTCTCGAAAAGGCGTGAGGCGTAAACTTTGAACCTCTACGGTTTGAGCATGCGCACCACTTATGTAAAGGACCCTTTCGGTCTGGCCCGATGGCCCGATTCGCGCGCGGGGATGCTCTCGAATGCTCGATCAATTATTTTCACCTCTTCGCTCATTATATTTCACACCGCTGTTTGAAGATATGAATTATAGATAAGCGTATCGTGGCCGAGGGTGAATTTATCAGGGTGCGGTCCCCGTGTTGTCCTCTGTCTGCGGCTCTGCCCGTTGCGTGTCGCGTAATGCGGGCGTGGTCGGCGCGAACCGTTTGCGTCACAGGATCGCTGGACACTGGGCCATCGTAGAGGCATAACTTACCACAAAATCACTTAATAAAAAGAATATTTAATGTTGGATATTATTCCAAGTGAAGTAATGAACTCTTGAGTTTTATTAAGGACCTTAAAGAACTTTTTTAATGAAAGTGATTTTTACCTTTTATGAAAAAGTGTCTTATTACTTCGGTCTTGTGCATCTTGAATGTATCTTAGATGACTAACTAGAACAAGAATTAATTCAGTTGGTAAGCAAATAGGAAAAAGACAGATTGATACATATGTATAAGGTTGTGTCACTCATAAAAAATTCTCAACGCATTCAACGCGGTGGTCAAAATACCAATCACCGCACAGACCAGACCACTGTGCGCAACCGGAGACTCAGCATAGGGCTTCAACTGAGACACATAAAACCACATGAAAAAAAAATTAAACATAAAAGCCGAGGCACGTTCTGCCCAGAATCGTCGTCGTCGTTACCGCGCTGCATGAGCCGCTTCAGGTAGCGAGCGATTCATTTTCGCGTGACAAAATTTATTTAATTATAATAGCTTCTGTTTCGTTCCAAATCAAATAATGATTATCGCGGTGCGCCGATCGCTCCGATCCCGGAACAGCAACCGGCATTAACTGGTTACTGGAAGTGGAACCAGCAGTAATCGTGGCACTGGCGCGCGGAAGATGTCGCTACGCCACATTGCGCACCCGGCCCGGCGATGATTCCGATCGTACATTGATTTCCCATCAAGTCCATCGTTTTCTTTTCGCTCTTTCTACCCCATTTCCAATGGCCATAATCTGCCACTTAATGTGGCCAGTGGTCCAAGTGTCCAGTGGCCTGCTCGGAGTGTAATCTCCTGACAGCGCGACGTCGATCGCGGGCTGCGATTTGCCGCGCAGCTCCTGGCCGAAGGTGAAGCTACTGCGTCCAACCCAACGGGCGGCGCGATGATGGGGCTATCGCCGCAGTTTAATCTCCCGCCAAACGCGCAGGGGTGGACCTTTATTTTTCAATTTAATTGCGTTAATGAATTGATCGTCGTTTTTGTTGTTTGGTTTCTCGCACGGTGTGTTGTGTGTGCGCGCGCGCGCTTAGACGATCTTCAAGATCGTCGGCAGGATTAGTCACGAATCAGATCGTGAATCGAAATCGATCGCTGGCGGCAGCGCAGGCGCGGTCAGTGAGTGACACGCACGCGATCGCCTGCGGTCGGAACGCCGGCGCAACGCTTTGGGGGCGTCTGCCGTCCGTCTTTCCGGAAAGGCAAGCTTTCCGAGCGCGCTCGTAATGGGATGTCCCATTTCCATTTTAACGCCGCACCAAAACTACGGCCACTAAAGTATCCTTTTTTACGAGCGCTCCGGGCTCCGGGCTTATCAGCGGCGGCCAATCGCACCGCCCGGCAGTGCACTTTGGTTGCGCTAAAAGCATGTCACGCATGTAATTTTCGCCCGATGCGCAACATTGCGTGCGCTGCGCAGATGCTTCAATTAGATTTGGGGCCGGATCGCCGGTCGCCAAACAAACAAACGTGGCACACGTGGTGTTGGAGAATTTAGGCGGGAACTTACGATGGATCAAGAAACCGAGGTTGCAGGGCGATGCATTTTTTTAGGTGAAGTCTAACTCCGAGTTTTGTTTAATCGCTTCTCTGCATATCTACTCGCCGGAACCTCATAATCTGTTAGTTAATATTTATTTCTATAGTTTAAAGCTGGGCGTTTGAATGTTGAAACTTGTTGGCGTATTTTGATCACAAACTGCGCAATTCGCTTACGTAAAGACCTAGAGCAGCTCTAGTCGATCGGAAAGCGATGTGTCTTACGCGCTGCTGTGACCTTTCCAAAGGACCACGGTAACTGTTCGACCCCTCGCCAGCTGACAGCATATCGGTCGGTTGAGAAATTGATGGCGGGTCCCGAAAGTGGCACAATGAGAAAATCAAACATAAACCCAGCCGCCCCGAACCGCACCGGAAACGGGCAATGAAGTGGAAAAATGGCTCACAATTAGCACTTGGCCGAACGATGGCGCTGGGGTAGGGGCCGTCCACGGCTCAAGCGATCGATTTGGCCCAATTGCCAACCCGCCGGCCCGTGCCGGGTCGGGTTGTTTTTTTCCCCCGATGATCATCATTCATCATTTCCCCCAAAACCGTAGCGGGGAAACGCGATTGGGGAAAAGTCTATTGGTTTCTGATCGGCCCTGGGCGGCAAGCCACTCATAATGAAGCTGGCGGGCGCGGTCCGGTGTCGATGGAAGCGATAATTGCCATCCCCCGTTAGTCCGGGCGTTTTTGGGGGCGCCGGCAGACATTTGGGATGATGCCGAGGCTAATTGAATTTATGCTTCGACACTCCCGCACCTCGTTAGCGCCTCGTGACCCTGGCACCCCGAAGCATTATCGAGCGTGATCGAACCAAAGGGTCCCTCAGATGATTGAGACATTTTTTTTGGTCAAGCGGTTTCGTTGCGGTTCACCGAATAGTTCGCTTTTGAGCAAACGATCAATTATGGAGAGACCCGATCACCCGATGGTTCACACTTCGTGGCCTGAAAAGTGATCATAATTCGATAAATGACGTCGTCCGTACGTCGGCAGGGACAGCAAGATCAGATCGAGGGAACGGCAGCACCGGTGGCGGACAGTTTTAATTGGTGTCGAAAGGTTTTGAAAAATGATATCCCAGCTATCTAGGCACTAGATTCGGGTGGACAACGCAACGGTTTGCATTTCCATGTTAGCTGTGAAGATGATGAAAGTTTATGATTTCGGGTAAGAATTTGGACCTTTAAGCCGATTGGATCGATTCGTCGATTTATATGCGAAAGACGTCAGTTTGAACCCTGGCAGTGCATCAGCGTAAGTTAGTTTTTTATCAACGCTCTGATCGTTCTATTAATTTCAAACGGGACCATCGAGGCAGCCCAAAAAGACTTTGCGTGCTGGTTCGTCGTCAGCCATTTTCATGACATGACTAGCCCACCGGAGCCTGGCGAAGTGTATACGCTGCACGACAATAAAGTTATCGTACATTGCGTACAACTCGCTCCTGTAGCGACTTCTCCATTGTCCCTGCACACATGCGGGGCCAAATACCAATCTGAGTGCGAAATTAAACATCGCATAATTTGAATAGTCCTTTTCGCCAATGGCAATCGCCGTATGCTTCCGATACGCCCAACATGCCTTCAATTGCCTTGAGCAAACAAAATAAAACCATAAACTCGTGGAGCTACAAATGCGGCTTGCCGGTCTTAGCCAAAACCCTCAGAGCTCCAGCTACAAAGTAGCGCCAAATGTCACCTTCTTGGCGACTGAGGACTGTAATTTATGGACTTCTTTGAACGGTTCCATTTTCAGCATGATTAATTAATTTATAATTAAAAGCATACGCTAGCCGGTTGTGTAACGCTCGGTTGCGGCCCAGGGCGCAGCATAGCATCCCTTAAACTGAATTCCGGTTTCTAGCCCGTGGGCTTGCCGCCCAGGAAAGTAGTCTCAGGCGAACCCAGGCTCGGCTCGTTGGCGGCTCGGACAGACGGACGTTGTTAACATTGTTTCGTATCTTTTGGTTTGGTCGACCGACCTGGCAGGCGCGCCGCCGGAGTGCCAACGTAAACAATCGTCTAGTCGCCACTATCGAAGCTAACCCGGCACGCACCTTGCCCCACCGGGGAATGCGGCGGCCTTCCGTGCCGACGGTTGGCTCGACACCCCGAAGGCTCCTTCGGGCGTACTGTGTTTGATTTGTGGTCTTTTCCACGCCTCGGGGACACTTCGTCGGCACATGGCTCCCGGCAGGATCGTTTCGCGCCCGAGGGCTTGCGCACCCGGATTCGGGTCGTTATGGGTTTCGGGGTTGTCGTGTGTTTTTTTGCTTCCACCTTTATTGGTATTTGTTGGTCGAAGCGCGAATCGTGGCGTGATTTATGGGCGCTAATAGAGCAATAAATTGTGCTGCGCTGTGCGGCGCTGTGCATAATTCAAACATTTGAACCACTTGCCTTAATTTCCGGGCGAAACGAGCGAGATCGCCGGCCGCTGTGTCAGACTGAAGTTCCGTTTATTTTTCGGTGATTTAAAGCTACTAAAAGAGCGTGGCCAAGAATGCTCTTATTTATGTTGCGCGCGACCTGGCCCTAATGTTTCAGCCCTACGTTCGGCGGGTTTAATACGATTAACGAATTGTGAAAGCAAACACATGTTTCGCCCTTTGGCCCACACACTTCGACAAGCTTCGAAGCTTGTCTGGTCTAAACTGCGACTCACCTGACTTGGATCGGCCGCTGGATCTACTACAGGCGAGCTACAGGTTTAATGCATTTAGCATTAAACCTCCTGGCCCAATTTCAGCCCAATCTACAGCCTTACGAAATTCCATCTCGCGATCCGAACCGGGATCGCTGGACGGGGCAGAAAATATTTAGACTTCAATAACAATAAATTTATGGACTCCAGTAATTAATTGACAACATAAATTCTTACAACTCTTTCACTGCGACCCAGTCTCGCGGCCGACCGGCAACCGATGACAACACGGGCGGAGGTGTTTTTAGGCCGAATGTGCTCGAATTCCAGCGACCGACCGGTTTCCCTGGCCCCGAGGGCTGCCTAGGGCCTCGAGAATCTCGAGCCACACGCCGTCGTCAAGAATGTTAAGCACCGCAACGTTAAACACCGTGGAAAACTTCGACCGATCGACCGGAGCACATCGGTGCCACGAAATACGAGATCGCCGGCAGCTAGCGTCCTGGGAGGGGTGCGATCGTCACTGCCAGTTTGTGTAGAAAACACACAACCGTAAGACACGATCGATGCGATCTATCATGCATCATAAATCGATGCCCGGATCGATCGACTTTTGGTGTGCCGGTCGAGGGTTCGTCGCTTGCGCGCGGCCCAACTCACACGGCTCGGCCCGCGACTCCTCTTCTCGACCTAATCGAACGCTCTTTGTCGCCGCCTTTCGCCTGCTTTCTTCGGTGTCGAACACACTTTCAAAATATTTTGATGATACCGCGGCCCCGTGTTTATGGCTATTTGTTTGTCGCCGACATAAATCCTAAATTATGAAAATTGGCTCACTCGAGTGAGAGCGAGCGAGCGAGGCGGCTTTTATGCTGCGCCGAGGTTCGGGCACCCTTACGGTGCTTTATGTCGCGTGTGATGTCGCACTGTCTCTCTCCGGGCCGCCCGCTTTCGCTTTGCCCTGCTCCGTATTGGTTATTTATTATTTTAATACTTCAATTTTATGATCCTCATCGGCAGCCTCTTCTCGATCTCCCTCTTTCGCGATAGGGGCCGTGCGAGAAGCTTGCTTTGATGCTGGCGACCGCGAAGCCGATGCCGGCCGTCCGTCCGTGGGGAACAGGATCGGCCGTTGTGTTCCGCAAAAGCTCCCGCTCCGTGGCCCGATCATAAAAGACAAACAAAACCGAAAGAAAGACGATACAACATCTGCGCATCGGCGGCCGGTGGCGCGCTTTGCGCGATCGCCCGGCCCGGTGGGACATCAATCTTCGGGGTTTTTGTGACGGCTTTAATTTAGTTTCGTTTGCCTGTTTTTTTTACCCTTCGTTGCTATCTCTCAAAATGCACAATCTAACACATTCATGCCGATGGCCCGGACTGTTATGCTGCTACCTCTTGTGCGGTGCGCCATTCGGACATTCGGATTCGTTGTTTAGCGGCTCGTGGCGGCTCACCGACGGGCCCATCGCCGAGGGCAGCGGACAATGTGACACATCCTAGGCGAGAGGCCGTAAAATCGAAGTACCCATTTTCAAGCGTTCCGTCCGATGCTCACGCATCGCTTCCTCCAAACAAAAAGTTCGACCTCGCGGATCGCCTTCGGTGTCATCCACCGGTTCCGAGGCCGTCGGATGTGACCGGGAACCGAACGTGACGATGCCGTGATGGGATTAATTAGTGAATTTTAATTGCGGTAGGCTTTCCTTTCAAAAGCTACTTTTAATGGCAGATTTAATATAGGTTTTTTTTTCGACTCGCGACGCGATCGCGCACAAACCGTTTTCGGAAGGAGATTTGCGGCGCGGTTCTGGCCGCTCCGTGCGTTTATTAGGCGTTACCGTTCGAAGGCCCATCAAAGACGAAAGGACATCATTTCTTATGCTGGCCGTCCGAGGGGGGCTTACGGTTAATGATCAAACGCGCGGCAAATGGACGGGCATCGTGATCGATTTTGGGAGCGATTTAAGGAACGGAATCGGTTTTCCGGGGGGTGCTCGTCGAATAGTTCGGAGTGCGAGAAGCGAACTTATAAAACTAGCCGCAGATGGGCCGCGGACGATAAGATAAAATTGACGCGGGCTTCGGTGGCCAGTCGGAGCCCGTCGGCGGCTGACAGAGATAATATTTATCGCCTTTTGCGCTCACTTTGATTACTTTGTAAGCTTTCGATCGGTAATGGCCGCCGTCGGTGGCCGAGGCCGAGTCCGAGGATGGATTCAAACCTACAGTTTTCGATGTTATCATGTTTCGAATACGCTCAGCGGGCTTCACTGTTTGCTACTTTGGTGCTTTATAGCCGCTCAAAATATGGCTCGATTTGTTTGCGGCATTCGGACTCGCAACCGATCGTTTGATCTGAGCATTTCAACATCCATTAGCTGTAATAGGCATCTATGGGCATCTCTCAAGTTTATTGTTTTCTCTAATCTTCTTAAAACAATAATTTAGAGTAAGTCAATGACTCTAATTTGGTTATGGAGGTCAAACTTCAAACACAAATTTAACCAAGAGATCGAAAGACTTTTGATTCCAAACAATTAACTAATAACGCAAAACTATCTACTTCGATTCACGTAATTTATATGTGCACAGCAACACAAACATTAAATAAAATGGCCCCAGTGATCGGATATCGATCGCCAATCAGCCACGTTCATTCAACATTCCAGTGCTTCCGTTTTTTGCACCACCCATCTCTGACACTACCGCGATCGAAGATCGGGCGTTCACTGACAAGGTGTAACCGTCAACTCGTTCGATCAAAATGGTGACAAAAGTAGGAACAGGGAAAACGATCAAACGATCCAAAATGAAGTGTGACGAACAAGCTCCAAGCAAAGATGTACGACGATGCTGACGATGGTTTCAGTTCCAGTTTTTTTTCTCGCTTCAGTTCTTCAGCTTCCATTGGCGATTGGCATGGTCCCGGTCCGGTCCTTTTACGTCTCGAACTTGTCGCGTAGCAGCAGCCGCCATCGAGCAGCGGTGCAATTACAGAGCCATGCAGTTTTTGCCCCTCCACCGCGACGGCCGACACCTTATCGTCTTCCAGTGTTCCTCGGGAAGTATTTTTTCATGTCGATTGCTTTCCGGTTTTTGACGACGCGAAACGATGGCCATCGAAGAAAATACGACTTTGCTGCAAATTATTCGTACATTTGATTCGAAACATAAATCTCTTGGGAAACAAGTAATCATGATTTACTGTTATAAATCAACGATTCAATGTTAAAATTGTTTGCAAAGGAACAAAAGCTAAGGACTATTTAAGGTACTATCAACGCATCGTCTTGTTAGATTTTCTTTAATGCTCTTTTTGGGTCAAATTTATTAGAAAATCTATTTTTAAAATAAAAATTCTATTTCTTTCTGATTCCAAAATTCTTCAATTTATTAACATTTCTTTCCCTATTAGATTGCAATTACAGGTCGTGCTTTGGTCGCCGGTGTCTTCACCGTTCATTGACCATGTCCACCGTGGCGGGGCACGATCGGACGCCGGTACGGTGTCGATGGTGCTGCGTCATGCGCGAGTCACGAGTTGTTGTTTCCGCACCTTAAACTGATCACAACAACCGCGCGATAACTCATAAACTACAGCATAAAGGAGAAGACACGACGAGCGTAGCAAACGCTCCACCGGATGACATGCTGGTCGGCGGCGTGGCCCCGGGCCCCGGTAGCTGGTGACCCTTCAGTACCGCGGTCCATTGGACGCTGTCGGACATCACTCTCGGGCCTGCGTCCTTCTCCTGCTTCGTGCAGCGTCCAGTCCAGTCGCGGACCGGCGGATGCCTTACTTCGGTAGCTTATGTAAACAGGATGGCAACTACTGGCCGAAGTGCCTTTTCACTGACCGCAGCGAAGAATCGGAGCCCTTATCCAAATGATGACTTGCTCGCCTCTTCTACGTGCTAGACTTCGTGACGGTGCAGTTGTCCAATCTCGCGCGCGCGCCTCCCGCTTGGCTCTCGTCTCTGCTGCCCTTCGCTACGCCATCATCCGTCATTCTGGGAGGGCCCGCCATGCGCGGCATGGTACTGCACCACCCAACGGAAGGGGGGGGACTGCCAAAGAATTCGAAATGTAAACAACGACCGGCCGGCGTAGACGGCGGCCGAAACCGAGCCAGCGCCCCGAAAACGGAACCCCACTTTCGGGAGCCGCGTGAATGCGTGTCAGTGGATTATTTTCTAACGTGACGTGCCCTGTATTTAGTGTCAACGCGCAGCCGAGGGGGCCACGATGGACCCTCGAAAAAGGGGGGGAATGCAATTTTTTTCGTCAAAGAATTTCGTATCATCGCTTGTCATCCGGCCGGCTTCGGTCTTTCGATTTGAGTGCAGCTGCTCATGTTTATAGTTTTGAAATGTAGTCTCGCCTTTTAGCATCTATTTTTTGCTCTATCTTCTCTTGAACGTTTGCTTTCTTTGGGGAAACAGGAGCACAGACGCTGGCTTCCAAAACACAGAAACAAATGTATCGAATTTCACCAGAAACTTCAGCTATGATTTATTGTGGTTACTTTCTTAGAAGATGTTCTCGAAAGATCAAGCCTTTCAGCTGGTGTTTGACTTTAGAACTCTTAAAAGCATGATTTGTTATAATTTATGTTTCTTTGTCTTTAGTGGAATTTATGTGTGTGCGTTTTTTCTCTGCTATTTGTTTTGATTTAGAGCAATTTCTTTCTTCTTTCTTTAAATTTCTTTTCTTCTTCTCTATTTATATTGTTATTTATTATGTGTTAATTTCATAATTTGCAGCGGTATACATCTTTGAATACGCATTTCGCCACACAGCTTCTTTAATCACTACTTGGTATATTTCAAATGAAACGTTTAATGAACTCTTGGAGAGATGTTTCAATCCATTTTCTTTATGCTTGTAATGCGTTCGTTAATTTATCGTGCAGTTTGAAAGCCAATTAACTTGCAGCTTTACGCCCTGATTAACGTTTGCAGTACATTCAATGAAATTTCATTGCTTCGGCCGTAACTTAACTTCCACTTAATGCAAGCGTACCCATTTAATTTCCGATCAAAACGAATTCCGGGTGGCGACCATTGAACGGGTCGTTGAAATACGAACGGGAGTCCTCCGTTCGCCGACCGGTGGCCGCCTATATTTAGAGGTTCCGCGGCCGATATTATTAGGACTCTAATGTGACGTGACAAGAGGGCATAATTCATCTTCTTCGTCGGTGCCTTCCGGAAATAAATCAACCGTTTTCCAATTTCTGCCCGGTGCGCTGCGGTTGCGCTCAACTTCTCTCCCCCCGGGGTCTTCCTGAATTCTGCGCCGCCGCCAGCCAAGCGGATGATCGCATTGAGCTTGGGTTAAATTAAACGACGGGGAGAGCGAGAGGCAGAGTGGAATATTCATAAATCGTGCCGCGTTTCATGTCGTAAATTTTCCAATTTTCCAAACAAATCACATCGCTGATGAGTGGCGAAGTTTCGGTACCCTTTCGGTACGGTCGGAGCTTCCTGTACTTTGGCTGGCAGGTTTAACCTTCTCCTTGTTGTTCGGCCCAATGGCCAACGGGATCGTGCCAGGCGCGGCACAGCTTCGACCATCTAACGGGCCTCGGTGGTGGGCCTCATTTTAATAAAAACAATAATTCAAAAACATTCTATCATAATCGTAACTTTGGGAAAATATGATATCTCTTTCTCGCGAGCCGTGGTCCCAGGTCGACCGACCGACCGACAACATCATCATCATGAGAGGCCGCAGCGGTCGGTCTTCGGTCGCAGTTTGTAGAAAAGATCCACACCCAGATCCAGTTCCAGCATTGCGCTCTTAATGGTGCTCTCGGCGGCGGCGTCGTGGCAGAGGGTGGTCACACAACAACATACACGACACAACACCGCTCTCGCGGGCTAAAAGGTGCCGACAAAACATTGCGCAGTTCCGGCGCAGCATCGTGAAATGGGAGCTCTCCTTCTGCTGCCCTCGTTGGGCTTCTTTTCCATGCTACGGTTCGTGTGCGTGTGCCTGTCGCTTGGTTTCTCTTTCTTCGGCGCAAACCGAAGACCGTAATCAACGTGGACCACGGGGACCTGTGCAGCAGTTGTTGAGGGGAAGGTATCTATCGCGCTTCTGGCGACAGCTTCATTCACTCGGCGCGCTCCATTTGGGGCTTTTAATTAATTTAAAATAAATAAGAGCATTATTAAAAATCATTTAATTTATCTATCGCCGACAGCCCCACTCAGCGGCTTTCTTAGGAATCCTGCCACTCACGCTGATCACGGTGATCGCAGCAGATGGCACGGATCCGGGGCCACCGCCGCAAACCGGAAGGTCTTAATTCGTGATTATTTTCGATTAATTCTTTTTCGATTTTTTCAACCGATCCGGTCCGGGCCGACGATGATGATCACTTTTTCGGATCATATCGGCCGCCGGATCGCTGCCACCGGTCCACCGATCACCGGGCTATCGGCATATCGGGAGCCGGACCCCTTGCCGATAGCCGAGTGACTAATTTAATGGGTGACTTTAATTTCTTCATCGGACCAAATTCCGTTGACACCGAAGGCGAGTGGCGAACGAGAGACTTCTGACTTCTGGCAGCACTCGCCGGACCACGACCCAGTCGAGATGGAACTGAACCTGGCCTCCGAAAACCCGACGGTCACGACGCGGGGCGATAAGCGCTTAATTGTTTTAATCTTCAACTTTATTGATTATGAATGCGTCTAAGTGATTTTCTACGCGCCATTACGGGGCCGCCCGGGGCTGGCTAATGCGGACGGACGACTTAAGATCTGTCGCTCGACTTCGCTCCGTCTGGCCGACTGAAGAAACCGCGCGAAGCGATCGCGACTAATCGAGCGACCATTTCCAGTGTTCTTTGATGGTGTTTTCCCATGGCCACGGCATTCCGACGCAAAATCACAGGTTAACCAGTGCTACCGTGCGGCAGCTTCAACGGGTTTGGGTATTTTTCATTCGGAATCTCGAAAGCGGACGGGCTTCCAGTTAATCGGTTTGTGGCGCCTAAGCGCCAATAAAGTCATTGAGTTTCCGCTGGATGCCTGGTGGCTGGATGCATCTGTTGGTGCAAGACGGCACGAAGATTATGGTGTTCCGCGGGAACAGGATCGAAAATGAGAGACGAAACAATGAAAAACGAGAGACTTAAACACGAGACTCGATTTTTGGTGATCTACTTACTTCCAGATGGTGGTCGAGAAGGTGTGCAAAACCGAGAAAAATGTCTGGACCGGACGGCTTACGACATTCCTTTGGAAGTTGCTCTGAGTGGTCTAATCTTTCGAACAGGAGGATGAGAGATCATTGCCCACGATAGAGAATGGTTTGCACCTTTCTTTCCATTATTGCACTTTTATGTTTGTCAATTTTATAAAATAGTTAACTAATATTATCTCACACTTTGTGCAGGTTCCGTAAGCACTTATTGTTTTATTCATTTGTTAACATGTCTACTACTATTTGGTGCAAGCTTTCCTCCAATACTTGTTTTGATGTATAATTTTGGTGTTATTTATTACTTTATTTATTTTTCTGTCGAATTTTTTGAGTTTGTGTTTCTTTAATTTTGCTACTAATGGCCAACCCTTTCTCCGTATCGTATCGATACTTTTTTTACGCTTCTTTGTTCATTATCCTTTCTTTCTTATAAATCTGAAAGGGCTCGTTATCCACGTCGCTACCGCTACGCGAATGACTCATCAGCCACAAAAGCTCATTTTGTTTTCTTGATTTTTTGCTTTACGCCAAAATATGCAGTCCCGCTTCCGTCGGGATGGTGCACAACGAGGACCTTCACAGGACCAGGCGTCGGGGCAGCTTTCGCGCAAAACGGACGTTCGGAAGCCTTCTGCCTGACGCAGGCACGCAATCGCAAAACGGCAACCATTCGACGGAACAGCCCGGCAGAATTGTGTTTTCGCGCTGCCGACGTTAACGAATCTGACAGCTTGTAAAATGTCACCAGACCGACGGGTCGACTGTCCCGGGCCATGCAGGATAGGGCTCGATCCGAATCTCCAGACGGGCTCCGGCGGTGCGTTGCTAACGAACGTGTAAAACGGTTTGTCTGCGGCTGAAGAAGGCCCGTGGCGGTCCGTGCCGTGTCGGAAGGCTCGTTTTGGGTTTACACTTTCCGCTCGTCATGCGACGAAAGGGTCCGACGGGTGAATCCAATTCTGATCTTAAGTGCACCAGCAGCGGACACACTGCACGCGGCCAGGAAGTCCCGGTATCGGCGCAACGGCAGCATCCGGCATACGGAAACGATGGTGGCGTGCGATGACAAACGACATCATCCTCTGCGGGCGCTACGTGCTGCGAATGGGGTTGCCTGTTCCTCGGTTAATCCTCTTCCCGATGCCGTTGCTGGTGCTCCGGCAAGGCTAGGACACTTGGACTTTTATCCATCCTCCCCCGGGGGCGATGATTGTGTAGCCATTGTGCGGTGGGGTTTGTGATTTGCTCCGAACATGAAACGCACGTATGCGACGAAGTAAGAGAATGGCCAAGAAGCCGACAGTTCTTGAGAAGTGAGCACGGATCGAGCACATAAAGCACAATAAACGGCACATAACAAGTATAACCAAAGACGTATTTTTGGATAGTTTTTGTAATCATTCGCAACACTCACGTTCGCCGTCGTTGCGGCATTACTTCTTAAGTTTTTAAGGGCCCCGATAAGGGCTCTGTATGTGTTTACTGCCAGAAATCTTTAACAGTACTTTTGTTTATTAATTTATAGACTAAGATCGATTTAAAGGACGATTTCAAAACATGGACTTAACTTCGATAATTTGTGTTTCGTGTAGATAGATAGTGATTCGAAAGCGTACGAGCGTGCCGATGGCACGTTTAGGACCATTCGAACGGTACCTGACGCTCTGCGAAGTGCAGCCCTTCTAGTGTGGCCCGGTCTTCCGTGGCTGCCGTCACCTGAGCCACAAATCAGGTGACCATGTGACCGTTTGCTGTTGCCCAATGATTCGCGTGTGTGCCCAATGTGTGTTTTGGCTGCAACCCGCTCGGGCCGATCCGCTTGCATTAGGGACTTGACCACCACTTGCCACGCCACGAGAGAGAGAGCCTAATGTAGCACCCACACGAAACCCGTCAATACGGGACCGTTTTTGCCGAGACCTCGGCGGTGTCTGGTTGACGATCGAATCTATTGGCCACCCCAGCCGGCGAGGCCACCTGGTCGAGGACGGTTTACGTGTGTCGGTTGACATGTGGCACAGCACATGACAAATAGTGCCCTGTCCAAGGACCAGCTAGCGGCCAGCTTCCATTAGCGATCGAAAGGCTATCAATTAGTCAATAACAAATTATGCGCTTGCGCGCGCGCCCGCCTCTGGGTGTGCACTTTCGGCAACGTGATCCCGGAGTGCACCATGCATTGGAATTACCCCTGAAGGGGTTATTTATATTCCCACGGGTTATTGCTGTTGCCCAACGCTCAGCTTTCTTGGGGTAAGACAAATTAATAGAATAAGGAACATGTTTAGTCGTTCCTTCTTTTCTGCGGACTATAGATATCGTTTAACATTAGTTAACAAAGTCATTGAAGAATTATGCTAGCAATCGAACCATTTCTCACAGAAAGGGAACCAGCTGCCTTTGCGAACACTATTAGATCGTTTTGCATGGGTTCAGTCACTCAGTTCCGTGCTCCATTACCGAAATGTGCCTTTCATTGGCTCACCGTAAGCATTAACACCGAAACAGAAAAAGCATCATGCTCCGTTTCCTCAAGCCAAACGCACATCCACATTCCACAACAAATTCACATTCCTTTCGCTGTCTCTCTCTCTGTTGACGGAGCCTTCTTCCCGGTTTTGAACCTACAGCGGGAGAAAAATAGGCTCCCTCGAAATAATTGGGAATCGAAGTTAATCGATTTATTTACACGAGAAATAACGCACCTCCGTGGCCCGTTCCGCGGCCCATCATCACCTCATCGACCGGTAGAGAGAGATCGAGCGAGGGGAACGAAGAATAAAAAATACACTCCCGTTGTGATAAATGGCCAAAATTCATCTTCATTTGGGCAAACCCGTTCGCGACGCATGACCGAGTTGACCCGTACTGGTTCGAATCCATTTGAGCCCGGTGCCTGGCACTGTCGCCCTAAATTCCAACCCCAGTTTTCGTGGGGGACCGATCATGGGCAAGCGTACGGTGATCGTGCCGCCAAATGTCTACTTCCTCGTGCGGCGCAACTCGACCGTAGCCGGGTGTCTTATCTAAACCCGAAACACGCGCCAGCGCGGGGTCATTTTTCTTGCGTTGGAAAATAATCTAAAACTGGCCCGACCCAACCAACAGCCCGGGGAATGTCAAAACGGTATCCTGCTTGGCTGGCTAGCTGGTAAGTAAGTGATCACCCGACGGTGACCTCCGCGGTTGCTGGCGGTGATGATGCTGACGATGGAGGCCATAAACGGGCCAGGTACCTTTTAGCGATAAGTTGGAAATAGATTAGTGGCCAATCCCCAATTGGTTGTTAAATAATTGGACGCGTACACCAAGCCAACGACAGCGCTGGCGCTGTCGGACGGACCAAAATAACGCGGGTCCACCGGACCGGTCATTACAGCGGACCGCAAACACCGTGATGGTGGTGTTTAGGGCATTCTTAGGTTTTATGGTCCATGAAAGAAGCGCTGTTCCGCACGAGAATGAAACGGTTTATGGTGCCAAAAGTAGCCGAACCAACCGAAACGGCGATCCACTCGTGGCGTCATTGTTTTAGATTTAAACATCACTTAACGCTTATCGTCAACTAGGCCATGTGGACAATCTGACGTGCGTCAAATAGAGTTAGTGTGCAGGGTTGAGTGCTTAGCAAAGCGGCGAACGGAGATTGTGTTGTATCAAACAACTGTTTTAAATAATTCGCTTTCAAATAAAGAGGACCTCAAGGCACGCACAAGTGAATGTGCACGTCAAGCCTTAAATAAATGACCTGTGAAACCATACGCTCATGACAGGTTGGTGGACGATGACGAATCCCAGGCCCGTAGCCCGGTCCAGCGGCCAGCCCGGTTAAATTAATGACAGAACGGAAAACAAAATATCATTTATCGCCCAGTGCACCCAATATGGCGGACTCCAGCCGCCGCCGAGCTCGGTAAGTTAATGCTCGACCCGGCCGTCAGCAGCGGAGTCTGCGGATCAGATCTTGGGCCCCCAAGTTCCGAGTGGAGTAGAATTGAGCCTTCGCCTCTCAGTGTCTGTCTTCCTCGGGTAATCTTATACTCGGCCATCGGCGGCTACCCCGGCTTCTGGGGCCAGGCGGCCCGGGCGGCTCATACTGCTCCCCGAGACGATGGAACGTGCAGCCATCAATTATCTGTGATTAAATATCAATTTATCATTTATTTTTGCCTTTCTCGCGCGTCGCATGGGAAGCTTCGTCGACTCTAATGAATAACTGTAATCCCTGTGCCAGCTGTCCATCAGCGGGTCCACTGCGGCGCGTACCGAGGGCGTACCGGCCGATCTCTGTCCGCCGATTCCGCCAGTCGATCGGCCAGCGATGGTTACCCCGGGGGCCTAGGCGAAGAAGGTCCGCGTGTCGTGTGTGTCTGAAGGCCGTGCGAACGGCCACGGAGCTTTCGGGCGGGCGTCGAAAGGCAAATTACACAGTTAATGCAGGGAGCGATATCTTATTAGCGGCCACGCGCCGCGCCACTGCGGTGCGGTGTAGCGCGGCGGACAAAAACAAATAAAATTACGATTTACGGCCCACACAGGCTGTGATGTCCGCAGCTGCCGGTGATTTATTTGACAGCTATAAGTATTATATTTACACGCACTGCCTGCAAGTGGCTTTCGTTTGTTATTTTGTGTCAGAATCCTTTCTCTAGAGGTATTTGAATTCCACCGAGTGTACTTTTGGCCAACCCTGCGCTCCCCCATAGTGCACTGTAAGAACCGAGCGTGTTCCGGAGCGTAATCGATGATCATCGCTGTCGGTGGCAAAGGAGTCAACCGCAATCTGTCGAGGTTCGTGACCATTTAAGGTGCTTCCAAAAAGCGCCACACGCCACACCGGGCAAAAGGAGCAAAGGAGTGTAGGAGCTATAAAAGTCAGCATTGCCCCAGCCCGAAAGGGGTGTTAAACATTTAATTATCCCAGCAAGGTGGGCGAGGATCAATTGAGTCCACCCCAGATTGCTGCGCTAATTTAGGGGCACCGATTTATGCATATATGGAACCGTACCGTTGGGCGTGCAGCGCACGGGAGCCAGGTAATGACACTGCGCCCGCTGTTAGTCATCCGGCGCTCCGTCGGACACCAGCGCGGATACAGGTTTGAGGATTAAGACGTGTATGGATGCAAATTGAAATGAATACACGAGAATCCTCAGCAGAACGCCATGTGGTCTCACACAGCCAGTGAGTCACGAGCGGATGTCGCTAATCGATATTGATTGTATTGCCTAAGCTGCGCCATAAATTCATCAAAACTAATATTATTACAGAAATTAGTCAGAGTCTTTCAATAGCCTGGCTACAAAGCTAAATTGCCAAATTACTAAAAATAGGAAGGAATTAAGTAGTCGACTATTCTTGAACTATTTAGAACCTTTCAATTTGACGATGATGTCAACACTGGGACTCGATCTCTCTAGGAGATAACTCGATCTCCTTGGCCTGCCCTCCCTGCGTGTTGGCGATGGTAAACTTTAGCACCCAATGCTGCTCATAAAATTGGTCCATTTTGAAGTTTCCACTGCTATCGAGAATCTTCGAATGGCCCAGTCTGACAAGGCTCCATAAGTTGCACGTACTCGCACGTTACGATCGCACTTCCTTGGGGTCTAGTTTAATGGCGGTCCCTGCCAAACCCTGCAGCGATTTAGGGCTTGATCTACCGCAGTTCAATCCAAGATGTGGCTGATTTAAAGGCGTGCGAAGCCCCGCAACTAGTTTAATGGCGCTAAGGGAGTTTCGATCTCAGACTTTCTTTTCGTCCGCGAAACGGGTTTAATAAAATGCGCCGGCCTTCGACGGTCGCTGATCTACTGATTTCAAATAAATTCCCCATTATCAGTTTGGCATCTGGTCAAGGTGCAGCCGCCACGTGGTTGTGTGGATTTAATGTTTGCTCCGCGTGTGCCCCTTAGTGCAGCAGCACGCCGAGGTTTCTGGCATGCCACCCATTTCGGTCCGGGACCTACCGGGCCCAGCCGACCCGGCTGGTCAATAAAACGCGGAATTTGGCTCCGAGGAAGGAATACGCAATAACATGCGCCAGATGGACAGTTAATTTAAATAAAAATCCATACAATTGGTAGGCCACTGGGACCCTTAGCTGAGCAGAACCGTGGTCCCGCACTGCCCGGTTGACGGGCACGCTGCGTACGCGCAGGGCCGCCGTGCGCGAGCGAATCGATAAAATCACGTTTAGCCGCGCATAGCCTGCGGGTCACCGATGTACCTCGGACATCGGTGCCAGGCCCAGCCATCAGGCGAGGCCTGGTGCAATCGAAATGAAACGCCAGAGTCGTTAGCCGGCCGAGGAAGACCACCGCCAAGCTACCGCGTGAGGGCCGGTGCCCTTCTGGGAAACCGGTCAGCTGACGGCGCTTAGAACGCGAACCGCTGATCGTCATCATCTGCCGCGGGGCTGTTTGGTGTAACACATTAGCGTTTAATCAACGCGCAAAAGTGAATCCACTGCAACTCGGCGCAGCAATTTGAGCGCTGATCGCTCTGCGCCACCCAAGAGCACAGACCACATGCCAACATAAAACGAGGACACACTGAACATAAACAAAGTAAACAATCGGTCAATGGTGTTACATTTACCGTATTGGTCTATTTTTTGGAAAACGGACCAATGTAGTGTTGATAACTGCGTATTCTGCGCTTTTCAAGTCCTAAGGAATGTTTTAATCATCTGAAAATCTTATAGGGCACAGAAGTACAGCTCAGGAAATTTCTAATCAAATTTCTAACCTTTTCCACCAAAAATAAACTTCAAACACGTTAATCAGAAATCATATGGAACTGATTTGCTTTGGAAAACTTAATCCTTAATCGTAAAATTGTTTTCAATAAAAGCTGCTTTT
This sequence comes from Anopheles cruzii, assembly GCF_943734635.1. Lineage (NCBI taxonomy): Eukaryota > Metazoa > Arthropoda > Insecta > Diptera > Culicidae > Anopheles > Anopheles cruzii. The sequence continues at coordinate 14,602,525 of NC_069145.1, forward strand.
TGAGTTCGGCCACAATTCTCTACTTTCAATCAATTCGCCAGCATGGAGCAATTTGTTACACAATCCTCTGACATTAGGCAATGAGTCGCGTGACGCCGTCACCTGAGTCAAACCCGGCCATCGGTCCCATTAAACAAATTGCGCGCGATACGAGCCACCTAATCTAATGGCACAGATGAAATACATTTTAATACCACAGATTGATGGTGGTCTTGCGTCAAGCGTGGCTCAGGGAACGAAACTCTCCAGCATCCTAGACACGCATCGCATCATCATCGCTGACCGGCCCGAAATCTTCCCGGCACGGCTTCTGTCACCCGGCCGAGGCAAATAAATGGTCCGATTTCGAAAACAAGCCAAACACACATCCGATAAATCATATGGTGGGCAATTTTTCACTAATTTACTGTCACCCGGCGGTGGCCCTGCACCCTGCGGTGCTCCAGCGACACGCCGGGCGAAGTGGATTTATTTTCGGTATCGATGAAACAAAACCACGGCCCGCGACAACGGCCGCGGCTGCGGTCTCCGAAAGACACACCGCAAAACCAACTGCTACACACGCGCCGGAAGCAGTCCCTGGCCCTGGCTGCCTGCCGGGATTTTAACATAAAACCCGCTAACGGTCGAAGGGCAAACCGACGGCTATTTATGTTCCGATTTAATTCTCCTCGGTTTGGTCCATCACACTTTAGTCCGCCGCCCGTCGGACCGTGGTGGTGGCCGTGTCCGAACAGTTTGTCTACAGGTTAGAAAATATTTCAAATCTGATAATTGGACACTCCGGCGGGACCACCGCGCTCCGGTGACAAATGGCAAATGTGGGACCGGCGACATACTGGAGAGCAGCCCTATAGAAGATGTCGGACGGCGAACGGTCGGTCGGTAAACACAGGACAGGTTCCAACAAGTGGGTCCCCGGCTTGCCACGGCCAACATCACAATCCGTCACTCGAAATCCCCCGACTCCGAGACGGGCCCGACACCCGATTGTTGTCGACGTCGTCGTGGCACGTGCTGGAAGCGAAGATTAAGGAACTGCGCGACAAAACAAATTGAGTTTTGAGTCGGAGCTCGCCCGCCGATGAAGAGGTGTGTGCGACTCCAATCGAGTCGCGTTCCGCTTCCTGCGGTAAAAGGGCTCCCGCATGCTGGGACCCACGGGGGTGAAGATGTTGCCACACGCCCCGGCGAGAGCAGGCTTTCGTCATCAATCAACTGTCAGCGGAGGGAAATTAGAATACAATGCGCATTCAATCCGCTGAGCCCCAGAAGTAGTGCACCAGCTGCGCAGCCAAAGCCCCTCCCGGAGCCCAGGACAATGGCTCCGGAGAGGAGTCTGTGTTTCGGTGCAGTTCCGTGGAGCCACAGACCTCAGCGCTCTAGGTGCTGACAGTGCCCGAGCATCGCCCGGAGCATCGCCCGGAGCATCGCCCGTCGTGGCGTGGAGCGGTGGTAAATTGTAACTTAAGTTAAGCTAATTTGTTATGTGATTAATTTGTAACTCTCTGACCCGGTCCAGATTGGAAGTGGAGCGTTTCGTTGCCAGAAGGTGACGTCGAAAGAAAGACCGGTGCTGATCTCGAAAAAGAAGGAAAACGGTGTAAAAGGGTGCCATTGTGCTCTGGTGGGGGGGCTACGACAGAAGATGCGCAACAATTGGCTGTTTGTGGCCCATAAGGAACGGTCCCTCAAGATGTCATTTCGGGCTCCGATGGTCGAGTTGAGCTGATTTCAAACCAAAGCGAGGCCGTTGTACATAGCCTCTTACGGTGCCGTTACGTTGGAAATGGTCGCAAAGCTTCAGTTTCTGAAATGGAGTCAGACAAATCGATCAATAATTGTGTGCCCAACTTCTGTTGCGGTGAACTCGAATGCTCATCAATTTTCTTCACAATGGCGTAAGTTTGTGTTTGAACTAGGAAACTACATCCATCACCATTTGAATAACGAGTGTTTGAAGTTCGTATTCGAATAATTTAAGCAAAATTTAGTTGCTTCAAACTCAGAGAGATCTCGACTTGAAGTAAGCAGAAGTAAATAAGAGGATAAATGAAGTTAAAGAAAAAAACCAACAAAGTAACAAACAAGGCGAAAGATTGAAGTGAAGTGAAATTTTAACAAAAGGAGTAATGCAAATGTAACAAAAAAATGCGTCTCAATAATAAATGAACTGTAAACGGAAATGATAAATGCTTCGAGACAAACTTATGAAACTAATGGCTTTCGTTTGCGTACCCCGACAGATGATTTCGCGAGCGAAAACGCAGCCCAACGAAAGCACCGCAGCTGTCATTCTTTCGCGACCCGGGAACCATACCCGAACACACCACATCCCGGCAACGGGTCATGTCGAGAGTCCCGGTACATCCCGGTTGATGTTGTCGGAACCCAAACAAAGCCAGCGCGGATCGGTCGAAGGCTTGTTGTTTCAGCGTCCGGAGCCCCGGTGATGAACCTTCCAGCATGTCGCGCGAAAGGCAGCAAATCGGTCGGTGAATCAGTCAGAGGCACGACACACACGCGGTTCTTCGTTCTCGGGGCAGATGATCGCCCCAGAGACGGTCCGCGCCCAGAGGTCCCTGCGCCACCACCGAGCGGATGACAACGATCGGGGCACACACAGCAACAGCAGCAACATGGAAAGCGGCAAAATGGCAGATAAATCTTCTGATTGACTGATTGTTGCACGCTATGTTTACCATATTATGGGACCGTTTGCCGTTCGCCGTTCGCCCGGGTTTTGTATCATCCGGTGCAGCGGGTAGCGGGACGAGCGAGTGCGAGCCCCGCGCCGGTGTTTTATGCTTTTCAAAATTTATAATTCATAATAACAATAATTGTTTCAAAGCACTCGCCCCGGCAATCGGGACGAGCGACGGCGAAGCGAGTCTTCGCTGCTTTCTCCGTGAGTTTGCAGAAGGCGGACAAACGAAAGTTCCTTCGCGGTTCACGGGTTCGGGCCACGACAGTGGGGGATGTTCTGGCGAAACCTGACGCAGTCGTCGGACGATAAATGGTTTGGGGAAAATTGAATCCAAGCACCGTAGCCTGGCGTAACCGAAGGCACTTTGAAGTCCAACCAATCGAGGTTTGTGGTTCGTTTTTTCTTCGGGAGATACGTCAATCGTACTTCTTTTAAGGAGAAAATTAACTTCTCTTTAATCGAACCACGATATCTAAGGTCTGCACTACGGACAAGAGTATCGGCTGATTTTCGAGGAATGAAGAATGCGCTGTTGGTCGATGTTCTAGTTGATCTTTTACCATGAGTTTGTAAATTAAATGAAAACGAATCGATCAACAACAATGACAAACACTAAACGTCTATACACAATAATCAACTTCTATAGTGAACCATTTCGGTCAGTGTTTTTATCTGAATTAAAATGATAAAACCTGGCGACTATAAAACTACTCATTTTTTTAAGAAGTGGCGAAAAGAAATTCCTGTGATCGGTTGTTAAAAAAATATTATCAATTCAACTTGAGGATCACCTTATAGTGAATTGAAGTACAAAAATTGCTTCATTTAGTTTGGTAAAATTATTGTTACAGCTTCCACCGGTTCGGTGTTCCCATACCGTCACCGAGATAGCCTTTATTTGTAGAAACCCAGTTTCCGTAATCTTCAAAGCTCTTCCGTCGCGGATCATTCCACCGGCGGTACGTTTTCAGTGATAAAATCAGAAACAACTGGCGAACTCGGACGTTGGCCCAGTGTTTCAATTTACGAGCGACGCGTGAACGCGGGGCACGGCCAGAAACATTGTGTTCCAGAGTGTCAGAATAGTGGCCGCTTCCGAGCCAGTGCCGCCCAGTAGCCCAGGGGCGATTCTCCGGATGCTGCCATTGAATTCCTGCCAGCCGTACTCTATGCCACCGTTGGTGCTGGTCTCCCGGCTGGACGGAGATGGTCCGGTCCGGTTCGACCCGCTCCACTGCGGGGACGATGGCTCCCCGGGTAGATGGCCGTAGCGATGGAAATATGAAATTAAATTAAATAGCGCCATTACCTTAAATAAACTCCGGGATCAACTGAGCCGCGCGCACGCGCGCGTGCCAGTGGGCCACCGCTGTGTCTTCGCTGGCACGATGCCGGATCCCGGCCCAGTGGCGGAACGCACTTTGCTTTACCGGCAATCTTGCGCACAAGTCCCGGACCCGCCGACCCGCCACTAATAGAGCGCATACAATTTTAAATTGCCGCCGATGGTTGATATCGGGCCTCCGGGTGCCCCAATGGCCGGGCGTAGAGCTGCGAACGCAGGTGGCGCATACACGGACGCCTTCGGACCGTGGCAATGGGAGGGAGTTCTGCCGCACGGAGCCGCAATCTGTGAGTGGCCTGATAATCTGAATCGGAAGACCTAGCGGTCCGGTGCGCTCCCGGTGTCATCGTGGAGAGTGTTCGCGGGCCCAGAACGTGGACGTCCCGCTCCAGTGTCTTGGACTCACTTCGCGAATGAAAGACTATCTCGCCGAATGCAAATGTGCGGTGCCGGCGTCTCCGGAGCATCAGCGGCATCGGCCAAAGGGCTGCGGCCAAACACACAATGGGACATTAGTTTGGCCGGGTTCCGGCACTCCCAAAGGACTATCGAGCCCTTTTCGAGCCCGCCGATAGTGTTCCGGTTTTCTGGTCCCGTTCGACAGTTCGACCCGAATAGGGCGCGAACACAATGAATAGGGTCCGCCCTGTGGCGTGCAGATATCACACGAGGTGTCCCGTGGTGGTGGTGTCGGGTTCCAGGAAACTGCCCCAGATGGCTGTACCCCGCTGGCCCGCGGCACGGTGCGGCAGGTTGCGTTAATTGACAAAGTAATGAGTGCTAATGCAGTAGCGTTTGCGTTGGCAGCTTTCACCCAATTAGTGCGGGCGATAGGGCATGGGCCCTCGGTAGGTACAAAAAGGGGGCCAAATCACTAACATTGTTCCATTCTAGCCATTCCAGCAGGGGAAGATTAACGGCATTAGATACCTCGGCTGGAGTGCGCTGATCAGGAACCGTCGGATGGCTAAAGAGTTTTTAGTACGCAATTTGGTACAGATTGATTTTTAGTACAGTGATAATTTGAAGGTTCTTTGCGAAGTCTGAAATGGTCCGAATCGGCCAGCTCAATTTAAAATATTCTGTAGGACAGCTACAATCGAGAGTAAGGGGCATATTGCCTTCAACAGATCAACTCTGATCAACGGATCGACAGATTCTTGCCCGATTTGCTGATCACATTAATCGTAATATCACCTTAAGCTGCCACTTTAGTCAGCAACGAACTCTAATTAATGGCCCGTGGTGGAGCTTGACACACGACTCCTCCATCCTTCGGCCCGCGGTCTGTCAATGGGGCGAGTGGCAGGTTTTAGAAGCGAATGCAAAGCGAATCCAACCGATCACCCAATTACCTCGGCGCTCGTCGGCTTGGGTTGGCTGGACAAACAAAACAGGCGAACAGCAGAAACACTGTCTAGGTTCCGCCACTTGGGTGCCCTAAAAAGTCACGGAACTCCTCTAGCATCCGCACGATAGACCCGGTCCGGCTGTAATCACGTTGGCGCCAGCGCGACAACTGAACCGAGCCGTGCCGCGTGCTAGAAACCCGTTCCGAACCTGGGCCAGAACCTGGGGGTTGCGACAGGTGTCAAAGTGTCAACGGTGGGCCGAGGATCACGCTCCTTGCGCTCCTTCGCCGATGGCGCCAATCCGCGCGATCCGTGGCGCACTTGCCGCGGATCACGAAGCCGAAGTCAACGAATTTGTAAAGTGTCACCAGGCCAAACCGGAGCCGGCGGCCGCCCGGCCCGGCCCGGGACCCCCGGGAGGTGCCAGTCCTGCCAGCCCAGCGCCGAGACGGAGAAAGCTTTTAAGCCATAAATTAATCATTCCCAGCCGCGGTCGGCAGTCGCCGGGCCTGATCGCCGATTGGCGCCCGGTCAGTGGCAAATGGTCAGAGCCGGAGCATGGTAAAACAAGGCCACGTTATGAAACTGCAACACTTGAGCGCGCGTGTGGCGCGTCTGGCGCTCACTTACCGGAATGGACACCCTTCAGAATCGAAGGGAATGGTTGGCCCACGTGCCGCCCGAGATGACTCCAACGCGGACTCCGGCGGACCGATTGAAGTTTGACCGAAAGCGAGAGCTCCGGATCACATCGCCGGACGAGTCCGGCGAGCCATGGGCCACGGATCGCCCAGGGCTCTAATCCATTACACTAAAGACGGCGTTAGTTTACGGACCGCGGACAGCTTCTCGGAATGTTTCAAAAGGAACACATTCCAACGGGCCGCCCTGCGTCGGTTCGCCCTTTAAACGGCGTGTAGTCCGTCACTTCACCCAGGGCCCGTCTTCATCGTAGGGCCCATCCATCCATCATCAAATCAAAAAGTTATTCGCTATTTAACACCCGCTTCGGGCCGCTTTGTGTTTCGGGCGCTCGCCTCCGGCCGTCACTCTCCTGTTACACAACTCCCGCCCTCGTTTTTGGGCGGGTGAATCTTACTTTCTTCGCCTTTCTTTGATGGAGGCCGGAGGTCGAAGGAGAAGACAAACGGTTCCGATGTTTCGCCGTGTGTCCGGGCTCCGTCCGGGGATGCGTTGGATCTGGGAACGGTTATGAGATTCCGCGAAAGTCCAATAAAAATGACCACGGCACAGCCTAGAGGCATCGGTTCTGCCTTCTTCCTCGGGGAGTTATAAATTTTGGACGCACCCAGAGGGTTTGTTGGAGCTGCAGTAGCTGCTGCATGTAGCCCGGTGCCGCCCAAAATGGGCTTCTTGTGTTGAGACGGCCCCGAGGCGGTGCATCTAACGGTTCGCATGGGCGGCTGACTCACCGCGTTACCCGCAACACCGGTGGCCGAAGCAGCGGCCACGGAGAGCATAAAACCCTGGCCCGCGGCGCTGGAGTTTACTTTTATTCGCTGACTTTTTTATGATGCGTCAAAGACCCCGAAGCGGGTCTCCCGAAAATGAGGTGCGTCGGTTTCGGGATATGCTGATACGGTCAGGCCGTTCGCTCGCGCCGCGCGTGGGTTGAAAGCGCGTTGTAATGTGCCCGTGTCCATAAATACGGCCGGCGGCTCTCGTGCATTACATCTCGTTAAGGAATAAAAAATGAAACGAGCGTGGTGCATATATTACGCCGAAGAAAAGCTTATGATCCGGCCTCTGATGGGCGAATTGTTCCGGTAAAAGTATGATCTGGTAACGGGCAATAGGATTTTCATTATGTTTTCAAGTATTTAACGTGATTGTTTGATGGGTTGAAACTATGTTGAAACTATCGAATCTATGGTTCGTGCAAGGTACCCAATAGATTGGCCTATCCTTCATTGCCAATAGACCTTATCCAGGGCTAATTTTCATACGGCTAAACTTCAATAACCAAGCTTGAAATTATGTAAAGTTCAAGAGAATGTCGCTACACGTTGCATAGATCGAAGATCACCATTGATCTCAGTATCGAAACGTACTTCTGGGACTCGTGATCGTAGCAACCGTTAAGTGCCGTTTTTGGACAAAAGAATCAAACCTGAGCTGCACTAAACGTGCATTCATTTATCGGAACAAATGTTGCAAAACCGGCTTCACCCATTCTAACACTAAGCTTCTCGAGGAGGTGGTTGGTCAAGTATTTTTGGCTTAATTGTTGATAAGAATCCAGTTTGGGGATTTGGTTTCCTCTACTTGGGCCATATTTCGGAATTTGGAAACGTGTTTTAAATTACTTGAATTGTTTTATTATGAACTTAAATCAAATCATCGACGAAGGTTGCAGAATGTCATTCGAAGCGATTCGAGCCGTGTGCAACGTCAACATTGTTGCTGCGGGTTCGTTTATGGTTGTGATAGGTAAGCAGGAATCATCAATCCTTTTACCGATAAAGTGCCATTAAACTTAACCAAATTAATCCCCGTTTCGGCTCCCGATCTCCTAACGGCAGCAAGTCTATCGGATCCTTTGCCTTATGGCACTCCGCACTGCGGCTGCTGCATCATGGCACGCAATCATGCTGACATTTAAAGATCCTCCAAGATCGCAGTGACGAGCATCGCTTTGTCTTCATGACGTGGAGTCCCGTCCCAAAAACAGCCGCTTCGCGTTGAAACATAACGCTGCACCGCATTCAATTCCGCAACATTGGTCCAGGTTTCTTATTCTCATATTCTCACTGCGACCATTCGCCGAGCATTCGGCAGACATTCGGCATTGCTGCGTCGGACCGTCGGACACGCGCCCCGACCCCGCGTCCCTGACGTTTGCGGAGCGAAATTTATGGCCAAACATCATAAACGACATAAATCTCAATTGATGTCGATTAAGGCTCACATTTACATCCGATTCGGATTAAGCGCGGCGCGCTGGGCTGACGGCGAGGCCAAAGGCTAACCGGGTCGTTCACAACCGCCACACGCCACCGGTGGAAAGTACAGACGTCGGAGAAAGTAGAAAGAAGAGACCCGAAAGGGGAGGGGGCGCAAGAGGTGGATGGCCACGGAGGTCGCACAGCACGGTAGCGGCCCGATGCCGATTGTCTTTAACTCAATCCTTCCGCTTTGCGGGCCACGGTCACTTCCGGCACGAGCGAACGGCACGAGCCACGGGAGACCATCGGTTGCGTAGACGGGTTGAAAGCATAAAACATAAGAAAATGTCAACATGATTTCCCGGGTCCCTCGTGCCACACTAACGGTGTCCGTTTCTCTCTCTCTGTCTCCTGCGACCAGCAGTGGCCAGTGAAAGGGATAATCGGAAGGGGTCGGTTGCTTTGACGGATAGGCCGCGTGCCCTTCGCAGGATGCGGGTTGCAGGCCGCAGAAAGGGAGCCGGTGGCCGGGTGAAAGTGAGTGAGAAAATTAATATTTATGGTTCACTTGTGGCCAGCCACTTGGGGCCCGTGTAATCTACTCGCTCCTAACGGGTTCGAGCTTGTCTCCCTTCGGTGAGCCGCTCTATGCTCGCCCGCCTCGCTTGCCCGCCCGGCCGATGGGTCGGTGTTTGTTTGGGTCATCGTTATGAGCGCGCTCGGTGCGGCAGCAACCTGTTGCTCCGGAGGGTCTTTAAAGATAATTATCACAGTTTTACCTCCTGGTGATTCGCGCGCGCAAAAAAACACGTACGCGGACCCCGTCGTCGGAGTGGCGTGCTCTTCTTGGCCGAGCTCGAGTGGTCCCCGGTGTCCGGCAGCTTGCCGTCTGGCGGAGCAGAGAAGCAATTACAGCCACGGGATGACCGCTGTCCGGATGAGTTTGAGTGACTCCTTTCAACAGCGTCGCATTCGTTGCATCGCTTGTTTCAACATGTGTTTATTCACGTGTCATAATTTGATTATTCTTCGTCTGACATTTGCTGTTTACTTTTGCTGCTTTTCTTCGCTTATTCGCTTCATTGATCAGTTTTTTATCATCTTTTTCCTGTATTGTGAGTCAATGTAGTTTTGTTGTAGCCTTTTTCTACATTTGACTTGATCCAATGAAATCATTATTATTATTGAATTATTTTGTTTTGCTTAATTTATATCGTTCTCGGTTTACTTTCCTAACTTCGAATATTTAGGTAGAACACTGTTCCGAAGACGTAAAGCAGCAAATAGACTGGTTTTGCTGCTTTACGTCTTCGGAACAGTGTTCTACCTAAATATTCGAAGTTATTATATTACATTACCTCACTCATCCGTCTTGAAGATAGTTTCTGAAGCTCAGTAAAAGTGCAAAATCAAATTTGTTACTAATAACTGTTACTAAGAGACTGAGTGTTTGATAAATCTGAAACCCATGTTTTAAAGAACTTTGCTGACTTCCAAGCCTGTTCTCCAATTTTCTGCAGCAACATCGCCCGATTATCGTACCACACCCAGGCTCACCACACCCGCGCAACCGGAGCTCCAGCAACGCACCGAACGCGCCGACCTTTGGCGGATAATTTGCGCGTTTAATATCTTGTTAATGAGATTATTATTTAAAGATAAACTCCACCGATAATGAGGAGCCCGGTGGCTCGGGGCGCTGCTGTGAGGGAGATGTCCGGAGATGCTAATGAATATTGTGCGATTCCATTACAGCGCGCTTCACCGTGTACCGGCGCGGCAGCACCCCTGCAGCGAGGCGCACCGCTGCACTTGCAGTTGCAGTTGCCGCACTCGGCGAAAACTCTGGCGATCACTCATTACCGGGCTAATGAGCAGATATTAATGCACCCTTTCGGGGTCCTCCGCACGAAAACACTGTTGGCCGACCATCCGACCATAATTGCCGAGGGTCCTGCGAGCATCAACCTTAGCCCTCTACCAACACCTTGAGCCGTGAGCTACAAACACACACGAAAACACACACTTGGGACTTTGAAGGGACGGGCGCGGAGAGCAGTCACGGTCGATGCGTGGGCAGACCGATGCTGCGCCGATGCTTATGCTGCTCGCCGCTGCGTCTTTCATCTCAGCCCGGCCGGCGAGCCAGCGGATTGCGGTCGGGCCTATTTATGGGCTCGATAACATTTTAATTGGGACGAATTAGGGTCCCGTGCCGTCGTATCGATTAGCGTCGAAGCGTGCCCCGGATCATCTGCGTCGCGCCCGCTGTCGGTGCATGTCGGTCGGTGCCGCCGACAACAGCCGCCAACTGTCACCGGCTTTGATTTGTTTCTGGACGTTGTTTTGTTTTCTTCGGCCGAGCGGGCGGCTTAATCCAAAGAAGAAGTAGAAACCAGCGAAACAACAAAGTCAAACCAACGTTCAGAAAAATGCCCATTTTTCCTTTCGTGGCAACACCAAAAACGGGCCCCAGAGTGGGTTCCCCAGAGACGCATCGCCACACGTCAAACGTTGCATTTGAAGGCTGTGAGATTTATGCAAAACCGCATCCGCACATCTGCATGCGGCCATGTGGCGTCGAAGATCAGAGGAATGCCGTCGATGGCGGCGTTCCGAAAACGGAACGCTGGGCCTTCATTCGGAGCGCATCGGCGAACGAGTCCATATCGAATCGGCACGGAATCGGAATCGTTATCGATCGAACATGGAATGGGATGTGGGTTACTTGATAGAAACTGTTTTTAAGGAAATTTCCGAATAAATTAACTGTAGCCTTTCGAAACGGTCCAGCATCGATCCCAACCATCGAGTATCGTATCAAAACCCAATCGTGAATGTAACTGGTTTGACCGTCATTGCATGATACGGTTACTTACTACGAACACCGGTGCCAAATTGAAAGCATAAATCGACTGTATTGGTGCTGAGCCGTTTTCACTGAAATTCATTACATTATGCGTAGCCTGTGCAACTTGTTGCTTGATTTTGTAGCAACGTTGATTAAGTAATAATAATAATCTAATGATCTGTTCCCTTGAGCATCGCTCACGGGGAGCTCAAGTCGTTTTCTCATTTAAGATCTTGACTTCCCATATTGACTTGCCGACACTACTTGCTCAATTTAACTTTTTCGCTCCTGCTAACTATTTCTCGTCTCTTTTTGCCTTTATTACTAAGGGACGTAAAGAACATTGCAATAGTGACGCAACACCTAAGTGTTGCAATGGTTTCACTGTTATGCCATGATATTCTTTTTTTCATTTATCGTTTCCTAAACCGTGTATTCGTCTCGTCAATTATGATTATTGGCGCACTTAGTTTCAAGTTAGACCTCTTAGTCAATCAGGCTACGCAGTTCGCAAATAAATGAAAAACAAAGTAAATAAAGCAAATAAATAAATATATAGCAATAATAAAATACCAATAATGCAGTGAACCAAATCCATATTTTTCTTTTAAACCATTTTTTAAACCATATTTTTCCTTCAGTACGTCTAATATCAAAATAACCTCAACTCGCCAGCATCAACGATGGTCGCTGTATCGACCAAAAAAAAAAAGCGAAATCCATCCTCATCGCCAGCAGCGGCACTTACCGCGGGGCCGGGTGTTGAATTTCGCGTCTACCGATTCGCGAACGCGGACCGGCGGATTGTGGCAATTAATGCACGCGGACGCTGGCCGCCGAATGCCGCCGGCCGCGAATGTGGCTAATGTTTGCGCACCTCCGCAGCCTTCCCTCCGTCCGGATTCCTGCGGCGGCGGATCGGTGGTCCCCCGCCGAGGCGCTACCGGAATTTTTGCTCCGGACTGCACCGACGGAGCCGGAGCGGAGAATCGGCCAGCGAATGGTGATTTATTGAACCATTCGGTCGATCGATTGCGGCCGAACCCAAACTAGCCCCCGTGGGAGGGATCGGGCTGGGTTGGGTTCGGTTGGGCCACGTTCCTGAAGCTCTCCGCTCCGGCCGGATCGTTGATTAAAATATTTCACCGACGTTTAGAGGACGCCGGACCGCACGTCCGGTGCTGTCCAAACAATTCGCATTAACGGGGACCGCGTGGATCCTTCGCCCCCCCGCGTCTCCGTTTGGGCCGCTGCGGGCTGCTTGACAGCTGCACCAGCACCGCTCTGGTCAGTTACCCGCAGCCCGAGTGGCCCCCGATATGGCCCGCTGATTAGTTGCTGAAACTGGAAATTACGGTACCACCTGGAGACGCCGAGCCCGGCCGGACCCCGGCAGGACCTCCGGGGGCTCGCGGGACAAGCAATTTGTGCTCGATCTGGATGCCACCACCCGGTGGCCACACTGCAGGGGACTGGCGGTCAATTGGTTTGCTGTGATTTTGTTTTTCCTTTTGCCTTGAGTAATTGCTTAGCCACATGCCGCGTGGAGCCGACTTTGGCGCGATCTTGCTGCGGCTCCACAGCAGCTAGGTGGGTCCCAAGTGGGGAGCCAGCAAATTAACGTCCGCTTTGCTACCCTTCTTACACACACACACACACCGGGTCCCCCACACTAGTTTGAAGCATTGTTTATGGTCGGAGGTCGCTCGGTCTGAAGGACACCGTTGCAGCGAACGAAATAAGCGGTACCGCGTTGGAGGTCGCGTTGGTGATTGAGTTGCTGGCTGTAGTTGTCACAGGAAAGAAATGGACCCAGAAAATAACATTTCAATCGGGCAACCTACTAACGGGGCTGCATTGCTATGGGCCGTTCGCGTGATCGAGGACGGCAATCATTGATCGAATTTAATTGATTTTCCTTCAACCGTGCACCCGGACCGGCAACCGAACAGTTTGACCGTATGGAAAGAAGTCTGACAAATGAATAATCGAGAAACCAATCGTGCAAATACTTTACTTAACTTTATTTTCAACGTTTCTAATGTTTTAGTATGTTACTTCGGATAACCCTGTTTTTGTGGCTCGTCCGTAGATCATCTGACTGCGCTGCACCGATTTATCCGTTTCTTCCCAGAAAGACGTCAGTTCGAACCCTGGCAGTGAATCAAGGTGAGTGTAAAACTTTAAGTTAATGCTAAATACGGTCCTGGCCGTTCTAATAGTCAATAAATAATAGTCAATAAATAAATATTCCATTTTACTATAGTGAGTTTTGTCGCACGTCTTTTATTAGGTTAATATCAGGCTGCGTTAAGGTAAGGTCGATTTTGAGGTTCAAGCAATCTTTTAAATATCATGTTATTAAAAATATTGTTTTCCATTGCAAAAACTAAAGATAGTAATATGTACATCCTTGGCATTTTCTTTAAATATCGCTTTTGAAGTATAATTAACCTGTTCAAAATATTGAACATTATTTACATGTTCGGCACTGCTCATAGTCAATAGTCAAGCTCTAAAAATAGTGAAACTATTTGAAAACAAAACCAATCTATTAAAAATCTTCTGAAATAAACTTTCCCAAAATAAATCCCCCTCTTCGGTTCAGTGACTCCTTCATAACGATAGCCCCATTTAGGTGGAATCGACATGGCCATTCAAGTGGTCCCCATGAAGCATCATTCTCCCTCGGGGGCATTTGGTAACTACAGTACTTTCATGAAAAAAAAAACACGAAACGCCGACGAAGGAAAAAGGCATGAACCACTTGGCTAGGCAATTAGGAGACCTCAGGAGCAGTGCGCCGATCCTAAAAATAGTTTGCCCTGCTTTGCAGTATCACCGGCAGGACATTTTCGCCGTTCTCACCCAGCAGACGGCAGTTCTTCTGTCGTTCCGAGCGGCGTTGTTTTACATCCTCCCCAAGTGGCCGATCCATCAGCGATCCAATCATTGGCCGGAGAAAAGCTTTTAATCACACCTTTCGCTCCGTCCGGCCATCTGTCTCCCTGTCAACCGATGAAGGACAGCACAGGACACGTGTATGTCCCGGCGCTGTGTCCCCCGTCCGGCTAATGCTTCTCAGCAGCCAAGCGATACCTGGAATCGTTGTGTCCATTTAGCAACCCGTCCACCATTGTCGTTGGCTCATCTTTGCTGCCGCAGAGATTGGGTATCGCAAGTCTCGCTCGGAAAGCCGTGAAGCCGTCGCGGCAGTGTTGCCAACTGCCGGCAGTGGGTATCAATGTTTCAACGCCTTTTGCGTGCCATTTTGCTGATATTATCACCTGGAAGCAATAAATAATGTGGTGGTACACGGACACGAGACCAATAGGTGATCTCGATGTCGTCCTCATGTTTGCCCGAGCGAGGGAGTTTGCACCTAGACATCAATATCCAGCATGGTTCAATTGAATCTTCTTTTTTCTAATGTTCTTTTAGAAATTTTTCGGAAATCGTTGAAGATTTCTTTAACCTCAGCATAGGTCTTGACTATCACTATCTCCACCAGGTGTTGGTGCAGAAGGCACACGCTTTATCGCTTCCTTATATGCCCTCTTATGGGTCTCATGAAAGCTAATGCCCTGTGCCCGCCACCGGCGCACCGCACAGCGCCGATCGCCGCGTGGTGCTTTATGGACAAATGAAGTGTCAGTACGCGCATAAATATATGCCACGGTCGCATGCAATGCGCGGTACACTATCTTCCCCGTCGTCTTCGGTACCACATTCCCCACAGGCCGGGAGCGATTCAGGGCCCGGTGGGAGAGGTTTTATGCACATTCCTAGGGGTCCCATGTTGGGGCTCTTCCCGACGTCGGCTGCCGTCAATTTCGCGCTCATAAAACAAACGCTCCCGGCGAGGAGTTGAATTTGTTTGAACCAACCAACCGACCAGGGTGCCTGGTGGTGGTCAACCGCCCCGGTCCCGGTGCCGGGTCGGGGTCCCCGCGGGTCGATGTTGGCGTCGGGTCCGGTTGGCGTCCGCCTGGCTAGAAAAAGCACCGTCTGGCACTTACACGTTCATTATTGATTTAGTGCCCGCGGGCGAAATTATGCAAATTATTAAAGATCTTATTCTCACTCTCTCTCTTTCTCTCTCTCTCTCTCCATCGCTCTCTCTCGCACAGAGTGCCCAGATCAGGCGAAGAAACTGTTATCTGATTTCGAGTCTAATAACTTACCCCGAAATGGACCCCAACGCGTCCACGGTCCGTTACCACCCTCAAGCGGCGAGAGCGTTCGCCTGCCTGTACTAGTAGGTCCCGCCGGTCCCACCGTTCTCGTCCCTTCCTGCCTCCCCGCACCGGTCACCGACCGTCGATCGGGCGATCATTTAAAATGGATTTACATGGATTTCCGTGGGGCCTGGCGTACGGTGACTAGCGACATGGCGAGACCGGAACACACATATGGTCCGGCAAGATCGAGATCCGGCTTGCTGGCTGGTTCGAGTAGAGGACGGCCTGCTGGCCCGCGCGGGGGTTAATCCGTTCGCAGCCTTGCTCGTGTCGGAGCGACAAGACGATCGAAACGCGGGCTACCGGTGGCCTTCGGCAGGAGGCTCTCGCTGTTCGCTGCTGCTGCTGCGGCCTCCGGTAGCGCTGTCTGCAAAAATGTCGACAAACCCTCCGCGGATGGCCGGTCGGCTCCCCGGCCGGCGGTGGCTCTATTTGCCCGAGTCCGGCTCATAGATCGGCGGCTCGGCGGTGTCCGGTTGGAAAAATGTTGATTGCAATTTGCATGCACGCGGTGGCTGATTTCGAGGAATTTAATTGCTTGTAATGGACATGTTGGCCCGATCTGCTTGGCCCGATCGGACACTGGCATACGCACTAGGGCCACCGGCCGGTGTCAAGGATGAGGGCGGAGGGACTTCCGGTAACGAAAAGGGCAGAACTAAGAATGTGTGGCCCGACCAGCTCAAAGCCATTGCGGAAAGTGGGTTCGTGAAGAAAGATTTAGCATTCTGATTGTTAATTGTGTTTTTATCGTTGCTTGTGTTGCTTCATAATGACGTATTTCACTATTTTGTTTAGTTATTAGTTTCTTCCTATAAGTATTTAATAGCTCCTGCAAATTAAAAAAAAAACGAGGACGTTATATCATTTGGCGAAGCTCAATGTTATTTTGAATTAATCGTTCGCTCTTCGCTTTGCTATTTAACTCTTTTCAAACTAATTTAAGCGTTATAATAGTTTTGTGCGCTCCTTTTTTCAGATTACCCTTATCACTGTTTCGTTATTTGGTATTATGGCTCACTTTTTACAAATTATCCTGCCATTTTTTAACCTTTCTTTACACCTTCATATTAAATACGATTACTTTGTCATTGTCATTAACATGTTTGCGATTTCCTGTTAAATTTGGATTTGTTCTCGTTCCAGTTTATTGTCCTTTTCTTAATCCTTTTCATTTTCATTACTTTTCCTACCTTCTTTGCAAGGTGTGCAAGTGGTTTGCTAGCGAATTCTGCGAGCCCTGAACCGGAGCGTGACCAGATGCTTGGCGGCCATATCAGCACGATTGCCTGCTAAAGGTTCCGCCGAACTTGACACGCCATCAGCATCCAGAGCCAGAGCTCAAAGTTCAAAACAGGCGACCTCCCATGCACCGGATCGGTCAATCGGATTGTGTGTCGGGAACGGGGCCGGTCCCGAAACTGACCTGCATTTCACACCACGCGCTTTAGTCTAACGCAGGGCAGGACCTTTGCGCGTGTTTCTTCCACCCATCCGGATGAACCGGTCGTAGAACGCCGCTTGGCACTTGGCGTGGTGTGTCGAGGGACCGGGAAACAGCGCCACGGAATCGGCCTCCACGGAGCGGTGTCTGCACGCGTGTGGCTACGTAACTATGTAATTATTTATAAATTTACCTGTCATTTCGAGTTTTATTGAAAACCAAACCTCGGCTCTGCCTGCCAGCATAAGAAGCAAACCAAAAAAAAAACACGAATGTGGGGTCCCAGAATCGACACCACGGAGAGCGGCTTGCCAGCCAGCAAGCGCACCGCGGCCGATAAATGCTGGAACTGCTTGCCGTTGCTGCTGCTGTTGCTGCTGCTTACTCGAAGTTCGACAGGCCTCGAACGATGGCGACGACGACGACGCCGGCGACGTGCCAAACTGATCTCGAAGGAGCTGTGCGGAGCGGCCATGCGAGGGAGTCGCCGGGGTGCTCGCTGAGAGTTCGATCGAATAAAAAGTCATAAATCATTATGATTTATTAATCAATGATTAATTTATTGGCAAGAGAGGCTTTTGTAATATTTAGTTTCATTAAACTCTGGCGCGAAGTTGCCCGGCACCGAACCTCCGATACCCTGGCCTGGGCCGTCTGCGAGAGAGTCGGCTGAGAATCGCTCAGTTCGCCCTGTTTTCTGCCTTCTGCGGAGGTTCGCATTGTGTTTAAATGATAAATAAATAGTAAAACCGATAGAGATACTTCTCGGAACCCAAGGAACTTGCTTTCAAACTGTTGACGGGCGATCGTTCTGAAAACTCAAATATTACATGGCATCGCTTTGAACGAAGCCCTGAAAACTACAACAAAACGGCCACAATGTCTGCGCCACAATGACACAATCTGGCGACCAACGCAACGCAAAAAAAAACCAATCACGAGCCGATAATTCATGAATGGATGCTTCGCCCGCCATTTAAATTGCAAACACGCGGTATGCCAACAGATTTATACTCTTTATTTGCTGCGCACACTCACACACATGCGCCCGTACCAAAGACATGATTGCCATAAATTCTATTGCTCCATCGGTGGGACGGCATCGGCCATCTGAATGCTTCGGAGCCAAAGGCGAGGTCCTATTTGCGTATTGCGCCCTCTAGGACCAGCAGCACTTTAGAAGCGTTTTAGAATCTCATTTCTACTCCCGCCCACCACACCTTTGTGTGTGTGCGTGTGTGTGTGTGTGTGGATGTTGTTTTCCTTCTCTGACCCCACCCACACCGCCCCGCCGTGATCGGCCGTGTGGGTGGAATCGATCTGCGACGATAATTAGTCCGGTCGCCCGAAAAAGGTAAAATCCTGTTTGTTGCAAGATGTGTGTTGATTTTTTTCTTCCCCCCAACGATGTTGTTGTTGTTTGCCTGTAGGCCCCGCTCACGGAGTTGTTGTCGTTCGCTTTGGCCCGCGACAGCCACAAGCTGGAGGCGCGTTGGAGCGAGAAGAACGATGCACCATTCGGCCATTTGTTTATTGAAGGCACAAATGTGAGCTAATGATTTTGTGAGCTGCACAAAACGACACACATACGCATTGGGGGGGCCACAGGGATCGCTCATTGTCTCGCTCTGGCCCGCGGGTGAGCGGGATAGAAGAATAGAAAAACCCTCCCGGTTCTGGCTTCGCGAACCATTTACATGGAGATTGTTCCATTTGATTGGATTTGAGTGGGCCCCAAATTGATCCGGATCCGGTCGGACCGGACTGATCGCTGGGGGCTCTGCGAGAGGGACGGGAGGGCCGTCTGTCCCGGTCGCCGAAGCCCTGTCAAGGCCCCGCCGTTTAAGCATCCGAATTGTGACAACCTTATTTTCCACCTTCAGCCAGCGGCCAGGGCATGTTTGTTGTCCTTCGATTTACGGATACGCTCCTCCCTTCTCGGTAGACACCGCGGCAATTAGTCAATTATCGAATCTTAATTTAAATTAGAGTGTAGCAAACAACAAACGACATGACGGACCCAGAACTCTGTATCTTCTGTCGATTGTCTAAATCTTAAAAATGTTGCAAACTGTTGGATAGCTTAAACCGATAAATAACGAATTTACCAATAAAGTGCTTGCTTCTTAAAGACGAAAAACTTGTAGAAAGCTAACAATGGGCCTAATTCTTACAACAAATGTTTCAAGTTTAGTAGTTTCAATGTTTTAAATGCTTTGCACAATTACCGAAAGAAAGAACTGTTGAATGCGCAGAAAGAGAAGACCGGAACCACTTCGTAACCCAAACGGAACCGCGACCCACAAAACGGGAGCTTAGAACTCTGCTATTCAGCTTTATAATTTTTATTAACCATTCTGGAAACAAAACCCAGTGGTTCTTAAACTCTCAACACTTAACTTCCTTGGGAAGAAAGAAAGAGTCAAACGCTGATGGGTGAAGTTGACAACATTTATGCCGAGTCAAATTGTCATCCGGTTCAGCCGTTACGGTTGGCGGCTTACTGCCCTCGAACCTGCTTAAGGGTAGCGTTGGAATCATGAATGGCGGGACACTCCCGTCAAATCGGAATGAATGAATGCGATCGAGTGTTCGGTGTGGCCCACGATCAATCGCCCGTGATGGTGATTACAGAGCTTGATCTGCCGAGCGTTCGCGAAACTAAACGCCAATGTCTTACCGTCGGTCTTGATTTTTCTCGCTATTTGTACTTCAGTGCCCTCCCTAAACACTCACAGACGTTTCTCTCTCCTTAATTTATCTCGCTCCCTTTCTTGAGCTATTTATTTATCTTTTGTTTCAACTGAATTCAAGCATCTACCGCCGAGACCCGCCCGAGTGTTAGAGGCCCACCCCGAAACCTTATTCTCGGTGCATCGGCAACGCGTTCGCACGATGGGCGGATCTAATGTGGGTAAATAATAGACCATTGCAGTAATTTATTGGATATTCTTGCGACTTGCGAGTCGCACTTAAGCGGTTAAGCGATTTTTTTTGCATTTCCGGGTATGGCAAAGCGCACCGTCGGCAGCCCGCCAGCCAATGGCGTTAGGTTTGTTGATGTTGATTTTGCAACACCCGTCGTTGGGCAACACCTGTTCTACATCGCGGTATGTAAATGGCGAGCCATTGGCAAAGTCTGTTGTCTGATGCAATTTGCAAATGTAAATTGTTGCATCTTTTGGCCTTCGGAATTGTGCAACATCCCTCTCGAAGGTAAGCATTCGTCTGGATTCGCTCAAGTTTCATTCTATTCTCTTGCTGCAAATTAAAAGTAAATATTTTACGACTTTTTCCGGCCACAGCTTTCGAAACAAAAATAGAAGCAAAAAATACGAATCAATCGAGAGAGACAACTCGGAAACAAAGTGGTTCCATTTTTAATCTTCCGTCGCTATAAATACCTCACCTAGCACTGGAGATAGCGCTGGAACTAAAAGTGCTTACATTGCACGTGGAAGTAATCATTGCGCCGTCTTTTAATTCCCCCAACAGCTAAAAAGGACGGAAGGAGAAGACAACCACCTGTACAACACATGGTGCCGTGGCGCACATTTCCGGCCCCAGTCTTCCAGATCCCGACGCGGGGGGTTCTGGATCCCGTCGGTGATGACGTCAAACGGTAGCCAGGCGGAAGTTAACGTGCTCGGCATCCGCCATACGCCAGACACGAGACCGGCGGGTCCCGGGAGAAGGTTTCGCGAGCTCACGTGTCACGACGGGAGCACGAATCCGGCTCCTTCCAAAAATGATTAATATAATATTGCTTACGGGTTTCCATGGGCTGCCGGCCCTGGCTCGATGGTGCCTCCAAATCGTCACCAGGACGATGACGTTCGTAGCCACAGGTCACGTAACTGTCACGCCGAATCCCGTCGGGCAGTCCGTTTCGTGAGCGTCGCGGGCCCAACGTGCCATAGACCGACGCCGTTCGGCAGGGATCGCGCGCGTGGGAAAACTCACCCGCAACAGGTGAGCCACAACGCGACTTGTTGTAGTTAATTTTGGATCCATCCGGGTCACGGGATTCACGCGTTAAGCCTCCCTGTCTTCCTGTGATAATAATAGGCAAATCGCGCCGGATATTGCTGGAGGAGCATCACGTGTAATGCGCGTTTTGCGGTTGCGATTATCAAAATAGATGCCACATTTTCTTTGCCAGAAAAAGAAACCCATGTCATGGAGGGCGCTGGAAATAGAATGGAATGGTATCGTTTTTTTTTGGTTTGGGAAGTCAATGCCGCATGGTAGTAGCTTTAGTGGAAATCTATTTACAAGGCTCTACGCGCGTAAGAAGTGTGTTCTGCGAAAAGCGTTTCTTATTCTTGGCCATTTTCCGACGCTGACCACACATTTATTCGTGTCTTTCTGATTCTCCGTTTTGACATGGGGCAAATATAAAAATACACTTTGTCTCTATTTTTGTTTTTTATACGGAAGGACGAAACATTTCTGTACTTTTCATAAAGTACATATGCGAACAAATAACCCCATTCATATCTCTACTCTTTGTTGTAATAGTAATGTTGTAATGCAATAGTTGTACTCAATTTACCTTTTTGAGTTAGATTGACCCACCAAATACATCCCCCTATTAGGTGGCCGACTTGACCTACTTGCAAAACGGTGCGCGACAGGTCTAACAAAAGCACGCCCGTCTCCGCCACAAAATCGATGATGTTCTGCGTCGCTGCTGGTGGTCAGCAGGGTTGGTGATATGAATGAACGCCAGCGCATCCCAACCCAGCAGAAAAACGGCTCCAATCTCGTCTCGCCGTCCGGCTGTGTCACGGAAAGGAAGCGTTTCGAGGTTTGCGAGGGAAGATCCGACGCGTCTGTGTGTGGGGTTCCGTACCGTTTTGCGGGGGTATACACCGAGTAGTTCCCGAGTCCACTACGGACAGAAAAGAAGAAAAAACGCAACACAGAACCTCAAGTGTTCCTACGCACGCCGGGCCGGGGGTAGTCGTCGATTTCGGCCACCGTAGTGGTTAGGAAAAGTGTGCCTGGGTGTTGATCCGCCGTCTCGCCGAACCGTAGGTTGGCCACCGCAACGCCCGGTCGGCAAGTGTAGGCCGGAACATGGTACCAAAAACGGCCGCCGGTGTCGGAGCGATAGCCGTGAGTGAGAGTATACTTCCCCGTTCGTCCACACCGTGCGTGGACGAGCTCGGAGCAAATTCGTGGTTCCGTCGAACCGTTGGCGGGCGGCCGGTTTCTGGTCCAGTCGGTCGGCTAACCCCTTCAAACGCCAGTAGACAATCTTCCTGGCTGCGCGTGCATCGCTTGTTCCGTGGTTGCGGTCCGGCTAGTCCGGTGCATAATTGTTGAGGTCACGATCTCCGAACGGTCGCACTCTCCAGTCAGCTGTTTGTGGAGTCTGCCGATATCTACGTCGAGAAGGACCACTGGAAGCTTAGTGTTTTGAGTGATAAGAATAGGTCGCAACACACGCACACACATAGCTCGCGTCGCTCAGATAGTGGAGTTACAGTTGGGTAAAGATCGCGCCAACCCGTCAGTCAGTCTTAGACATAGTGTCGCAGCCGATTCTTACGGTCTCGCGTTCGCCTGTGTTACTGTGTCCACGTTGCCGTTGCCCAAGATGGCTATCTATCAATCAACAGCAAAATCTAACCAACCGCAGAGCTCCAGAAGGTGACCTCTAGCGAGAAAGGTTCCGGCCTGTCCACAAATCATTTCGACCCATGTTGCACCGTGGCATCTTGTGGCACGCGCCCATTTTGCAACTTCTTCGCGATCCCATGGCAACGGGGTCACTAGTTTTGTGCCGTCGCGTTTGCACACCCGGCCGGAGCCGGAGTCGAGAGATTACTCTAGCCGGTCGGTGCGCCACGAATAGTTAATCGTAACCTCACATCCGGTCGTCGGGCGTTCCACGTGCTGCTGTGGCGAGCGGTGATTACTGTCGCGAAGTTCTAAGCACAGCTTATGCGATTCACTAGCAGGGCAGCGTTCGGCGGACGTAGCATCGACGGATCACAGTGTGCCTTTGGTTGATGTCAGCAAGTACGAAAGTTATACAATTGTGATGCAAGTGATTTGTGTAAATGGAGCGTTTAAAGATCCAGAAGGATCAGTGAAATTCGAAAAGAAAATTACCAAAAGCTGGTTGGTTGCTAGTTGCAGTTCACAATTTAGTTTTCATGGCTAATCTTAAAGAAGTGCTTCTTTAGTTTTAAAACGTGTGCTACAAGTTCTAGTAGTGTCCGTTCTTCGAACCTCGAAATGAAAACGTAAGTATTGATTAACGTCCAAAATGTTGGAATATGTTACGAAAAACGAACAGTAATGAGCTATGAGAGTGGCAAACTGTACGACTTGTTGAACAATTTTAATTATATAATTGGAAGGAAGAAATTCTAGAGATGATGAAGAAAACATTGATTAGTGTTCTAAATCAAGCAAAACTGTTAAATGCCTTGGAAGCATCAGTTGAATAGTGTTTGAGTTTCTTCAAGCAGTTTGAATGTTCAATATCTGATTTATTCACACTCAATCGAATGGAATCAATCGGTTTCCCGAAACCCTCAAGGGCCCCAGGCATGGCACTAAAGAAGTAGTGTAAAATAGGAATATTTTATCACTATTGAACTCGAACAAACAACCTAACGGCCCAACGGAAAGTATTAAATTGGACGGTATCAGCGCACCGTCCAGGAAGTCTAAGGAGATAAACATCGATTTTTTATTTATCTACTTGCCGGCAAGAAAGTGAAACCGTGTGGCGTGAACGACACCGGTCCACGTGGGCTGTGGTCACTGCGTATGAATGAAAGCAAGTACATTGATCACCGGACCGTTCCGCAAGATGCCGGGCCGTTTGGTCCGAGCACACTATAGTTACTACGAACGGTTGGTACTCGCCTCGCACACTGACCAAGCGGACAGTCCTATCGAATCCTACGCGTGGACCACAAGGCCGACAAGGCCGCACCGGCCACTCAAGCGGAAGGTATCGCACCACTATCGCGATGGCTGCGCGGGTAGGTGGTTGAATTATTTACCAGACCCTTGTGTTCCTTCTCGGAACTTGTCTAGCCTGCCAAATGGTTTTCAGCAAAGTGTTAAAATTCGAGTTCAGTTGCCGGGTTGCCAGCTTGTGTATGTGCTTCCGAATCGTTGCTATCGACATCCTGAGTGGCAATCGAGCAACGAATACCCTCGGAAATGGAGGATACTTATTTTTCCGATCTGCAAACCCGCTGCTGATGTCCAATCCATGCACTTCGCTGCAACGGAGATCCGCTGGATAACGCGCGCCACGATTGCATCGCCAACGCACCGGGCCCACATGCAGCACGCGCCAAGTCCCCACGCAGTTCGTGCCAGCCAGGCCCACGCCCACGTCCCGAAAGCAGCATAAAAACATACGCGACAATAAATGTTGCCGATGTGCCCGAAAATCCCCGTTCGTGAAAAAAGGCGTAATCGACGCGCATCCCTATCAGCGACGCGATAAGGATCGCGTCAAAACGTATGTTGAGTTTTGTCCGTTTCCAGTTCGCGTGTTGTGTCCCGCTGAGGCTGCGATCGTTTTAGGGGATCCATTTTTTATGGTGCGCGCGAAGGGCGGTTTCCGGGTTCCGGGCCAAAAAAAGGTGCTCAGGTTATGGATGCCAAAAAGGCCATCCGCCGCCCGATGCTGTCAAATGCCACACCCGGCCAAAGGTGCGAGAGATAATTAGTGTTGAGCCCGACTGATACCGATAGGTCAAATCGGCAGCCAGATACACGCTCATTATGTGGCAGTGAGATAGAGAGACAGAGAGAGACAGACAGTGTGTTTGTTGACTGAACTTGGGAGGTGGACGGTAATGCTTCCATTATGTCAGTTTAACCTTTCGCTTAGCATTGAGCTTGTTTAGGACCCGATGTTGACCGTTTGTGATGCTCTGTTTATCGCTATTAACGTACTGACCTTTGGATTATGATACCTTTTCTTTTGTTGTTGCTCGCGGGTTGGGACTTTTTAGTGTCACTAAGCTTTTTTGCTTTCAATGTGTCCTTACAGTCGCTTTGTTAGATTGTAGTGTTCTGTTTGCTGGTATTTATGCCTTTCTTGGCTTATTTTATTAATTTTTCAACAGTGCTCATTGTTTTCTGGTGAGGTCACTTTCTAACTGTTTGTTGCTGTTATTTGCACCTTTCCAATTAGTTCATGTTTTTATTCGTTATTTTTTTTCTTCTCGCCTCTTCTCTCTCCTCATTATTGGGAGGTGCAAAACTACTTTATAGCTCGCTCCTCGGTTTCTGAGCACTATTGTTTTGCACCTCGACCAAAAGCGTGCCACGTTGCATTGTTGGCCAGATTGCGCGTGAGTGTGGGCATACCGCTATGCGTGTGAGTGTGTGTGGGTTGTCGATTGTCGAACTGTACGTGTGCGGCGGTTTGCCCAGGTGGCCCACCTAAAATCGGCCCACGGCACCACGGTAACCCACTCGCTAGCGATCTTGCTGTCGCCGTTTACGACGCACCGTTCCTTTCACCCCGATTCACTCACTCACGCCGCGGGTTTTATTGGCCGCCTACACATCCTTCCTTACGCTTCTGCCAGTGCTACACCAACGCTTGCACCTCGTCCCACCGGCTTCCTCCCCTGCCACCTCGGGCACAGCACAAGTAATCGGTAGTCGGCGGCATCCCACATCCTGCCGAACGAACCTCGCTCATCGTTCGCTTCACTCGCTCACCGAGCTGCTGCTCACCAAGAGTCGCGCGTACGAGCACTTTTCACTTCATCATCTCTCACTCGTGCGCTCATCGCTCGCGGTCACGCACACTCTGCCGTCGTTTCGCTTTCCTCGAAAACAATCTTCGGCCGCACGCTTTCCTTGAACCCAACGTGGGCCTAATGGGCCTTCATTCACAAATTCCACGTCCACGAGGGTCGGACCGGAAATTGGCAAACTTCGGTTTTACTACACGGCGGCCGCACCGGGTGCCAGTGTGTCTTCCCGCGCTGTCGGCGGTGGATTAGTTGCCGGTGCACTGCTCCTTGGGATCCTCGCTGTTGGTGCGCTGAGGTGCGCTTAGTGTGTTGTGTAGTGGCAACAAAGGTTACTGTGATGCAGCGAAACCCTTAACGAGTGGTGAGTAAGCGCTTACAATGGTGTATTAGAAAAGTGATGTACCGGGGTCGACTATCCTTAATTTAATGTTCCCAAATAATTGCACACCAGAGTTGAAAATTCTTGGAAGTACCGGGAGCAGCTCCCTTACACAGCCACGTTGTCACGTTACGGCACGTTCATTCAAAAGCACGCCGCCCACCAGGCAAGCTCGAATCGAATTTGTTATTCCAGTTTCACTTTCCCGGAACGGTACCGGCACCGCTCGCTACGAGCCACCAGGCGCCTCCAGCAGCCCCGGCTTCGTGCCGTCGCCTGAATCGGTAACTCAAACGGAAGTTTCAGCCGTAACTTCTCATCGTCGCCGGCGAAACGGCGGCAAACGTTACCAAGGGTAACGGTCCGTAACGCCCACGTGTTGGCCAACAAACGCCTTATACGTTCATCTTCGTATCCAATCGTATCGTAGCCTCGTTTTAAAACATTGGACAGAAAGAGAAACACTGCAAAGGATCATAGCACGAACGAGCGATCCTTGCACAGGACTCCGGCAAAAACACGGCCCGATGTAATTTCTTGCCGAATGCACTCACCTCATTCGCTTTCGCTCTCGCTAAGCGTTACTCATCTTTTGCCATTTTTGCTCTCCTCAGCGAGCGGCGAGCGTTACCGTTTGATTTTTTGTGTGTACTCTTCCTTTCAAGCGTTTCGGTCACGGGGACACCTGTTGCTCACAATCATCTCACCGCACACACACACATTCGCTCGTT
The DNA here is from genome assembly GCF_943734635.1 of Anopheles cruzii. Classification (NCBI taxonomy): domain Eukaryota; kingdom Metazoa; phylum Arthropoda; class Insecta; order Diptera; family Culicidae; genus Anopheles; species Anopheles cruzii. Next base: position 14,629,234 of record NC_069145.1, read on the forward strand.
CGCTCTCTCTCTCTCTCTGTCTCTCTCTCGGTACACTATAGGGCGCAGTCTTTACAATGTGGTTTGCGTTTTGTTGCTTTTCGGGAGCCTCGCGAGTGCATCTCACATCTCACTCCGGCACGCGGCCATTATTAGGCGGCACTGACCTGCGCTTCGCTTCTTTTCGCCGGCACTGCAGCCCGTGAACCGAAGCGGCCATCACCACCTCCGAGATAAAGTGTGTGCTGATAGTGAAGGACACGATGAATGAAGTGTGCCTGCGGCTCCATTGATCAAACGTTCGATTGCCTTCCACCGGGCAAGACACATGGGCGGCGCCGAGCGCACCAAGTGAACTGAGTTGGAGTGTACGGATCCTGTGGCCAGACTTTTGTGGCTCAACTGAAAGACCCGTGAAGTGTGCAAACTTTCTGACTTAAAGGCATGTTAAATTAGCTTTAGGGAACCACCATGTGAGAAGTGAGAAAACCTAGCAAAGTGAGGTGAAGTGAGCACGATCGCCACAACAGATCGACTCACTCCGGTGGTGAACTTGAATACAAACACGCGCCAAAAAGGACCACCGAGGTGTGCGGCCAAGACGCGTGAAATGGTGCCATAATTCGCGGGAGCATGTGCGTCACATGGCACGACAAGCACGACGTCATCGAGACGAGACGATCGTTGGCAACGATCACGGATCCGTTGTGGTTCGTGGCGTGGTGAGAGCTGTTTGCCGATCATTCCGACAACCGCTCGACACACACATACTGCTCGACTGCTTTCTTTTTCCCCTACGCTGGTTCCAAAACGTCGATGAACGTCATCCTCGCCGGCGGCAGCAGCAGCAGCAGCTGACGAGCTTAGCTCACCCCGAGCGTTCCGTGGCGAGGTTGGAGGCTGCGTGGGCGCGTGTTGGTGTGCGCGATTCGCTGCGTCCACTAAGCCACTGGCACTAATGGCGAACCTCTATTTTCTCCACGACTAACGCACAGACACCGTGGCCACGACGACGCACACAGGCGCACGGAACGGGACGCACAGGAAAATTCGTCACCGTTTGTAACGGGGTTGCGGATCCGTTAGTGATCTTTCGTGGGATGTCATTTTTTCTGCCCACTCTCTCGCGCCCTCTCTCTCTCGCTCTCTCTATCTCTCTCTCGCTCTATCTCAGTCGATCTTTGCGCGCCGATCCGCTGTGCGCAACTGCGCGTCCGGGATGTGTTTTTGCTACACTTCCACGGGTGTCGATCGTGGCCGGGCGTTCAGTTTTTGCGAAACGATCCAATTTGGAACACCTGAGTCCGCGGGACCGCGAACGATACGAATACGACACGCGGGCTGTGACGTGTGAGGGGAGTTTTTGTTTCTAATTCGAACACACTCGACTTGGTTCTGCGCCCGTTCTTTTCCATTCTCACCGTGACGACGACGACGACGACAACTACAACGACCGACGATAACGATAACGAGAAAAGCGGTGAAGCTCTACGAACTTGGCGCATATCCTTGATTAGTGCGTCCGCGGTAAGTGCAAGTGGTGGTGGTATTTTGGTCCGGAGAAAGTGCCATTGTCCGCGGAGTAACTTCTGGCGATGCGGGACTACCGACGGGGTTTCGGTCGCCATCTTGGGTTGATTCGCATCCTGAACTTGATGAAGAAACGGGGATTTTTGTCGCTTTTTCTTTCTAGTTCTAGTTCCTTTCTCTATCCCAGTTGTATTAATCGATCTATTATTTCAATTGTTACTCGTTCCAGTGAAGCATCATCAGACCACATGGCAACGGGAAGAAAGTAACAGGTCCATCGAACTTCGTGTACAATCGTGCTCGAGCGTCCGCCAATACCTCAGCATACCTCTGGGTGGGCCAACATTTCACCTCAAAAAAGGGGTTTGGCCATAAAAAAATTCGTCCTCGTGCGTGCGTGCGTGCCTGTGGTGTGTGTGTTTAGTGCCGCATAATACATATCGTAACTAGCTCGTGCAATTCTCCAAGTGCTTTTACACCGACTCCGTCGTATTGGTAGTGAAATTTTTGTAAATCAATTTTTAGCCATCCAGTGAGTTGCGCAACTCACGCGAAAAATGTTAGAAAAAAATGTGTAATCATTAGAAAAGCCCTCATTCGCTGGTGCCTCCGTTGCCGCGCTGTGTACTCTGTGTGGTGTGGTACCCGGTGCCTTGTGCTGTGTCCTGTGAAACGCAACACTGTGTTGGAGGGTGATTTTCGCCGCGTTTAAAGTGGGTGCGTGTTCTCGAGCATTAAGTGCACAGTTTTTTTTCCGGTTCTTTCCTTTGCGTGCTATGGAGTGTTTATCGTTTATCGCTTTTGGTTGGTTCGTTTTGTTTTCTTCTTATTCCGCGCCCTCGTTTTCTGTCGGTTCCGCCGCCCGCCGGTACCGTGCGTGTCCGTGCGTCGACGGTCACGAAAATGTTAGCGATGCGTCGCGAAAGTGAACCCATCTGCGGTAGTGCGACGGCCACCAGTAGCCACCTGCTGCATCACCACCACCACCATCACCACCATCTGCACCACAGCGGTCATCATCACGGTGCGGCGAATGGTGTGAGTGATCCGTCGATCGACGCGTCGATCGAAAGTCCGTCGGACAACGGACGAACGGTCGGTGGGCCGCTTCAGGAGCCGCCGACGGTCGGCTTCACCCAGACCAGCCATCACCAACTACATCACGAGCTGGGCCACGAGCACGAACCCCATCACGGAGGCTTTCCGACGGGCCTGAGCAACGGGAACGGAACCGCCGGGTCGTATCCCGGGTTCAGCAGCTTCGCCGCCGGATGTAAGTTTCCCGCCGCACATCCCGTTTGGGGCGCGAATACGAATACTGATAGTCCTGTTTTCTGGTTACCTCGTTTCCATACAGTGACAGGAGGCATTAACCGGGGTACCACTGGGGGGACTTCCCGAGTGACACCTGCGACCAGCCTCGACGAGTACGTCGATATCTTGCAGGTCCAGCAATTGCTGCTGGAAAACTCTTCGACCGTGGCTAGCCTAACCACCGCGTCTCCCACAGCCACCACCTCCACCACCACCTCCGCCACCGCCACAAGTACCGCTCCCTCCACGTCTGGTTTAACGTCCCAAAACACCACACCCGTTCCTTCGTCTTCCGTGGTTGGCGCTACCTCCGGTCTGTTTAACACCAAAAGTCGACCAAAAGTTAACCTCCAGAAAGCGGCCGACTTCCAGACGGCAGCGACCCAGCTTCAAGGTACGCAAAATATTTAACTTTCAGCCGCTTGACGTGACCGCGAGGAAGACGCGAGATTCAAAGGTCCAATTGACAGCAGGTTACAGGTCATGGTGCGAGCCATTTCGGTAGCCCAGAGTCTAACCTTTTCACAAACGCCCAAGATTGACAACTCTTTGGCAAGCTATCAAATATCTAAAATGGTTCTCAGTAGCGACAAAATTGCATGATTTAAATGGAAGGCAAGCGATCCTAACCTACACGACATTGTTGACAAATTCAGGCCAGACTTTCTCAGAGTCCGAGTCGGCTCGGAGCCAATCATCCGGCTGCGAGTCCGCCAAGCGAAGCGTTTCAGACATCGCACCGCAAGTGTGTCACACGCACGCACCTTAGCATAGCGAGTCGGCTTCCCATGTCCAAATGTTCCAGAACTTCTGGCACAACTTCAGTGGACCACAGAGTACAGCAAGGTGGCCACTGAGCCAGAAAAAAAAACACAACCCCTAACGTCCATTTCCGTGCCACGAGCGCACTGGAAGTTGCGCTGGGCGAAAATCACGGGAACGGAATTGCGCACGACGGGATCGCGAGCTCGCCCCGCCCCGGCCCGGCACTCTTTCTCGTAGTTTCGTCACGTCAATTTGTGCTAAATTTATTAATAAAACTAGACACTTTTATCATTAAGTCCATTAGCGTTATCGTTTAATTAAAGCCGTCGTCTTGCCGTCGGCCGTGGCACGACAACCGTCGCCGTCGTCGTCGTCGTCGTCGTCTGCCAAAGTTTTCAGCTGTTGACCAGTTACCGAGTCACTGGCTTCGCTGGCCGCACTCGCAATAAGCGGTGTTTGTGGTTCATGTTTGCTTTTTGCTTCACGCGACACGCCACATGGAATGCTATTTCATGCCGTTCCGAGCGTGCGCGCGATCGTCTGACATTTGGTCCGCCGCTGGATTAACTACCAGGATGAGACCAGCTCTTGGATAGGTTATTCAAGTCTGCAGGAAGGGTGCATGGATGGAGTTTTGGAGCTCGGATATCAATCGGACCCCGGACTGATTGGGTTCTAGTTCCACAAGTCTTGACTTTCTAACTCAAGTCCACCAGTTTTGGAGACATTTGGAAGCGATTGCGTCACGTAGCGTCACCTTTCACGCGTACCCACCGTCTAGTGCCAATTAGTCAAGGGTGGAGTTTTGCAAGATGTCTCCGCCTAGCTGGCAGGCCTAAGTGCTTCTACCTACGATACGGAGCTGCGTCTCGTCCTCTCTGGTTGATCGATTCGAATCGAATTGGATTCAATCCACCGTCCACCCCTGCTGGACGGTGACCAGCCCGCAGTCGGCTACAGGTCGGATGCATTATCTAAGACCAGGTCCAACAGTGTCGGACATAGTCACACTTCGGCCCGCTGCCTGGCAGTATCAGGGCCGCGGAACCTGCATTATCGCTGCCCACGAGTTTGTCTATATAATTTAATGTAATTTCAATGTTTTTCGACTCACGCTCGAGACTCTTTGCCGGTCTGCTGGCTTCGAGGTAGCTGTCACAGGGTCTGCCCCCCGTTTCGGCGACCGACCCACCGACTTTCCTGTTTCCAATCAGCGCCAGGCTAGCTGGCTGGTGCACGGCTCGTATCCTGCCACCTTTCCGTGCACGGCCAACGAGGACCAACCGGTGGTCGGCCGGCGACGGGACGGGACGCCACGCCAGACGCGCTCGTCACCTGTTGAATGCGTTGGCATCCTCGTTGGCGCTGATTGCATGTCGCGCCGCGAGTGCAGCATGCAATTTTTTGCGACCACTTCTCCATGCACCGTTCCGTTCCGCCGGTTTGTTTTTTTTTTCGCTTCGGACTGCGCCGGTGAGCTCCACAAGTGTCCACCGTGGAGCAAGGGTGACGTTCGATTTTTATTATTTATTAGCGCAGGACCGGTGATCCGGAGGTCCGCTGGCCGTCACGAGCGCGAACCGGACCGCGCGCAACCGCCGGGAGTGGATCGCGCGACCTACGCGCTCGGAGGGAAGTGCGAATTTTCCGACCACCGAACCCCGAACGGAGAACCGACCGCCAGAACCGCTCATAGATGGGGTTTTGATTTACGGTCCCGATAACCGGAATGTGCCGGGCGACGACGATGGCTACGAGGGCCACGAAAAGTCGTCGCCATTGATCGCGGGTGATGCTTTTTCGACGATCCTCATGAAATGGATGATCTGGATGGGGGTTTTAAATTAAATTCTAACCCGCGACACCTCGTTTGAGCTAGTGGTCAGTTTCATTTTGTGTAACGGGAGTTTTCTTTCGGCACTTCGTCACACTTGCTGTCCGGTGGCAGTGTGAGCAAATGCAAGGCCCGATGTGAAGTGCAAGATGATCTTTCGCGATAGGTAAAGTGATTAAAATTAATCCGATAGAAAGAATTATTTAAACAAACTCATGCATTTATGCAACTTTCTTTATTGGTTAATCTGAAGGACTCGAATGGCATGAAACATATTGGTACATTTATTACCTTTATGTTAAACTTGCCTTTTGGGTATTTTGCTTAGTAAAGTCCTGAAGATCTGACTGTCTGTTACTCACAAGATAATCATAACTGATGACTGAGTAAAGGTGTACTTTGTCCGTTAGAGAAAATTTAAAATAATTATTATCGGCCCGTTTAAATAACGTTTGTTTGATAAGTCAATTGGTTTGATTTAATTTTAAAAATTTAGTTTAGAATAAATAAATTGTATCCTCTATGGTTGTTATTTAAAATATTAGATCCATCATGAATAGAAAAGTAGGTTGTTAAGGTCCAACATTACATTAATGTGCACAAAACGTAGTGTATTTTATAACAACTCAAACCCTGGATGGGTTTGATCGTTTGATGGTTTGTGAAGCACAAACGGCCCATTCATTTGGCACGGCCAGCACACCGCGTAATGGCGTTTCGCAATCATTGCCCCCAATTTCCCGACGGAGATCCGTTCCGGTGCCGTTTGGTGCAGTGCAACCATAAATTATGCACATCCCGGTTGCAGCAGCGGATCGGGCTATGCAACGTTGGGAAGCCGACGGCCGAAAATAAAAAAAAAACGATGCCCAAAATAAAGGCAAAAAATATTACCCGTGAAATTAAGAGTGACGAAAAAGGCGGAACGCGCGAGAATTTTCGTTTGCGTCGCCATCGCTGTTTGGCCATGGTTTGGGTAACCCGGGTGGCACCCGGGAAGCCGCGGGAGCGCGCGCGCGCGGAAAGACGAAAAACAATAAATGTGTCTTCGTTTTATTCGCTTCCTGGGCCACGGCAGGAGACTCCGATCGGAGGACGATTCCGTTCACCCGTCGGCCGCCGGCAACCGGCGGAGTAATTTATTTTCACGCACGTTAAACTGTCTTCCTTGTTTGTCAATTGGGGTCCTCGTAAAACAGCAGCAGTTTAAAAGACTATAAAGTATAAATTGATGCTACCCGACCCGGCCACCATCCATTCCATCATGCCACCGACCCCGGGATCGCGCGAAGGTCCACACAAAAACCTTACCCAACCCAACAGCTCCCGGTAATGATCGGCAAGAAAATGTGCGAACCGGGATGGGAGTTTAAAGGAAGGATAAAGCAGAAAAAAGCGAACAACACTGAACAAATACAGTTCGGATGAGCGAAAATAGCGCACCACCAACGGGAGCGCACAATGGAACACACGGCACCACGACCAGGTACCGGTGATTAAGTAAGAGAAACCCGCCACACGAAGAATGCTTCATTAATCACGGGAATCGGTGGCGTTTATTCACTCGCAATTCACCGCGGAAGATCTGCCGCCCGGCGAAGAATTGCTACAAAATTTATAAAGCCCGACGTGATTAATAATAATGTAAGCCCTGCGCGGTTTGACTCATTCGAGGAGCCGCCGAACGAGAGGCTGCTAAGCATATTCACGCACAAAGGCGAAAAAGTATCTATTTTTATTAACTTGCCTCAAAATTGAGTATCTTACAAAAATTCTCCTATTCTGAGAGGCTCATTAAATCCTCCGAAGTCAATTTGTCATGGTTGATCCGCTCAGTTACAGGAAACCGTAACATGCGGCTGAGTTTATTTTTCGCTTTAAATTTTAACAATGATGTTAATTTATTAGCTCCAATATGTATCTTTGATCCTGTCCTGTTTGGCGGACACTAAAAACCGGACTGCACGTCTCTGTTTAACTGGGAAATCAAACGTTAAACACCCTAACATTATTAGTTCTATTAGGTTACAGTATTTAATTCAAATGTTTAAACTCAATCATCCGACAGTGATAATAAATGCGGGAAAGATGCATAATGAAATATTTCAACAAAACGAAACAGTATAACAATAATTGAAAACAGTAATGCACACGATCAACTGGTGGCCAAAGATGACATACCCAAAATGGAGTACGAAGGCAATATGTGCAACATAAAATTGCTATTCGCACGACACTCTATGCTAAAATTGCGACAGTTGTCCAATAAACATGCAAATCGATCAGCAATTGAACGCCATCCGCCAACTCCGGGAACACTTCGGGCGCACCGCTTAATTTATTCCCGACGCCAAGAAAACAAATGCCAAATGCCCTATCGAAAACCACAAAAAAAACCACGACGAAGAATTATGTTGCGTTGCGCCGATCACGCAGCTTCCGAGGACATTCCTGTTTCACGTTTCGTGGCGCTGCAAGCCGTACAGAAGCAGCAGAAGACGCGAGCGCCGTGTCGGCTTGCATGCGTCGCCACGAGTGTGGCACACCACGCGCCCCGGCACCCTGCAACCGGCCATCAACCCCCATCCCCCCCTTCCGATGGACCCGGGCCCGTGATTTTAAATTATTGGCGACAGAACACACGACAACTCGGCAGTGACTCGCGCGACGACAAGAAAAGTGACAAATAAATGTTAATAAATTTTAAATACAAATAACGTGGCGTGCCGCCGGCATGCAACCGGCCAGCCCGGTCCCGTCCCGGCCTCCCAGCCCCACCGTCCGCCTTCTTCTTCTTATGCTGTCGGCCGTGCGCCACGATCCCTTTCGAAATGACGGATCAAACTGCGGTGCGGTGCGTTGCGAATCGAATCCGCCCTCTCAGTCTTGCATTCTCTTTCTCGCCCCGCATCTGGAGTGGCCCGCGCGTACCATCCTTGAGGATCCTGACGGTGCGTGGTAACGATCACCGGCCCAACGCCGACAGCCCATCTTGCGTTGCGGCCTCTCGGGACCGCTCGTGTCAAGTGATTGTCTGAAGGGTTTATGCGATCATTTTTTTTTTTTGTTTCGTGGCAAAACCGGGACTTCGCTCCTCTTTTGATTGCCTGTTGTCTGGCGTCCTCGCGACACCGTGCCACCCTCCGTGCCACCGGTGGGGCTCACGATAATGGCTGACACGTTCCCGGGGCGATCTCGCTTGACATAAGTAAATGAAAATTTGAAATAAATTCGATCAGCCCGACTCCGGGCCGCACCGATGACGATGTACACGGCGGCGGAGATGATGCAGCCAGCCACCGGGTGCGTGAGGTGGGCCGAAAGGAATCGGCTTTCGAGTCCGTGGGCTTCTCGCGACTCGCGCGCTGGCGACGGCCGCGGCATGCGGCGACGACAAGTGTTGTAATTTTCTTATCCTCTGCGTCCCTTCGGTGTCGATTGCCGCGGGTTTTGAGGTGTCAACAATCCGACGCCGGGACCCCTTTGCACACCCCGCCTGGCACGTCCTGAAACGCTCTGATAATGGCGAAGCGGGCCCATTCCATCATACGGAGTACGGCTCTACGGCGTCGGATTTTGTTTTTTTGTTACTTCGTGGCCGGATTTGTGGCCCCGGCGAGAGACGAGCGATCGAGAGACGAGGGCCAAATCAGTACCAAATGGGGAAAGAAAAAAAAAACGGCTACGAGAGCAAGAAAACAGGCACCATTAAGCTGACGGCAATCAGCAGCGATGGCACTAATAAATTAATACAGCGAACAACTGTATTAATTAGGATAACCACCGGCCGGCCGGCCGGCCAACCGGACCGTGACCGGTCCGGGTGATCCGATTGCTTAAGTGTGTTTTAATTTATTTATTACGAATTATCGCGGCCTCACTCCGGCGTCCAGGTCGGGCCGGGTGTCCTTTTTTCGTGGTTTCTTCGACTTTTGAGCTTACCGGAGTCCCTTTTCCTGCTCGTGGCGCTTCGGAATCTCGATGCTTTTAGGTTCCAATCGAACGACGACCGTTCGCTGCCTATCTGTTCGGAGATGGAAAGTGCTTTTAAGACACTCTCCCTTGCAAGTCAAAGTACCACATGCGCAGTCAGTTGCACTGTAGTTGATAAACATTTTCAAGTAGACTCTTAAAACACTTCATTAGCTCAAACACGTTTTGAAGATGGTCTTGGTCTGCCGAAAGATCGATCTCGCTGGGTGACTTGAATTTACAATTAAATTATTATGTTCGACATAGAAAAACATAGCAGTGCTCTTTAAGCTTCTTGAACTATTAGAGAGCATAATTTGCTGAAAATGTATGAATATGAATATGTTTAATATTGTTTAATTCCAATCGATAACTACATTTTGATAGATTTTCTAGCAGAAGTTTTCTGAGTATCTGAATTGATAACTCTGATCCGAATGATCATAAAAGAACGTTAAATTCGTAAATTACTCAATCAACTGAAGAAATATGTCGCCAAAAGGAGTATTCACCACAGTAGCTTCTCAAAGGGTCAGTTACCCTCGACTTAGCCTCGGGTGTAAGACACAACCGGATCTCGGGCTTCTAATCCCATATCGATTGACCCGATCTGTAGAATACCGACATGTGTGTTCTCGAAAGCGGATTTTTAACACCCCCAACTCCTTCCTGTAACGTGTTCCTCCACAGAATTCTAGATTTCCATTCATCTTTGTACAACATTGAGTCGGCAACCGGACGCCAGTTTGACGGACAGACCAAAGTAAATCCGTCATGCCCAGACCAAACCCCGCATCGCATTAGGCTGGGGTCGCTGCTCGAAATAGCACTAAATAGCCCTAGTGTAGCACACTATTGCCCTGTCTACTTCCCAAAAAGGAACCTCGTCGACAATGCCGAATCGAAAAAAACACCGAGATACTCCACAGACCGGATTCGGGGCACAAGAAAATGGCCGTCCCGTCCGGATCAGCACACACACAGGGGGCCAAGAAAAGAGGTCTGGTCTGAAAGCTGGAAACTGGAAACATCAAGAAAAGCCCACGCCCCGCGTTTGCGGTTGCTGTTTTTGGAAAAGACAAGTATTTCGCTCAAAATCCACCCCAAGGTCCCGAGGTCCCAGGGCCTCGCTCGAGCGCGAGTCGGTGAAGGCAACAGGGAGGAAGGTTGCTCTCTATGGTCTTTCGGTCCAAATTCGGCAACTAACCTCCAGCGCCCGGCGGTTCCGGCGAGGGCGAGGGAGGGATTGGCCCACAGAACCCGGACGCACGGCCTCCCTAATGAACGCCGAAATGAGCCGCCAGCGGGAGAGTTCTTTCACTCGTGCGGAGGAGTTCGGTTCTCCGGCAGAAATCTCCCGGATGAACCCGGAACGGGTTGAATGGACCCTGTTTTCAGACACGGTATCCACTGGCGTCGATCTGATGAGATCCGTGGGATGACGGCTCCCGGCCGGCGGACGGCTGAATTCAAAATGGAGCCGCAGCCGCCATCTTGGTTTGCATACGGCGACGGGTTGCGGTCGACTGAACGGCGGGGCGAAACGTGTCAAACAAACAGCCGAACTAACAAAACCCGTACATTTCGTGGGACGCTCTCCCAACGCGTAACCCCTAACTGGCCACATTGGCACCGCTTGCCGGCTCATCCGTTCAACCCGTTGCCCTTCTCTTCTACTTCCAGGCGAATCACCGTCGTCCAAACGACTGCTCTTTGATTACCCGAGTCCATATTTGTATGGTAATTATCATCCGTCGCCGAGTGACGATCTGGTCGCTTTATGGTTCGGAAGTAACGGAACAGGTTAGTGCGAATCCATTACACTCGCCACTCGTCACACTCCGCCGTCGGGCGCCATTTTGTGCAGGGCAGAGACTAACAGTTTGTGTGCGTGTACTTTTTCGAATACCATTTTGATTGCGCTTTACCTGACCGGGCTTGAAGCTGGAAACAACGGTTCAAATGGTGCAGAAGAAACCAAATGACATTTCAGAAGTACCTTTTGCTTGCCATAAAATGCTCTTTGTCTGTCCTCTAAAATAATTTTTAGATCCATTCGAAAGTGAAAGATAATGCGTCTCCATTCGCTCCGGAAGTCGATCTACTATCTAAAAACCGGGCGCAATCTCGATATTTGTTACGATATTTTCGATTATATAGAACACGTTAAGGAGATATCAACTAAGGACTTTTCAGTACATTAGATCTCTTGCCAATTTGCAAGGATCACTTACTTACAGCGGAATGTAAATTAGACCACAACATATATTTAATTTATTTCGTGATTTAAGGTACATATCGGAGTGCATATCGAATTTGGTATGTCGGACCACACCAAAAAACCCTTTGTTTCCACGATTTTTGAATAATTTACCACAACATGTTTCTTCTATGTTCTCGGTTAAGCAAAATGTAAAATGTTGCCTAAGAATTTACTCTTTTTTGGTGCAATGATTTGCTGACAAAACCCAGAGCAATGAATCGAATGAGACCACCTTTCTTATGTCACGTATATATTGTGCAGTGTTAGTATGCAATGTGATGCCTCGTTCTCGAGCACGAACACTAGCTTTCCGAGTAACGTGACAGTCGAGAAAACTAATCCTAGACAAAAGCAAATAAACCCCACAACCACCGGGGGGAGTACAACCAGGTAGATCCGGCGGCTGCCAGGTTATCAAGCCCCTCCATGCATCGGTGCATGTTTCCAATGACACGCGAGTCCGTTGCAGATTGCCAAAGCGGCGGGGCCATAAAAACCGTACACCTCTCGGTGTCGGGCGATGATGATGAATTTACACTAGATATCCTAATTAGGCGTCCGTCAAGCGGCTCGTAACTCGAGGCTTTCGTCGAGCCAGTCTTGGCTTTGCCGTTCTCAAGACATTCTCAGGATGTTGGCGGGAAACTAGAATCCACCTCACGATCGGCTCCGCGTGGTGCTGATCCTTGGCGCCAGCGTTGGCGCGCTGTCCGGGACATCGTAAACACGGACTCGCGTGATAGTAACCTGCGCATAGAATGTGTTATGAAATGGGTTCGCGCCAAAGTGTCCTCTTCGCGGCGACGGCGTTGACACGTTGGCGGCTTTCGGCGCGTTGGTAAAATCCGAAACCAAAACAGTTTCCCCGACTCCGGTTACGGGTACCGTCCTAGGGGGCCACCATCATAGATTATTATGCTCAACCGCGCCAAGTGGCCGCGACTGCCGCCTTGCGGAGGGCCATCGAGCCACTGAAGACAACGACGGAAAGAGGAGATTTATGAATGGATAAATCTTATGCCGTACGTCGCCGTCGTCGCGCGGGAAAACGGCAAAATCGCACAAACGATGCTTTACCGTTGGTGGTGCTGATGATGATGATGATGACGATGATGGGTGTTGTGTTGTTGTCGTCGTGTGCCTTTTTTTACGCTCTATGTTTATGTTGCGCTGGCCCGAGACTTCCGGTCGTTCCAATCAACCACCGCCGCGCAAACGATGGAGCGGGTTCTGCGTTATGGCGCGTTATGTTGCTGCTCGTTATGGGTCCACCGGTCCGAGAGGCATCGCAGCCACGCCACAGGACTCTCACCCCTCCCCGGGCCGCGACTTGGGGCGAGTAGCGCGGCGCAGTAGAGGACAACTTGTAGCGCTCCGGTAATGAGCTCCGGTGTTCCCGGCGAGGAAGTCGTGGAACTTGGCCGGCGCAGAACCGCGGGGATGTTGTGCGTTGGCGTACCGTGAGTTGGTTCTAATTTCGCGCGCCCAAAACAGTGCGACCGAGGAACCAGTAGCCGGTGGAGTACCGTTCTGGAAAAGGTCTGATGTGTCTGAAGTGCGGGAACACGAAACAAGACTCGCAGCCGTCCATCGGATCGGGGCCACTTGGGGCCTGTACCGGGGAGGTGGGGAGTTGCAGTTTATTGTTCGCTGTTGTTCCCGCGGCTGTGCTGTTCGTTTGGTGCTCCCGGGATGGCGGGAACGGCGGTCTGCGTGTGATTTGCGCGCCAACCGAGCAGCGCGCCGCGAAGCTGGCGTGGGACTGAGGGTCATAAAATTTCATGCTGCACCGCGGACACCTCGCTGGATGAGGTTAGAGACGTGGATGAAAGTTCGTTTGAACGCGTTGTTTACTGATTAATTGTTTGTTGTCCTGTTGATGGTGGAGAGATTGTGCTTTTCAGACCTACTACAGACAGCCGAGTAATTAAATCAAAAATACTACACAAAAAATTTGCAACTGAATTGTATTTTACTATTCAAAATAATCAATTCATAAATGTTTGTTACAATCGAATGCATTGAGTAGATCCAAAGCAGCGGGTTATGAAGCTTATTTCGACCTATCTACGAATCCTAATCCTATTATTATTTAACCTTAATAACAACATGCTATTATTTTATTACATTGCAGAAGCAGAGCCTCTTATGCAATAATACACTTTTTCGTAAACTGTTTGATTCCACAGAAATGATTAACAATAATCTAACTAAACTAAACTAAACTACATTATCGACTAACTAAAAATGACAATAATTATTTTAAAAAAACTTAGAAAGCAGTCGAAAGCAACCACAAAAAAACATTGAAAAAGCCCTCGTATACAGTGATGTACTTCTACTTAATGGTTACAATATGGTTATTAGGTTTTCTTGAAAATTACTCTAAACTCTTTTGCCTTATTGTGGAACTTACACTCCGCCACTCCGCTTAAAAGAAGCTGAACGATCAGCATGGAGCAGCGTGCAGAGTATTTTTTGATGTGCCATCGTCTCGAAATATCAACAAATTTGATCAATTCCCATACGGTTCCAACGCTGGGCGGCAATCGTCCAAATGTCAATACAATAAACCCAAAACGGAAACGATACTCGGGAATTTGCGTCCACTGGTGAATGAAACAATAAACGCCCTGAGCTCCGAGACTGCTTTATGGCCCCGAAACGTTCGGCTGAGTGAGTGATAATGATCTTGTCTGATTAAAATTCTAGCCATCAAAGTCCGAGAAGCATGAATAATTTGGCACATCATTGGGCCGAGCCGGGGCGAGCTGCCCGGTGAGATGGGCGACATAAAACAATCGAACGAACGCATCGAAATCTTAGACGCACTGATTTATGCACATAATGCTCGGGCGTGTGTGAGGAGTTCGCGGAGACACGCCGCTCCGTCGGGTCACATGGGTTGTCACAATTACGATTAGAAGAGATCAACTTTAAAACTGAAACGAGACACTCACGCCAGACTGACTTCATCGTTTTATGATCGTTTATTTGGTTTTTGGGCAAAATGTTCATTCAAATTTTTCCGGTCACACGCCCAAGACGATCGGACCTGACCGGTATACCAGTTACTTCACGTTCCAGGCATGAGATTTACTTAGAAAAATGTTGGCCGCTTTCGCTTCCCCGATCCGATCGATCGTTCGCCAAACATCATCATCTAACCGGGCCCCGTCGGTTTCGAGACGGCCCCGGGAAGCCTCAATCGTATCTAGAGGATTATCTATTCCGATTCCGAACAGCGAACTCGAAGGCAAATGTCAACGGCTATAAATTAAAATGGGAATAAATTTTCTCGCTCACCCTCGCACCATAAGCCCGGCAGTCAAGACGATGCGGCTGCGGCCCTGTTTCGCGGACAGGTTGGGCAGGCACAGCGAGCGCGGTCCCTCTTCTCGCTCGCTCGATCGCCGACGGGTCCTGTAGCCGACGGTGAAATCAACCTCGATGCTTATGCAGCAATCTTGAGCGAATGCTCTCTGCCAGCCACAGACCACGCCATCTGTCGGTGGAGGAGCAAGAGTCCTGTTTAGAATGCTTACGCTTGATCCTTCACCCGAAACGACCCCCAAATCGAGTACTTTGGGAAACGACGAATCGGTTGAGCTAATTTTCTTCCTTGCACGTTGAATATTTCTCACGAAAAAGCCGATCCAAACAAACAGCTGGGCCGCGCGACGCGGCTGGTCGCGGCGTTAAGCGTAGAAAGTGTCATCCGCGTTTTCAGCGTTGGAAAGCGCTGAGGTTTTGGAAATTTGATCCGCCCGCCGTGCTAATTCCCCACCGACACCGACTGTTTATGGTTCGCATTGCCCTTGAAAAACAAGATGTTTGAAATCTTTTACAACATCCTTTGGCATCGTGAACGATCTTGCGCAAAGTTGTGATAGGGCTTTCGGTGGAGGTCAAGTACTTTGACCACAACATGGACGCTGCAATTGATAATATCCGGTTTGTCCAATTGAAAGGGTGGGCTAATTATTGTCTTACGGATCATATTTTACAATACTTAATGAAATTTAAAATGATTAAATCTGAATTGCACCATTTCCATTCGCTGCAAGCACTGCAACGATCACTACAACAACATTTAATTAAGACCTATAAGAATTGTTTTTGGGTAG
Source organism: Anopheles cruzii (assembly GCF_943734635.1). NCBI lineage: Eukaryota > Metazoa > Arthropoda > Insecta > Diptera > Culicidae > Anopheles > Anopheles cruzii. The sequence continues at coordinate 14,645,018 of NC_069145.1, forward strand.
TTAAACAACTCAAATCAGTTCCTGATCATCGTACATCGATTCCAAATAGTTCGCTATCTGTTGGTCACATTGGTCAAAAGTAATTTTCATAAATAACCCGTGCACTTGGGCATGACGAAAGAGTTACTTCATCATTGAAGATTAATAGATCACATACGCAAGTGTCTTTAAAAGCACAGATCGCTCAGATTTGAACCGAGAAATGAGTTCTGTCGCAACCCAACCCGGAACACCAACGTCTCCGGTTTTGGGGACACCCCGCCATTCAAGGATCACAAGTGTGTAAGACCCAATCCGACACAGATATGGACACAGTTTTTCTTAAGTGGATCATATTATTCATCGCGCCCCAAATATGGCGCCCGCGGTCTTTACTCTTCCCGGCTCTTCGGTTGGGCTTATCTTACGCCGGAAAGCTTAACAACTTCTCCATTTATTGCCGCAATATCTGTCGGGCCCGTCGGTTGGCGACCGTCGCACGTGGCACAAACCAATTACTTAAAATGGACCAACCGAGCCGGGCCGAGTTTGATAACGCCAAAAAGCCAACAGTGTTTACTCCACTCCACTCCACTAGCGGTCGGTGGTGACCCAAACAAGCCCAACTTTGTTGCCGCACGGAGAGGCAACACCGAAAACCATTTCTCTAATGTGTCGAAGATTTACACGATGAACAGCTTTATGACGCGTCGTAAAGATGATCTCCTAATCTGCGGTCTCGTAGCGAGCGCCAGTTTTGCCCGAAAATACGACCGGAAAAGAGTCCAAATGATGATATTTGAATCCACGACGCTCCGATTGAGACAACTTCCAAAAATTCTGCTCGTTTGGTGGACTGTGTTTTGTTTCTTCTGATGATCCTGTTTCGGGAAGGTCCATCTTGCGATCGATTCATAATGCGAGTTGTAACACACATTTTTTTAAATCTGCTCGCCAACAGATTACAAGCCTTTTTTCGGTCGTGAATATTGATGACGGAGCCGTAAAATTGTCCGTAAAACGCTTACAGTTTTGTGCTCAAATTAATATCGATAAAAGAAACAGGAAACAAGACCAAATCTACACTAAAAAGACGATCGTGTACTAATCGCATTATGGAGTCGATAAAACCCCGCCGCACAGATTATGCTAATGAAACAATAGATTTACGAGCTAATTTATGATCGAAAGTCGTAAGATTTATTTTTATAGATTAATTATCGAAACACGCCGCGTTGGGCAAACCCTGCCGTGGTGATTTTGTTCCAGGCATTTTAAGATTAGATCGTACGTGCCCGGCTTCAACTGGCCACTTGTGGCACGCCTTGCACTTGCCCGACGGCTAAAGATGATCTTCGCTCGACCTGGAGCGAACGAACCGCGCGAGGAGTTCTTTGGCGACGTTCGCGTTCGGCGGCACTCGATGGAGCCGCGGGTTCTTCAAAACCCCCTAGACCTTTGCCGGCGGAGTGGCTCATTTGAATGAGTTTATGGTAAAAAACAAAACCCCTCCAGGAAGACTATTTTACGACATGCCGCAAAGGGGTGACATCATAGATGCGATCAGTGCTTTTGTTTCCCTTCCCGAACGGGGCCGAAGTTCGGGCCGAATGTTGGGAAAGCAAATCCGAGTCCATGGGCAATGATCGATCTCTTGCAATAAGCCAAATCACCAATGTTTAGGGATTAAAACGAATTTGTGTATTTTGAATCTATGAGTTTGATTTAAAACCTTAACGAACTAATTGAATTTAACGGAAAGGTAAACAACGTTAAGCCAATCGGTATGAAGTTGCTAGTTATTTATCCCACAGCAGACACCGATTTATTCGTGCCCGCGATCCCTGTGTGTGGGACCAATAAAATCGCAGGCTTATTAAGCACACACCTACCATAAATAAGCGCCACAAACAACACTATAATTTTGTAATAGTTCAGACCTTACAATGGAAAACGGTGTGCGCCGTGCGGCAATTAGCTTCACACACCTTCACGCTCAGGACTCAAGCTACGGCTCCTATGCTGTCTGGCCCGATCGTTGCGGTCCAAACGAATGGCGACGATTTATTCGAGTACCCCACAAGTCCCACCTTGGCACAGCCGGACCTTCAACGGTTCGGCCGTCGATGGGGTGCACACTATCGGGAAACATTTTAATTTTGATTCAATTAATTTCAATATAAATAGCGCTGCATGCTAAACGTGCCCTCCGCGCGAGCCTCGGCCGGCCCCTTGGTTTGCCGCCATTTGTGGCCCATATTAATTTCCTCGTTGTTGTGGGTCGTCGCAACGGCCCATGCGGACCGTGCCCGGCTCGGACTGTCCGCGATCGTGTAAGTACACATGTTCCGGTGCCTGCGGTTCACGGAGCCAAAGAGCGTAAGAGTAATGGGCAGCTTTGCTGCGGCGTTCAGATTGTTGTCGCCGAGAGGGCGGCCCAACCGAGTGCGTGGCTTGCATTCCCTTGCTTTTTTTTTTCTCCGCTCAAGTCCTGCGATCGGTAAAGTCCGGTCCCGGCCCGATACGTACATATTGGATTACGTTTATTCACATTACCGATCTCATTAAAATTGCATCGCTTCTTGCCATTCGCCACGGCACCGTTAAATGAACGAATTCGTTCCGAGTCCGAACCAAGTCCATTTTAGCTTCGCTTTTCTTATAAGCCTACGGCTTAAATCTTCTTCGAGTCGCGAGCCGCGGTGCAACGATGACCTATTAATGGGCCGCCTGTTTTTCACTCTACGCTACGAAACTAGTAGACACGCGAATAGTTCCACTTAAAATGCACCCCGAGCTCTCGGTTTTCGGTGCCACACTGGACATGGGTGATCGTAAAGTGTCTCGTAAATTGTGCTAATCTATCTCGGGTCGAATTTAACCGCAGTCAGGGTTTTGTTGGAAGGTGTCTTTTCGAAGGTTTTAGTGACAGTTTACAAAACGATCCGCGTTGAGGTCTTATTTACAATGACACATTTTTTAAACTCAAAATAGTATGAGATTAAAATATTATTGTCTTCGTTTTGGCGACAACAATAGGTAAAGACCCAAGGGCTAAACATCACCCATCGCCGGGAATTGATCAACAAGTTAGCACACAGGTCCAGCGACCAGCGATCACTTATACGAAGAGTAAACAAATAAACAAACATCGTACAATATTGACCCATACTCTCCGAATGTTTATGGCCGCCCGACAGCATTGGCGTATCCCTTCGACCGTAGCCCGGGACTCATTAGCGCAGTGATTGGGAATTAAGTGATCGTGTGGATAATTTAATTACTGCGAAGCATGTTCTGCTCGCCGTGCATCGCAAGATCGTGCACCTGGTCGAGGTCATCGAGGTCCCAGTGAGTGAGACTTTCGGTTCGGTTAAATAATATGAACGCGAATTAATGTGCACCATAAGTCCACCGAATGGTTAGTTGTGGTGACTTTACGATACCTTAGTACGGTAATTAACCTGTAAGCGTGGCAGAATAGAGAAGGGTAGAGATGACTTACGAAGCCTTGAGACATTTTATTTATTTATTTAAACGGTCGCAAATGCAAATAGAAGATTGTTTGGCGTATGTGTGTGACTCCGACTAACTCGTAGTTCCTTCCTTTTCGAAACGTTACGTAAAACCACTGGCGCCGGCCCTGACCGCCCTTAGGTTTACTAGCGCGAGCTGCGGCGAGCTGCCTACCCTACGAAGCTTCGTCAGACTTAGCGCCACGGCCGGAAATGCGTGGGAACTGTCATACAAAGCCACATACCATTAGAAGAGGCTTGGCCCTCTGCTCAGTGGTGTGGAAAAAAATAAAATCTTGAAACAAACTTCAAAACTCACCGCTGACTGCGTAGGATGGGCAGCGTTTGGCGTTCGTTGCGCCATTCCCGCGCTACAGGTCTGTCCATCGAACTCATCGAAATGGTGAAAATCTTGCTTTTTCCCACCAACCCCTAGGCCGTGGATGGCCATTTTGGTGTGGCTTGAACAAAACAAACCCCCCGTACCCAAAAAAAAGCAAATGGCCGCCCGTGCCGACCATCGAAGCATCATCCACACCCGCGCAAAAGTTGTCCGGCGTCCGAAAGTGGTTCCGTCCAAAACTGGCGCACTCCGGATCATCCGGACCATTTTCGGCGACGTTGAATTTCTCGCCCCGAAAACGATCTCTGCCGGGGCCCCGGGCGCGAGTCACAACATGGCCGCACAATAATTCTAAAAAGGCAAAAAATTCATCATTTCCAAGGAATCGTATTTTCTCGCGCCAATTGCCGTTGGCCGTAGACGGCCGTTTCGGGCCGAAAATGGACCATAATTGTGGCGCCGTGAAATCCGGTGACCGTAGAGACAAACCGTGGCTGTTGGGCAGTCAAAACGAACCTTCACATGCGTAAAACTAAATATTTAATGGACCTGGGCACGCTGAATGCAGTGAAAACACTGTCAGGGGACCTTACGGTGGACAAATTGCTGCTTTCATTGTTTGGCGAATGTCAAGGATGAAGCGAAATTGTTGAAAGAACAAGTCAAGGTAAAGATAGTTTTCGGATGTGCTTAAAACAAATAAGAGGTTAATGCAAAATGTCAAACAAAAAGGATAACAAAATGTTAGAAAAAAGAAACATAATTAAAATGGATAAGGAAATGTACAAGACTTAGTGTAAAAACTTGAAAACAAACAACAATAAAAGAACTGTTAACCAATGAAATAGTTCCATAAATCTCTTCAAAAACAACACAAACAATTGAAAATTGTTGCCTTTTCTTAAACAAAAAGTTAAGAAATTCGCATATAAAAATTTTTATTTCAAAGAGAAACAAGTATGATCCACACCGTGTTGTAGATCAACAACAATATAATTTACACTACAAAACTATGACGGTTGACTTTTTGAATTAGTACAAATCACTTCTTAAAGCAAAAATGCCCATTGTTATAATTGACCTAGGCATAAAGCTTCAAAATTAATACTTTTTTCAACTATCACAATTTATTTTACAAAGAATATAAGTCATATTGCATGTTGTTCAATAAGTTGTTGTTGAAATGTTGAAAAGTTTATCTTTGAAAATAATCCAAGAAACAAAACCATTGCCCAATGCCCGCCGTTTTCTCGTTCTAAAATGAGTTACCACGAGTAGATACCAATCCCTGGGTTTGAGCCTTATCTTGTTGAATGCCTCGTCGTGATCGTGATTTCATTCAGTTGCGCCGCGTATCAATCAACATCATCAACACCATCAATTGGATTACCGAGATAAGCTTTCCGAGCTGTGCATTGGCTAAGACGGCAAAAGCGCCCACAGCCTTCTGGTTCTGCAACGGCAGTCGGCTCCGGCCACACAAGATTTATTATTTCTTCAGTAATTCCGGATCAATCGCAAGGTGGCGGAACCTGTTTAGCATTTAAATTTGTCATAAATAATACGGACCGTGCGTACGTTACAGTAATATCGGTTGCATACGTTTAACCGCCCGAGCCGGCCATTATGCTGCGGAATACTAAACGCCGCGGCGTGACTCAAGGCTTAAGCCGTCCGGCGGGGGCATGCGTAGGAAGCGCGGCTGATATCAAGGACAAGCATCGTTGAGGACAATTAAGCAAAAGTGCGGCATAAACGCCGATCCGTGCGCTTCCGTCGATCGCGTCAGGTGGAACCAGGGAGCCGCTATACAAACAGGCACCGCGACTAAGCCCAACCCAACCGAAGCCACGCTGTATGGGCGTGTGGGATGATTGGACCCTCTCGATGTCCATGGCGGCGGCGGCGGCCGTATGATTTTATGAATGAAACCATCGTACGCAACGCACGCCAGACTTGCGCAACGGACCCTTGAAGCCGTCAGTCCGCGCGAGTGATGGTGCCACGGCGCACGCACCTCCTGACTGACGGCTGGCCGACCGACCGACCGTCCGACCATTTTTTTATGAATGAAAGCAAAAAGGCTCCGCACTGGACCGGTCCTCGTGAGGCCAAGGATGTAGCCCGAAACGGTGTCGCTCGGACCGCGCGCGCGGCCACCAAACCGTGTTGCAAACACAACCGCCGTCAGTCGCCTTCGAAGCCGCGGCATTAGGATTCCCCTTGCCCCGGGCGAATGTGGTGCAAAACGCCGAGCCAAGCAATCGGCCTGCAGTTGGTGGGCCGTACGCCCTGTCACTGTGCGCAAGCGCGAGCAGGAAATGTAGGGCACGGGCGCTTGAACCCCCCCGCCACGGCCAGCTCGCCGAACGACCGAAGGTCTTCCGCAGGGCTCTGGCCGACCGGACGGAGCCCTTTAGGGGTCCGTACCATGTCCTAGGCGACGGTGCAGGGTGCAGTTGTATAATTTATTAAATCACTTCCCGTCGCCCACACTCCGAGCAACTCCCCCGCCACCCCGCCCCACGCCACGCCATCGTTAGATCGCCTCCCACGTGCGGGGTCAAACCGTTACGACGGGTTGATTTCATTCATGAAAAATATTCATTCATCGGTCGCCGTTGCATAGCGAGGCTGATGAGGCTGAGGCAGGCTGTGAGGTAGCTGGAGCCCAAACTGGAGGCTGGCGACAAATGGCGACGACCCCCTCTGGGGACCACCGCAGGACCCCCGCTCATAGTTGTGCACTTTATGGACTCCTCGCAGCCCACAGCATATCCGATCAAAGTAGGGTGGCTGCATCGATGTTTGTTTTCAGTTTCTCGCTCTCCCTCTCTCTCGATCTAACTCTTGCTCGCTCACTCTCTCGATCTCTCTCTCGATCTCTCCCTCGATCTCTATTGCTTCACGCGGAGTAGTTTGTGAATGAAATATTCAAATTTTCATCAAACGGCCGAGTCAAGTTTCTAGCGTTTCTAGCGGCCGTAAAGCACCGAGAAGCGGCCAGACACACACTGCCACACAGACGGGCACACGGGCACACAGGTCGTTGGATTAAAAATCACGAAACCGTTTTGCTCGATAGGCAGCGTCAGGCGAGTGGCTTCGAAGATAGATGGACAGATACGATCGAGATGGAGAAATCCTGTGGCCGTTATGGCCCGGCCTAGGCTGGGCCAGGTGGTTGGTTACCTGATAGACGGCCGATGAGCTCAAGTTCCCTCAAACATCGCACAGCGAGATCAGCGAAGCATTAATTGTAAGCAGATGAGAATAATTGGTCACGCCTCATTAATCATGCCGAGGACTGCGTTGGAGGATGGTCACTATCTGTAAAGCTAACGCCAGATACGGCTATGCTTCAGATAAGTCGTTTAATGAGTCTCCCACCGTACGAAGTTGAAGGTACAAGTAGATTTATTTAGATTTCAAAATTAATCAAAAGGCTTTAAACGGTCCCACTTGCCGTTCGTTCCGTCGTTCTGTTTTACGTCTAATGGGTCTACTACATGGTTTGGAAACTAACGAACTTTTCCGATCATTTCTTTGACTGCTTTGTTCGGTTGTTGACGATCTCAAAATCCTTCAATAAAACATTGTTATTTTCTGCTCATTTGATTGCTTCTCATCAAGCTTCGGTTATCCTCGTTCGTGTTGAATCTGTTTCAATGCCATTGATAAAATAATTGATGTCGATCGCCAGTCTCGCGAATGGCGGAGCTACCTAGCGCATAGTTAAAGCCCTAGCAGTGAACCAATCCTGCTGGCTTGTGAGGCAATCGCTCGCTGCCATCGCTGCCCTATATGGGCCTCCGCGTCGTTTGTCAAATCCGAAACACCTCCGCAAAGTATCGATCACGATCGGGCGGTGGGCTCCTAGCCGCTCCCTCCAGCGACCGTCGCCGATGATGCCAGGGAGGCTGATGGTGATGAGAATTTCCTAATAACCTGATCAGCCCGCTTGCACCGGAAATGGATGCCGTCATCGGGCGCATCTAGCTGGCCCGGCCGAAACGTCTCGCCGAGCCGAGATCTTACCGATTTACGGCGCGCTCTGACACATTGCCGTTAGTTTCGTTCCCGTGACCGTGTTCGTCCCCATTACCCGTGGTAATCTTCCGGTTTTAATGTCACCCCGCGCGAGAGATCTCGGAACACCCGTGGGAACTCCGAACCGGTGGAAAACTTTGCGGAACCATCGGCGTAGGTAGGCATGGCTCAATCACGGCAGGGAGGGTGGTACATTTTCAGGTCCACTTTTGGTCAATTTTCACTCTACACCACAAATCAAATTCGGTCCACCACAAATCCATTGGCTAATTGAATTTCCGAGAAGGGCCCGCTATAAATCTTTGCGAACCACCCGTCGGGGTTTGCGATTCGGCGTTCGCCGAACGGCTGCGACGCCCTATTGCGGTTGGTCATGTCGGTTTGGCACCCCCGAAAAAAAAACTAGGACCCCGGGCAGCGGGCGCCTCTTTTAGTTATGTTTTAATTATCAGCAACCGCCCCCGGAATGGCCACCGGCTATGCAAATGGGCCGCCCTCGGCCCATTCGGCCCAAAGGATTAAACATGGTGGCACCCACCACCGGTTCTGCGCCGTGAGGAAGAACCACGCGAGGGGACCACGAATCGAAGCGCCATCTATCGCGCGCCTACGCACCACTTACCGGCAACGTCCTCATCATCATCATCAACAGCAGCAGCAGCCGCAACAGCACCACCATCTGCAGCGCCATTTGTCACCTGAACTTCCCGCCATCGAGCCAGTGTGTCGATTGAGACAGCGGACTCCGGGTCCGGACCGAACTCCAGAAGCCATTCGCTCACTCAGCTCTCACTCAGGTCGGCACAGTAGCACTGGCAGGAGAGCCTCAATCGCTCGCCAGTGTTGGTGGCCGTTCCGCGTGTGGTGGTGCGCCCGGTGGTCCCCGGCGTAGGCGTTCACGTGCCTAGCCGCCGCTAGTGGAGCCTCGCCGTCGCCCCGTAGTACCCCGGTGTTTGATTTCATTCACAAACTCACAGCCACCAACACCAACATCGGAGACTCGGGCGGCCTTAAAACGGCTCCATCTCCGCACACCTACACTCTGCTGCGGTGGATGCTGCGGCGCCGGTCGACGCCGAGGTGTTTATGAATGAAACCCACACCGGCCCCGAGTGGTGGTAATGGATCGGCCCAGCGCACACACCGCACGCGCAGCGGTTGGCCTAGCCACCCTGCCACGTCCGCCCCGTCCCTGTCAGTGAGAAGTACGAAAAACAACGCTCCGGTCCCGGTATGCGTGGGCTCACAGACCCACGGCTGTTCGCGGCCGGCCGAGCCGAGGGCTGAGGAGTGCCGGAGACGGAAGAGTTGATTGAATTAACGAGAAACAATCGGCCCGATGGGGTCCCCCACACCCGGGAGACTGTTTAGATCGAGCGCCCGGACCTGACGCTTCCGTTTGACCACCAAATGTCACAATCCGAGCCATCCAGGACACCCGGCCCTGCGGTGAACTTTAGCCAACTAGTGGCCACGAGGTGATGCTCCTGATCCTTTGACAGGTGGATGAAATTCTCGACCGCAGATGCCGAAAACTTCCCGCGACCGTGACAAGGACCATTAACCTACCACCAAAGTATTGTCTCTCGCGGAACCCTTGGTGACCTTTACCCGTTGACCCGGCGACTAGCAAAACCATAATAGAATGGAAATTTATCATCACCTCCCCCCACACCGGGTCCGGAAAGGATGTGCGAAGTGTGGCGAGACAAAAAACCAGGGACTCCATCCCAGCTCCCATCGTCGAACGTCGTCGAAATTAAAGCCTACATTAAAGCGAGTCCCCGAAGCCACCGCGGCCACCACCTGCCAAAACATGTCTGTGCGCGCGCGCGCGTAAACCCTGGTGTGTGTGTGAATTATGAAAAGAGATTTAATTAACAGCGTAAGACGGGTGGACCGGGGGCGCCTTCGGGGGCGCCCACACACGCGCCGCTCGCCAATTCATTCACAAATGCTTCCTAACGACGCCTCCGCACGGCCTCTTGTTTTCGGCCTGTTTTGGGGCTCCCAGCTTCCCGTAGAGGCCCCTAGGGGAACCTCGCCCAGGAAGCATCCACTCCATGGTTCGTGGCAGGATCAGGGGACGCCAAGGGACTACCACGTGTCGAATACCAAAAAATGAGGTCACCCCGTAGGCGTGGGTCGTTGATGAGTTGATGCCGAACCTTTCCGGTCCGGCGGGTCCACGAGCGGGCGATGTTAGCGATAGCACCAGGATACGGCAGTGTGGGGCCTAATCCTAACGACCTTTACAAAATGGCCTTTGGCCTTTAAAAAAGATGGAACGCAGCAACAAGTGGCCGTCCGCTTCGATTATGGCCGACGGCTCTGCGGAGCCATCCGGTTCCGGTTTGCATCCTTTTCGGGTGCGCTATTTGAATCTTTCCGTTATGCCCAACCCATTGGAGACTGGGCTGTCCGATGGCCGAGCGACCCAGATGTCAACAGTCCGTTTTATGGCTATGGACCGGTCGGAGTGATAAAACCAAGGACCTAGAACACTCTACTCGGCCGGCCGGGTCAGCCGTGTAATGCACCTCATTAGCGCAACCTTGCGGCACATTAATTGCCGTTACGTCCGTCCGCCGCAACGGCATTCCCCGGGATGTCACGGGGCGTACGATTTATTTAATTTTCTTGCCATAAAAGTGACATGGCCGGCTTATGATTTTCGAGCATGTCGGTGGCCTAGAACGGCTCGTTCTGAGCCGGAGCCGGAGCCTGCGCCAGCGCGATCGATGCAACAATTTTGCTAAATCTCGTAAAAGCTGTCCGGCCCAAGGGTTCTCATCGTAAAGTGTGCCTAGCGAATGTCGACGTCTGGGCCGTCGACGATACCGTGAGGTGAGCAATAAAAGTAAGCGAAAACCGCGCGAACCTTTCCACTCCGAGCGAACGATTGGTTGGCCCTGGCCACAACCTGTCACGTAAGCGACGAGACCGTGTGGCAGGCCCCCGGGGTGGCAGCCGCAGCCGGAGCGCGATCAGGACAGGTCTTAAAACTCTAATTCCATCACCTCGCTAACTGTGGGGCTGTGGGCTTTCCCGGAGCACCGCACTTCGCTTCGCCGTGACTCCTATGATGCCCCGCTAATCGATTGCAAATGAGTGAAATTTCATTAAAACAGACACACGTTCGCCGCATAACCGGATCCGCCGGCGACTTAGTATGGGACTCGCGGTGTGAGCTCGTTGTAGCATAATGGCACACACTTTCAGCCTCACTTCGCTCACCTCACGACACGGTGTTGCGGCGCTTGTTATTAAGTAAATTACTTCATCAGGCAGTCTGAGTTCTAAACTTTCGATCGGTTTTAGTACACTCGTACTAAAGTACTGAACGGTGCCGACATAGCTTGAAAGTCTGGCCTCCATTAGTCCCTTCCGATCTTCGGTAGTATCGACGGGCGACTAATGCTCACCCGGAGCCCGATTACCTATGGGACCAGGAAACAAGTGAAGGCCGATCTCGGGATCTTGGCGGCTTACGTCGCGTCTGGTGCCCCGTTTGGTGCGACTCACTTATCTTAAGCGACTCGAGCGTCACGAACCCTATACGCGCGCGGAGAAAGGACGTCTGAGCGCACATGTGCAAACACATTTGAATAATTAACCCGCCAGCTCCAACCTGACCAACGACCCAACGAGAGAGAGAGGGAGCGCGAGATGGAAAAAAAGACATCCACACGACTTTATCTGTAAGCGCCGAGCCACGACGACCCGTTTTGGGGGCCCATCATGCTTAAACGGTCCGAAAGTAGGCATTTTAATGCATTTCCAAATACCTGAAGGTGAGGGTTTCCAAGGTCCGGGCGAAAGGAATCCCAATCTCCCCGCGTCAGGTACCCCCCCGGTCAGGTGGGTAAACTTCTTAATTCGTCTGCGTTACGTGTGGTGCGCCAGTGGGTACCGCGTGTGATAAGAATGCCTAATGGACGCCCGGGCTGGCGGCACGTTTCGATAGCGTGGTCCTGCGTGTGTCGCCTCCAGGCCGCGTGAAAGCGAAAACCGATGGCTTTCGGTTTTTCTGACAGCTGTTTTCAATCTCGGAAGCACCGATTTTGCAGGTGCCCCCAGGCGATATGTCTGTGGCTTAAGGAACGGCGATGGAGGACACTCGTGGGAATAAATCATTGGAACAGTTAAATCATCCACTCGACTCTAAGTTTGGAGATGGTGCAATCGAGACCGGAGTCACTCTAAAAACCGAAGATCAAGCAAAGAACTTGTCATCAGAGAGCTTAAACAACTATTGGCAATTTTTTAACTTATTAGCATTAGGACATTATAAATTAGTTACTTAAGAGGGTTAATTCGACATTAAACTATGATAAATAGGACTAAGTAGAGATCTTTAGGATAGAACAAGATTACTTGATGGAACTAGAGCAACTTCAGGTGGAGTGAAGTTGCTCTAGTTCCATCAAGTAATCTCCATGTCCTCCACAAACCTAGGCAAAATGTCTTCCAGTAGCGACTGCCACCGACATGGCCTCGTAGAGCACAGTACGCTACCATTTTAATGCTTTCGTTATTATTTACGATGCACCGGCGAGCAGCGGGAATGGCACCGTTCGCGGGAATCGCTCATTCACGTCAGGCCCGTCGGATCTGGCACGACAATAATATTGCGCTTTTTATTTCCCATTTTTAAACGATCCTCGAGCACCCGACAAGACACGGTGCCGCATCATTAATGAACCTCCGCGAGCCGCCAGAGAGTGCTGCTGCTTCAGGTCTGACCTGAACTGGATAAACCGATCCTAACGAACGGATCACCGTGCCGTGCCTTAGCCGTAGCAGTTGAAATGTTGACCACGGCTTAGAACATGTCCACGACCGCGCAACGACGTCTGGCGCCCCGTTTCGGCCGAGGTCTGGTCGCTTGTTCACTGCTCGGCCACTTCACTGCGTTTGATCTGCGAATGACAATTAATTATGATTAATGGATTGGGCCGGTGCGCGGTGACGCGGTGGTGGCTCAGAAGCGACTCGGGAACTAGCGCCCAGGCCGATGGTCAATTTTGAGCCAAACCAACACCAACACCTTGAAACTGCGGAACCCCCTATTTTTCGATCTCCACAAATCTCCATACACCGGGGTGTCTCCGGGGGCCGGTCTAGGTCTAGTTAATTAGGCCCGGGGCTGGAAGCACTGCACGAGGTCATTTTGTGCCTGGTTTACGACCACCGGTGCCAAGAAGTTGGCAGGTCTGCGGCAGGTTCGACATCCCTATTTTCGACAAACCTGCAGAATGTTTCCGGGCGTCCCAGATCGTCCACGGTCCGCGTTATTAAGGCTGACAGGGGTGCAGGGCTATTGCAAAATGTCCGAGTGGCCTACTTTGCGCTGGGGAACCAAACCTCAAACCGTACCCAGATTCCGGCCGGTCACCAAAAACGCGGGATCTCCAGCGGAGTTCAAACCCCAGTGTGGCCAGTGTTGTTGTTTAACCGTCGAGCCATTAATTAGTCAGCCGCACGGGAGAAGCGCTCGTGAAGATGAGTTTCCGCCATATGATGAGTCTTCTCCGAGGCCAAAGGTAACCCTCTCGGAGCCGCAGGGTACCCTAGAAATGGTGGCCGAGTCTTGCGAAAGCAATACCGGCCACCGCCCGGTAGCGTCGGAAAGTGTACATGAAACCGAGAGGGATGGCCCATAAACGGGAGTGTCTTAGTGTCGGGAGACCGAGCGCTTCATAAATCACCGGACCAAACGGTGTTGTTTTTTTTGCGCTTTGTTAATTTATGAAACTCGCGCCCGCAGAAAGATGTTTCGTTGGCGGTGGCCACCGCGAAGGTAATGGCAGCGCCGTAATGAGTGACCACCGACTGCACTCGACATCCGGCCGCCCGTGTTGGACACTGCACTTCTTCAATATCCCTTCAGCGGAGCCGTTGGTGAACGCGTTTTTGCGTTTGACGTGGAGCGCGTGGCCGGCGACCGCCAAGTCTGCGGGCGACCGAGACGAGGAAACACACACAGAAAAAAAGGAAGCGGAAGAAGTTGGTGGAAGTTGTGTGCGACATGAGCAAATGACCGCCGTTAATGACAGCGACAAGCTGTTCGTCCTGTTGCTGGTCGCGTTCGGTCAATCTTGTTGGAGCGGGTCGGTCCCATCTTGGAGTCGGTCGCCCTCGTCAGTCGCCAGGGGATGGTGGATAAACGCCACAACGGCGATCCATGTTTTGTTAAGTCAGCAAGCGGGACCACAGAAATGGCCAGCCTCCGTTGACCGGTGTCAAACTGTCGTACCCCGCTCCACCGGGGGGCTTAGGGCTGCTAGACTCCGGAGACCCGGGGATGGCCAGCAGTTTGGCATTACAGTGAATTGGTGCCCCGTAAGCCGTTCGTTGACAAATCGGACCGCAAAGGAAATTTATGGTCGCGGCCCAGACGTCACCTGGGTCATGTGCCCAACTACACCAGAATATACACGCAGACCCGTCGGGTCGGTAAACTGGAACTCACGTCGCGGACGCTTCTGCGGCGACGTCCGTCCAAGGAAAACCATTAATCGATGATCATCTACTGTGCTGCTCCCGTGGAACCCTGTGCCTGAGGTGAACCGAACTGTCACTTTGCCGTTCCGTTAGCCTATATCAATGGTGGCCAACGGACGTCAACGTTTCGCGCCCCGGCCTCAAAGCAGGCTAAAGTGTATTAATTACGATGTTACAAGGAAGCGCCAGCTGAAAGTCAAGCGAAACATCGCTAATGAATGCTAACGTAAATGGGCCATGCTACTTTCTGCCTTTGGGCCGTGCCCGAGCCCCTTAAATTCCTTGGTTCACGGAGTTGGTCACGTATGACAAATGAATTCTGCAATGAGAGCATACGGCACACGCGCAACTTTGATCAACGTCTAGCGCCTCAGCCGGCAGCTCAGTTTGGACGGGAGGTGTCGAAGAATTGGCCAGCCAACTGCCGGGATGCCCTAAGGCACATCTGAGCGCTAGGGTCAGGTACAATAAAACCTATGGCCAACACCTACACCGTGTCCTCATTTAATGGGCTGCGCGAAACTTCAAATTTCGCTCGTCCTGCGTTCGCGATCTACTCCTAAGCTGTTGATGACCATAATGAAGCATTTATTGGTCAGTCGTCGGACACTTTATCGTCCGCGTCGATTTTGGAGAAGTCCCGTGACTAATTGCTTCAATATGGCACCCACTACTCCTAGCTGCACACCGATCGCCGCCGTCGATCGAGTTCGTACAAAATCACACCATTTTGCTAACGACACTTCGGCCGACCGACGCGGCGACCTTCTTTTATAATTAGTATGTCAAAAAATACGGGTCAGTATCGAGTTTGGGAAGTCCCGTGTCGCGGCCGGCAGTCCAAGGGTGTCATTTTCGGAACGGAACATCTGTCTGTCAGTCGCGCGAGACGGCGCGATCGCCACACCAACTGTCGGACGAAAATACACGAGATTGCAATTCGTCAATAGCAACCCATTGCAACCTCGATTGCTACATCCATCGGCACCGATCGTGTTGAAGGTTTTTTCTTTCCCGGCGGTTCCTAACTTCCTAGCTCCTGCTGCGCTGGGGCGTGTATCGTCGAGACTGATAGCATAGCGCGCAACGGCCAGTCTAATTTATCACCATTTGACAGTTGTTTTGATGTCATCAGTCAACGCAGCAGTCGGGGCCACGACTCGCGCCTAATCTAGTTTGCCTCGTCTCCCAAGTCGGTCCAGCAGTAGCAGAGCGTGTTCGGTCAGTTTGCGTTACTTCATCCGTGTGCTTGCGGTGGCCGTGCCCGATAATCGTTCACGCGGACCTGTCAGACCGACGATACGGCCGAACGATCATCACCTGTCGCTGCCACGACTTGGGTCGCTATTTTTGAAACAACTCTTCGATCCCCCGGAGAGCCCTCCTGGATGCGGAGCATAAGCATAAGCACGGTGGGCACGTGAGTCAGCCTGCAATTGTGTCGGCCAGTGCCGGCGGTGCTCCTGTGATTGCAACAAACCAGTGTTTACAGATGTCGATCATATGATGGAAGCGTCTTATTTTTAACCCTGAACCGGCAATTCGCGAACATAGCGTCCTCGACCACGCACACACATAGGGGTTCTGGGACAAACATGCCGGCAGGGCGCCTCCCGATTCCAAAAATATCCCACGCTCCGGTCCGCGCCAATAAAGCTCCCGAAACCTAACCCCAAAAATGGACACCCCGGTTGTGGATTGTTCGGAAGTCTCGGAACTCCCCGATCGCATTGTAAACAACGGACGGACGGACTGGGCCACGTTAATAAGCTATTACGCAATGGGTCTGGTTCGGCCGAGAAGCGGGAGGAATGGTAAACACGTCGACGACGTCACATCGGCCGCTGGTGGTACTCTCCGGTTCTTCGTACCGGACCGCCGATCACCGGGCTATAATTAGGCCAGTGACAGGCCACAAGTCCCGATCGGCTGCCAAATTGGCTGTGCAAATGCCGCAACATTACCCGGCGGACTGTCAGGCGTAGTCCGGCGGCGTCGTCGTCGTCACCGTGACCGTGACGCGCCAAGCTGTGGCGGGGTCGTGTGCGGAAGTCCGAGGATGCTCGTCGACGCCGCACCCCTCTCCGCGGGCGGAGGTTGCCCTTTGGCATCCTCTCGGTCTATTACTTTCGAATTAATCATCCATGAAACCGGTACCGCGGGGTACGTGTTGGCCAACAACGAAGGTCACCGGACTCCGATTCTGCGCCAAGGGTTCGACGGAAGTTCGCGCGGGACTCTCGCGTGTATCTCGTGACAGGACATCCCGTGCGCGCGTTCCCGTACTTCCCGGGTCCCGGGTCGTCACGCACACACACATACGCGGGCGCGTCCGCACCAGTCATTGGACTATTTTCGCTGACCGACGTGACGCGGCACACGGCGGGTTGTTTATAAATATGGGCCCGAAAATAGAAGACGGTTCCCAATTTGACGGTTTTTAATTTTTCCGGCCACGCTCCGGTCGCGATAAAAATACAATCCATCGTCATGGACGGCCGGCGGCCCCCGTGGAACCTGTGGAATTTAGCATTAGCACCCGCGATGGACGGTCACGGAATTAGAGCCGGCCGTGTGACTCATCTCGGGAGTGGCGAGACGTTCGAACTCAAACGGATAACACTTAACGGCAAAGGTCGGTTGGTAAATTCTTGTGGTGGCCTCCAGATAGGGAACCCTCCTGATGGTGGTGGCACTTTTATTGCAGTTTAGAAAATGTCTTCCACAACGCGCGCGAAACACGGCGAAAAGAATGAACCGGAACTTCGAAGAACTTCGCGCGCCACCGTCGCCGTGGCGTGGCGTGGCGGGCGGGTGCGAAGGGATCATAAAAATAACTCTCACAATGTTGTTCGGCACTTTGGTGCTAAAATATATGCTCCACTCGGCCGGGTCCCCCTCGGCGCGGTGCGGTGACAATGGCGCGTGCTCGCGGACGGAGCGACGTCGCGCGTTCCCGGCACTCGATGAAGATCAACAAGTGTTGCAGATCATTAATCTTCGCTGCCCCGAAGCCCCGAGTGCGATCAACAAGTGAATGTAAACGTCGGCCGCGTCCGCCGGCTAAGCGCCTTCGATGGAACGCCCCCGGGGGGAAGGCCAAGACGGGGCAGCGGACGGGACACTCTGCACTTTCCGTGCGTGATCGACCGTGCAGTGCGGCAGTGCGGCATTGCGGTGCACACGCTCGTTCACGCCCGACAAGTGGAGATGATTGAATGGTTTGGATTGAAGGGGCCCGAGATGCCGCCGTGATGTTGCGCAATCGGTAGGATCAGCAAAAAAAGAGTTAGAAAATATGCAACTTAACATAAAACAGAACACACGCATCGGCACAGCAATAGTAGATGGCCAGAAAGACCCAAAACAATGTTAAAGTCAAATTAGAAAGTATTGAAAAGAGTATCAAAATAAAAGAAAAATGCCAAACATGTGTTGATAAGTAGAAAAAGTGAAACATTAAATTAGCTAAAGCAAACAGAAAACGCAGTAAAAGTAAATCCCAATTACAAGAAGTAAGTAAAGAGCGAAAGAGAAATCTTCCACTTGCCGAACGAAACTTTTTCCCGGAACACCAAAGGCGGCAACAAAGTAGACCCTGCGAATGTC
The DNA here is from genome assembly GCF_943734635.1 of Anopheles cruzii. Lineage (NCBI taxonomy): Eukaryota > Metazoa > Arthropoda > Insecta > Diptera > Culicidae > Anopheles > Anopheles cruzii. The sequence continues at coordinate 14,663,021 of NC_069145.1, forward strand.
GTGTCCTTTCTCACACGATTCAGGCGGCCGATTAGAGACACAAAATGCTCATCTATTTTATGGTCCAAACTGTCCCCAACTCCCCCCACAGAACTGCTGCCCCAAAACCGTTGGGCTGAAGGTTTACGATCACAATTCGCTGTCGATTACTTTCGCGTGAGCAAACGTGAGCGTCGCGGGCACGCATTTTTCCCAATTTGCAACATTTTTCCGCACTTTCCCCCGGGGGGATGAAGGAGGCGCGCCTGCGGTGGTGGTGGTCCCAGTGGTCGCTAAACTTAGCCACACGGTGGTAAATTTAGAAATTTATTACACGACCAGCTGAGAGCGCACGGGACCCCAGCCAAACGATTTGCCGGATTCCGTCGGTGGACGACGACGTGAAGAATTATTGGTACGATGAAGCGTCGAAGAGCCGCCAACGGAATTGGTGCTCCTCTTGTTCTTCCTTTCTCTCTCTCTCTCTCTCTCTCACACACCTACTCTGTCTGCCGTTGTTTTGTTTATTCCGTATAATTAGGTACATCATCGTGGAAATGTTGATTTTTCCCGCTGCAGACGGCGCAGTGCGTTGATGATGGTTATGATACTGTCATCGTTGTTAAGACAGACGTCCTAGACGGACCGCTCAGGCTCGGTCTTTGGTTCGGTGGTGCACGATAATTAATGTTTTCTATGTCGCTTTTTCTTTGTGGGAAATTTGGACGCCCAATTTACGCAAATTTGGTTAGAAAATGGACGAAAAGTGGGTGCTGGTGATTGAAACTCTTGGAGCCAGTCTTAAGGAGACTATGATGAACAATAATTTATTTCTTAATTATTCACGTAAAGTCAACGGGTCATGAGACCTAGTTGACACTTAATTCTAGACAGTATTGAGTACTAACTATTGATAAACCTATAGGATACTAAACTAGCAGAAGTTTCTAGACTAGATTCAACTCTTACATACAACGCTTTCTTCTAACCCGTTCAGATACGGACAAGTGAAAATTGAGAACAAAAGGCGCATCATTTCCGCAGCTAAAAGCTTTAACATGGAATGGGACTGAGGTACTAAACGCCTATCGAACAGCGAGGAACGCCGAGTAGAAGACAACATACCCATTGTAACATGGCGAGTTACTGTGTTGGAATCAATCAGTCCTTAAGATGGCGACTCTAGTGAAGATTCTCTTCGAAGAGCCTTTCCAACATTGAATGGTGTCAGACACATGACGTCACTCATCTCTTTGGACATAGGTCCTTTGCTCAAAGTCCTACAAGAATTCAATTACGTTACAGCTTAAAGCACTTTGTCTTTGAAAAAAAACTCATAAGTTTCTAAGGAATTTTAGGAGGACATTTTAACAACGACGACTGACATGTAAAGTGATATCATGTAGAGCAATACTCGTACATTGTGTTGGCTACGTTCGAGAGCATTGTCCAATCAGAAGATGAAAGTGAAACTATGCAAAAAAACAATGGTCCAATGCTCTCAGGAAACAGACGAGGTGCCAAAGGCGGTGCCGAACCGGCCAGCCACCGATGGACGAAAGAAGGGTCCCCGCCACGACGGGGGCCGCAAGAATTTACGAAGACAAGTTAAAGTAGATAGTCGTGGACGTGATTGACATTTATGAGTTTCCACCGACCGCCGCGCCCGGGACCGTCCCGGGAGCGGTGCGCTCTCGGGTGTCAGTGATGATTTCTTTCCCGCTCGCATGTCACCCATCTGACAGGTCGCTGTCAGTGCGTCAGGTTCGAGCGTGGCAAGCGTTCGATCGGGGCACGCGCCAAAACCCCCGAAACCCTCGCTGAGGATCACCCAGCGAGCCGCGAGGCGCGCGAACCAACACGATCGCGATCCGGTGGATGGAAGTTAAGAAATGTGGAACTTCAAATTCAAATTGATAGCAATGGCCGTCGCCGTCGCCACCGCCGCTGGGAGTGGGAAAAATGGCAGAAATTAAATTTTCCGCCCCATTTTAAGCGCCGCGCTACAGCTGCGCTGCGGTTGCGCTTGATGAAAGTGATTTCCCAATCTCGCCCCATCTCGACGCCTGGGCATTTGCTTCCGAAGACCCCAAATGAAGCTCGACTCGTCCCGTAATTGACACGTCTATCAACCGGTGGCCGGTGTGTTTCTGGTTGGGGGACAGTTTGTTGTTTCTTGTCTTTTTCCGAAACCGAAACCTCGGCCACATTCTATCGTCGCCAATGCGGATGTCTGCCTTTGGACGGTGGATTGGAAACCGAACCTCCCGAAGCGACGCCGTGTGAGGCAGGATTCTGGCTCGAAATGGATGTCGGTGGTTGGTGTTTTCCTTGGTGTGCTGCTCCGGTCCGGACGGGTGACGAAACTGCACCGCTCGCGCACTGCACCGATGCTGGGGAGCATAAAAATAGTTCGCCCAACCGAGCCGCCGGCGGCGTGGTTATTTAATTAAGAGATTTTAATGTGTGAAATGGTTAATTTTCTGTAACGGATGACACGGCTTAGGCCGTCGTTGGAGGGCCTTTCTTAGGAAAAAAGAAGGACGCACGGGCGTGATGGGGCTCCTTATTACAAAGTGACCGAAATTAGGAACGTTTACCGAACTTGTTTATCATGCTTTTGGGCGCGATGGGGGTGCTTCGGTTGACACCGCCGAGCATGATGCTGCCTGATGCTAATGCTATTTTGTTTCGCTCTTTTCGCTTCAGGTACGAATTCGAATGAATTTTGAAAAAGCCGACAAACACGCGGTAAGCGTAATTAGCGTTTCGTTATGTCCTAAATCATAGCTATGCTCCAATTTTGCACCTTTTTTCTTTTTCTTCGTAATACATGGAAATATTATTGCCGTTTTTGTAAACTGAATTCGCTGCTATCACGTGGGCCAATAAGTAGTTAAGCTAAGCTTTAAAAGCAAACCTTGACTTGTATTTTGTTAAGTTGAACGAATTTAAGAAGTTAATGAAGAACATCAAATGGTTAAAAATATAGGGCTTAAACACAAAAGAAACAATGAGTCTACAAAAATATTCGAAAAAAATGCGACACCTGTTAGCTAAATAATAAACTGTTATGAAAGGAATGAATGAAGATGAAGATCATATGAAAAGGTCCTTTGGAATAATGATATGTTGAGTTCATAAAAAGTTCATGATTTCGTATCTCAAACATCTTTCGTATTGTTGAAAACAACATTCGCTAACCAATGTACTCTTTTAAAGCAAATAAGCATTTCCAATAAGAAGTAACAATTCCATTATATTGGCATAGCCTTATTGACTGAATTCGTTGAAGAGATATTTGTTTAGTATTATCAACCACCTGAATGTTAGCTCAAAAAACCTGACTCTTCAGGAATACTCGCCCCAAAACTCTCTTCCCGCGCTTATTGACATGTAACATGTTATGTCACAACGTCTGACCATCCCCGAAACCGTCCTTCGATTGGTACACGGTTCGTAACAGACTTACGACCTCCGGTAGGTGCGACATTATTAACGACTCCGCGCCAGTTCCGACAGCAATAAAGAACGGCCCAACGGAAAAACGCCACATCACACGCTTGCTTCACTTAGCGCAAGCTTTATCGCGCAAGAACGCGTAATACATATGTTTTCGGGACCGTTTGTGGTCCACGACCATGTTGCAAGGACCCCCAATTTATGTCGCCGCTATTATCATCCAATAATTCTGTCATCCGCCGCCGCCATCGTTAAGGTGTGAAGCGACCCGCTGACCGATTGGGGACGCGCCTCGATGGGAAACAAATCACACACGCGGGAGCAGTAAAATTTGGCACCACTTGTAGCCGAAGGTCAGAAGGTTTCGGAATCGGCATCGGCGTGTCGTTAAATTTTCCACTCAATTGCCGCTGCTCTCCGTTTGGGGTGGCAGGCAAGAAGGCACGAAAAGTTGGACACCGATTCCGTGCGACTCCCGTGCCGCTCTAGCCCCGGCCGGGATGCCCGTAAATCAGTGGCGAAAAAGTTTGAGGAAATGGGCCGCTTGTCCGAGTGCCGCGCGCCCGCTCCGTAATTAGTGGCGGGCGAAATGGAACGATTAAAACCAATAATCGGCCCATAACTTATCCGCGCCTGGCCGGGAAAACCTGGCGGAACCCGGCTCGTGGTGTTCTAGTCGGCCAGGCCGCCCGGCGTTCAGTCCGGGCGGACGATTAGGGCCATCAGCGTTGGCCAGTGTCAAACAAAGCGGCCACAAAATCGGCCCCGGGACCCGCTCCGGAGCTATGTTGTTCGAATAAATTACCGAAAAGTATAGACAACTTCGCTCCCTTTCGCTGGCGGCCGGCACTGGGCTTCCAGAATTTAGAGATTTCAAACAGCAAACAAAATCCCGTGAGTTATGGGAGCCGCCGTCACTCGGGAAGGTGACCATTCTTGAGGTGGCCTTGCGTTCGCTCTCCGCGCGTTTTTTTGCTGCCCTTTCTTTACGCAATAATAAACCCGTGACACGAGTGACAATGCCACCAGGCCGGGATGTCGCGCACCGGAGCGAGAGAGAGAGATAGTGTGAAAAGTGTGAAAATTTATGTTCGATCCACGGTCTGTAACGACCATCATCGGTGACTTCAAACTCTCCGGCCCCCGGTCCTCTTGGCGCTCCTTTTTTTCTCCCACACTGTGAACCTCAACCTGCGGGTACTTCATCTTCCTGCGCGACTGTGTGACCACCACCATCAGCATTTCCCGGCCCGATGGCACACGAATGCGCGAGGTTATGCACGAAATGAAAACATCGCGGAATTTATGGTCCTCCGCGCGCCCGCCTGACATATAATAGGATTTTCCGCTTTTCCTTTTCGTCTTTTGGCGGGGCGAAGGTTTTTCGGAATGGCTCCAGTCGCCAACGGGGGAAGGGTGTAACGACGGGGCAGGCCGGGGCCGAACGCTCATAGGTACTGTCATAACAGGCCCAATGAAAAGTGTCAATTAATTTTTCTTTGGATTATGCCGGGCAGCGACGGCCAAAGTGGCGCGCAGCAGTTGTTGTGCGTCGAAAGGCACCGTTTAAGGATTCGAGAAAAATCGGTGTTTCCATCCCTAAGGCCTTCTGGCAACTCTTTGATCGAGGTTCAACAGTTTTCAGTTTGACCATTCGAAGGGCTAAGCTTTGTATACTGCTGTATTTGAATAAGCAAATAAACAGAATCTTTCCTAAAAGACGATCCAGGCGCAATTTTGAACCGAAAGAGATGAAAATCATTTATTGTTAAACAAAATTCATCAGTAATCAATCATTAAGGGCTAAATGGCTTATTATTAAAACAATTCCTTAAAGAAATGTCCAACTCAAATCCAGTGCAATTTATGTAAAACGAAGTGCTTGAGCTCTGTTTAATTGTGTCCGAAACAGTTGCACTAATCTTTTAAACGCTCTCTAAAATACCTCATTGACGGATACTGATATCAGTCATACGAATACTAAAGATTGGGGCAAAAATCCTCTAATGGATTCCACGAAGTCGAAATAATCTGCCATTGCATAATCGGTTCTTAGACCGCTCCTTAAATTAAGATACGCCCTATTTTTAAACATCTCTCCCGGAAAAGTTGAGTTTATTCAGTGTCTGCGAATAAGTCCCCCACACAGGCACTGGGGAAATCTTCGGTTTGAGTAACACCATTCTTCCTCCGCATCTTCCAGTTGGATATTTTCGCTCCGCATTGCTGTAGGTCCAATTCTTTTCCTATTATTCATCCGCGTCGGGTTGAACAATATTCGGTCTGAACGAACCGGAGGCGATGGCTAACAATCCCACTCGCGCGGAAGTCCAAGAACACGCGTGTGGTTCCGAGAACACCTCTGCGAAAAGTGCGAAAACCCTCGGCCGTCTGGATCACCAGACAGTCGACGGTATCCAGACCGTTTCGACCTACCGCAATGGCGATCGCCACCAACATGGTAGCCTCTATTTTTGCCGATCGGTAAACCCTCGCTCATCCTCTCACGCGGCTGCGGGAAAAGCGAAAAATCAACACTCCTTCCGATGGCTAGTCGCTTGAAAATCTAAAAGAAAATATTACCAACGCATCGTGTGTGTGGCAATTGCGATCGCATGCGGTCACCTACACCGGGGGCCACGGCGAACGGAGGATGTCGCTGCTAGAATGGGCACCTACAATAAACCCAAATATCTGGTAGTAAGAAGACGGTCTTACTCCAACGCCTACATTAGGCGCATCTTCTGCTAAATTGTTACAAATTGTAAATCCAATCTTCCGGCACTTAAAGCCTTTTCTCGTGAAATTCGGGAGGACATCCCCAAGATCCACTCCTAATCTGATTACTTGTCCCAATGCGTGGTGCGTACGGTTCTAACTTAAAGCGAATTATTCCGTATCACTTTCATGATTTTATTTATTGGTCTTTAAAACGAAAAGTACAGAGCTCAATGGCCGATGGATTCTCCGAAAGTCCCACACACATTTTCCGATTCCAAAAACATCGTTCCTTGCTCGGTGTACATGCTGCGAAATCAAGACAATGAAAAAGGGTAGCAATGGTACGACTTCTTCATCACGACGCTTACAACGTCCAAGAACCATGCCGAACCCTTAAGGCTTGGGATAGGCAGCAAGCATGGGATACAACTGGGTGGCTGGGTGGCTGGTTGGCGGGGAACTTTCATTCATCCGAAAACTTGGGTCCACAGTGAGCCCACGCACCCAAAACCATGTTCTATGCTCTATGTGCTCTGGAACACGATTCGCAATTTCGCCCGCATATGCCCAAGGTCGCGCGCTGCCCGGTCTGGCCCGGTAGCAAGACATCACACCGAAACCTTACACCAACACACAAATACGTTTCGGCGTTTGCAATCTGTTGCAATGGTCGATTGTTGTCGATATGGAGCCTTCCAGTGTCTAGGTTTCTTCTCCACCAGCAAAGCGCGGTGGAATTAGAAGGGCGAACGCAACTCTACAAACTCTCGGAGTCCGTGGCACCTGGCGCAACAAGGCGCTCGGTATCAGCGAACTAACACCACTTCAATCCCCCAGTACGGCACCGTTCAGGGGAAGTGGACTCGAACTTATGAATGAAATGTTTCCTTTTTTCTGTCTTCCGTTCGGCCCATTCTGATGCGGCTACCAGTGCTGCCAGCTGCCGGCGCAGCCTTTCTAGAACCACCAGCCCGCCGGTCCCAAGGTCATGCGGATAAGAACGGCCACCCGGCGCCACCTATGAGCCCAAGAGCCAGAGCGCCCATTAGCCTTCTTGGAGGGCATTCTTGTGGCGTTTCCGAGATTGTCTAGTGGCCTGGTCATCTAGTATTTTGTGCTTTGAAGCAGTCGAACCACTGGAAACCCGAAGGCTCCACCAGCCACACCCCAGATGGCAGCACTGGTTCTACGTTAGCACTTCCGAATTCCGCCCTTCACCACTGCCGCTGCCGCAAAACGGGCCGCTAGCGTAATCATGCGCAGTACACCGGAGGCCCTCGCAGCCCTCCGTAGCCTTATCAACCACACCCCGGTCACGCTAGCGGGCGGCGTCTGTCGCCGCCGGTTGCCCGAGGCGTAAAAATTTTATGAATGAAATGACGTCAATCGGGAAAGCGCCAGCGCACTCCGGACCTGGCCCGGCCCGGCCGGGTTTTGGGCCGGAAAATCGATACGCTGTTGCCCCTGTTGCTTGCCCGCGCTCGTGGAGTCCCCGGCCGTCCTGGCCGGGCACCGGGTGGAAATCACCTGACAAAGGTCGTCTCTCACTCGCTCGTCTTATCGCACCGCGTACCATCGTGACCGTCGGTAATCGATGGGCTGTTAACTTGTGACGTTACCGACACCCCGGGCGTATCTGTCCGCTGCTGAGCGGACGGAAGTAAGGTTCCTTCGGGCTGCTACAAGCGTTGGGAAAATCGATTTTCTCAAACGCAGCCATCCGGCGTCACTTGTGGTCCATCGATTTCCGTATCGGCAGCCGTACGGGCGTCAGCCAGTGGCGTCAGAGTGGCCTCCCAAAAACACGGTTCCTTATCTGTTCCTGCGGACGTCAGGCCCGGAAATGGGGCTTTTATTAGATGCCACACGTACCGGGTGCCGGGTGCCGCCACGCAAGATACCGGCATCCCGGGTGTGATCTTAATTTTGGACACCTTTGAACCTTGGTGTTAGTGGAAATCCGTGCCTCGGATGGGATGGGATGTTGGAGCAAATAGATCACGGAGCTCCCGCACGGTTCGAAGCCCAAAATAACCCACAGCCCAGGCCGGGTGGATGAAATTGTAATTGATGAAATCTCCAGCACCCGGTACTCCAGGGTCCGGATAATGCGAATCGACACTAGTTCCGAGAATTCTGGCCTATTCTCGGCCTGTCGGTCGGTCGGGTTCGGGTGGGTCACTTTTCTCGGCAGCCAAAGACTTGTTTCTTTTAAAATAGAACGTGCGTCGTTAGCCTCGGACACCACGGTCTCTTTCTCGGCGAATAAAAGCATTACACACTCGCTACGCTCAAGATATGATACACAGCCTCGCGCAGGTTGCAGAGGGTCCGGCTCGTGAAGTCCGGGCGGACGCGAATCAGTGTCACTCGGCAGTGTCTTTGATCTCCAGAAGGTGGCCCTTGGATGTTGGCGATTTACAATCGCAAAATAAACCATTTTCCACGCCGCGAAGAAAAACGACCAACGACTTTTCAAAACATTGACCCTGGAAACTCGTTACTCGCGGTGCATCACGAGTCGTTGTTCTGCTGCTGCTGCGTGGTTTATGATGCTTAACAACGCAGCGGCAGTAAAAGCAGACGCATTTGCAAACACACAACCGCCTCACATTTCATCCGGTAATGAGTCTGCGGCAGCGGCTGGAAATATCCGGCGGCCGACCACCGACACCGAACGCGGTCACAGCTGATTTCGCGGGACGCGATTTATCCGCCGGCCGAGCCGAGCCGAGACAGAAGACGGTTTTCGCAGACTACGCCGGTCGTCTGCCACCGCACGGAGCTAACAACCTGCCGGCTCCGCAAAGTGGTTCCAATTTAATTCACACTTTTGCGCTCGGAATGTCGCCGTAATCGAGCAGACAAGTGTGATGGTCACGCCAACCACCGCAAACCCGCGAAACGCACCAATGTAATAATATAACACGCAGCATGCTCGCAAAGATCAGCCCCGATGGTACTCCAACATCGCGATGCGCGCGCGTGAGTTGAAAATTGTTGCACTGTCGGGAAAATCCTTCACCCGCGCGCAATCGTGACGAGCTCCCGCGGGGACCCTCGGCTAGCCGAACCGAGCGCGCAGCAATTACGTGAAACATTAAAAGTTTTATTCACCACATTAATAATTTTTAACTCATGCCGGCGGCGAGTGGTCGGCCCGAACTGTCACCAGACGGCAGCAGACAGGCTCCGTTTTTCTTAGTCACAGACGGAGCGAACCGCGAACGCAGAGTGAAAGCGACAAGCAGAGCGAACATATTGGTGGTAAAACGATTTTTAAAACGTTTGTTTTTTGTGGTCTTTTCGTGGTTTGTTAATATTCTTCGCCTTTGAGCTTGCAAAATTGAACATGATGTATCACACAGCCGCAAACGTCAGTTTTAAGTCGTGAAAAGTGACCCGTTCTCGGCAATGCTACAATTCGTACCATTATCATCAATTTCAGCAATTTTCGGCTGGATACGACTTGTCCGTTAATTACCAATATTTGAAACAATCGTTTGGATCTTTCTGGATCGAGGTATTTGGTGTTTTAATGTTTCATTTAAAGATGAACTTCATCTTTGTTGGGGCGATGTTGACTGATGCGATACTCGTTTTAACAAAAGTATCAAAATATGTACCTAAATAAGTTGAATTAAAATGAAAACTTTTAACTTGATAACTTGTGGTCTTGATTGTTGCGTTTGTCGATCAATCGGCGAGCTCCAACGAAACGGTCTCTCAGGCAAAATGTTACAACTAAACTGTATCAATCAACAACACAAACAACGGGACGACTTGCACCACAACGCAACAAAGTGCAGACTGCGCCGGATTTCACAGAGCCCTTGTCTCCGTGACATCCATTAACACCCGGCCAACAGCCGGGCGCTTGCGGTGGATCCCTCAACAGCTTCTCCGCGGGGCTGGTGACCGATACTCCGCTGGCGCCATATTTCATAGCACTTCGCACTTCCTTCACCCCAAACAATGCCGTGGACCAATCGAAACGGAGCCAAATAGACTCACAAACAAAACGAAAAACGAAACATTCTTAAAGTTTTGCCGCTTTTTCCCAATATCGTGTTGCTTAAGCCCGGCACGCGACACACAAGAATGGCGCCGCGTAAATGGATCGTCCGGAACGGGCGTGATTGTTCGAAACAACAACACCAAACACAAGCAATAGAAAGTAAACAGAAGCGACAGACAAATCGTTGCGCGGCTGGGGATTTTCACCCAACATAAAAAAAGAAAATAGAAAAGAATGAAAATGGTCCAACCTTTTTTTTTGTGGTTCACAAATGTGACAGACAAATGTGACTCGGCGGCAGCGTTGTTGCGATGCCTGCGATACCAATAGAGTGAGAGAGCGAGAGAGGGCTAGTGAGTGAGTAAACAAATCATCGGATCGGCCCGTGCCACGATCGGTGCATGTTTTGTGAAGCAAAAAGCACGCCGGCAAGCGGCAAAACAAATGGCGAAAGAAGCCGAAAGTGAGAGCTGAGGGCGGAATGTGAGGTGAGCAATGTGCAGACCCCGCCACCCCGTTCGGGGGGTTGTGACGTGCCAGCACGCGCACGGCACGGTCCGTGTTCGACGCCTTGGTGCTGCAGCTCTGTCACTTTGCCCGCGGTTCACGCTCACGCTGGCAGCGGGATTGAAACAACAGCTGATCAATTTAGATTAATTCCTGCCACTGGGCGAAGAACTGGCGCTGGGTGCCAGACCAGCCCCTCCCCACCGTCCGTGGCCCATCTCTATCTCTTCCCGTGGCCAAAGGAATCTCTTCCCGTGGGGCAAAGAAAAATTGGATTCGTTCTTGATTAAATCTTCGAGGAAGAAAGTTAGTTGGTGGTTTACAGCGGGAACGGTACCGTGAATGGAAACAAACTTCAACATCAACTTTAACAGGAGAGTAGCCAAAAACGTGGCATTCTAGAAATATTCAACAAACGATTAGAAAAATTCAATTATTTATCAAAAATTATATTTTTCTGCAAAAAAAACTTTATATCAACAAACAGTTAACATTAGTCTTGTAGAACTACAGAAAAGTAGAAAAGTTAGATAAGTAAACATAAAAAAAACTTTACATAACTCAGGATTATTAAATTGAATCGATGCCTCCCTGTTAATTTTTCTACAAATTTTCCAGCTGCACTCCAATAGTGTTTTGGAGTCAAGATACGATCACTGAAGTGGTATTATTTAAGCACAGAAAACGTGTTAAATATTTCGTTAAACAAACCCAAAACATAAACGAAGAATAATTAAACCTAATTTACTAGAATTCAGGAGCATAGGTTATCTGATACTGACCTGAAATGGCGTCGACATTAATTCCATTGCTAAATTTGGTTACGATTGGCAATCGAAAATAAGTCCCGGCGTCGAAAGACGTGCCTTCATCTTGCCACGCCATCGGATCCGTCCAGCAGCCGGCAGCACGACAACCTGTGTGCTCCTCCGTCCCCGGAATGGGTAAACAAACCGTCAGCCGGAAAAGTATTTTTGGGCTGCAAACGTCACCGTATCGTCAGTTCCGTCCAATTGTTGATACCAGCCCGGTCCCGGTCCTGCAGTGGGTGACTCACCGCGCCGCGACAGGATCCAGTAAGGTCTAGGACGTCATAGGCCGGCCTCGGTGAAGCCACGTCGCTGGCCACAGCTATTTTTGACCGCGCGCGAAATTACCGTAAACGGTGACCGGTGACCGAGAGCGCAACTGTTGGTTCCGCGCCGCATCAATAAACAAACCACACCTCCCATCCGGCACGTTCCGTTCTTCGTGGCGGAACAGCCGTGACGCTTGGACGCTCTTGGAAAAGCTACAAGAAAAACCGAAAACCTTTGACAGCTGATGGCGGAACTCTCTGGAAGGAATTCCATAGAGATAAGCACCTCGAGAGGGGGTTCCTTTACTTTACAGAGTTTACATTAGACTCCAATCTTTGGAGAAATACCTTATTTTGTACGTCAACTTATTTACGTCAAAAAAGGTGAAATATAAACTTCTCTTTTTTCAATAGAGTATGTAAATTTTGACTTGTAGACCACTGAAATGACCGTAAACACAGTCCTTTTACCCTGGATACTCCTGGAGATTATCGTCGCGAATAGACGTTTCGCACGCGCGTCACACACGCGCCAACCGGAACAGAGACCGCCGCCTGCCGTTAAGTAGGAAATGACTAATTGTGGAACATTGTTTCGTTTGTCTCTGACGTCCACACCGTGGGTCCTGCTTTCACTTTCTGTTGTCCTCTCCATCAATATTTCCTTCTCTCTCTCTCTTTTCCTCCCACCCGCTCTTTCTCTCGGGTCAGTGTTCGTCGTTAATTTTGGAACTATCAACTAGTCGGTCTGCCGGGGGGCGGCCGGGAGCTGACGATCCCAAACCATTTTCGGTTGCATGACGTTCGGCCACAATAAACAACGCCTCAACCCGGGCCGGGCTGGAACCCGGGTAGCGGGCAAGGGGGTTGCCGGAGGATCGCAGATGATTAGATCGGGAAAAACAACAACAAACACTGCACATGGAGCTTATTTTTAGCGCCGCACGAGATTGGAGTCACAGTGCGCGCGTCGGAAAGGCGCTATTTTTAGCGCCGATGGAAAACGGTTGTTTGCCATAAGCCAGGCTCCCCGGCAGACACACACACAGGCGTAGCGATCCGACCTTCACAGTCGGCACCGTTCATTTGCATAACGCGTACACATAGATGCTGGTGGGGGCGGCCATTTTTTGGTGGAATTCCAACAATGGCCCGCCAAGAGTCCCGCCAAAAATAGCGAATGATGTTTCGTGTTTGTGGTATTTTGAATGCTTTTTGTCACTTCCTAATCTAATGTGGATTCGCTTGTGATCCTGCGCCATCTTTGAAGGCGGAAGTAGGCGAAGGACCAAAGCCAAACATACGCGCACGAGACGCACGAAAATAGGTGCTTACAGGTGGTGGCCTCGCCGGGGAAATTGTGTCACCGCCGTCACCACTGCACAAACCTCGGTTTATTTAGCGACATCAGAGCTAAGTGGTTCCATGTGGACGTTGGAGCCGCCTGGCTGCTTGGCTGCGGCGCATCGAAGCGCTGCAGTTGGCCGGACCAGAGCCGGGCCGCGCCAGGGTTCGAAATCAAAACCGTCGTCGGCGACGGTGTTTGACAGGTTAATTTTCCACTTGATGGAAACCGACGGACTGTGAACGAACGAACTGTCACATTGCCGCAGACTGCTTAGACGCAAAATCAATTAAGGGCATCGCTTTCTTTCGGTTTTCCCATTTGCTTCCCTGGCGCGCGAACCACGAAATTGGGAAAAGTCAAAAATAAATAAACCACGCTTTTCCGACGCAAATACCGGCACGCGCAAATCATTGCGAGTGGCCGGTTCATTCCGGCTTTAGGTCATAAAAATTCTTCTCTCCATACCGGAGCCACATTCCGGTGCGGCCCATAAAAATACCTTCCGCGCAGTGCACGCTCCTCCATTGCACGCACTTTACTATTTACTCCTAGCCGCGGAATGCCCCCACCATCACTGATCCGGTCATCGGTTCGGGGAGGCCCGTCTTCGCGAGGAAGCCCCTAATATGGTTAAACCCCGAACGGCGGTGGAAAAAGGCGGTTGGCGAGCATCGCGAGCATGTTTACAAGTTTTCGACCGTTTTTTACAACCCGCACACCGACCCCAACCTAACCCGCCACCGGCCGAAAGTTCGTCCGTGTTGCGAATGTTGTTCCAATTTTGCTCCAACCGACCGGCCGACCTCCGAAGCCAGCGACATTCACCTATCCGGCTGGCGGCGTGCGGATTCTATTTTGTTTGGCCCACCGCGGTCCTGGAGTGTGGCGGAGTGGTAATGGCGGCGACGGCGGTGGTGGCGAGGTATGACGGCAGACCAGACAGGCGGAACATATTCGCGCAGCGCCTATAAATAACGTGATGCGGGCTCGGCGCACGTTTTGCATGCGCCGCGCGCGCCACATGTTTGGCCGCGTGTTTGTGGTCATCCCGACCACCCGGCGGACCGAGGGCGCATTTTTCCGGCTTTCCTTAGCCGGACCGGACGATGACGATGGTGCCGGGTGATAAGGTCCGCGTTCGCGATGGTAGTTTCACGATCGTCAGATCGATCAGATAGCCAGAATGGTCCAGGGATAGTCGATCTGTTAGCAAAACGATGCCGCAAATGGCTCAATCGATTCGTGTTGGGAAAGACTTTCCATGCCCAAGGACATCTTCATCTTCAGTTCGGCCGCACAACTGATTAATCCATTGCTGCCACAGCACTATGTTAGTGTTTCTTTATTATTGGTGTTCGAATTGTATGAAGCACTAACTTAATCTACTTGACAAACAACTCAAATCGATCCGCTTGCAGTATTGTGGAATTGGCTCATTGGGCTCTTTATTGAACTTTACGCCTTTTCCACGTATTTAATTACATTGCCTAGGGTTATGTTTTTGGTATCAAGTATAGTAGTTTTTAGTATCAGTATCCAGTTTTTTGACCTGGCTTTTTATTTAAATTGACATCTCTTTTAGTTTGGATTGGATTTTGAGTTGATTGATAAAATAAATTTGATTTGTTATTTAAACTAGCTTAACAGCAATTAGATTTAATGTTCTTTTCAATATTGCCAAACATTTGCTATTATTTCGAACAACTTTATCAACAAGGCGTTCCGTTTTGGCGAACGAAGGCTGAAGGCCATGTCGAACACCAACCAACCAACACACCATTTAACTGATCGTCACCAATCGGCGGTGATCGAAAGCCAATACATTATGTATGTAACAGCCGGACGAGCGGACGAGAGCAAAAACAGGCAACGACCGAAAGCCGATAAGGTGGAGAAAAGTGTTGGTTGTTTTTTTAAATTATGGCACAACGCAATGCCGCCGGCGCCAGAGCGGGTCAGGCTGCTGTCTGACCCGCTGCCGGCACCGGGAGCGTGAAATTGACACACATTAAAATCTCGATCCGAACGACCATCAGCCCATCCAACATAATTAATGTATTATGTCAAATATAAACAAATTTATTTACAACCCCGGGCCGGCGGTTCGGAGGGCAAAAACAACAGCCCGCCAAACGGGCGGGCGGGTGAAAAATATGGTTCCAATCGGCCCACAAAAGAAGCAGAAAAAAACCGCAGCCCCGTCGAAGATATCTCGAAAATACAAAATTATTCATCCACAAACCGCGGCGTCGGCTCGCGGACACCCGAGGCCGCGGCCGACAACAATGCCCCCTGGTTGTGTGTTTGGTGACTTTTAACATTTTTTTGTTTGGCCCGCATAACACATTTTCTTACTTGCTCTCAAATCGCGGAAGAAGGCCGTGGCCCTGTGGCCGGTCGGCCGCGCGAAGACGGCACGGGCCGCGGCCGCACGCTCTCTACGCAAATGTGTTAAAAGATTTATCAATCGTTACCCTTCCTTGGACCGTGATAAGGTGCGGGGGTGCCCAAAGGGTGGGTGAACTCGGGAGGGAAAGAAAAAGAAAACAAACAACCAATTTTATCACCTCATAATCCGGTCCGTTAGCCTCCGCGTCTCTCGGGGCAGGCGAAGAAAGATGCTTCGCTCGCCGGAAGAGCAAGCAAGGCGCGAAGAAGACGCGTCGAAGACGAACAAGGGGAAGAAGCAGGAGGCCTCAGAGCCCACGAGGGACCGGTCGCTGAAAATCATTAAATCTATTATCGCTCAAATATTTTAAAGCACCAACAATTACGGTAATGATATTACTATCCCCAATAAATATCGACGTCCCGTATCGTATCTTACCAATCCCATAAGGTTCGGCGGTGCCTGCGCGGCGATACCCTCGAGATGGCCGGCCGGGCTGCGGGCTGGCCCTGGCCGTGGGGCGATGGCACTATCTTGGCACTATCGATGGTGCAATTTATACGCCTTATGAGCGGCGTCGTTGCACCAGCGAGTCCGGGGCGCGAACCGCGGTCGGTGCGCCCCGGGCGAGAGTGGCATATGAGGGAGGGAAGAAGAGGTCATTATTAACCGCATCTGGGGGAGCGACGAGGAAACATGCGTGTGAAGGGAAAAGTTATCGATCCCTATCGGCTCAGGGTTACATGTTCGCGGGCCGTTCGTGTAATGAAGCTAACAAATATTGAGCCCAACTGTCAAACTCAAAGCCCAGCATCCTCTCCGTGTCCAGCTGTGATTTCAAATGATCAAAATCGACCAAAAAGCCACCGGGAACTCAACACAACTCAAAACAGCTTGCTCGGCGATGATAAGCCGGTTAGCTCCCAGTGACTTTTGGTTATTCGGTAAATTCAAGAGACCGTTCCGTGGACATCTTTTACAGTCAATACTTGAGATAGGTTGAAGGTTATTCTAAACAGAAGTTTTCGGACCGTTTCGTTTTCAGATAGCTTATAAGCGGATTCCCGATATTTTTTGGCCACAATAGTAAAACAATAAACAGGAGCGAACACAGCGATGCCACACCGAACCGGACAACTGTTCGAGACGTTAGAATCCGTATATTTAGAATGTTGCCGTATTTATGGATCGGTTCCAGTCATCGCTTAGGAGCTGCATTCTTCGTTTAACTGCTTCTTAATTGAATTACGGATTCGCCAAAGTCAAACACGATAAAACTCTTCTCGGTTGTTGGGTCTTTCCTGATCTTCCACTGCGCTGTGTGTTAGAAAATGATTTGCGTCCATCAGCTGCCAACTGAACGTGTGTGCGACCAACAACAACACCGCCGTGGGTTCCTTTGGTGATTTTTTTTTCACGACCATCGATTGTTCTGTCCCCCGACACCACTACTAGGCCGTGGCCGGACTGTGTCGGGCTGGTGTGCCCGGTGCGTGTCGCATTAATCAAATGATGCAAAACGCGCACGCGGCTGCGAAATAGTTCAGATCAGCATCCGCAAGGAAGGCGAGAAAAGGGAGCCGGAGCAGCGGCCACCCCAATCACATTCGTCACAGACCCCGAGCCCTCGCTGGCGCTACCCTCAACCCTCCCGCCTGAGTGTCTTAAGCCGCGCATATGCTGGGCCCATGCTGCCGCCCAGCTATGCTCACGCACCGTACGGCGCTCCACACTCCGACGGTCATTTTCCGTGCATATGTGATAAAGTCCGCTTCAAGCCAGGGTGCCCCCCGCGGGAGTCGGAGTGCGGGCCACCAGGCAGGGAGGCGAAAAAGGACGCGAAGCAATCACAGGTCGCTCCACTCGGCGCTCAGCGGAGCCAATCTACATAACAGCGAACCATTTTTCTCTACACCGTGGCATAAATCCGCCGCTCGATCGATCCCCCCGTTGCCCCCTCGGACACACACACACACACACGCGGGCGCACACATGGGGTGTGTGTGACGAAACGCAGCCAGAAACGGTACCGCCGAACGGATTGTGTCGCTCGCGGCGTGTGTGGTGCTTTCGGTGGCCTTTTCACCTCGACCTGCGGCCCCGATCGCCCACGACCGGCGCCGGATCAGTAGTTTCCCACGAGGACCTTCGCCCGGTCCGGCCACCCGGCCCGGAAGCGCCCCGGAACGGCCGGATTTGGCACTTTTTGGTACCATCTGCCGCCCGGTGCACCGAGAGCGAGAGAGCGGTAGAGCGAGACAGCGAACGGGACGTGTGACAGAGAGGGGTGAACGGTGCAAGCTGATTAACCTCGCTGCGTTGCGTCCGATCGCCCCGTCTCACTTTCGCCTCCATCCCACTCTCTCTCGCTCTCTCGTAGGCTGACGGTTGGATCTGGAAGTGTTTGGCGCTTTTCGAACGCGCGCGCGGAACACTTGGCGAGGCCTGGTTCTTGCGAGACAATTTTCTTGGACCGTCACCGTCCGGAGCTTTCCATTCATCGGCCGGAGTAATTAGTTCGCCGGTGCGCCCCCTGAAGGGCCCTTATGTGCGGAACCTTTTAGAAGGAAAAACTCTTCTCAATTGCATCATTAAAACGCTGGGAAATGGGATCTTATCAACGTGTCAGTGCTCCTGGTGCCGTCACCGGTCATTGCTATCACTCTCACTGCTTCGCGACGTCCGAGAACGTACGTATCGGACTGTTTTCACCTCGGCTCACACCTGACAGCGAAGGCCCCTTCGAGGCAACGGGACCGACGGCGCCAGGCTTCCAGTTTCACTTTTAATGCAAGCAAGCAGAACTTACGCCCACGAAGGGCTACGCTCCGCTTTTGGTACACAGAAATGTAGTTGATGAATTAGATTTAATTGATTCTCTAGCTAGCGTGCCGTTTGATTGTATCTGTAATTTTTAAACTGCAAACAAATGTGCAAACAAATTAAGAGTCATATTTGGCTTATTTCGTTGGTCGTCCGTGGATCATCCAGCTGCCCTACATCTGCACCGTTCATCAACTTGACTGTAAAACCGGTAATTTGTTACTTAGTTACGGCTCTATCCGTTCTATGATAATAACAAAGAAGTTTTTCGTCGATGTAAAAAATTCATTTCTATGTTCCGAGGAACTTGCATTTTCTGAAGTATTTTATTTTATTTTAGCTCTTTCATCACAAGACTTACAGCATCTTTATGTTTTGCGAATATCTCTTGATCATTCGTTTATTTTACGTAGCGTTTATAAGCAAGCAACATAACAATCGCATTATTACTTATTTATTTTCCTTTAATCTTAAAGAGCGTGCTGTGCAGTATTTATTAACAGTATTGATTAAACCTATCGTCTAAATTAACTGTAAAACTATGCATCACGGAAGATGCCTAAACAGCACGGACGCCTTATCTAATAAAATAATGGATTATTTAGATTATTTAATTTAAATTACTATCATTTTGATTAAAAGATAGTTGGATGAAGCCTTAAACTAATTATTGGAATTATTGATTTATTTGCTTCACGAATTGCAAGACAACCAGTAGAAACAACAGAATGCGAACGGCTCTGCAATAGATTGATTACGCAATATGTGAGATTCGCTTCATCCTAAATCCATCCTAAACTCAAATGCTTGGCCCTTTCGATGAAGAAGCATGAATTACATAACAAATAGTAAACCGATTGTGTTTGCCGTGCACGTATTTCCCACGTAACCCTTAAAATTGTTCGGAAAACTCGCTTTCCACGTTTTTTCTCTCGCATTTTCCGACTTTCCCCATTTCCCAGGGCGTATGGCGTATCCTTCACCGTTTTCTTTGTGCCAGGAAAACACCCCAAAACCGGCGCAGAAACCCATGCAACAGGCAGCATTGCGGCAGGAATCACAGCGTCCGTCCGCGGAAGTGTCCGTTTTCTCCACCACACACACACACACACACACTGGGGAACATAATTTAGGAAGAAACTAATAGGAACGGCTTAAGCACCCGTGAAGCGCGCGCGCGAGACAGAGAGAGGGAGAGCTCAAGAAAGGAAAAGGAAAATAATAAACAAAACACGGCACACAAAAAGCCGAAAAAAAAGACGACGCGTGCCGAGTGTCATTACGGCGCTGACGATGATGACCTCAAATGTGTGTGTCCCGAGCCGCGAGTCCTCCGTGAGTGAGTGAGAAAACGGAAACGGGGCGAGCGGGTCCGAGAGCGAGCAAGAAGATCCTCTACAGGACCGGGGGGTGGTCCCCGCGCCCACCATTTGTGGGAGTATGTTTCACGGCGACACACACACGCGCGCTCCATTCGCGACGGAACTCTCCACAACCCGAAACTCTCCACGCGCGCTCCCCGATTGTTGCTGTGGGGATGCATTGGTGTGCGTGCTGGGCCCTCCCCTCCGGTGGCGGGTTGATCACCACCCGCCCCGTGGCCCCACCCCACCCAACCCTTTGGGGGGACCCAGAACACACGGGTTCATTCATACCGCGTCGGCCAATCGCGAGTCGGCGCAGTAGCGCCCGCACCGAGCGCTCGCCATCGATTGGTGGATCGCTGGCGTGTTTGTGTTCCGCACGCACACACACACCGACCCGGCGGGTGTGTGTGACGGTGTGCGGGCCGCGATCGCGCGGTTTCATTCATAAAACTGAACCGCGGCCGCGGAACGCGCTTCAGTAGTATTCGGTCGTTCGGAGCGCAAACAACTAAAATTGTTCGAGACGAGAGCTAGCGACAGACACAGAGTGAGAGAGAGAGAGAGAGACAGAGCCTGGTTTGTGATTTTTCGCCGCAGGAAGTTTGTGGAAATTTGTGGCCCATTGTGACAAGTGAACGAGAGCCGTTGTGAAAAGTGAACGAGAACAATCGGGAAAATCCCTCCTTCTCGGACAGCATCCGGAGTGGTGTGGCGGCCGAACGTGGCCGAACACGGCGTGCAGTGTCTAAGGACACAAAATCGCAAAGTCTCGTCAGCAAGCGAATCGATCAACAGAAGGCTTCCTTCGATGGAAAATCTCGCCCCTGATTCGTCGAAGTGAACGAAGTGAAACTCACCAAAGCCCGAGTGGTTTTATCGCAGCAGTCGTGCTATGTGCCAAACGCCGTCGGCAAGGATCGTCGCCTCCTTGGTGAACTCCTTCAACCGAAATTCGGAACAAAATAACAATAACGGAAGTCAGACGTGATATTGTGTGCGTTTGTGTGAGTGCTGAAAAGTGAAAAGTTCAAAGTGGAAAACGGTGAAAAGCCAACAGTACAACAATCACCATCGGGTGGAAAACTGTGCAGTACAAACCCGCGTGCAGTGTGTGCGACAGTAAGGCTCGAGTTTTTAGGAGATTTTCGTCGGTTTTTCCGACGGATCCTCAGTAGAGAGAGTGTGTGTGCGTGCGTGTGTGATGACTCGCGACACCGACACGAAACTTATCCGTACCTGCTGTGTGAGAGGCTGGTCGAGGCGAAGGAACCAAACGGGCATCCTCGTGCAATGAACGTACAAAACTGAGTCGGAGTTTGTGTCAAACCTGTGTCGGTCGGTCAGATTACTGTAAAACTTCACGAAAATAGAGAGAGAGAGAGAGTGCCAAGACACTGCTGTGCTAAAGTGCGGACAGTGAAGAAAAAGTGCCCGAGCTTCTGCGCGCGGCCCCCACGGCAAGCGCCACGAAACTGAAACGCATCGTCGTTTCGAATTTTCTTCTCGTTCCGGACCCGTCTCCAGGTAATGAAGCGACGAACGCGGCGAAAGTGTTGTTGCAGTGCATGGGAAAAAATCCCGGGTTCCGTCGGGGGGAAAAATCGGAGCTTTAAAATTCGGTTCGTCGAAAAGCGATAAAACTTGGGAAAAACAATTTTCCGCCGCGATGGGTGGCGATCGATTTTCCGTTCCGCGGCTGGCGTGCACCACACCCATTTCCGGGACTGCCACTGGCGGAAAATTGCACCCAAGCCTGAGGGTAGGGTAGGTGGCTGGGTGGTTGTCCCTAGCAACGAGTCCCTAGACCCCTCGCCGGCAACGCGCGCACCGGACACACAGACTGCGGCGGTGGTGTGTCCTGCAATGAATGGGGCCGAAGTTTATGAATGAAATCGACGAAGCCCCCGGGAAAACCCGAAGGTGGGTGGGTGACGGCGGACGGTCCGGGCCCGGTCGGGCTGGTCCCCCGGGGGGGGAAACGCTGTGACTGCGAGGTGCGGGGATGACATAACTTCAAGGACGGTCGTTCTGCGCATTCACGCGATTTTTCACGCACACACACACACACACACACAATCGCACATGTGCGCAACACCCCAAAGGGGACCGGAGTGGCCATTTTCGGATCCTCCAGGATTGCGGAGAATCCGCCGGGAAAAGTGCTTTTCCGTTCTCTTCTCTTGCAAAAATGCGCTTTTCCCGCAGCCGGCAGGAGCCGCCGGTGGAAAACTCGGCAAAAAGGGGTTTCCACCGGAAGGCGACACGCATGCTTATGTTTATCGATTTTCGCGGCCACCGCGCCCCGCTCCGTGTCGCATGATTTTCCACGCCCGACGCGATGACATGCAATTCATTCATAAATTTCCAAAGAAAAGTCAAGTGTGTGTGTGTGTGGCTGTCGGCTGACGTTGCTGACGTCATATGGAGCGCGGTCGCGCGATAATGGCCACTCGGCGGTCGGCGCTGCGTGTTATCGGAGGCGCACCGATGGGGCCACCGGTTTTCCGCCGGGCCGGGTTTGACATTGGCTTTATTGATTTTTTTCTGTTCCTCTTTCTAATCTTAATCGCCCAAACGGAAAACGGAGTTGGCCAACGATGACGGTAAGCGGTCTCGGGTGACGTGCGAGGGTTTAAATTGTGACCACAAAATAGCCAGCGTTTCCGCTACTCGGACGTCACTGAATTAATCTCATCGATCAGAGCGACGGGAAGTGGCTTTCCCGTGGAAAGGACTTGGAAGGGCTTCTAATTTTATTTCTGAACTGAACGTGGATTGGAACCACGGAAAAGATTAAATTGTTTACCGAAGTTTTCCTGAAGTCCTTGGCAAAGTTCCAAGCCGCTACGTTCCAGGTGAGCCATGGGGTATCACCCGAGCAACATATGGTTCGCTTCAGTTGGGATGGTGCCTTCTGTCTGTCTGACTAGTCGACACCCCTGGCTAGACTTCCCAAAAGCTGTGGCATTAATACACGCTGCCGCGTTGTCCACCCAGCTGAAAGCTTCACAATCCGGACTCTTCGCAAGTTCCCCAAATGGCGACCAATAAATGTTGCCAATCAGCATGCAAATAGACACGGGCCGTGCCCGGAATATCCGAAACTCTCGTTTCCTCCGCGGGGTTTCTCACGCCCGCCCACTCGGTCGAGATCATTGCTCATAAGACAACGGATCCCACGGACGGACGGGCACGGGTCTCTTCATCGTGTTATAATCTCGGCTCGGCGAGGTACTCGGGTGGTAACCACCGACCGACCGATGTGTTAATGATAATTAACAAACACTAACGATACCGCCCAACCGAACCATGCCACCCACCAACCCGTACCACCCACCTACCCAGCATCTTCATCCATCCGACAGTGTGTCATGCGGACAACAACAAACGCCTCCGGAAAGCCGAAAACACTTCGCGCTCCCGAGGTATCGTTTGTTGGATGCGCTTTCGGGGCGCTGCTACTGCAGGGGTGGTAAGTGGGTGGTTGTGGTGGTGGGTGGGTGCACCTCTCATCACCCGCCAGGCAGCCAGGCAAAGTTTGCACTTTCAATTTCCATCCACCGTGGGGCCAAGGTGATAGAGAGCAAATAAGAAAGAAAGAGAGAGACTGATTGCCGCTCCGAGCTCCCGGCGACTAGCATGACCCCATCGAGGCGGTACCTTATGCTTGCCGCAGTCTCCAGGACCCCGGTTCTTCAATGCCCCCGCGCCTTGGGCCCTGTCACTCAAACGGCGGAATTGCCGCCCTCCGAGAGATGCTCTCCAATCAACAGGTTTCTTCTTCGGATCGAGCGCTCTCTCGCCCTCTCTCTTTCTTTCTTTCTCTGTGGCTTATTCTCTTATCAATCTTATCATCAAGACCACCCCCACCCACTCGGCCGGCCAGTGTGTGTTACGTAACGCTCCAGAAAGTTCGTGAATGGGCCACCTTCCGAAAGGATACCGGTGGTGGCCGACCGCCGACGGTGACAGGACTGCGCATGGTCGGTCTGACTTCGGGCGGGCCTGACCGGGTGGTCCGGGTTAAAAAGTCCGGGTCCTTGGCCTCCAAACTCCTCCCGCTTTTCATCCAGCTTGTGCAGCAGTGGGTCGGGCAATGGAAAATTTCCCCAAAATTGCGCTAAAACTTTCGTTAAATACCGAGGGCCCCGGGCCCCACGGACTGGCCGCACCCTGTGGCAAAGGTCAACAACATTCTCCTTTTTTATGTTTTTCCGAGGCTGGGAAATTAATTTAAATGAGCACCAGCATCGCAAGGACCTAGGATTGATCGGTGGTTTAATTTGAATGTTAAGCAGCCGTTTTGGTGTCGTGACAGCAACAGTTGTGGCGCTTTAAAAGGCCTCATAAGGAGTTCCTTAAAGTCCGCACCGGATAGCGGCTTGACCATCGATCGCCCGACGGGAACTTCCCCTTACACCGGCACAGCGTTCACCGACGGTCCTGCACAACTTCAAGAAGTGCGCTCCGTAGATCAGATAAGCTAATCTGTTCCGTAGCCTCATCTTTCAACCGATCGCGCACCACCACCGTCGTCCCGCTGGGGTGTAACCCGTTGGCCCAACCCAACGCGGCAACGAGCGCGCGAGAAGGGATCAATCTGTAAATCTTATCTTAATCTTCGGGTCGAAAATCTCATCCATAATTCCCGGGCCTAGGCCCGCCGCCGTCGGCTGGCGTGGTCCACCTCACGCGCTCTGTCACCTATTATTAAACAATAACAGGAAGAGACTCCCCCCGGACACACACACACACACCCATTGCAACGAGGGAGTTCAAGAATTCAAGAGCGAGCTCGAGTCGAGGACGGGCCGCGACATGTTGATGATTTCATTTGGCGGACGACGCGCGCTCCAAGGCTTGGGGGCACGCGATTCCTTCTTCGGTCACACTTTCTACGCCTTCATCTTCACCTTCTTCTTGTTGTTCTTTAATCTGGCCGCCCGGGGGCCAGCGGAAAAAGAGGCTCACCAGCTCACGGGACATCTCTTCAGGGACGGCATTCTTCGCCTATCACCCAAAAGCCGGAGCCACGGCCCCGAGTTACAGGCCTTCCACTGCTGCTCCGGCGGTGACAGTCGGTGACCGATAAAAAAGAATAGTGAAACGATGTAGAACAACGCAGCAGCCGTACCGACACCTCTAGGATCCCAACCTGGCTGGCCCACCTTCCATCATGAATGCCAGCAGCAGCCAGCAGCCAGCGGAGAGCAGTAGAGCGGCGGCTGGCTGAATATAAAATCTATAAATTTAATACGTTTATTTTGACACTTCTATGGCACGTTCTCTATTGGTGTCCGTGGTTCCTTTGTGGCTCTCCTTGGGTTCCTCGCTCTCTCCCTGTCACTCGTACGCCTCGTTGCCATTCACCCCGTTTGTTTTGTGTTCAATTTTCGGTTATTCCTTTTTATTTCTACCCCTTTCCGTCGATGGAATTGGACCTAGCCCGAGGAGCCAGGTCGTCGGAGGTCTCTCCAGGGACTTCAGCGTCCAGCGCAGGGCCAATAAGTCCCGGACCACTCGACATTTTATGTTTATTGTATGAAACATATTCTTAACCTTCTATAAATTGTACCCCACCTTTCGCCCGATCGTCCACGGGGTCTCTCCGATCGCACCCCAAGAGCTTCGTCAGTTGGAGCCCGAGTTTGCCGACGGCAAACGGCGGCTCGGCTCGCGAGCTCGTGATTTGCGTTTTGACATCCCAGCCCAACATCACGATCGTCACCCAGGCAACCGTTTGCGGTGGAAAGCGATTCAATCGAATGACATTTCCAATTCTTGGCCCAACACTTACGGGACAACTCTCACTGGGACAACTCTCGCTGCTGGGGTCACTGGGTCCGAAAGAATCTGTTTTATCTGTTTGAACCACACAGGAGACCAGGAGAGAAAGAGAAGGCGATTGCCCAATCGTACCGAGCGAACGTCACTAAGATCGCAGCAAACCGCGTTGACAGCCGGAATGGTGATTTAGAAAACATAACCCATCCGCGGGGCGCGGGGACCGCCCGATGAATCGTCGCTGTGTTGGCACAGATTAACAGAGTGAGAAGAGAGACCCTTTCCCCCCCCAAGGTTCCCGATCTCAATTCCCGCACGAGCAATTTACTGTACTCACTTAAGAGCCCGTCCCGTCCCGTCCCGCTGTGTGTTGATAATTTTGTGTCATAAATGACAGATGCGAGCGCGACAAGTCTGACTGTCTCGCGCGCACAGTCTCGGGCCCCTTAAATGGAGAAAACAAATGTGTGCTTCCTTATCGGCTCGAGGGGTCTGGGTCCATTTACGGCGTGGCGGGGCCCCATTTCGGAATCATGACATTCGTACCCAACCCGTGGCCGATCGAATGGCATCGGCCCGGCCTGTTGCCCGTCGTCCGGGCCGCGCTCTCAGGACGCCTCAGACAGCAGGGCCGCGGCCGTCCGAATTAGTTACGCACCGTGTCACGGTGTCAATTGTTTAATGACAGTTAATTAATTAATTTTCTCCCCGTCCGTCGGGCCCTTCGGAGCGGAACCAGCGCGCGCGCGCTCGGTGCGATCTATTCTAGTTACCGACTTCGGGTGGAATCAATTTACTCGCCGGAGAGTTCTCGACCGGCCGGGGTTGAGTGGCTTGTTGTTATGCAGAATGTTTTTCGTGGAGCATCGGCAATTTTCATTGGACATCGATCACAACAGTGACGCGCGCGCGCGCGCGGAAGGAAGGGTCAACGAGGGGTGGTGACCACAGGTCTGGTCTTAGTGGACCTTTCACTCATACCGTTCCGATTCCGATTCTTTCTCCGGTAGGTGGCGTTGCCCCTGGACCACCAGCAGCTGCCATGATCATGGAAGGGCTAGAAACGTTGGTTGCGCCACCGCATCACACATTCCTGCTGACCGAGTCGGCAGCCGCCGCGCACTTCAACGTGCTGAGCTTCGACACGTGCGGTCTGTTCAAGACCGGCACCACCACCACCTCGCTCGGGCTGAACAACAACAGCACGGCGACCCCGAACAACAACCACCATCACCACCTGTACCACCCGTACCACCACCACCAGGCGGCCGGTACGACGTCCTTGTCGCACCACCACCACCAGCATCATCACTCGACTTCTCAGCAGCAACAGCATCAACAGCATCAACAGCATCAACACAGCTCATCCGCCAGCTCGTCGATTGTGGCGTCTTCGTCCGCCTCGTCCTCGTCGTCCGCGGTGGCTTCCTCCGCGGCCAACGCGACCGCCATCACGACCCACACGACCGCGACGACGAGTGTGACTGCATCGCACCAGCCCCAGCATCAACACCAGTCGCAGCACCCTCATCAGCAGCAACAGCAGCAGCAGCACCACCACCATCATCATCATCATCCGCACCTGAGTCTGCTGAGCACCGGCGGCGGCGGCGGCGCTGGGAACGGTAGTGCTTCCGGTTCCACCGTCGGCGGCCATCATCACCCGGGCGGCGAGTCGGCCGGCGGCGGCGAAGGTGACCACTCGCAGTCGCAGACCGACGCACAGACCGGCGATCTCAACACCCCCGTGACCACCTCCGGTGACATACCTTCGTTCTTCGGTCCGTCGACCGTCGTCGAACCGCCACCGATTACCGGTAAGTGTCCGACACCTTCGAGAAATATTCAACCCATTTCACCCAGGTAGCGCAGTCTCGTCCATAAAGGTGCTGGACTCCTATGGTCTAACTCGATCCTCAGAGTGCCGGGGTAGCGAAGGGGTTATAAATGGCGACCACCAGGCGACCCGGTGAAGAACTGGTGCTCCACGTGAGGTGTCCAGATCCAGAACCGGCCACTCCATTAACACCCTGTGTGGGCTCGCCGAGCGGTCCCTCATTAACAGCCCAAGATTAATCGGCCGGCGTTTTATACAAATGTCTACCGAACTACCGAAAACCGCGTGGCCACTCTGGAAGGCTCCCGACGGAAAGAGAATTAATCGTGCGCACCGTTTAACTCGCTCCGCCGCGTGCTTCTGGCAGGGAGAGGAAGCGCAACAGGGCAGCGCTTCTAATCCGCCGATCACGAGCCAGGAGCCTGGTTCCGTATGCACGCTTCTCAGGTCGGAGCGGAGTTGGACCCGAACTACTACCACTGCCGGCCAATCGATAAATAATAATCCGCCGGAAACGAAATCAACTGCCACCGCCACTGGATGTGGTTCTGGAGACAGAGAGAGAAAGAGCGAGAGGGTCACATAAATCAGCATTATGTCGGATCATTACGGGAGCCGCCGAGCGGGCGAGATAGTACACCACCACCGAGACGCTGCTGCTGGACCTCTGGAGCGGGTCCGGAAAAGCGGGCCAACCACTTGGAAAGCTCTCGACGGGCGACGGCGAGTGGCAGTCAATCAAAAGTCCTGCGCTCTCTAATGTCGGGTCGTGCCGGGAAGGAGCGTGTAATGGAATTGTGCGAAATTATCATCGCCTCGGTTCGCCCGCGCTGATGCCGTCGGCCGGCGGCAGCGCGCACGGTGCAACAAGTATGATCCGATACCGATTACTCTGCGAGAGTCTTCCGATTCGGACCAATGTCTTCGAAAGTATCGGCCGCTGAACTTCACGACTTTATTCTTTGCTGGTCTACGCAGCTTTTGACATTTTTCGAATTAAATTTTACATCTGAAATGTCGTTGGAACTCTTGCTAACAACTAACAGTAGCGAAACAAAGTGGCCATATCGTGTGCAATGATTTGGCACTACAGTCCAAGTGGATGGTGCTTCGGCGCTGCCACTTTCTGTGGCCCAAATATCTGACGGCAACTAGCTAGTGGCAGCTACTGGACCAGGCCAGCCGGCCACAACTTTGTACGGCCATCGACTGATGCCATGGAAATGGATGGGTTTCTTGAACCGCTCCTACTTTAGATTAGCCATGTGTCAGAAGGTCCTTCAAGCAGTGTCTTTCAGAACTGTCGAAGCCTTAGGCCAGTCGCCAGTAATTGGGGCTGTGGCTCCAGAAAATCAATAACCACTTGAGTCGCGCTTTGTCAACCATTTTGATCGACGCTCGTTAGGGCAGGAGGTGTAGAATTAATGAGCAGCCCAGAAGTCTGCAGTCCAGAAGTGCTCCACCCGGCGCGGTATCTTGATGTTTGAAGTGGTTGAGCTTGTTAGAGAGCGTCGTCCCGGGTCGTGCTACTGCACCTCGGGCTATTAATGGAGGCTCCAAAAGATCCAGCTACTAGCGCTCCGCTGGGTGACAACTCATTACTCATCTGGGCAATCGAGAGGCTCGTCTCGGCCTCCAGAACGAGAACCGGTCCACGGGGCTCGAGATCCCGTCGGGGCCGTGCGGTGTGCGACAAACTGTCAAATTCTGACTCACCGACCATCGATCAGTTTTGCGCCCGAAATCGGCGGCCGTAGAGTGGTGCCACTTGCGCCCCGCAAGACCCCCGGAAGATTATCAATCTCGGGAACGTCTCGGGACGGGGACGGGGAAAGGTCCCGTCGGGAAACAATCCTGGAATTACCGGGAACCGAGAACCCAACAAGAGCGACACCGGAAAAAGGTGCGTTCACTTATGACAACGTCGTCGACGATGATGATGGAGGTTTCGATCTCTCTCTCTCCCGGGGTTGTAGCACGACACAACGACCTCCACTCCGCGGGGCATATCGGGCATTTCTGATCGGTCGGACGGAGCCCTGCAGAGCCACCGAGGTGGGACTCGGGACTTGCGTTGCCACAACACCACAAAGTATTCCAGGCCCACGAATCCACGCAGAAGACGCAACGGCCGGACACCCGCACTCTGCGCCCGCCCGGCCGGGCGACAGCCGGAAGAGATATCAAACTGAGTGAGGCCCAAGAACAACAACAACAACAGCAACAACAATAAAAAAGAACCAGAACAAGAAAGGACAAAACACAGAAAAGCCCCAAGTAACAGGCAAGATGAATGGCAACAACTGCGACAACAAAAAGCAACAAGCGCGGGGCCCATCGGGAGGACGGACCCGAGAGCCCGGGCGAAAGAAACGGGTTTACGGAAACCGAAAAGCAACACAGCACTCAACAACGGGCGACGGGCACTGTACACTGGTCCTCTCGAAACTCCTTCGCAAAACCTGTTCCGAGAGAGGACGCGGGCGCGTGCGCGGGTTCGGGCTTTTCGGAGGTTGGCTCTCGAGTATGGCACGCGTGGAGTGTGTGGCCTGCGCCATCCCCGAAGATGACGGATGAGCCCTCGGCGGAAGTGGCCCAAGCGGAAGCAACCAATCATGGGCAGGATGATGATGGACTCGGGGTCGCATGGTCGCACATCTTGCCAGGACTCGCTGAGGCCCCGCCAGTTCCAGGGTCCAGGTCTCCCAAATCTCTTCGTGTCCGGCGGCCAATTTGAGCCCTTCAGGCGACCACCATCCTCTCGGTCTTCAGATTGGCGCTTATCAGTCGTAATTCGCCTTTTCCTGCCTTAATCGGGTCGGGCGGTCGAACGAATTTGCAAGCCTCGGAGACCCAGAGAGTACTCGGGGTACCCTGCGTTAATACGTTCTACGATTAATTACCCGAGCGCGGGGACGACGACGGCGTGTGGCTCGCGGCACTCGCGCACAATTGGAATGTCCTATGGCCGCCGAAACAACCACTTAGCGCGACGCAGCCGCAGAGAGGCACCGTGCTTTAAATGTGCTGCTCGAGAGCTCCACAACAACCACAACAACAACAACCACGACAACAACGACGACGACGACGACTTCACTCTTCTTAAAAATACCTCCTCGTCGAGGGCGCGCTCTCGAGACACCAACGAATTCCAGCTCGGGCGCGCGCGCGCGACATGCGATGCTGCGAATATGGAAACCGGGGCCATTTGCGGGGCGGGAGCCTCGCGCCCCGGTCGCCCTGGTCCCCACGGTCTCGTTCATCAGCATAATTTATGAATTAATTCTCGCGCGCTCGCCGTCTCCCTCGGAGCCACTTCGCATCGCGAGCAAGCGGCGGTGTGTTGCGGTGCTTTCTAATTCTTAATCTTCGGAACCCGGGTGAGGAACCGTGGCACGGCACACCGCCCAGGTCGCGTTCCAGTCGCCAGCCGTGTCGGCCTATTAATAGGGATGCCTCGTTTTTCATAAGCATAACTCATCCACGGCACGGCACAAGTCAATCCCGACCCGGACCGCGTTCTGGAACTCCAGCAACGCGCCGACCGATGGGAGGTGATGTTCGCCTCTGACACGACCCCGGGACTTTAATCGTTCCCCAAACCCTTCCCAACGCTAAGAACCAGAACCCTCCCCGGCTCGATCGGATGTGACACTAATTCCCGGATCCTTTCCGACCAAAAAAACCTCAACATGGATTCGAATCAAATGTTTGACACGTTCGGCCCGAGATCGGAAGGTGGTGGAGGTGATCGACAAGTCGATGTCGATGGTAAACCGCCCAGCCGACCGCCCGCCCGCCGCCAATCAGCATTTCCGGCCCGCCGTCGGTGGGGTGCGCTGTGTGTTGTGTGCGTTAAATCGACATCATCATCAAAATATTGACTTACGAGCCCTCACGCGGGGCGGGAAATTGATGTGGTTCCCGCGGGGCCAAACGATCACTCGGCCGACCGTCCGCCCGCCCTCCCGCTGTGCATCGCCTCGACGATCGATCGGATCCCCGATCCCTCCCAGTTCAGGTCAGCTGCGTCTCTGGCGATCGCGTCTCCGAAGCGGGCGAAGGCGAAGTATCGAAAACATAAATTACGCTATCAGCATAAATTAAGCGTCACACCACACTCCACTCTCCACTCAAGAAAGGAGTCAACCCCCTCCCCCGGAGCAGAGCCTCCTGACGAGGCCGGGAAATCTGGCCCCGGGAACCGCGCCGAAGGCTTACCCTCGATTTTGGGAACCGCAAGCTGGCGCGCCAGCTCCAGATCGAGTTATGGGCTTCCATGTCGGACGGTCGAAGGATCACCACGATCGACACGCTTTTTTTTCGGTGCAGCAGCGAGAGCGATAGAGCACGAGAGAGCGAGCGAGGACTAAGATTTATGGATTGTTTGCTGGCGAAGACACCCCTGGCACTGTCCCGAGGCACCGCTTCGGTCGGAGTCGGTCGATCGGTTGCCCAACTGCCCAAAAAAAAGGCGCCATATTCAACAGCAACTTCCAGCTGGCGTCGAAAGGCCGCGAACTTATTCGTCGAACGAGTGACAGAGAGAGAGAAAAAGAGAGGGAGAGAGAGAGAGAAGGAGAGAAATTGGCAACCGTCAAAACTAATTAGAACTTTCCCGCTTTAATTAGCAATTTCGGTTGATTTATAACAATACCGGTAGCCCCAACGGACACTTTTGGGTGCTAGTTGGGGCCGCCGCCGCGTTCGGTCGTAAAATTATCTCCCCGAACCCGGACGGTAGCGCGTTAAAAGGCTTGATCAAAGAGTGGTTTTTAAGTGGATACGGCGCACCGCATCGACGGCCGCCTCTGGAACCGCAAGCAACCCTTTTCGCGTATTACCGAGAAAATTGCACAAAGTGTGGAAGTTGCAAGCACACCTGAGATCACCGCGCGATCACCTGAGATCAAGGTGAAGCTGGCGGGCAATCGATTTTTTTTCTTTCCGCGGACATTTAGTGTCCGATCAAGACACAAAGTGTTGGAGGTCTTGAACAGAATCTCTGATTCCGTATTTGAGGAATAGGGCCAATTTGAAGTCCCATCAGATATAGACGATTATCGGGGAGTTACTTTGTCTCAATTAAAACTTCAAATCTTGGACCGACTCCATTCGGACTCCGATAACTCTTGGGAAAAGGGGGGGAAGACCAATCCCGGAGGTGGAAAGAAACCATTAACAAGGCCACACACTACCCGGGCTGACCTGGTTCGGCCACCCCAGGTGCCCGCGGTGGGATATGTTTCGCGAATTCATTCATTTTTCCCGCCCCGTTTCAAGCCAACGGTTTAAATAACGTTCACTGCGTTCATCTCTTCCCTCACAGGATCGATCGAATCGGACGATCTCTCGCTGGAGCCGCAGACCGTCTCCAGCCCGTGTGTGAGCCTCTGCAGCCCGACGAAGCAGGAGCGCACCACCCCGCAATCGATCGCCAACGAGGAAGAGGCTAGCAACACCAGCAGTACCAACACGATGTATCCATCCTCCGGCGCTCAGCAGCAACAGCAGCAGCAGCAACAGCAACAACACCAACAGTCGCTCCACGGACAAATCCGGGTCGCCGGGTTGGCCAGCGTCACGGGTGGTGCCGACATGCAGCACGGCGACGGTGGGGTGCAGTCGGCGGCGGATGTTTCGATCGAGAACAAGATCTCCTACCGTGGCGTCTTTACGACGACCGGTGCCAGCCCCGGCATGGGGCTGCAACCGTCCGGCGTCCTGTCGTCCTCGTCGGCGGGTCAGATGTCACCGACGAGTGGTGGTGGCGGTGGTCTGGGGCCAGCCAGCTGGAGTCTCCCCAGCCCGGACAAGGGTCTGTTCCAGGCGCCGATGTTTGGGCTGCTCGGACCACAGGCCACCGGCAGTGCGGCGCCATCGGCGGGCGTTTCGGCGAGCTCGCCACCGCTCACCAGCCTCACCGGACAGCACCACCCGCAGCACTCAGGCCAGCAGCACCACTACAGCTCGCTGACGGCTGGTGATGAGCGAGGCCATGGCTCCGTTCACGGCCACGCCGGCTCGGCGGAACTGCTCGGCCTCAACATGGACTGTGCCAGTCTGCTGCTGAAGCAACCGCCCAGCTACAACAGTTGCGTCGGCACGCTCGATATGCAGTCCCAGGACATGCTGGCGTACGGGCGGGGCGGTGCCAGCGGTGCGCTCGGCATGGGCCAGAAGTACCAGTGGCTGGACTCGCCCGTCGATCCGTACGCCGGGAGTCCCCAGCACGGCTCGGTGGTCCTGCCGGGACCGTCGTCCACGCCGCTCTCGGTTGGTCCGATCATTCCGAAGCAGGAACCGTACTCCGCGTCGAACCCGTGCACGTCGGACTCGAGCCAGCTCGGAGGGTTGACACCGGCCCAGGCCGCCCAGCAAGCGCAGTACGCGGTGCAGCTGGCCGAGTATAACCAGGCCACGAGCAAGGGACACGAGATCCTGTCGCAGGTGTACCAGCAGAGCACGATGCCGCTGAAGCTGGTGCCGGTCAAGCCGCGCAAGTACCCGAACCGGCCGAGCAAAACGCCCGTCCACGAGCGGCCGTACGCGTGTCCGGTGGAGAACTGCGACCGGCGGTTCTCGCGCTCGGACGAGCTGACGCGACACATCCGCATCCACACCGGCCAGAAGCCGTTCCAGTGCCGGATCTGTATGCGCTCGTTCAGCCGGTCCGACCACCTGACGACGCACATCCGCACGCACACCGGCGAGAAGCCGTTCTCGTGCGACATCTGTGGCCGCAAGTTTGCCCGCTCGGACGAGAAGAAGCGCCACGCCAAGGTACACCTGAAGCAGCGCATCAAGAAGGAGAAGAACACCGGCGGGTCCAACTCCGGACACCAGCACGCGCACCAGCAACAGCAACAGCAGCAGCAACATCAACAGCAGCACCAACATCAGCATCACCCTCAGCAGCAGCAGCAACAGCACCATCATCAGCAGCAGCACGGTCACCACGGTGGTCATCCGGGGCTGCATCCGCATCACCTGCTGACGCACGACGACCTGGCCGGCATCCCGATCGTATCGTCGTCCTCCAACCCGGCGACCAGCAGCTTGTAGACCGAGCTTTCGTCGATCGATATTATGCGATTGAATGATCCCCAGATCGAGCTAGTCCACGACGACCCATTCATGGGCTACATCAACGAAGAGAGCCCCACCGCCGTGGCGGGCGCACAATCCCCGCCACTCACCGTAGTAGACGACAAGCAGGAGCAGGAACCGGGCCCGACCACCAGACCACCCGGGGCCGACGTGGTGGACGACGACGACGAGCTGAGCGTGGTGGACGTTGGTGAAAACAGCCGGTCGGAATCTGGACCCCGGGAAGCTCCAGAAGAACCGCGCTCCGGCACGACCACCACGGGCACCAACCCTGCGCAACCACTTGTGATCGTTTTACTGATGGAGTGAAGTCCCGGAGTGAAGTCCCGCCGTTTCGTATACGACCGACAGCGACAGCGACTGCCGCTGTCACACGCTTCACCACGTGCCAACAAGTCGGCGGACAGTGGACGAACAGCTAGCAAAAAGGAAAACATCACCGCATCATCGCTCACAACGGAGGAGGACGGAGGAGATTCAGATCAGAGATCACCAGAGACCATTCATTGCTCGCTCAATACCGTTTGACAAAATAGAACCAGAAGCACAAACAAACCACCAACTCTTACGCTCAAATTCATAAATCCCGGAGTTCCGAAGATCCGGAAACTTCCGGGATCCATTTTTGACGTTTCTGCACCCGATTCACGTTTACAACGTTGTCTTCAGCACTTCAGCGCACACTTTATGTCTATTCCATCGCAGCACTCTTGGATGTGTGCACCACCAATGTTTCCCATTTTTGCGTGTCTCTTTGTGGTGTTGTTTGCGTGTTGATAACTTTCGATGTCCGA
Organism: Anopheles cruzii; assembly: GCF_943734635.1. Lineage (NCBI taxonomy): Eukaryota > Metazoa > Arthropoda > Insecta > Diptera > Culicidae > Anopheles > Anopheles cruzii. The sequence goes on from NC_069145.1 coordinate 14,698,238, forward strand.
TCTCGTTTCTTCGCTAGTGTTCGGTGTGTCCGATTTTAGTTTTCCCTGTCCGAGAGGGGCCACCGGCAACTGAGCAACCGGTGACTTCCGCGGCGTGCGGTACCTAAGCTGCCCAAAAAAACAAACAAACAAAAAAAAACGGTAACAAAAAACCCTTGCTCTCAACTATTTAATCCTTTATCCCTTAGAACACTGTGATCTCATTGTTTCGTAAGAGCAGCAAAATGGGCGCCTCCTGCGATCGCCCATAGAAGAAAGCCCCGCGCGCGAAAGGTACCGTAAGCCGTAAAGTTGTTGGTGGTTGTTGTCGAAGCCCATGCCGGTGATGAACGTCTTAAGCCAAACTCCGCTCAAATCAGCCTGGGTGGACAAATCCGTTGCCCCGTTGCTACCTGTCACACATCCGCGACGAAATCATTAGCGTAGGAAGATCATTTTTGATGTTGTAAAAGGACGAACAAACGTATCTCTCGTACCGTCCGGCCAGCTCCATCGCGTAAGAGGCTCCCGGAGTCGTAAGACGATTTCGTGGAGCCCCGGAACCGACCGATCCGAGAGATTACGAATCGAGTGGGGCTCCCCTTTTAGTGTTATCATAGTAATTAGATGTACTCCCAGTGTAGGTTAAGCAGAGAACGTTAGTTAGGATGCATTTTTCTAAAAGAAAATAGAACACGCCCGGTTGGTTGATGAAACGAAACCCCTTCGTTCCTTTCGTAGCCTGTGTGAGGTCTTCGAGGTCATTGGCCTTACCCTTGGCGTACCCTAATACCCTTTGTCTCATACCGTGTTTTTGCTAACCGGAAGTAATCGGCTAACGTCCCGTAGCAGCAGCAGCAGCATAACAAAACGTCAGCACCGACACCGATCTGTACAGACCTGTGGCTGTAGGCTGAGATGTAAAGCAAAACTAGGCCGAGAACCGCTAAGCCCGAGTGCGCTGCCATATTAAGATATCGTAGACCCCCGGCCCAAGATTGCGACCCGATCGCCTACGGTGGTAGTTCCAAGAGAGCGTCCGGCTTTTCTTGTGCTCACCACCGGACTGTGTACAGTTGACTAGGTTCCGGGAGGTCTTGTGTGTTGTTTGATTTGTAAATAGGTTCGTTCGATTTAACACTACACTACATACTTTGTTCGTTTTGCCTCCCCCTATTTGCCGTTTTGCACCCGCAGAGGTTCTCGCAGTGCCATTAGTAAGTCATCAGTGCCAGCATTTTGTGTGCGCCGCAATAAGAATAATCAGTATATAGTTTTTTTTAACAATTATATATATTTAAACAACACTTTGTCCGCTTTCTATCGAGTAAGATTTAACTACTTTCCACCGACCGAAGCCTAGCCTATAGCAGGCGGAACCCGCACGGTGCCAGTAACTGGTAGGCCGAGCCGAGCTCAGGAGCGCAGCTCGTCGAGTGGTGGGCCGCTTAGCCTCCCTTAGCCACCGATCGTTTTGTTTTGGCGAAACCGTATCCTTACTGTGTATCACCCCCCGGATTGTGTGCCGCCAGTGGTTCGCAGCTAGTCGTAACGCTTGTTCTAGTTTTAACAGTACAACTACACGTCTGACGGTAGCGAACGTTTTAGCGCATTTGCTGCCCGCAGACAGTGTTACTATTTAGTGTTTGCTGTGTGTGAGCGTTTGTGTTTTTAACATACTAATTTGCAATAACCTGTTTATTAATGGAAGGTGAGCGAAGAAGCCCACAGGCACCGGCTTTAATAAATTAATCTTAGTCGCATAAGTTTGCTACGCGGCAAGTAAATTGGAGTAACCACGCTGGCACGCTGAACTAAACCATCGAAGGTTTTCATAAATCATTTAAGCATAAAGTCACTACGAAAAGCATACCTTGAAAATGGGGAAATGAAAGTAGTAAAACAGAAACCGATCGTGGCAAAGAGAGAATTAAAGAAGGATCGTGAGCTAGGATCATAAAAGGAGACTGGAACGAACGTAGGAAATGAAGAGAAATATAGATAGTGCAAAAAAGAGAGAGAGAGAGAGAGTGAAAGGACAGAATAGAATGTACACCTCCACACACACAATGGTGCCTCTTTTCTCGCCTTTAGGCTTACCACATCGGTACCACCCCCCTTGTAGTTGATCATTCGTCCTCTATTATCGTAAGGTTTCGTTTACATCGTGGGTGAACTGACCCCATCCCGGGTCCGATTGCGGTTGGTTGAAGCTCGCAAGAAGCTCGGAAAATGCAATTCACTACTACATGATAGTACTTTGTTTAATTTATAACACCTAACCTCGACCGACCGGACCGGAGGATTTCGAGCATTACGGTACGCAAAGGAAGAAAAGAAAAAAAAAGAATGCAAAGCGCCCTTATTTCTAATAAACAAAAATAAAAATTAAGAATACATTCCACAATTTGAGTTTTCTTTTCTGTTTCCCCCGTTACTTATTATTGTTTTATTCTTCACTTTTGTATCGTTTCGTTTCTGTTTTATGTTTAAAGGTTTGTATTTTGTTCTACCTTATTTTTTGTTCTTCATTTTTCCACCCACACCCCCAAAGCCAACCGGGCCGAAGCGTGGACATTCGAGGTTGTGTCCAGCGGTACTTAAAACAGACTTCATGCTCTTACCGCGGCATTGCTCTTACCGCTCCCAGCGTAGTTAGGAAACTTATCAACTTGAACTACCAAAAAACCGAGTGGCTTGTAGCGAAAACCCAAAGTGCGGCAAACAATTGCGATACCGTAACGTGTGCGCGTGTGTGTGTCTCCTCGTGGAGAGAAAGTAAATTTACAGGTTAAAAAAGGGCCTTAAATTTTATGCAAATTATGTTGCCCCGTTTTGTGGGGCTCGGGCACTACACTACGGCCACGGCGTATGAGTGACAATGTATTAGGTTTTTTTTTCGAAAATCAAAACATCTTACAAAACGTTGGCAAAAAAACTTAGAGCCTCTGGCCAAGGTGAGAACACTGTAGAGAACTAAGCGAAGTAGTTGCATAACAACACTTACGGTACCGAATCAATCGGCCTATTTAGTGGACGAAACCAGGGGTTATGTGTTCGATCGAACACATGACAGGATAACGAACGTTGCGCTTCGCCGGAAAAAAGGAACGGCGCAAAATAACCGTTGTATCCGTTTGGAAGAAAAAGTTTAGTTTTAAACTGCAGCAGCCTTACGGGCAGCGAGTATGAGCGGATCTTGTCAATTGTGAAGCGTTCAGTTTGACCAGTCGGAGAATCGGCGGCAAGGAAAATGCTACAAAGAAACAAACGGCGGAAAACGAAAAGATAATTAGGTCTTATTTTAGTATAAATCACGTTTACATACAAATTTTCTACAAAAGCATGGTCGTATTCCCCACATTAGCCGATTCCGTAACAACAGTTTTCAGCCCCTAAGCGCATGAAACCGTTGGCCCTACTCTATGTCATCATCGAACGTTGAACTAGGATAATATTTACGAGCTCTTTAGATGTGTAAGGATCAACAACCAAAAAGTGTGTATGATTTTTCACGCATTAAGCGTTTCCTCTTTCACTTTTGCTAAGTCGCTAAGTCTCTTTGTCGTTAACTGTAAGCGCGTCACGCGCAACGATTCAGACATTTATTCTAGATAGAAGTTTACGGTCACGTTTAATATGCTACAACTCGTATTTCGCTAAAAGCGTTCTTGGACTGTTTTATTAACCACCAGAGAGAGAAGGATAAGAGAGAGAGAAAAGGGGGCGCACAAAAAGGTGAAGATAAAGTAAAACCGTTCGAAGTCGAGAACGTCTTCACGAGAAGGGTATTTTCTCATTTTTAGATAGATCTTACAACGGCCATAGGCCACCCCTTGTCCCGGGAATATCGGAAGCTCATTGTCAGGCCGCTCGGCAGGGCGTGATGGAACACCGATGGTGGACTTAGTAATTGGCGTTAACGAATAAGGCATAATATCAATCGATTGATGGTTTCAAAATTTAAAACATAAAACACTTCAAACCCCCGCAGTTACCGTGTGTGAGGGTCATCGAACACTTCCAACACGCCCGGCACGGCGACGAACCGACGCCCGCAGTTTTACAACCGAGTGGACAACGTGCTTATTTCATACCGTAGATGTTAAGGAATCAAACGTCACGGGGGCTCAAAATGGCCCACCATCTTAGGAATAGAAAGGATAATTACAGTACAAACGCATACATACAGCCATACACTCGTCCTGGTCCAAGGAACGCTCATTGCGATACGGCAGCAGCCAGCGGAACAGGAACACCCGACAGCACGTCGTACCAGGGTTTGCGGAACGTTTCGGAACGCACATATTTCAAACTAAACAAACAAAAGCATATTTTTGGGAAAAAACAGAGAAGAAAACAACAAAAGTTCCAAAAGTATTTTGATCATCGTAGGGTTAAGAAGTCAAACAGATGCCAACCGGAAGCCAGAGCCTTGGCAGAAATCGAGGCGATTTTCGATCTACAATTACCTTCACCTTCAACTCTCGTACCTCCGCCACATTTCTGTATCGTATTTCTGCAAAACCCTTTCGAAACATAAAATCGATCGCCAAACCCAGGGGAAGCAACCCAACCGCGGGGAATCCCTCGTAAAAGTACACGTGCGAATGGGATGCGATAAGTGTGGACCGGCAACGGATCAGGACAAACTAGAATCACTTATTTACCACACAAAGGAATGACATTACTACGTCCTATTATCGCAAATCCGATGCAAATTTAGCTAAAATCAAAATAAACTTAACTCTCCAGCCAACTGACACTAGTGGTGACGCATTGGTGAAGCTCAATGGCCGGACCTTTGCCGAAAGTAGCTGCAAGGAACCTAAGTGAGAAACACACAGTGAATGGAACAAAGTTCATTGTAATCTTGGTTGTAAGCTCTTGCTCTTGAAACAAAAAGTATGAAATAAAATACACAGAAAGCATAACAGAAAAACAACAACCGTAATCTTGTTTAGTTGATTTGGTTTTAGTTAAAATTTTCTAGTTCATTCCATTATTTAATTTTTATTTGCACTCACTAATTCTTCCATTTCTGCATACTGTTCTGGAAAATTATGTTCCCAAACATCACGCTGGCTATTCTGGACCTTAACCCCATGATCCCCAGCACGTAACGGAGCATAACAATCGGTCAAAAACCTGATCAAAACCACATTCGATGGACTTATTGCAGCCACAACATACCGAGTGTGTCCCCAGTCTGTAACATGCAGTCCAAAAGGAAGACAAACTGGACGCGCGAATCAGGTCTCAATTCAAGCAGCCGCACAATCGTGTTCAGCATCCCGCCGGGACAAGGCGAGCATAACAACGATCGGAGCCCAACGCTTGTGTGGCCCAATTTTCCAACCAACCGGGCCAGCACGGCAACACAATGTTAACTAGCTCCATTCGTCGCCATCGTCTTGGAGCAATGGATCAAGAGGATCGCCTTTTTTTGGACGAACCGAGATCCACACAATGGTACAATGCAATTTGCTGACACTGCTCGGACAGGACCTCGGCAGAACAGAAGGGTGCCACAATAGGGAGCGTTTGAATGGACGCGTTAAGGGTTTAGGATCGTATAAATAAAATGTGTTCCGTTGTCAAAACACTGAATGGGCTCACGGGTTCTGCGGTTCCGTTCCGTGCTCCCAAAAAGTGCTTTAATAACCGATTTCAGCTCGGCAGCCACCAGTGCTGAATGCTACGCCACGTGGTCAATAAAATAAACTCCAAATCAGCTCCATCAGCACGTCCGTTGTATGAAGTTATAAATATTGTCATCTAATGATACCGCCGGAACCCACCGGGCGGTGTCGGTTAAGTGACATAATGGGCGAGAATATTGAACCCCACCGTGACTTCTCGTGAACACAAATGAACTGCCAAAGATGGAATAAATAAGGACGCACGGACTAGGTTGATTACCTTCGTTACCGTCTCGCGGTGGACTCGTGGCTAGATCCCAAGGTGCACCCAAGAAACGGCAGTGCGTACGGCATCGGATCGTCTTCGATCGCGGATCCACGTGCAAAAGTCGCCGATCGGTCGAGCGGCCGAGGCACTCGATAACGTTCGATTGTTGGTAATGATAATTTATGCTCCCATAATTGAAACCCTCTGTGACCGACCTTTCCGGCCAACGATCGCGATCATTCGTTGACAGTAGCCGCCCCGTCTTCGGGTGGGGTACCTTGGGCGGACTGGAATATGAGGGAAACCAGAATCAAAAACGGTTCCGTAGCCCAGCACGTGCCTTGGCGTGCCATACGCAGAACAGCCTGACGATGGCCTAATGGCACGGCGATGTGTTACGCGAGAAACTATTCAATAAATATCGCGCAAGCAAGATTTATTTTATGTTGCACCTCGCTGATTATGTGGCCGTTTTTTTTCATTAAAATTCTAATCAACATTGTAAAGGAGGGAATTTAAAAGTAGAGCGATGTAACAAGAATTGAACCGAAAGACTCGTTTAGACTTCTTTCTGGCTCAATTGAATTCTAACCTTCAACAGCGAAAAAGTAAAACCAATTCGCTGCAGACTTTCTGGTGGATGTCTTCATTAGCGTTTGGCGCTTCCCAACTCGGTGCCGGTCGTCACCAAAAATCGCGCAAAGAAATGCGCAATACAGGTCAGTCGCCGGTCACAAACGTGACGGCGACCAACGCGACCGATATCTGCGCGCCCGCACACCGTTTGCAGATTGGCTACCGAAAAAACGCCACCGAAAATTCGATCCGATAAGAGGACACCGGGCCGGCGCCAGCATGGAATGGCCCCAAACGACCTCTTGTTGATGCGGCTCACATGGCTGGCGGTCGGAAGTGGCTCAACGCGACGCCGGTATAGGCATGTCCCGCCGGACGGTCCGCCTTTCGTTCTTGACCACCGCGGCGAACTGGGCCGAAGGGGAGAGCACACATCGCACATCGAGGCGCAGACAATCGTGCCTTCGCCCGCCGCGAAAGATACATCCCGAATCCTCGGGCGGGATCCTTTGAGGCGACGCGGCACACGTTTACATTTCACTCACGACTCACGCCCGGGAGCACGGTCGCTTCGGCGGGAAATCTTGATCATGCTGCTTCACAGTTCCGCTATCGAAGTTTTAAGTCATATCTAACGTCCCAGCTGCTCGCAGTTTGCTCGCAATTACTCCCTCCGGCACGTAGCATCCGTACGTGCGCACTCCGCAAGCTTTTGGCCACCGATTTCGACTGAACTCTGTTTCGGTTCCGGTGAACCATAAATATTTCTTGGTGCTTGAATCTTTGAAGTCTTAAGCTACACTTTTACGGAAAGAATTGAAAATGTTTCACCGAACGGTGAACAATGTTAAGGCAGAAAGGATACTAAAACGGGATACAGTCATTCATTCGAAACCATCTAAGAGTTTCCAAGATTATAAATTGATTTTTTAAGTCGTTTTCACCACTGCACGATCGAATCCATTTGCTCTTCTACGTTACTGTTTTGTGCAACAAATGTTTTAATGAGCAATCATTCGTTATTCCTTAAGCGATTTTAAACAAAAAGACCCCTTTCTGACATTGACCTTTACGGTACGGGAAGTGGAACACATCGCCGTTGGAAAGGGAAACCGTTGCGCGGGACATAAATCAGCACCGAGTGTAACGAAGCAGCGTCGCGGGTTGCCTGCAAAGTGTGTCGACGGCCAACGGCCAAGATGAGTATGTTTATGAGTTAAGTTTTGTCTATTTTTTAGCAAACCCGAACAGCACACGGTTGGTCAGCTGATGATGCTGTTGTTCAAAGCGTATTCCGATGGACAAATGAATGTGAAGAAGTTTTCCTGAAATTGACCATCGACCATAAACATCAGTTTTAAACGCTAACCTTAAAGGTGCTAGGCAACAAAATGGGTTTGGTTAATTCAATTGGATGGCTTGAAAGTTTCAAATGTTTGGTTTGAAAATCATGAACTTAATTGTTATCGTTTGACCAACGTTATCTTCAGTAATATGTTGGACCCTTCAAGTCTTAAGTCTAAAATAAATTGATTGTTTTTAAAGCCAAATAAGGATACAAAAAAAACTTTTTGTATGATTTACACTTATATTATACTCAACTTACAGCAAGGGCCTTTATCTTTTTCCTCCAGCACTTTTTCTACCACATCCACCACCCTTTGCCCAACGAGCGCAGAATGGAGTTGTCGCAGAGAAATGTCGATACTTATCAGCTTCCGTACGATCATTTTATAAATTGTACAAATAAATAATGCTACCCCATAAGTGCGCTTCCGTGCGCACATTCCGTCGACCTGACCGCTCTCAGCAGTAGCAGTAACAGCTACAACAGCATATTTGCTACATGCTCCCAGGCAAACGGACGAACCGCCGACACTCTGACTCCCGTATGGAAATGGTCACTATCATTTACGGCCTTCATCCCGACGGCCAGCCCGTCCGTTGTGCACCGGGACCAAATTGTCCCAGCCAATTGCAGAACAAGATCTTTTTCCCCGAGGTTCGTGCGACAAACCGACGACCGACCCCCCATCGGGAGCTGCCGCGCCGTCTGCACCGTGCGGCCGTTTCGAGAGCGAGAACTCCCATTTCAAACGGTTTTCGAGGTTGTGGGCCCTTTTTTTCTTATGCTCCGCTCGGTCCCGAACGGCCCGGAGGGAAAATTAATTACCCCTGATGAGATATTGCCACCGATTAATCTTGGACGATCGGCGACGGCCACTGTTTTGAGGTTATGCCCGGGACTCGCGGTAGTTCTGGGGCTACCATACATTGTGCGCTTATCGAACGTCCAGGAGCACGGCTGGACTGGAGCTCTTGCTGGAGAAGCGGGCCACCAGGATTCTCGATCGAACACCATCGACCCCACAGAGCTGGGGGGTGATCATCGCCGATAAGCCCGCGTGTCACGTCTAGTCGATTAAGAGTCTCGCGCGCATCGCCATGGCGCCAGCTGATTATGCCCGATCGACCTGAAACGCATGCACGGATGTTTGCCACTTCTTCCACACCGACACCCGGTGCAAGGAGGGGCCGGTGATAACCATCGAACGAGTTCGAGATAAACAGGACAGGAGTCGCGAGCAGTTCGCGATCATCGCTTCGCATCGCGGTCCCAGCCCGCGGTGAGAGGTGAATGTTAAAATGTCTTGTTAATTTCACGTTTCATTAACAAAATAATGTAAAATGCAAATCAACGGCGATCTCGACGGCCACGCTCGTCGGTCGCATTCGCCGGTCTGCCGAGCCGCTGCGAACGGAAGCAACCCGAACGGTCAAAAGCATCGCCAGCTCAAGAAAAAAAAAATGAATATAAAACTCCGGCCCCATACGACACAAACAATTAATTAACGACGATGATAAAGTATGGTACAAAACTGGCTCCCGCTTGTGCCTTAACTACTTCGCCAGGTTCGACAGACCGGAGCGCCCGGAATGTCGTTTAAGGCCTCCGTTCCGGTTGATTGGGGTGCCACCTCATCGCATCGCAGCTCCGAATTGAGGGCTTTCCAACCCTTTCAATCCCAGGACCCCAAAAAACCAGACAATCGACAGCCGGGAAGTGTGGCCGTGCGAAACCGCTCACCTTCGACGACTAATCAGCTGCACCGGAGGCATCCGGACTGCCGGCCATAGGGTCCCCTGCCTGGTGGTGTGATAATTTATCGGAAGCAAACTTCCCAAAACGCATGCCCAGCATCGGCCGACCCGACCGACATTAACCACATATTTTCTGCGGTTTAATCGGTGCAGCCCGAAGTCCAGACTTCGGGCGGCTTCAGGTTTGCGGTCCTTTCGACGCCTCGCGCTTGTGGTTTTCTTGATAGGCTATCGATGCACGCGGTCCTCACGCGGGTTGGACCCCGATTTGGGATTGATTTCGATCATTAGCGTGTGACATCCGATTAAAATTGTGTCATTAGCAGCCGGGGGACAAACCGGCCCCGTGGGGCTGCTTCTTCGTCCCGTTTCGCGTCGCCTTTTCGGTCAAATTTTGGAGATATTTCACAAATTAAAATCCAGTTTATCCTGCACCGTAACACGCATTTATCGTTTCTTCGTCTTTCGTTGGCTGCTGCCGATGGCCGTTGGTTTTTAATGTGCTGTGACATTCGCGGCCAGCGCTGACGGTGACAGCGAAGCATCAAACTGTCATAGTAAAAAAAACGCTCCCGATCAACCGCCACAAAAAAGCGAGATCGAGTTTATCGAACAGAAGTCGGCCCGAAGAACCGGTGGATCCAATTTGCTGTTTTCGTCCATCATTAGGCCGGCCGGCTGCGGTGATAAGAGCCTGGCGCGGCGATGCTCCAACGCCGTGCCACGGCGCGACCCGAAACTATTCCAATTTGTGGTTTTGGTTGTAGCGATTTACATTTTGCCTTTTTCGGGCCGTAGATTACGAGTCGGAGAGGCGAGTCGTATAATGGCGTTTACTAAAAACCGAAAGAAGCTAGACGAGGATCGATCTCTTTCAAGCATACGGTTGCCTTTTTTTCAACCCCACCAAAGCATAGGCATTATGGTGTGGCTAACTTGTTTGGTTAATTTTTCCTGATCGTATCGACACACCTTCACCGGCCGGGCAGACTGGCAAATTATGCTAGGCGATAGTTTCATTAATGCTGTTCGGCGAAGTAGGTGCTATTGTTCTAATCAATTCAATCTCTTCTGTCTAAAGCAGCTCACGATCGTTGGGTATCGTTTGGGCTAGATCCTCGGTAGCTGATGACTCGGAGATACAAATTGGATTTTATGCATCTCGGGGCCGTTTATAATCGATTGATAGAACCATAAAGCATAAAGCTAGATTTTTCTATGTTCAGGAAGTTGAAGAATCTTTTTAAGATAATATTTTTTGTTTGAAATTTGTGTTACAAAATCATTAACTACTACAGCTTTTATTCCCGATATTGGGTAAATTCGATCAGAGCTTAAAGAATGTCCTAATAAATCCTCGAATAGTCCCATAAATAATACCAAACTGTGAGCTTCGCCGAAAACAGTAAAATGGATCTCTACCCAGCCAATCCGATTGTCCATAATCTTCCCCCGGGGAGGTCCCTAAAGGCGACCGCGCGGTTATAATTAATTAACATCACGTCTACGACAGGAAATGTCACATTTTACGCTGTGTGTCTCCGTCGCGTTACTGCTTTTCGCTCGCCGTTACGGTCACGACGTGGAGTCTTAGCGCTCCCTCCAACACGGGTCCATTCACAGGTCCCCAGTATCGGCATCAGCATCTTTCGACGTGGTTTCCGAACGTCCCAGGTTCCTCTTCGGACCTCCACAGGGAAGCCCAGACAAGACCTTCGCCTGAAGTGCTGGTCAAAAAGGGAAGGTCAGCGAAAGCAGGGGCTCAATGGGCGGCAAAGAATGAATGAATCTTAAGCAGTAAAAAACCATGGATAAGAAAAGTAAAAATTTTAAGCGGCGCAGCACTTGGAAGCTGTGCAAAACAAGCGTCTGGATAGTTTGAAGTGTGTAGCGAAAGAAGGTGTGTAATAAGCCGGCATTGTAGGTTTGTGACATCGAAGGCGAAGAAAAAAACGACGAAGCATCGAAAGTGAAACAGAAGTTAAACGCTGGAACGAACCGTTCAAGATGGAAGAACCAGGATAGTAACGATCTAACCAATAGGGGAACCGACAAAAAATGGAGCCCAGCGAGTCGCAAGGGCACTTCAGCAACCTGTTATCAGATTTTACGGCGAACTGAGGCTTTGTTAAACTACCAAACCAGCGAAGTAAACGTCCCGAAACGGTGTGAATGGGCGATCAAAAATGAGACACCCGTAATCTCTTACACCTCGATTGTATTCGTGGTATTTTCCTAATTGATTATTACGTTGGTAGAAAGGAAAGCATAGGCGATGACGAATTACTAACACTGTCAAAACGTTTAGCGCTCCGACAGACGTTAGAACGACAAACGTTTGACGGTCCGACGATCGCGTAGTCGGACAGCGTATCAAGCGAGAGGGAATGCGTTTGTCTCGCTCGCGCGGAGCGAACGGGATTAGTGAAAAAACCATCGGAGAAAACGGACGCGATTTTAGCTCGCCAAAAAACCCGCAAAATTCAGAAAATAAAGCCATCTGAAAAGAGCTTAAAATAGCCGTTCTCGACTTATTGGTTGATTGAATCATTGTTACGCACTCATCGTAACAAACACTTTGAGTCGATCAGATTTCAGGAGATATGGCCGACTGTAAGGGCATACTTTCTGTTTTCTTTTTCAAACTACAGTTAATATCATATTTATACGGTAGTAGTGGATCAGAAACTGATAGTTCTGAAGGACTAGGACTGATTGTATCCCATCGTTTCCAAAGGGATTAATTTTCAAACGATCAGCAACGAACCGCTACACTTGATCTATCGAACTACTAAACATGAACGGAGCTGATCCGCCGAAGCCACCGATTTCGAGTAAATTACTTCCCCGGCCAGGCATTTGTCACGTCGAACACCGAAAACCGATGCTTTCGGGACAATATTTATCGTCCCCCGGGCCCCGTGTGTTGTGCCGGTTTCGACATCTGAATAAGATACATCGATCGCTTCTGATCGCCACCGATTACGCCGATCATCTCCTGCTGCCCGGCACGATCCCGGGGTGCGCGTCTTCTTCACACAATCTGGGAGCGCCCGATCGTTGGACGTCGATAAGAAGGTATCACCTCTCCTGCGGGTGGGCAGTCTCAATCCCACCAAGTCGGCAGCCAAACTCGCCGACCAGGCCGGATGCTATCAATTCATCGCCACCAGCAATTTGGAAGCAACCGGCGATTATTCGCTGATGTCGCTGAAGATGATCATCGGTTAGCGATAGTGATCGATATCGAGCCGATCGGATCCCCATACCGGTGGATCCGCACCGGTGGAAGTCTCATCGTTTCCCGTTCGCTGAGCCCCTCGAAAATGATCGTGTGTGGCATCGGGTGGCTGTGCTGCCGTTTGGTAGCTGACAAAGAACACCCAGCCACCCAACAACATACACGAAACATGAGATATCACTATTCATCAACATGAAAGCAATCCGTTGTTGTTCGGTGGCCCCCGAAAACCTCCTCGATCGCGGCCGTGCCGTATTTATTTTGCCCCTATTGCTCCGCTTTATTGAATCACTACCGTAGCTGGCTGGCTGGCTGACTGTCTGGGGCCCACTTGACCGAGCCGGACTAGACGGAACGAGAGTTTGGTTACCAAACACTCCACACGCCTCGATCCGGAGCCTTCAGCCGGAGTTGGGAAATCAAACGGAAAGGAGCCAAACAATAATCGAAAGGGTAGTCGGGATACGCGGGCGCGGCCGGCAGCTACCGGGTTGATGTGTATATTGAAGGCGCGCATAGCTCCGCAGCTCAGCTGCCCCGTTCGTGGTATGCGGCCAACCCCGCTTAGAATAACAGTCCGTCCTGTGCAATTCGACAGTTTTCTGAGATTAGTGGACGGATGGCGAAGCAAAAGGGCAAAGAAGCCCCCCCCGGGCTTCAGCATAAAAGTATGCTGGCCGCTTCCGATCGCGGCTGTTCACGCGTGCCGCGTGGACATAGCGCGCGTAGCGTACGATTCAAAAGCGAGTTGATTGAAATGGGCTTTTAACAACATTTGTGCGATGCTTCAATTTCTTACCGAACAGCAGATTGATCGTCTAGATCAAGCGTCAGCGTTCAGCTTCCGTTAGGCCAGCTTTCTATTAATATTTGTGGCTTGCCTCGGCAGCGCGCTGTTAATAAGATTATGAATGGGCCGTCCGGGTGTTGCGTTTTGATGTCTTGATGCTCGCCGTGCTGTCCGGTTCGATGCTGGTCCGTTTCCACTAGTCATCCCGCAGACCTAGGCAGATCAATACCCAGGTACTTTGCGCGATCGCGATCGCAAGAAACAACAACCCGGCTGCTGGCCGTTGCTCGTTGGCTCGTTGGCTTAGGTTTTAGGGGCTAGGAGCTACGACGCGAGATGCTCGTTAGCAGCGAGCGGACCGGACCATCGATTGAACCGTTTGTAAAGTGATACAAATGATGATTGTGATTTAATTTTTTCCGATTGCCCGGACTCTGGAACGGAAGCCATTATTTGGCGGTCCGATCGATTTAATGGACCGCATAGGCAATGGCTCAACGTGACCTGTGCGACATGGAGCCGACCGTGGACGCGGGTGAACGAAAAAAAAAAACAGAAAACTGTTTACAATGATAAAGGAAGGCTTTTACGGCGGTTGACATGACACGGACAACGCGGCGTTTCGGTAAGTGTTTTCAGCCCCACCACGCCGGAATGTGCTTTGTTGCGTTGAGGAACGATTTTGACGATGTGTCATGTTTATCTCAATTCTGTTCGTCTATTTTATAACGTGTTGTGAGCCTTCTTTACCCGCGAGATGTGTGTTATGCCTTCCTTCGACTTTTGTACGTTTTTCACCGATGTTGATTGGATGCAAATAAAAGAGGTCCGACAGGCGCAAAATATGAAATACGTAAAACATCTTCTGATATATGATTACTGATTGGAGCAAAACAATAATGGTATAAGAGTCCTGAACCCGTGATAGAAATTTGTTTTTTACATCCTTAGTATCATTGCTTGAAATGCAACCGCCTTCAGTGTTGCAGTGTTTTTCAAGTTGAAACTTCCTAATTTTACGGTCGTTCGGGATGCGAATAATGCGTTTAACACGCTGAAGCCACACATCGATCGCGGAATTCGTCACCGAAGGCTTTGGCAACATTGCTCGCTTTCCTATCACCAGCCAGCGCCAGTTCTAAGCGTGCCATCGGCACACGTCAGTTCAGGCAAGATATGTTGCAAACGAAGATGGGTATAGATGTTAGCTATTCTAGTCAGCTTCGGAGTTTCGTTGCGTAACGCCAAAGCCGAGTCGACCCTAATCTCGCGCCCGCGATCATACACCGAGCACCGTTAGTTACGCGATCGCCGAACGAATCGGACGACACCATCAGCTGACTGCTGGCTGGGTGAGGTTGGCCATGCGTCGGGCCGAGGCCTGTGTGCTATGATTTAATGGGGCACACGCATCGGCGCACGGATGCAAAACGCATCCAATTGCATCGATCGATCCGAGGGGCCATAAATTAAACGCACGTCACGCCACACAAAGAACCCGCTGCAAGCCCCGTTCGGATCGTCCTGCACCGTAATCCGGCACCGGCTCAACAGGGGCCACCGGGTACCTAGCCATTAATTAATCATGAAGCGCACGCTGATTTGTGGTATGCTGCCGGTGCCACCGACTCGCTGTTGGCCAAACCGGAGATAATTGAACCCGATCGCACTCCGATGATCGGTGAGGTTTTAGCGCCTTTCGACTGATGGCGATGATCGACCAGCTGCCTAGCTGTTCGCTGGAGCAGGTTTCCTGTAAGCAACAGGCTTGCGCTATTTTTATGGTGAACGAAAGAATATGGACGGAGATTTGTGGTGCACCTTGGCACAACGCATCTCATGTCTTCAGCCTTTAAATCTAATTTGCAAACAGCCAATAAAAATACTTCAGTTTATTGGGCGACTGTTTTGTGATCGACCTGCCCAAAAAAATCCCTGGCCAGCAGTGGCCACCGGTACCGGGCGAAACCAACATAACTTAGTTGGTGTGGCGCGTGTGTATGAATCATTTTGTTTTCGAATGCCTTTTCGGAGGGTCCCGGGGCCCCCGGTTGCTGGACTCCCGCCGGGAAGCTTGCTGAAGCTCCCACCGAGGCCTCCCCACGGTGTGATAAGCTCATTCTCCGGCAGAGCCCGGAGAAAGGTACCACTCGTGCGGTCCGAAAAAGGATGCTGAGTTAAGGCGCTGATGATGGTGATGCGCCCGCAAATGTTGCTTATGTCAAATTTACATGCGATAACTGATTCGAATCGATCGCGAACAGCACCGCCGATCTGGCAGCGGCGGGTCAGCCCCCGATTGCCGCGGCGGCATCCTAACGGCGGGACTTCCGTGGCATGGGGTCCCCGATTTGTTCGAAAGCTCGACGGCCACTTTGCGGCGGACGCGCGGAATGTAAATAAAACATGAATTTAATCGTCTGCCATCGTCCGCGGCGAGGGACCGTGCCGCGTTTGCTTTCATATGCCGTGTCAGGTGAGCGTGTACTCCACGGACCATCTCCTCGATTTCGCTGAGCGGCCGCTGCCGCCACCGAGGGTCCGGTTTTACGTTTTTTTCTTTTTCCTTCCAATCGGTACCTTCTTGCTTCGTCCGACCGATCCGGTGGTCCAGTTACGGCTCCAGGGTCGGGGTCCGGGTTAGTGAACTAAATTGGTGGATGTTGATCAGTGCTTGCCATGCAACTGAGACCCCACCGGAGACTGGCCGTGGATGTGCAGCGGATTCGAGCCACCCGGACGCACATTACAACCTGCCAACCATCCCGGCCGGCTGGGGATGGCCCGGACGCAAGGGGTCTGTTTTTATTACGTCTTAACGCGCAGAACGCTCCTAACCTATAAAAAGGAAAATTATGCACACCATAAAACCAGCGCGTCGCGTTGGATGGTGGATTGCGTTCCACCGAGCCAAACGAGATGCTAGTCGAGGTCGACTGGACTTGCTTATCGATCGGACGACTCGTCCGGAGGGAAATTTAGCGAACAAAACTCTACCTTTCGCTCCAACCCAGAAATGGATTTTGGCCATTTAATGGCCGTGTCTATGCACCAAAAACCGACGAAGGTGTCGAAGATTAAACATTGTCGTCGTAGTTTAATTGACTATCCAGCAATTACTTGCGGCAAGTACTTATTGTCGTTAAGTAGTAGCATAAACCGCTTTCACAGCCAAATGAGTACATTCGCAGTGACCAAAAATTCTACGTGAATTATCTTGCAATGAATGATCGAACCAATTACCATACGATCGCATTGATAAATGTCCTACGGCACTGTACCGCACATATTCTTCAACACGGGCGGAAATTGAATAACTTTTACAATTTATCTAACCGTTGTCTAACCTCAAATCTAATCTATCCGTTTGTCTGCGCTGTTGCATAATGAGACGACCATCGCCGAAGGGAGAGTCTCCTAGGGCCAGTTGTCTAGTACCAGCCCGACGTGGTGGTCGATTAATTTGCGCCAGTACTTCGATCAATCAATCCTGCAATCCACGAGCCCCGGATGCCGATCTGTCATTCTGCAACACCCCTGCTGAACTTCGGGACGGGTCCTCTACAGACTGACCAAAGACACCGATCCGAAGCGTTCGACCATTACCACCAACCGTTTAGCGTTGCATTAGCGATGGCCGGTAATCGGTTTGGACACTTTATTTTATTTTTCTTCCACTTTGGCTTCTCAAATTTCACGTAGTTTTTTTGTGCTTATTTTATGATTTCCCAAGCCGCCTAGCTTTCGGCTATGCTTAGGCATTTCCGTGTTTCGTCTCGCAATGCGCGCGTGCCTTCGCCAACATTGTGTCCCCGCGGAAGAAGAAGACGACGACGAAGGTGCTGCCGGCACGCGCCATCCTCCATCCTCGAAGGCGGCCCCTCGGCGAGCCCTCCCGAGTATCGCGTTTCACGTTATGAGTTATTGGTCGTTGGACAAATTGTTTTGTTTTAATTTAACGACAACCGTTGCCGACGATCGGGCCGCGTCAGTCAGATCGGTGTCGTTGCGGGCAATTAGCATACGAATATGTGTGCCCTGGCCGGCCCGAAGATCTATCCCTCTGGGGAGGAGAAAAAAACACCAAAGTAAATCTCAACAACCAGCCACCGAGGATCGGAATGGCCGCACCTCCAGGTCCACCGGCATCGGCGGCGACGGTGCATATTTTCTGACTTCATCCCAATTTTGATGGGCTTCGGCGCGATAATATGCACGTATTATTGATATTATTAGCTTTACGACGCCAAGATGCGCCGCTTGGTCGGTAGGCCAGGCAATCGCCTCGATCGCGCCCGGAACCCCCACGCCGCAACAGGGGCACCATTCGCTTGGTTCAATAATTTTCAATAATTTAATGAGTGATCGTATCGGGCCGAGGCCCGGGTCTCGATCGTGTCACCGTGACAGTGACACGCAGTGAACCGCGTGCTGCGCGTATCGCAATGATTGAATCAGCATACCGAAAGGAAAAGGGGTCTACAAGAGACGACAGGGAGAGGATGAGAGAAGGACGAGGTTGACAAACACTTGCGCGAAGTTGATGCAAATTTGCAACCGACAGAATGCAGCAAATGGCGAAGTGGCAGGCCAGCATGACGAAGACAGTCGGGCTACGTTCTCGGGCGGTGCAGGCTCCACAGGAACACACACGATGCGCGGGAATCGATAGCTATGAATGTGAAAAAATAAGAAGTTGAAGCATAACAACGTTGTTCGAATTTTAGACTATAGACATTTTTTTCTATGAAAAGTAGGTGATAAATTTAAAGGTGTAATCAATTTTTTCAATCGTCCACGATTCAAAACAGTTTGGCAAACATAAAAAAATCGAATCTAACAAACGAATAATTAGTGGCGGGAAAAATATTTGGCAAAGCACCATTAACATTTTAAGTAATGAATGAGGAGATTGAAGATCAAATCATATTTCAACTAAAACCACAGAATAACATAATAACATGAACAGTGTTTATAGAAAGTACCATCAAGTAAGGATTAATCACTGATTAAACGATTAAATAGTTGTTCCGTCTGTGATTTAATTTTCTGTTTTCCGAAAAACCTTCATTGTATGGAGAAAACGCGAAAACGAGAGGTAGCAATTGTTGTAGATAAAGATTGACAACCGCAATATTGGCGTACGTGGTTCATTAGTGCGCCAACGAACGCTCTTGGCCTATCTGATCACATAGTGGCAGACCCGGCGATTCGCAGCGATCGGAGAACGATCATCCTGCTGAGCAACCTCGGCGACATCGCCGACTCACCGACACCAGAAGCTGGCACAACTCGCACCCGCTACCGTTCAGTGTTGCATCAAATATGATTGTCGGTCGATAATTTTGCTTCTTCTCACGTCCCACTGACTGAACCCCCCGCCATTGGTGGCCGTTGATGCTTCAGAACGGTCCTCCAGATGGTATGGATTGACCGTCTTATGTTTCGTTTTCCCTTTTTCATTTATCACCGTTTTTGCACCTCATTCTACGACCACGGAACGGCTCCACGGCTCCAGCCGAGGTGAAGGGCTCGTTCTAAGGAGGTGCCAAAGGTTGGGAAACAAAACTCACATCGCGCGCTTCAATGCTCGCGAGGTGTACGGAAAGGGGCAGGAAGCGAGGAAGAGAGCGTCGATGCAGAGAAATGGGCGCGATCGTCAGTCGCTGGGAGGGACTGAAACAACTTTACGCGGATTAAATTAAATGATACCTTTTAAGATGTCACGATCGGAGCATAAATACGGGGAAATAACATATCATAAGATTATCAATTAAGGGCCGCAGCGATTGTCTTTCGCGGTATCAGCGTGCAGCGACGCGAAGGACCACTCGCCCCGGACTTCGCTTCGCATATTTTAGTTCGCGCTTTCATTGCCGATCGATTTTTATTTGCGACATTCAATTCTTGGCCCATCTCCGGCTAGCGGTGTTTCAGTGGCCGGTGTCGCAGTATTCAACACGGGGGTCCTCAGCTTTGCCTGCTTCAAACCAAGAAAGGCTTGGCTTTTAGTTTCATTTTTGTGTCAAATGCTTCTTCCTTTCGTCTTCTGGATCGAGGAAAACGAAGCAGCTCATCCTGGTGGCAATCGTAACATAAAATTTTCGTGCCAGCGGTTAGGGTGGAGTGGATTAAGAATCCTCGATCGTGCTCGATCGTTGCACTTACCTTGGCCCTTAAGCTACGAAAACATTGTGAACAGCCCATCAAACCTTGTGAATTGAACCTAGAGCATCGTTTCAGCCGTTAAAATTTCACATACTTAAACTGAGTTCGTTACAGTAGTTAAAGTTTTAACGATCGAGCTCTGCCTTAATCCTCAAAAGCGTGTGGCTGCGAAGAAATTCACACACTTCCACGATCTGTAGCTTGCCGTTTGTTTTTAATTCAACGGAAGAGCTTCTTAACATCGATCAGCCATAGAGTACCAGATTTTCCCTTCCGGCAGCAACATAACAGGCTTTAAAAGCTTAAATAATACATCTGTCGATTGCGGTGCTGCAAAGATTGTAGAGACAGTAAGTCAAAGCTACAGGATATTCAGAAGCACGGGAAAAGTTTGAACGAAAGTAACAACACGAGACGTGCGTTAAAGAAAGACAACGATTGGCTAAAGGATTGAATATTCGATCCATCAATTTCTGCAAAGTGCAATAGACAAAACCTAGTGTAATTAAGTTTATTCTCATACGCAAACGTCTACAAACTAACGGGATCGAAATGATGTGCGCAAACTCAAAAATAACATCACAAACGCGCGGCGTATCGAAAACAAACAGATAAAATTCCTTAATCTACGTTGCATACGTCTTTATCCACTCAGCTTCGTCACGCAAAAAATAAGGAAAAACGAAAAAATGTCAGCCTTTGGTGCCTGCCTCTCGAGCGAAACGCGAACTAACCATCGCCCTATTGCCAGAGATCGCCCCTAACAAAGCAGGATGAGCGAATGAAACACAGTTGGCTACAAAGTATGCTGGCCGGCGCCGTCTATCCACCCTCGAGCTGAATGGACGGTTCCGATTCGGACCGTTTGTGCGTTCGCGCGTGATGATGATGGTGAGTTCTTTCGCCATCATCGCTGCCAATGGCTTCCCCGTGATGGTGTCGGCCGGGAGTTTTCTCCAGGCCCGGTTCTTGCTGCAAATCCGGCACACTACGTGCAACGTTTTCCTCTTCACTTTTGTCGGTCGTCACCGTGCTACCGTTCAGTACCTGATCGTTTAGCTTCACGTCGTCCAGATCGACGTCACTGTTGGAGAAGAGGGCGGTCGCCCCGAGGCTGGAAGTTTTCCGCAGCACATCGGTTGAACCCGAGCTATTCGAGCTGCCCATCGGCCCGGGGGACTTGGTAAAGGAAGTTGGCGGTTGCAGGGGTTGGGAGTTTACGACCGTACCGATCGGACCAGAGTGTTGATCGGTGCTCGCTGACGGTGCACGATGCTGCGCGTGATGAATCGGTGAAGTTGCCGTATCGCTTGTTGCTCTGGCCCCCCGGGGTAGCGGTGTCGAGGTGAGTGGATGGCAACCCGATTGATTCTTCTCGTTCTGATGCTTCTGCGTAAGATCGCAAGCCTTGCCGAGCGTATAGATTGTGTTCAGGACACGCCCGGCCAGTAATGCGAAAAACGCAACGAGCAGAATCACAACGGAGCCGGCATTCTCGAACACCAGTGCATGATAGAGAGCTTTCACCAACACGACGCCGAGCGGGTACGGTATGAAACCCATCCGCCGCGCGACCAGATCCGAATGATCGCTGAAAGCGTGCTTCTGGCGTGTCTGTGTCATGTCGTACGCTAGACTCGTCGTGTACTCCCGGTACACATCGCACGGTATCTCGTTGAAACGCGTGATGAACGCGTGCTTGATCCAGTCCACCAGACACTCGGTAAACATCACGTAGAGACAGTCGGGAAACATCACGAAGAACTGTTCCGACTTCCAGCTAAACTCCTTCATCGTCTGTATCAGTACGATCAGCATCAGCACGGACAGGTGGAATCGCTCCCGCACGTCGCTGCACGTTAGCTGGAAGAGGTTGTTCTTGTCGAACTTCTTAAACACGCTGCCCTTCAGCTCGACAAAGTTGTTCGACATCATGATCGTCAGTAGACCCTTGTTGTTCGAGTTGATCGCCACGTTGAGCGAGGTCGCCTGAAACATTACCAGCACGCTGTGCATTGTAACGTATACGATCGCGAACAGAAAGTGCGGTATCGTTCCGAGGTGTTGCCGTTTGCTGTGTTTCGGTTCGGTGGCCGTCCAGAAGAGCGCATCGATCGTGTCTTGCCCGAACGCGGACAGCAACCGATCGCCGACCTCCAGCATGTTGTAGAAAATGTACAGCTTAATGATCGACTGGCTCTTAATCATGTGGTACAGCATGTTGGTGTCCACGTACAGCAGAGTGTAACTGCAGATGATCCAGATCGTGCCCTTCAACAGGTCGCATATCTCGGCCGGTGCTAGCAATCGCTGCGAGGGTCTCCGAAGCCCAAGACACCGAGCGAGCGGCCGCGTCACGAGCGCCCACAGCGCCAGCAAGTAACGGATCGGTAGAAAGGTGTAGATGTAAAGGAACGAGTCGGCACACTGCAGCACGCCATACAGCATAAAGTTTTCCAGTTCGCGTGGTATTTTCAAAAACGAGTAAATTTTCTCCCTCCGCGCCGAATAGCGTTCCTCGTCGTGCTCGAGCACATAGCCGCGCGTGAGTTCGATGCGCACGAAATCGTACAGACTTCCCCGTTCGCTCCGGTCTGAAAGCATTGTTTGTGCAAATGCGCCAAAGTTAGTGAATTCCATTGGGAGCCCTGCAAGAAACAAGCAACAGTCTTCCGTCAGCACTCACCGTCGGCCGAGTCTCCGCTGTCGAGTCGTTTTGAGTCATCTTCGGAGGACAGTTCCTCGATGCGATTGTTTCCACCCGATGCTCCATTCAGCCCGGAACTGAGGGAATCCCGTGCGAAACCATAGTGCGCAGCTAGGTCACCACGGAAGCGTAATTTTTTTTTCTGCCGCTCCTGGGGAGTCGTGAAGAGGTCCTCTTTGCGATGCATTCTCACCGCACCGTTGGCATGTCCTTACCGATTACAACACTACACCAAATGGTCGCGGATTCTTTTGCGTTATAACTCTTGTTACGACAAACATTTACGAAATTTGTACGGTGAGCGAACAAACTACGTCAGCTGTTTGACAATCAATCCGTTCGCGATACAGAGAAGGGATGATTTCACGCAACGCCGCTTTATTTACCAACAAAAGGCACAAGCCAAACGTCATTTTTCAGCTAAACTGTCACTCAATTTTCCTCGTGGTTCACTGTTTTTATTGCTTCTGAACTTTAGAAAAATTGCTTACACAAAAAACCAAAGTAACTTTAAAAATTTGTTGCAGGAAATTACTACCAAGCAAGCATGGAGTCTAGCAAACTTCCTCCTGCTAGGAAAATTCCGGTGCCACCTAACTACCGGAACGCGGCCCGTATACTTCGGCAAGTGATAGAGGAGAAGAAAAACCTCAAGTTGCTGTTGCAAGCTGAAAAACACTTTCGTGCCGGGAGAAGCATCATGAATCGCATTATAGACAACTTACCGCAAATCAACGCAATTATTGAGCACATGAATTTGGCCGTCAACCACCCGCGAATGAATGTGTGGCTGGCACGGGTGTTGATTTCTGAACTTCTTTTCGGCCGTGGTGAGCTGGTGGGCTCGTCCTTGCCGGTAGAGTGTATACGAAGTTGTGACCAGCAAATACGCGAAGCATTCGAGGCTACCAAATCGAGCGTTCCAGCTGTGACGATTTTCAAAGGTATGTTAATGACTGAATTTAACGAACATTGCTGCCGCTGGCTGCAGCTGCCGTAATTTTCTCTTTAACAAATGGTCGCATGCTTTGTTCAGAACCGCGATTCGTACGGGTGAATACTGCCGTCCTGAACATGGAGGAAGCCAAGCAACAGTTGAAAGAGGAAGGATGGATATTGGTTGACGTTGTCTTCTTGAGCTATCGAGCGTTCTTGGACCGAGTATCTGCGCTTTCGGATTACGAGTACACTGTAGACTTTCATTTCAACGATTTGTTAGTGTTCCCGAACAGTTCGAAAAGCTATTGGGCGCGGGCGGAACATCTGCGTTCAAAGTTTTTTCTACAAAACAAGGTAAAGATCTGACCGTGTCCTCAACTATTCTGAGCGCATTGTTGTACGAAAAACTTCCGTTGTTGTCGGGCACAATGAATAATGCGCAACGTTATATTGTTGTCCCCTTTTCGTCTATTAGGCCTGCCTGGTTCCGACATATTTGCTAAAGCCACCGAAAAAATCCGTCGTTTTGGACATGTGTGCTGCTCCCGGCCTGAAGACAACGCATCTCGCCAACCTGATGAAGAATAAGGGTCGCATTTACGCCGTAGAGCGTAACGACGACCGCTACAAACTTTTATGTCAGTATGCGGCACAGTTTGGCGTTATTAAAACAATCCACGGCGACTGTTTGGAAATGACCGACGATCAGGTGCCTGGCGTTGAGTACGTTTTGCTGGACCCCAGCTGCTCTGGTTCGGGTATGCTGGACCGTCTTCGAATGAAGGAACCAGTGGACGAGGGTCGACTCTACAAGTTGGCAGGCCTTCAGTACAAACTCCTGTCGCACGCGATGAACGCTTATCCCAACGTCCGGCGCATTGTGTACTCCACCTGCTCGCTCCACGTTGAGGAGAATGAAATGGTTGTAATGGGTGTACTGCGTCATAACGGCCATTTCAAGTTGCTCGATGCACGTACCGAACTTGGTATGGAGTGGCTTCATGTTGGCTCGCCTGCGTACGAGGGTGTCGGGGAACATTGCTTGTATGCCCGATCGGAGGTTGACCTTACCATAGGAATGTTTGTGGCAGTCTTTAGCCGGTGTGCAGAAGGCGAACAAAACGATTTATACATGGCGCACGAGCAGCAAAAGCACAGTTTTGACCAGCTAGTAACGATGGTCCAGAATATTAGGAAAGCAGAAAAGGATCGCGAAGTGTCACGGGAAATGGAAGAGAATAACGCAGATACCAATGGAAATACCATATCGCCTTCCCAGAACCGGGTGAGGCACAATGCTCATAATCCATTCGAAAACACAACTGCACGCAACTCCGATTTACATGAACAAACACTTATGCAAGAAAACGAAAACTTGGTGATTGATGCAGAAGTTGTTAACAAGAAAAAGGATAAACGGAAAAAACGAAAAAGCGAGGTTAACAATGATATAATAGATCACAACAGCGAAACATTTGGGACGACTGTAGAAGAAAAGGAAGACAAAAACGTTAAATCTAATTCAGAAATTGCATCAGAATTGGTGCACGAGAAAGTCAAACGAAAAAAAGTAAAACAACAATTTGAAGACCAGATTTTGGATCAGCCTGATAGAACGGTAGAAGTAGAGTCAAATATAGAAATGGACAATAATGTTGAAAATTTATCGGAAATCGTTGATAAGAAGGTCAAACGAAAAAAACGAAAACATCAGGCTGAAGACAATATTTTGGATCAGGCTGATGAAACCGCAGAATTAGGGACAAATTTAAAAATGGAAAATGATATCGAAAATTTATCAGAAGTCGTTGATAAAAAGGTCAAACGAAAAAAACGAAAGCATCAGGCTGAAGACAATATATTGGATCTAACTGAGGGCATCGTAGAAGTAAAGGAAGACAAAAATAACATAGAAAACGCACCAGAAGCTGTTGATATGGTGAAGGAGAAACGTAAAAAACAAAAAAAGAAAGATAAGGAAAACAGTGGTTTTGAGCAAACAGAGACATCGATAGAAGTAGAGACAAACACAAAAATGGAAAAACATATCGAAATTACATCAGAAAAGGTTGATAAGAAGGAGAAGCGAAAAAAACGAAAGCAAAAGATTGAGGACATTGCAGAGTCGTACACCCTACAGTGAAAATACACCTTATATAATAACCATTTATTATAATAAAAGGACTTCCGCTCACCAGTTATTTTCTTTAATAAACTTTATTTCTGCTATTCATAAAAACGAACTTTTGATGCTGTCACTTTCGTGGTCGGCGTGAAACGTCAAATGGAAACTCTCCACACATTGGAGAGTTACTTGCCAGTCACATTTTGTCAACAAACCCTCCAAGTTACACAATAAAATTCTAGTACCGTGAGTAAATCGACTATTCGGCGTTTGGTGAATAGCAATGTACAAATACAAGGACCTCGCGAAACTGGGAACGACTTACTCCCGACGAATGAATTACTTATCGAACCGGATATTCGGTGAGGTCGCGAGACCGACGAATTCACAGTCGATGAAAGTGGTGAAGATGTTCAGCGAAGAGCCGATCCACCAGCGGGATTACGTCGTCAACTGGTACCCGCGGCACGTTGAAACCCATCTGCTGGCGATGAAGTTGCGCGAGTACGGTCTCTTCCGGGACGAGCATCAGGACTTCAAGGAAGAAATGAAACGGTTACGGGCTCTCCGTGGGAAGGCACCACCGAAGAAGGGTGAAGGCAAGCGTGCGAAGAAGTAATGGCCATACGATGTGCTGCCTTGTTTAGGGGTTAATTTTGTGCGGGGTGTAATTAATAAACAGTGGACATACATAAACATCTGTTACACATCCGTCCATTTTATTTATCACTTATCGTAGTGTGCTACACTTTGCTACCTCATTCATTCCCCGAACAAATGGAACAAATGAACGAATTAAGACTTAACAAAATCAACATCGGCTCCTTCAACAGCATGAATCTGCATAGTTCTATACGTAATACGGCATAAATAGTTTAGTAAATACAATGTTACCAGCTTGCATCAATCCGACACTGCCCGTCACTACCATCATCATGGTAAACGCCGTTAAACTACGGCATAGCACGATTTTTCACAACCAGAGTGGGTTAGGTTGGGCCTGGGTGGCCGCCGGTGTTCCACCTGCACAGCCGGAGCCCGATCCGGAGCTACTGTACGTTCGGCTGTCCTTTCGACGCGGTGGCAGCTCGAAGTGCCACTCATCACCCTCTTCCGACTCGAATGAACCACCATTGGTTGCGACCGTCGGACTGCCATCCACCACGAGCGTTTCGTCAACAACGCCCAACGCGTTGCTCGATTTATTCGAAAGCATCCGCTTGAACGGTGGGTGCGCCTTGATGCCGAATGTTGTCGGTCGCTTCTTTGGCGAATCGGCCAACATCAACGACAGGAGTTTGTACTGAAAGCAGCGGTAAAGTAAGAAGCAACGGTAAATCATCAATGTACGTTTCCTTTGCACCCGAAACTTACCTCACACTGGTATTCCTGCTCAAAGCCATGCGGAAAAACGGTCTTTCGTACAGACTTTAGTGTGCCGATGCGTTCCATTTCGGTGCCGAAGCTGACGAGTAGCTCGAACAAAATCAGCCCTAACGAGTATATGTCGACCTTGTAGTCGTACGGTAGTCCGCGCAGTTGCTCCGGCGACATGTAGAGCTGCGTCCCGACTTGCCGCGTGTGCCGATCGCGCCCCATCGCTGGCATGTTGTTTTCACTGTCGTACTGCAGCTCGCCCGAGTCGGTGACGAGCCCAAAGTCGCCGATCTTAATTTTGCCGTCGAGCGAAAAGAAAATGTTGCTGGGTTTCAGGTCACGGTGTATCAGGCCCTTCAGATGTACGTACTCGACGCCCGCAACGATCTGCTCGAAGATCGGTACGATCTTGTCACGCCGTGCTGGGAATCCGTTCAGACTGAGCCACTCCTTGAGCGACTGCTTGTGACACAATTGCATCTGAATGTAGAGATATATCTTGTTGCTTTGTGGCACGAGAGAAGAGGACGCATAGGAAGGCGGCTTCGAGGCGGTGTTGCTCTCTGGGCGGGACTCCTCATTCGTCGTTGGCCTTTTGCGGACGTTTCCCGTGCTCGTGAGATCAAGTGAAAGCGGCCGTCGGTGTGTTTTGCGGAATGGATTTCGAGTACCGAACGGAGGACCGTCCCCGTTCGGAGGCGGTGGCGGTGGAAGAGAAGCGGAAACATCAATCGAAACAGAATTATGGACCCCGTTGGCGGTGCCATTGCAAGAGGGTTCTTTAAACACAATATCGAACGAATCATCGTTTTCATCAGTTCGATCCCAGCGTTTGGCGCAGCTTACTCCGGACGATTTGGCACTCTCCGATGGCTCATGCTCCGACTGGGAGGATTCTGATGTCTCATCATTCAGCGGACCTGATGGTTGCTGGGATCCGGCAGATGATTGTACTGCATCTGCCCGGAACTCGATGAACGAGCAGCTCTCACTCTGTTCCAAATGCCTTTCGCCGCTCGTGATGGACCCATTCGCTTCCGGAAAGTGGGGCATCCAAATGTGCGGGTGAACAGCAGAGGAAAGAGGGCCCTTATTTACACCAACCAATGGTGTTGAAAGCGATGCTGATGTTGCTAAGGCTGCTGCAGGAGGTTGTGTATCGGTCGGCGTTTCAATGTCGATCGACGTCGACAGACAGTTCCGCTCGATCCACTCGCGATCGTGTCGCTCCTGCCAGCCGGGAGGCGGTGTTTCGATCCACGCATGAAAGTAGCGGACAATATTCTGATGCTCACTGTGCGCCAACGTTTTCACCTCGCGCATCACACGATCCTTCGATTCCGGTTTGTTTGGCAGCACGACACGTTTGATCGCGTACCGACAATCGTCCAGCTTGTTGCGCACCTCAAATACTACTCCGAAGCCACCTTTGCCGAGACACTGGACGAGATCGAAATCTTCTCGAAACCGCGAAGTGTAGTTTTCCGGCAGGGCGACCGCTCCCTGTGAGCTCGATTCTGAAAGGCTGCGTGTCGAAGACATGCGTATGGCGGGCAGTGGAAACTCTTCGCGCGCTTCGACGGCCATCGAAATTGGTACCTCAATCTTTCGCTCGACCACCACCATAGCCGGGGGCTTTTCGATCCGCAGTTTTAGCACCATGTTAAACAGAAGTGCAGTAGTCACGGAGATGATCAGTATTTCCTTCCACCAGAACCACATGGAAATGATGATCACCTTCACTGGTGCTTCGAACATCGCGTCGAGGTCGTCTTCTTCGCCCCTCGGCGGAAAGCTTGAACTGTTGTCTTTCGAGTGATCGTCCCCGTCGTGCTCACACCGCTGATCACCCGAAGTGGGATCATCGAAAACCAAGAAAAATCCATTTCCATTAATGTAGCTCGATGCGTAAAGGACGGATCGGGCAATGGCCGTTGATTCCCCGTTATCATCCCCTGGTGCCGATGATGGTGTTCCGAGGGCCAAGTCCTTTTCCTCGCCGGTCAATAAACCCGCCACTGCAGGGCTGGCCGGTAAGGGTTTCCACGGAATTGCCGGGAGCTGGCCGTCTCCGTCCGTCAGTAGCGCCAACTCTTGGGTCTTGCCTTCGCGCTCCGCCAGCAGTGCACTCGACTCCTGAATGTAAAGCTGTTTGTCGTGCATTCCGATGTACAGCGATGGGTTAACCAGCGGAGGCACTTTATTATCACCTTCGCTTCCATCGACACCACTTTCGCCCACGTTTCCATTCCACAGCCAATCGGTACGATCGAACAGATCCACACCTTCCAACAGTCCGTCCGATTTGTCCGACGATCGCCAAGCGCTCACGATCGGCACTTCGAACTTGTGCCTCCAGACAATCTCTCCCGGGGCGCTTTTCCGTATCGCACAAATTACACCCTCGGGAATGATTACCTTGAGTTCGAGATCAAGTGCGATCGGATTTGCCTCGCTCCGTTCCCGACCTCCGCGACACTCTTCGCTTCTCGTCCGTTCCAGTTCGTGGTGTCCGATGCTAAAGTTCCAGCGTTCGCTACCGGTGCGAGCTTCTACTGCCCGGACCGTCTGTGTTTGCCGCCGGATAATGATCACATCATCCTCTACCGTGCCATCGATCGTGCCATCGTCTCGCCCTGGTGGACCGTACTTTGCTTCGCCCGTACGCTCCGTCGCTAGTTCGGTTGCATTTTTACACCCATGCATCGTGCAAAGGTACAGGAGCTGGCCCGTTTGCAGCGAAACGCCGTAAGAGCGCGTTTCTTTGCCACCGGAAATGACGAGATCGTCGGAGAACTTGAACGAAGATTTCAGCATATCCTCCGCAGTGAACGGTATCGGTTCGATGGAATCACCGTCGAACTTGTACAGGCTGCCACCAAGCGACGGGATCATGCGGACCCATCGGCCATTGTTAGTCAGCTCTAGACGGTGAATGCTGGAGGAAAGCAGCGGCCCGGGGCCGGTCTGAATGCTCCAGCGTTCAGTGCCCCCATTGAGCATGTCCAGTGCCGACAGTTTACCGTCCAGTGTGGTTACGAACACCAATCTGCAAGGGGAAATGATACGATGCTCATATCTGATTCTATTTCCGATGGTTCCAAGTAACCCTGAACAAACGATGGATTAAAAGTGAAATAGAATCTGGGAGCTTCAAAATCCGTCAACAAATACTATCCATTGTTCATCGAACCAGGGTGCAACGACGCAAATGAAAAAAGAATTTGCCACCTTGGCAATTTGTTAATAGCTGATAAGAGTGCAATTTCGGGGAGATAAAGTTTGAGTCGTGACCAACGCACGATGGATGACGCCAAAACATGTGCGTGATAATTGATAAGGTTTTTAGGTTTGAAATGAAATGTGAAATGTTTGTATCTCCCTTTCTCAGAATGTTGCACGAAGGGAAACAAAGTTTGATCTAGTAAAAGGCGCCATTTTTCTTAGCATGAGTCAGAAACAGACTCGGCAAACAAATAGAGTCATTGTGTGTTCTCACGTTGAACAACTGTTGAGCCAACCTGCCCGAAGGTATTATTTTTTGCCATCTTTGGCTTCGCGGTGTGCTTTCTTGTCAACAAAACACGGTTGGAAAAAAATTCACGTTTCTCTCACTTTAGTTTTAGAAAAGCTAAATAGAATACAGTACATGAAACAAATCGGAATATTTAAAAGCTGATTGGTTAATCTAATTAGACCACCTTAATGTTGACCAGCGCGAAAACGGCATCAATGACGCAATTTTGGCGTCTGATAAGGCGATGATTTCACCTGCCCGGTTACAGGTGCTCAAAAAAGAAGCCCTTAAATTTATTATTTTGGAATTTTATCTTAAGTTCTTTGATCGCTTGTTCAGCATTCGATCGGCGTAAAAAACGCATTCCAAATCACGTAGCCCAAAGGGTTCCGCGGAGATGCGTTGGTAGTGTTGTTGGCGTTCCCTCCCTACCCACGGATCGCTGCGATTCGAAACCTGAACGATCGTGTTGCGACATGTTGGAGCGAAAGGGGGGTCTGTGCGCTGCTTACCCATCGCTAAGGTCACGCTGGCGGGCTACATCTTCGTCGCAGTACGGAAGCTGCTCCACTGGGGCCGCACCATCATCGGTCGGGGACGGGGTTCCAGCGACTCCAGTGGTCACCGTGAAGGACGCGGTCAACAGGACGGCAGCCCAGAAGAACACGGAGGCACGGCGAATCAAAACAGAGCACGTCGACATGACGCCGCGAGTAGTTCATCAGTTGAATGTGGCGAACCTCGGCAACACTCGCCGCGGACTCATATTTCGTTGACCGCACGCACTTTTGGCCTAACGATCGCTCATTAACGAATACGATATGGGGTGCACTTTAGGCAGATTGCTTGTTTTTTCGAGCGCGGAATCCGTTTCACCGTCCAACACCCGCGGATTCACCGAATGCAACTGAAAAACATCCAACAGGGAGCTGTCAAACGCAAGCGAACGAACGTGCCAAGGAATGTCCACTTGACGCTTTATGAAGCCAGGGAAAGCAGTGATAAGAAATTCGATACCTCCAGAATTTGAGTGTAAAGGCGTAAAAGTTAGGAAGTTCGCTGGCTATATTTTAATTTGTATTTTTTATTTTAACAAAATCAAACAAAATGTCCTCCATGCGACAGTGCATGGTGGATTCGGTATCCAAGTGACAGCTTGGCGGTTTCGCGCGCAGCTGTCAAACTCTCGGCTTTTGTAAACGGTTGCTTTGGTCGCAGGCAAAAGTGTATTCGTGACTCAGCTTGTGCACGCAGCGCCCAATTCTCGAAGGAATAGTCGAAAATCTATGCAGCCATTGTTGCAAGATCCGAACCACAACGGTGCACAATTGTCGACAAAATGAGTGCACCTTCGGTAAGCCATAAATCGGCGGATTCAGTGTCGCCCACCAGGTTTTAGCCGTACAGCTCTCTTCATGCTTCTTGCTTGTTTCTTGCAGAATTCAAAGAGTGGCACATCGTCTGGCGGGGCCACTGGACCGAACGCCCCTAGTGGGCCCGTCTCGGTGCAGGAGTTCGTGATACGAGTGCCGAAAAACATGAAAAAGAAGCACCACGTCATGCGGTTTAATGCAACGCTCAACGTAGACTTTGCCCAGTGGCGCACGGTGAAGATGGAGCGGGAGAACAACCAGAAGGAATTCAAGGGTATGGAGGAGGTGATGCCAAAGTTCGGTGCCGGGTCGGAGTTTAATCGGGACCTGCGCGAAGAGGCACGCCGCAAGCGGTTCGGAATCATCTCGAAGAAGTACAAACCGGAAGCGCAACCGTGGATATTGCGGGCCGGGGGCAAAAACGGCAAGATGTTCCGGGGCATCCGGGAGGGCGGCGTGGGCGAGAATGCCGCATTCTACGTGTTCACGCATGCACCGGACGGTGCGATCGAGGCGTATCCGCTGAACGAATGGTACAATTTTCAACCGATCAATCGCTACAAGGCCCTCTCGGCGGAAGAGGCCGAGCAAGAGTATGGGCGGCGCAAGCGAACGATGAACTACTTTTCGCTCATGTTCCGGAAGCGCCTGAAGAAGGGCGAGGACAATGAGGCTGACGACCAGGAGGAGACGAAGGGAAAGAAGGGCGAAGGGGGCAAGAGTAAGGACCTGAAGATCAGTGATATGGACGAGTGGATCGACTCGGACGATGTGTCGTCGTCGGGCGATGACGATGACGAAGGAAAACCGAAACAGAAGGACAGCGACGACGAGGCGAACGAAAAGAAGGCAAAAAACAAAAAGAAAGCGCTGGCAGATAGCAAGAAAAAGAAGCGCGACGTGGACGAGGAAGCGTTCGAGGAGTCGGACGATGGCGATGAGGAGGGCCGCGAACTGGATTACATTTCGGACTCGAGCGACAGCGAATCGGATCACGATGCGAAGGTTGTGAAGGAAATGAAATCGGTCGCGGAAGAGGATGCACTCCGGAAGCTGCTAACGTCCGACGAAGACTCGGAAGAGGAAGAGAAACCGTCCGAGGAGGATGAAGAAAAAAAAGAGGACGAAAAGAATGGCAAAACGAAGGAAAAGGACAAGGATGGCAAAGAGAAGGACAGCAAGGAGGCCAAGAAGAAAAAGAAAGCCAAGAAAAACAAGAACAAAAAGTCCGAATCGGACAAGAAGGACTCGTCGACGGATTTCAGCTCGGACAGTTCCGATTCAGATGCGGCCGATGCAAAGACCAAGAAGAAACTGAAAAAGGAAAAAGAAGGCATTGGCTCGAACCTATCTAGTGCAAACAATTCCAGATCAGCGTCACCGAGTGTTGGCCAGCTGGACGCTAACAAGCGTAAGATGGCTGGATCGAACATGCCTTCGACGGATCTGACGGGGTCCGATAACAGTAACAGTCCCGTATCGACGCCGGCTAAAAAAGTGAAGCTAGAATCGACCCCGTCGCTTCCACCAACGTTTGCGGGAATTGTGAACTCGAGCAGCAAAGAGTAAGTTCCCCGAACTGGTGGAGCTGAGGGCGGCGCAGTAGTCGAGTAACCGGTATTTTACCCCTTTTTCTTACAGCGATTACGGCATTACGGAGGAAGCTGTCAGGCGATATCTGATGAGGAAACCGATGACCACGACGGAGCTGTTGACAAAGTTTAAGAACAAGAAAACGGGTGTTTCGAGCGACAAATTGGTAGAAACGATGACACAGATACTGAAGCGGATCAATCCGGTGAAGCAAACAATACAGGGCAAAATGTATCTTAGTATAAAGGTTGCCAAGTAGTCGGCTCTTGGCCAGCCACCTACCATCCGATTTCGCAACGCTGAAAAACCCATAAATAAATAAGTCTTATTCGTATAAAATGATACAGTTTATTGGATACTTCTTAGTATAAATTAATCCTATGCGATTACTTCCGCACCTCTTCCGTGCTGATGTTGTACTTCGCCTTGACCTGGTCCAGTTCGTCTTGCTTCTTGTCCAGGTCGAGCTGTTTGAATGCCTTCGTCGATTGGTAGTACAACACTACCAGGTAGCGATTGCAGACGTTGAAACCGGACAGGTGATCCCGAGCGTTTTTGGCGTCGAAAATGTCCTCGTAAACAACGAAGGCAGTTCCGCGGGTTTCGGGTGTGTTGCCGCTGCGGGTTAAAGCAATGTTATTAACGGTGCGCACATAATGGAGCTGGATTGAAATTCTGCACAGAAGAGCACTTACACACGAATTTGTCGAATTGCACCGTACTTTCCGAATATATCGTACATTTCGTCGGAGGTGATCTTGTACGGAAGGTTTCGCACGTACAGCACTCGATTCACCTCCGGAGGAAGTCGAACCTGGAGAATCAAAGGATAGTATTGAGTTGCCGTGGTCCTCAGGCAATTCCGCGAACATACTTACATTATTTCTTTTCTGCATAGCAAGAGCCATTGTGTAGGAAAGATAATTTCACGTTTATTCTGCCAAAAAACACCAAACAAACCACGCTCGAAATGTTTTCGTTTACAAATGTTTGACAGTTCTATCTCCGGTCGCGACAGTGGTTCACTTGTTTACTGTAACAGATTCAACGATTCGTTTTTTTACTTTGTTTGATACTATTTGTACATTTTTTTAAAACTAAAGTAATGCTAATGTTAGGAACAATTGGATTTCATTAGAAAGAAACACAAGATTGCGTGTCCTGTTTAAAAGTGCCAGAAGAAACGTCATCCATGTGACCAGTTTGATGCATGACTTTGACTGCATTAATTATTTTGTCCTTTAAGTAAAACACGCAGTCCATAGTGCGGTGGGCTGTCAACTGGATTGGCATTGTTCACGAGTTTTTATTATTCTTCTTCCATCTGCAAGTGGAACTGCTAATTGTTGTTTGGGCGGAAGAAAATGTTACAAAACTGGGCGTAAAATGTCTTCATTCGTGGTGCCCGTAGTTCTATGAGGGTTCCGTAACGTGCCCGAAGTGTTTTAGGCGCAGTGCGAGCTCCAATATCTCAGTTAGCCGCAATGTTTCGCAGCCGTAGTTGGTTCGGTGGCGGTTGGAACCGTCCCAAGAACCGTCTGTCGCTCGATCATCTAAAATATCTGTACAGCGTGCTGGAACGTAATACGACCGTCTCGGAGAGCAATCGTGGTCTGCTGGTGGAATCGTTGCGTTCGATTGCGGAAATTCTCATCTGGGGCGATCAGAATGATTCGTCCGTGTTCGAGTAAGTTCCGCCACAGGTTGTTCCTACTTCCGCCTTTCGGAAGTGTGTTCGATCGATGCCTACGCATGTCTTTCGCTTTTGAACGCTACTCAACTGTGATGTACACTTTCGTAGTTTCTTCCTGGAGAAGAACATGCTCTCGTACTTCCTGCATATCATGCGCCAGAAGAGTGGAGGTTCCAGCTTCGTTTGCGTGCAGCTCCTGCAAACGCTAAACATTCTGTTCGAAAACATACGAAACGAAACTTCTCTCTGTGAGTATCCCGCGCGGGGCAGAGCAACGAAACCGAAAGTAACGTCACCGTTCGTTCACTTGTAGATTATTTACTCAGCAATAATTTGGTCAATTCGATCATCGTCCACAAGTTTGACTTCTCCGACGAGGACGTGATGGGTTACTATATTCTGTTCCTGAAAACACTCAGCCTCAAGCTGAACACGCACACGATACACTTCTTCTACAACGAGCACACGAACGATTTTCCGCTTTACACGGAAGGGATCAAATTCTTCAACCACCCCGAGTCGATGGTCCGTATCGCAGTGCGTACGATCACACTGAACGTCTACCGGGTGCAGAATCCGAACATGCTGCAGTTTATACGGGACAAGACGGCCGCCCCGTACTTCAGCAATCTCGTTTGGTTCATTGGCAAGCACATCCTCGAGCTCGATGCGTGCGTTCGAAATGACATTGAGTAAGTAAGCGGCCGCCACCGGGCGCTGGTGACCATCCGGCTGATAATCCGTTTCCATCCCCGGGCTTTTCAACAGCCACCAATCGCAGCACCGACTGGCGAATCTCGTGGCGGAACACTTGGATCATCTTCACTACCTGAACGACATTCTCTGTCTCGATATACCCGACCTGAATGCGGTGCTGACCGAGCATCTGCTGCACAAGCTGTTCGTGCCGTTGTACATATTCTCGCTCACACCATCGCCACCGATTTCGATGGCCGTCGTGACCCGTAATCTGGCGGCTGTCCTCAACAAGGTGGTCGATATTGACATCAAGGAGATGAACAATCCGCGTGTTGCCAGCGTCGTGGCACTGTTTCTGCTGTCGCTCGTCTTTCTGGTGATCACGCACCGCCCGCTGATTAATGCCCTCACGTGGGTCATCCTGAATGCCGATCACACCGTGTTCAAGGAGGGAGCCGCACAGGTGTTGAACGCCTACATCGATAACCGAGAGGTGGTGGCACTCGGGTTCGGTCAACCGGTTGAAAGTTTGGAGGAAGCGCTAGAAAGTACGGTGGCGACGGGTTCGGGTTACGGAGCTGATCATGCGGGTGACGAAACGAGTCCGAAGAGTCCAAAAAGTAGCAGCAGCAGTAGCGGCAACAGTGGTAACAGCAGCAACAGCAGCTCATCCACCAACAATGAGCCTCCTGTTTCGAGTAGGTTTTTGGAAGAATACGCAATTCGATTACCTAAAATGTATTGGGTCGTCTTGCACCGTAGATTCCCCTAGTCCACCGACCCTTTCCGAGGAGATCGAGAAGGTCAACATAACCGATGAGGAGAAGGAAAAGTTACTGCTCAATGCGTACCGCACACCGGAGACGAACCGTCCCTTCCTCGACATGGTTCTATCGTCGTTGGAGTGCGTCGAAAATGACTATCACGCACTGCTGGCACTGTGTTTGCTGTACGCGTTGGCCAACAATAAAGGTAAGACGTGGGCAATTGACAGAAAACCAATCGTAGTGATAGACGTTGGAGGATCGGGACCGTTCATAATGTATTTAAAATCAGCAACTCATCATTAATGGCTGATCATACTCATCTATGCTTCCTGCTCACGCTTCTACTAACACGGCTGCGTACATTTTACCATTACATTAACTGGAATACTCTACCTTTGCTTGTAACTCGGACTACTTTCAACACTGCACACTGCCCATCTGCCCATTGTCGTCTGTCGACCGTGTGTTTCTGAACTTGTCGTGCCCGTGCAACGATCGCCCCATTTTCCGCTGCCGGTGCTGCTCTCCCGTAGACGGTTGGTTGATTTTCTTCGAATGTTGTTCATGCCTGTGTTTCACGCGTTTGGTTTTCAAATGTTGTAACATTATTTCGCTAAATTTAGTATAGCACACCAAATACGCTCTGTTAATGCATTGTCCAAGGTTATTGTTGGCAAATCTCGATCTTATGCGACCTTATGTAAAGTTTTGTAATTTAGCAGTAGTGAATGGCACGTCATAGTGTAACTCTATATTAAGTTTTTGTTGTTGTTTCCGTACCTTGCTT
The DNA here is from genome assembly GCF_943734635.1 of Anopheles cruzii. Classification (NCBI taxonomy): domain Eukaryota; kingdom Metazoa; phylum Arthropoda; class Insecta; order Diptera; family Culicidae; genus Anopheles; species Anopheles cruzii. Next base: position 14,735,581 of record NC_069145.1, read on the forward strand.
TTTTACATCATTGTTTGATTGGGATGACTAATTGCTCTTCAAATGTCAGGTGTCAACGCCGAATGGCTGGAGATCGTGTTGAACCGTTCGTCGCCCATCAACCGCACGCAGTACAATGTGATACTGATCGAGAAGTTGTTGCAGATCGTCAACATTTCCAGTCAACCATGTGAGTGCACCATTCATGTCAGCAGTACTAGTTCTGATTCTGATGCATTTTGCGTTGTATTTCAGCCTGTCGAATACGTTTGGTAACAACGGAACTAGGGTTGAAGCTTCTCGCGCAGATTGTCGGGGCTGGCGAGGATTCAAGCGCCGTCCCGGAGGAATACCGAGTGGCACTGAATCAGGCGCGCAATCAAGCGATGAATGTGTTGAAAAATTTCTACAAATCCGAAGACATATTTCTGGACCTATTCGAGGATGAGTAAGGCACAAAGGAACGGACATTCTGAAACGTTTCTCTGTTAACTCGCGTTCGATACTTTACTTAGGTACAACGAGATGCTAAAATCGACGTTGAATGTGGAATTTCTTTGCAACGATTCCGCCATCCTGCTGCCACCGACCGGCACACCCCTGACGGGGATCAGTTTCACGCGTCGGCTACCGTGTGGTGAGGTGGAAAAGGCTCGCCGTGCCATTCGTGTGTTCTTTCTGCTGCGACGCATGTGTCAGACGATTACCGGCGAGCGGGAAACACTTCTTCCTCTAACCAATTCGGCTCAGTGTGTTCAGTTAGATAATGCGCTCGATCTGAGTAAGTGTCTCGCCCGTCGGGGCCAGTTGGGGCCTGTCTGTGAATGGTACGGTGAATTTCTCTTCGCTTCGCAGATAATAGCGATCTGATCGCTTGCACCGTGGTGATGCGTGACGGAACCAAGTACCGTCGGTTTCTGGTGATGGATATCCTGCAGCTGATACTGGTCGAGCCGGACAGTAAACGGTTAGGTTGGGGTGTGGCCAAGTTCGTTGGCTTCTTGCAGGACGTTGAGGTGAACGGTGACAAGGAGGATTCTCGAAGTCTGCACCTGACCATCCACCGGGGAGGGGCCACCAACAACCGGACACCCATTCTGTCGGCCAAGTTCCTGTTCGATGATCACATCCGGTGTATGGCAGCGAAGCAACGGCTTACGAAGGGGCGTAGCAAAGCGCGCCAGAAGAAAATGTTTCAAATTGCCCAGCTGCTCGAAATTCCTGGCCAGCTGAGTGAGTCGACGTTTCCCTCGCTCACGGGTGGGGCGACCGGTGGACCAGGATCCCGTCACGGTGGCAGTGCACGACGTCAAGCAGGCGAGCACAGGCCACTATTCTCCACCAGCAACCGTGTGCCAGGTGTTGCAGCCGCTTTGCGCCGAGACAGTATGCCCTCCGGAAGCGTCGTTAGTCGCGTACAGATCAGTGCGAGTCGCTCAACCGAATGGTAAGGTTCCGCTGTAATCGACCCATGCCTAGAGGTGGAGCTGAAAATATGCTCTTTACATTTTAGCGAACCGACCGGGGCACGACGGAAGTTAGTAGTATCCGGAGCAGCCCGTCGCGAAAGCAGCCAACCAATTGGAGTCTCTTCCGGGGCAATGAAATCACGCGAATGTTCACGCAATCGCTCCGGAACTCCACGGTCCCGGGAATCGAGTCCCCGTATTCCGAGACCGCGATCGGAAGAGATTCCACTGGAAGATTTTCGTCGCTCGCAAAACTCCAGTCCTGTGTCACGCGGTTCCTCTAATAATCCTTCGCGTGCGCATACCCCGCTACGCCTCACGATGGAACCGCTGAGTCTGGCCACCGTTACAGGTAGTGGTGGAGGTGGTGGTCTTGGCATTACGAACGCAAATGGCAGTGGAAATGGTAACATCCTCACCGTAACCCTTAAGGATCAGCCCATTCCCATCACTTTTCCGGTGGCTAGTGCTGCTGTTGGTGTTAGTGGAGCAGCAGCCCCAGCAACAGGGTCCACCGCCCTTCCACCCTCGACTGCGGCTCCGTCGGAGGAACTAAGCCCGACATCGGAAGAAACGTCGTTTATTGCGAACGAGGAGCGGCAAAAGAAGCGTGGTGTAATCGAAACTGTGTAAACCGGCGAAGCTTACACAAAGATGGTTTCTTCTTCTTTTGTATTGATTTGCGTTGTTATGCCGAGTACGTTTTATTGTTGAGATTTTAAATGTTTTTTAGTAATAAATCATACATTGTGGATGTGTATAAAGGATAAATACAGTGGAAATTGCTCATGAGTTTGAGGGAAGGTCGTTTTGCATGAGAGATTTTAACAAATGCTTTGGCATGTTAACGTTTATCATTGTTCAAGCGCCACGTCCAACATTACCGCTCTGCGTGACTGGATTAGGACGAGTAGGATTAAATTAACGGTAAACCCAACAATCACATTCCGCCGGAGTGTACCTTGCGCACCTTCGGCCTGATTTTATATTGGATGGGTGGGTTGGGTTTGGCCAGCAGTTCAACGTCTTATCTTGAATTTTGTTTAAATATTTCAATTTCGTCCATTCACATGAGTGAAATATTTCAACAAAACGCTTCTTTAGAGCGTTACCAGCGTTACGTCTCCATTGCGAAACGTTTATTTGACACAACTGTCAGTTCGGTGCGTTTCGCCTGCACGCTTCCCCGCTTCGTGCGCGCCATTTGTTCTTGTTCACTTCACACCCGGCAAACTTGCGGTGCGATCGAGCATTGTTTCGGCGGAAAAGTTGGCTAAAACGGTGGCCATTGGTTTTGATTGAACATTGTGAAGTGCTCATTTTATCCGTTTCATCGTTCATCGTGCCTGAAGTTCGCAAGCGAGCGTAAGGTAAGTGTATTTTCCGTTGTCTACAACAGCGACGTCCGGCACGGCTTTTTGACCGACAAGAAGCTGTTGATATCCGGCGAACCGGATGCGTCTGTTGTAAAATATAACGGATTCTTTATACTTTTAGTCCGAAGAGCATAGCCGGCGGTCGGGGAAAAACGCCAATGTATATCGTAGATAAGCTGCCAGAAGCTAGAATGTGGTAGCGGAACATGGTAACGCTATCGTTGTTTGTTTCGAAATTTGTCGTAAGAAGCGATGTTACCACAGGCATGCGGATTGAAACACTGCCGCCACACTGTTTAAAAGTTGCACACAGATTCCTCTATGCGGAACACTATGATGTGGCCGTGATATGATGTGAGATAAGTCCATCGACACCGGCGCCCTGCCGTCAGTGGTGTACTGCAGGAGTTTATTTGTATAATTAATATGTTTTGTATATGTATATATAGAGAATCTGGTTTGTTCCACTTCTTCTGCCACTTCTTGTTATGTTTCACTTACACGTTATAAGGCAAAGCTTTTACATAAACTAACGTCGATAGTGTTCCGCTGTGGATGCTTTCCTTCGTTCCGCCGTAAGCCTCGCGCTGGGCGCCCACCATCCCACCGTTGCTGGGTGATGCTGACAATGCCAGACGCTTTTCCGAACTTGGCCTCAGGCTGTGGGAAACTCATCTGACGAACCGTTCAAAGGATCACCGCCACACGCACCGGGGATACACGCAACCGAAAGTGGAACTCCGGTTGGTGGCGTTTGCTCCTTCGTGCAAGCGCATAAGTAGCGAAATCATAACGGATACCTGTATATTTCTACTTCGCCGGCAATGAAAGCATTGCGATAAGAGAGTGGATTAAATTTTCGTTTTAAGCTTCAAAACTTTCCGCTAGTTCAGAAGTGAGTTCTTCTTTAGTTTTTAAGCGTGTCCGTGTAGAAGGGTGGTGTATATGTTTAAGATAGGTTAGTACAGTCTGTGGGCGCTTCTTATGGTTTAGAGTTTTTTTAACTATCTCCGGTCCCTTGCAACAACCGGCGCCAGCCGGTCCGGCAACATCCCGATAAAATACGTACCATATATAGTTTTCAAACTTAACAAATCATCGTTCCATTAAAAGTGTAGTCACCTAACCTGCTTACTTGCGCAGAGTTCTTAAGGACAAACGCAAAAATGGGTTAAAATGTAGATTTTTGATGCGTTTTTTGTTTTGTTATCAACCATAGAATTGTTTCGTAAGTGAATACTGATGTTCAGAAGCCTTCCGCAAAATTTGCGCATAATCTTAAACCTTAGTGTTGGGTTTTTCGTGATGTAAAATGAGAATGGACCGCTCCAACTGATTTTTGGATGTTACCTTCCGCGTCGGTGTTGTCCCTCCGCTTCCGCGCACCGACATTGCGATATTGTTTGCGAATCAGGCAAAAGTTATGACAAATTTCACTTTGCTACGGTTCGAGTAAAGTACAGGAAAAGTCTTTCTCTAGAGCGCGCCCTCAGTGCGCAACGTCAAGCCACTACGAATCGGAGAAATCAGACCTGAAGCTATCTAATCTCTAATTTATTCGGTAGCAGCGTTTGTTATCATGCGCCAAAACTTTCTACTTGAAAAACTTGCCATATTCTCATCTTCTGTCGTTCGTGCCACGGATCGATGTAAAGAGTTGAGAAGCGAATGGATGAAACGCGAAAACCTGACCAGATGACGCTGGCTATCGATGTAAGAGATGCTATATTATTACGAATTCGCTACTGTTGGAAACACGTCCCATTACCGATGACGTGGACTAAGTAGAGAAGGTTGTTTGCGCGTATGATTAATGGCCGAATTTTATCACAAACAATTTCGTTACGATTTTGACTACTCCCTCCTTTTTTGATTGTTGTAATGAAATGAATTATGAAGCTCATCAAGAACGGGCCGCGGTCCCGCTGTTCCCCTGCTGTGGGTACACCGGAGTGATTTCGTATCGAGCCGCGCAGCTTGCTAGTTGACATTGTAGACCGCGACCTTGTTGAATTTGATTTGGAATCATCAAATCATCGCCGACAGTGGGTTGAAGCGCATAATTTTCGACAGCAGAATCCACAGGAACGAGGTGAAGGTGCACAGGACGACACCGCCCCAGCCGAGCTCCAGGCTCCAGGCGGTGACGAAGATGCGTGCGCCCAGAAACTTCGATGCCGCCCGTGCCGTCCCCTTGATCGCCACCACACCGTCGATGGTCCCATCGAAGTCGCTGTCGAGCAGCGGCCGTCCCTGTTGTCGCTTGAAGTGTATTATCATCAGCGTGAACAGTGCAAAGAGGGCTGCAGGAAGACGCGGAAGCGGAATCGATTATTCATACCCAGCAGCCGGATCGGATGATCCGGGCGGGAAAGTGTTTGGAATTGGTTCGAATCAATCACGTTTCGCTAGGTAATGGTCCGCACATTAATCATACATCTGGAATCGGGGCCCCACAGTAAATGAGAGCGACAGGCTGTTGGTTTTTCGAAAAATTGTCACCGTTAGCTGCAAAAGGATCAGCAACATGGGCGCTTCTGGTTGCGTGACCTCACCGGAAAGAGCGCACTAGTGGCGTGTCTGTGTCTGTTTTAACCTTGATCGGCAGCCGCCAAGGAATAGAAAATGTCATTTTCTATTTTCATCGCACACACGAGCCCTACTACTACTCGAGAGGGCAGTAATGTGTGGCAGAAGGCTGCCTGGAGGCGGATTATTGAAATGCCGCCGTGCATCTTCGCCACTGTGACAGGCGAAGGCTTCGCGGAACCACACGCGGATGGATACTGTGAGCCTGGCGCACCAGGCGAGAGCCGCCCGTTGGGGCAAGACACACGCGCCGTGGTGAAATGTAAGCGAGCAACAGATCGATTTTCAATAGCATCGTCCTAGGATTAGCGTGCTGGCCGGCGGTTGTGGGACGATTGGGTAGTTCCTAGTATCGCATGCCACATTCACTCACAATTTGCGTCGATCTGTGCCTAACGATTGACGGCGAAGGTTGCTTATGGTGGCCGCGTGCGAGACAGTTAACATGTCAGGGTGCTCGAGAGAGTCTTCGAAAACATGGCCTATGAATTGTTCAAGACCCGAGAGGGTTTACTGTTCTTTTTTTGGTGCTCGCTCTGGCCTGCACAAAATTGTATTAATAATGCATCACGCCGCATCGCGAGGCCGAAGAAAACGAGGTGCAAAAATACCTCGGGCATATGGCTTAAGTATCCTAACCAGTTTCGAGCTGGGTCTGGGTCGTATTGTAGGCCAATGTGGGTCACGGGGAGTACGGAAGTAATCTGAAGCAACACTACTTACCAGCTAACAGGTACATCACACCGGTCACCAGCACCGCACTGATCTGCCGCTGGCAGACGCCGAAAGCACCCACCAGTGCCGCGCTACCGAGTATGATGAGACACACCAGCGAGCAGGATATCGACAGGTTCTGCATTCCTGTTGGTTGGTTCCAGTGTTGAAAGGGTCCAAAAAAGAGTTCACACCAAGAGAAGGAGCATTAAAACGAATGTTTAGTATTTTGCTTCCCTTTTACGACCCCGGAAGCTGTCCGCAGTTGGGAACCACTTTCTCGCTGAAGCATTTTAAGAGAAGAAGAAAGAGTTTTAAGAGGAAAAAGAATAGAACAGCGGAAGCGGAAAGCGCGGTGACGCCCAACGGGGGGGAAGGCACTGTTGTGCCCAGGGCGAGTTGCACTAAAATGGCAAACGAAAATGTAGTCCCCTTGGGGTCCAAAGTAGTAGAAGCGCCTGCAAACCAGGATGCGCGAACCAAGAAATGGTGAAGCGGCGGCTGGCGGGCATGATGAGCATCGCTGTTGCGGTGCAGTGCAAAGCAACGGAACTCGTGGTCGGTCGGGTTGATGAATGTTTGGCAGTGGCAAGCAGCCACTTCGACCGTGCCCAGATACATCGTCAGGAGACGGAAGGTGTGGTGTCCTGATCGATGATGACTGCAGTATGCCGTTGTGCACGGACGGATGCTGAACACAGTCTCGTCAGAATCGAGCAGTAGAGCTTCTTTTATAGTACATCTGGGACCGGCCACTGTTGCTGGCGGCCGGCCGATTTCCTCCAGGCGGCTGCTTACTTGCATACAGCGAAACTGAACACAGCATTTTTAAGCAAACTTGAACTTGAGAATAAATGTTTGAATTTTATGCACAAAACTAATGATAAACGTACGATGGTGCGCGAAGCTCAAGCTATTTTGCAACTTTAATTACAAACTGTTTACAAAATATACAAAAGGGCTAATAAAATACGTTCTCCTGACGATGGGGGTACCGATTATGTTGTGTAATGTTAGAAGGTGCTAAACCAATTCAGATTCTCGGAGCTTCATGGTAGATTCGAAAATTGATCGAAATCGAAATTTTTTGATCAAATGTGACCCAGTGGTCTGTGAAGGGTAATTGGAATAGACAGGCTTTGAAGAGGAGGACAGAAAGTAAGATGGTTCGGGAGGAATCAGGACAATACACATACGCCCAAGTTGTACCTACTTAAATGCGGATGTAAGGAGGCCTGGGACTCACTGTGTTGCCAATCGGCCCTGGCGTCCTCGTCGTTGCCCTGGGCGCTCTCCATCGTGCCGGCCAGATAGTTGACGCACTGTTCGACCTGCGGGAAGCCATCCTTCGACATGGTGCGTATCTCGTCCGCCGTCAGGTCGATGCACAGCGTCCAGATGCCACCATTCATCGGCACCAGAAATACGCCGGCACGGTCATCCGTGACGGCCGGCGGTCGGAGCGTGGTTGGTCCCGGCACATGGTGGTGCGGTTTGTGGTGCACGTTTGGCAACCCTACCGTCGTCGGAACTACTGGTACAGAAGACGCGCACCTTGAGCACCGACAGCCGTTTCATGTTCAAAGTCTTCGGCTCTTACCTTTCCCTTTTAGCGGTATCTTGGCGGCCCGACCGTCGAGGTACCAGTGCAGCTCGGTGGCGGTCTCGTTGCTGATCCGGTCCAGGCTGTTGCGGTCCCAGGACACGTGCTCCCAGTGGTCGGTCATGATGGCGGCACAGAGCATGGCGGTCGCGCTCGAGGTCATGAGCAGCGTGAGAAAGAGGAACAGTATCGGTGGCGGTATCGAGGAGCAGCACCCGCCACCATCGTTGCCGGATGGCGTTTGCTGGTGATGGTGGCTGAGTCCGGCTGTGGTGGTGGTGGTGGTCGCTGCCCCACCCTGGCCCCCAAGAACGGTGGTCATGGCCGATGGTTGCTGCATCGGCGTGCTGAAGCTGTAGTGTTGATAATAGTAGCAACTGTCGATGCTGGGCGATTTGTCCGGTGGTCCTGACGCGGGATAACCGCCCGCTAGATACTGGTAGTCACTGTTCGAGGCGTTCGTAGCCGAGTAGCCGAGCAGACTGTTGTTGTTGGTGTCATTGGTCGGACAGTAGTTTACACCGGGCAGCGGGGCATCGTAGTCGTACTGCAGATACCCGTGCTGTCGGCGGTACGTCGAAGACTGATACTGCGTTGCATTCGCCGTGCCACCACCGCCACCACCACCACCGCTGCCACCGGCCAGACCTACCGCGCCCTGTGCCGGATAGCGATAGTAGGAATTGTTCCGATGGATCACCGGCCAGCTACGGGTGGTGGACTTGTTCCTCGAGTAACTGTTCGCCGTGATGGTGGTGCTGGCGGCCGTCGTCGTCGCGCACGTCGTCCCCTCGTGTGGGGCGTCCACGCCCGGTGTGTTGGTATCGTTTGGCCCTTCGCACCGGTCGCTTTGACCAGGCGATGCGGTTTGCTTCTCGGCGATCGTGCTATCGGTGGTCGGCGGATCGGGGAAAAGCTCGCTGCCCGGGGGTACGGTCCCCGCTCGGTTGGTGGATTGGTTCGGTGTTGACGGTAGCGATGGCGGCGGCGGTGTATTCGTCGGTGGAGAAGGAGCTGCAGCAACGACTGACGGTGGTTTCTGTTTGGGAATGATGTAGGTTGTTATCGAGGACGCTTCCGGCAGGCAACCGGTGGTTACGGTGTACTTGCAGCCGGCACCCCGTTCCGTTTGCACGAGTCATAAATCGGTGCCCCGTTTCTTCATTTTGGCGCCTCGGTGGTCGGTCGGGATATTTACGTTTTTCGAACCCTTTCGGGTGGGCTCTTCGCACGCACCCGATGCCGTCGGTCAGGTGTGGTCGTATTGTCGCAATGCTGCGCCAAATGTATCGGCCGTGCTAAAGGGGACAGTCCGTAAAAATCATGAACGCACGTTAGAAGAGAGGGTTTAAAGCATACATACGAAAATGACCAAAGAATTTAGAAAATGGAGTGGCAAGATCATTCATCACGGATCAGCGCACTGGTGGAAATTCAATTCAGAGGAATAAGGAAATTCAATTCAATTTACAGCACACTCGGGACAACCACTGACATTAGCTTTTTGATGCAATTAGGGTAATGTGCACTGGTGTCGGTATCGCGTGCCGCTTGGCTCAACCTTTAGCTTATCGTTCACTCGCAATCATCCGGCAGCACCGGTTTATGTTTGAGCTTTGAGCCCCGCTCCGGCGCATCGTCTCGACCAGTCACTCCGTCGGCCAGAGATCGCTACTTTCGGTTCCCCGGCGACGATACGATGTCATGTTTCGGCGCCAGGCGGCTTCCGTTGGACGAACGGAACGGGCACTGGCAGTGAACGTGCTGCCAGGCGAAGAAGAAAGTCATTCACGATCCTTCTGCAAACTCTGGACCGAGACTGGAAGACGTCACACACAGACAGACACACAGACAGACTCGGCACCGCTGTGCGATGGAGGCGCATGGTACGATAATGGGGTTGCGATAAGGTCGCTCGAAACACCCGCTCGATCTTGGGTTAGGATGCAAAACAACCGGTCCTAGGACGTGGCCGCGCTCGGTGAGTGGTCGGCATGATAGGTGACAGGATAGATTTATCCTAATTAACATTGTGTTCGTAGCGCGCCCCTCTAATGTGGCACGCCGACCGACTGAGTGCCGTGTAGCATCGTGCTGTAAAACGAATCTAATCCAGCGCGCAAAGTGTCAGACTCTCCACACTTAATGGGTTCGTGTAATCAGAATCCTTAATTAATATTTGCCCGCCTGTTTCGAAACGCGGCTCCTCGAACTGGGGAAGAAGTGCTTTTAGGCCAGCAAGAGATACTAAATTAGATTTAAACGATAGTTTAAAGCTAATTAAAAGCAATACCCACAATTGGTATTGACGGCAGGACCGCGCTTGCTTGGCCGTGTCGGAGCACAGCCATTTTGGAAGCTAACGATTTAGCGAACAACATGATGCTGCTGTTGAGATTTGTGAAATGTTCCAATCGGCTTACACGTTTGGATGGAATATATTTGTTTGCCAAATCGCGATCCTTGTGGAAACAGAGCCTTCGGCCCAATCTTCTCCGTCGCCCCGAGTAGTGATTTGCATATTATTTTTCCTCTGGCGAATGATGTTGGCCCAAAGCGAATTAAACATCTAGCGACACGGCCCGGGCCCCCCAATCATGAATGTTTGTAATTATTATGCATTGAATATTCCATAATGTGTGGCGCCGTTGGTAGGTAGATCAGAGCAGCGATTTGAGTTTGTTCCATGAAAAATACGATTTGTATTCATTTTTTGATTTGTTTCGAGGCCCCATTCGCGTCCCCTCAGGCGCACATCCCGTTGTTATTGTTGCTTATGTGTCCTGTGGCGACGGCTTGTTGTTGTTGTGCGCAGTTCTTTCGACTACATCATATCCTATCTGCCTGCCCCTCATTGCCCACGGGGTGGCCGCATTCGTGTGCCCACTGTTCACTATGCAAATTGGCACGTTAATTAATTTGAATATTAAAATGGTACCTCCCGAAAGCGGTGCGCCGAATGCGTTCTCTCGTGCGTGAAAATTGTGTTATTCCGCGCCCGCGCGTCTGGTGCTGCGAACGCAATGTGTTTGGCAGCGCCAATCGTGCGTGAAAGTGGTACGCTGAGGCGTGTGCCGGGTTTATGCTTTGGCTGACGTGAGCATTATGTGAGGCCAGCCGCCACCACGGTATGCGTTAATTATTCATTGCGTTATGCAATCGTTAACCCATTAAATGTGCGTATGCTTTTTGTAAGGGTATTAGCATCAATAATGAATAAGTCAACACTTCGCACAGAAAGTGGAAAAAGGTCCCCGAGAAAGCCGAGGAAAGTTGGCACCAATGGCGGGGATGAACTGTGTCGTCTCTCCATCGTCGTCTTAATTGGATTGGCTTTCGTGAATTGTTTCCATCTCATTTGTCCGCTTTTTCCAGTGTCCTTTTGTCGACCCCGCTGGTCCAATGGCTTCGGATTTTGATTCCAAAAATAAGATAGAAGCCGATGCGCTCTTGAAGTCCTCGTGTGGAACCTTCCATGGTGACCTCACGAGGAGACGAGCGTGTGTGTCCCCACCATCTTTCGTGTCCCGTGGATGGCCTTCGTGGATCCCACACTCGCAGTCCGTTTTGCAGGGGTATTTATTTTATCACAAAAAATCCGTGTAAGCTGTTTACTGACATTTACTGAGTTCTCACAGCCACACCGTGGGGCATGATTCGCCTCTGCAGTGGGACTCGACTCTGTGTGGGACGGCACCGGCACGGCTGCATGCTGCTCCCGCTTCGAGAGGAGGATCTCTTGGCTGCTGTCAACCTTTATGTCTGCTGGCCGTTGGGCGCACCGACCAGGATAAGCCGAAATGGGTTAATGTCAATTTGTTTGAGGAGGCTGACTAAGGATGGAATAAAATGGCTTAGTTTGCGAGTGGGACGGAATCCTTTCCGAAAATCCGCTACTATTTGCTGTACTGGCCCCGTCGGTCCATTAGTGCGTATGGCGCTCTACTTGAGAGGGTTTTACTTCTTCAGGGCTGTGGCTGACAAAGCGGGCGTGATGATCCAGGCGGCCTCCAGAGTGCTGTCGTAATAAATACTGAGTCAATAAAAAAGCTGCACAATCTTCAACCGGAGCCGGTTTGTGTTAGCTAAAAGAAAACCCACCCATTTTGTAGCTAGGGACAACCGTGCTATGCAAGGGGCCGCCGCCGGCCATCAGTTAAAACTAACCATTGTTTTTATGCTCGTATTAACCAGCCTTTTATGGAGATTATCTGCTTCTGTGTTTGTCGAGTGTCGTCGCCATGCTGTCGTCGGCCATTTGATACGGCCACTTTCGTCCACATAGAGATTTTCAATGATTCAGGATCTCAGCGGGTTGCGGAGCGTATAGTTAAATTGATATGCTTCCAACGTAACGATGAAAATTAAAAGAATGTATGTGACAATGTTACGAAATGTTATCACGCAAACACTAACAGTGTTAGAAAGGTTGCGGATTCATTAAAAAAGCTTAGCCAAGAGCTATTTCTTATCGCCAATGAGGCAACGAAACACGAAGTATGATCGCAATTCATAGTTTAGTTCCATCAGCGACTATTAAACTCCCGAAGGTGCGCCAGTTATAATAATTACATAAACTTTACTGCTCTCGTTTTATGCCGCCATACAAACTTGGCAGCCGCCTCACAGATTAACAATTCATACTCGAGCCAATTTTTTTTCCAAATGGCTACGGCGCGATTTTTAGCCTTGCCAGCGAACGAGAACCCCGGGGGACGGATATCCTTGCTCTCGGTTTCGATTGCGTGTCACCCGTGTATATGTCCAGACAGTGGTCTAGTAGACGACGAACCCCGGTCCCTGCCGTGACCTTCACTCCGTGGCCCGCCCCGTAAGTGGCCTCTTCTGGCATGGCGAACCGAAACGAAAACAGTCGCTTTAAGGTGGACGTGTTTTTGCTGTTCCGAGCCCGTGTAGCACAGGAATCGTTTGCGAATCGTTAGCCATCTTCCTTGACCCGTAAAAATCAACGACCTACAGGCCAGACCGGGCGACGACAAGGAAGGATTATGGGTGGCAGATAGTTTGGCCATCGGTACGCTGGTAGTGTTATTATCAGGTATGCTAATGGAGTGTTCCGCCACGGGAAACCAGAATGGCCACTCTCGCGTGCTGTGGTGCCGGTGTGGCCCTCGTCCTGCGCTCATTCACACACAAACTATCGAAAGGGAAAGCCATGAAACAATCGTTACACAGCGGCGAGGGATTTGATTTATAGATGGTGGCGGACATCGCGGACAGCAACAAGAGCGCGCCCCCCATTTCGAATGGACGTGATGACGTTGCTCGAGATATAGAAGTTTGATTTACAAGACCGGGAAACTTTTGCCCCGGTAGTTTCGTGAACCACGCGCGGCGATCAGACAGGTTACGAAGGTATTACTAACTTACTCAGTAATGGCGCTCAGATTAATGTTGCTTCCAGACCGAAGTTTGTTGAGAAACTTTCATCAAACGGCGATTAGTGGTTGGTCCGGTGAAGAGCTGAAGATATTGTCGTTCCCGATGTTTGCGGGTTGCGCTCAGGTTTCGCGGTTCCGGCTTTGGTGGTTTGAAGGGGTGATTTTGAGAAAAAAAACTAGTCACGAGAGATCGGGTAAGGAATGCTACACTTTTTTGCACTCTTTTTAACTTAAGTACAGGAAATTGGTTGGTTCACTTCAGCGCTATTCGAATAAGTACACTTAAAACTGTAAAGAAACGGCCATAGCTATTGTTAGTGCTGCAAGCGACTACTACCAGTGCATCATCACTAAGAATAATTATGCAATCCCACGGGGTCACACTGGGTCCGCACGGTTAATAGCTATCATGTCTCTCACTTTTTAATAGTAGACCCATGGCAGAACCTTATTCTGCGGCAGTAAGCTATCATTCGTTACAAAGGACCTCGGGAGTGAACATGCATAACACTGCACCGATCATCAACATTGTGTGGTCATAAAAGTGTGTCGCTGTTGTAAATCGCCCAAGGTTTTTGTGTGTCCAGCACTCCATGATGTCGTCGGTTCCACGCTTCGGCCGTATGCTGATGGAATCGATTTAAATTTTGCCCTCCGATGGCCAATAATGCACCTCTGTGGGCTTAGTAATTTTATAAATCACGATTGTTCAATAAATTTGCTTTCATCGAAACACGAAACTGCAACCGCTTTAAACTCCTGCGCTGCTCCGCTTTTGCTTGCATGCGTGTTATGAAACCGGTCACAAAGACCCACGGAACACTGCGATGGTTAACTGCAGTGGAGCGGAATTACTTTTCCTTCTTGACAGCAGCACCTTCCTCGGGACTTCTCCGTGGGAAGGGTTCTGCTTCCTTCAACTACGGGTTCTATTGTACACATACACACACACCGCGAAGCAATAAACAATCCTGTTCCGCACCAGAGGTACTCCGGAGGCTCGCCATCGGAACACACGGCGCTACATACAGGAAGGGTTTAAATATTTGAAACAGTGCCTACACTACTTGTATCGGTTACACAAACTAAACACAAACACATTTTCAAATCCACCGTACAACTGGCTGCTCTGACCGTTCGAATCACACGGCCACCGGGACCTTTTGTTGTCGTTCGGCACAAAAAACACACTTCAAAGTCTCCTACCTCTTCGGGGTTATGTGATCCGATTGTGGTGGTGGAGCTTTAACAAACGAAGTTACTCTCTCACGCCCACTGGTGGTGCTGTTTGTTGGTCCTTTTTGTCTTTAAACTATGAATCCGTATCCGATGGCGGCTCGTGACTCAGTGACCGGGCCAGGATGCCAGGCATGTAGCGTAAAGATTGTCTTGATCAGTGATGTCGTCGTCTGGTTCGTTGTGTTTCGTCCGGCTCCAACCGAGTCCTAGTCCTTCGCCTGTTCGTTTGCTGTTAATTTCGTTGCGTGCTGTGAATCCTTGCGCTTCTATCTCGTTCCCCACGCGTGCGCTACGGTACGTGTTTGAGCTTGAACTGTGAACTTTCGTTACGGGTCCTGTGAACTGTATGCACAGAGAGTGAGAGAGAGAGAAAAAGATAACGTGCAGAAGGAACTTTACGATGAGAAAGTGCTGATAAACAGAGAGTGCTTTGGGCTGTCATTTTGAACCACGGCACAAGCGAGACACGGGAGTTGAGAGAGAATTTTCCCCAACGGCGCTTTTTGATTTCCCAATTTCTCACGCGCTTTCGATTAATTTTCTCGTATGCAAAGCTCTCACTCTCACAGGAGGGCGGCCAACTTTAAGGACACCAGGGGCCGCCGATGGAAAGGACCGAGACAGATGGAGTAGCCGGTGTAAAGCTTGCGCACTTTTCGTACAAAGAAAAATCAATACCAAAATCAAACACCCGTGAATGAAAGAAAGAGAAACCCACACTCGGTCACGGTATGTAGGGGCCCTCCGGTTCCGCCGAGAGAGCAGGTCACTCTCCGTTTGAACTATCGTTTGACACAGTCGAACATTGAGTGATCCGGTTCGGTCCGGCTCTTTAGCGGACCGATGCCTATCTAAATAGTGACCCCGCGAGGGCAGCCCAATGTGTGGCCACCGAGATGAAATAGCATCGAACGGTCGTTCCAATTCCGCTTGCCGTACGTTGCTTGTGTCACTTGCCAGGACACTTCAAGAGTAGTAGAAAACGTGTTTCGGTTTGTTTTTCTGTTAGGCTTTCAAGTGCATCAGACTCCTAGCGAAGCCCAGCAGGGACGTGTTTCGTAGAGGAATGTTGTTTGTGTGTTTGTATTTGGTGTGAAATACGTTGAGTGATGGCACACGATGAGGGATATGTTTCGATCGACGCATCCAAGGGTTCACACATTGGAAAGCAATTTTGATTCTCTGTCGATTCTTTGATGTTCCGAGTGGCCGCGAGGGTTGCGCTGAGCGAAAGCAAAGTGAAAATGTATTGCACCGGGTGCAAGTGATGGAAAACTACAGTCAAGTACGGGGACCTTTCTAGTTGATTGGCAACATTCGCGTTGTGGAGCTTGAGTGACTAGCACAGCTTTTTTGGCGCAGGTACAACAACGGGACATGGTAAATCAAACGCACATACCGCTATGTCGTATAAATTATTAACGATCGAATGGTTCCAACGATGCCGACCGGTAAGAGTGGCCGATCGATCGTTGTACAGTTTGCCCGGTATATGTTAATGGGGAAACCTTGGAAAATTCAGAATAACGCAACAGTTAGTGACATAAAAGAGGCAGTCCCCAGGAAGTCATTACAAGCACCGCGGCGGCGAAGTCATGAGCCGGGTTAGGTGCTTGATATTTTTTCCTGGCAAGGATGGAGCAACTTTTATAATTACTGATTATGATGATGCCTAATAAACTAAACAACTCTTCAGCTAACGAGGGTAACGAAGGGTTTTTTACGAGCGAAAAACAGTTTTACAGTTTTCTAACAATATTAATGAGCTGCATGTGCTTGAAAACTTACTTTGGCATATTACAAACACTAATATTTAGAGTAAGCCTAAGAGTAAGTTTGCGCTTCGTTTAGTTTAAAAAAAATCCCACCGCACCGATGTCGAATGCAATTAAAGCCACTACTAGACATCTCAACAGACGAAAATGAGGAAAACCCGAATTATTTTTCGTTACTAGCAGGAAAATTCGGGCAAAATGCGATAAACAAAGGGAGTCGGTTCAGTTCGGTCCTGTAGAAGGATCTGCTTCGCCACTCCTAACGAAAAGCTAAAGGAGCCTGTCCTGACCCACGATTCTCGGGCCTAGTCATGAATAATTTTCTTTGATCGTGTGCAACGCTTCTTCAAGATACGTGTTTACGAGCGGAAAGTCGATTTCCGCTTGAAAAGACCTGCGCTGGGCTGCGTTGGTTTGGTTGAAATGTACGGAGAGCAACAGAGATGGCCACCTTGTACAGCATCTACTGGAGGTTAAATAATGTATATAGAAAGCTTAAACTACATCATATCGTTGCGTTTTCAGCTGAGGGTTCTGTCGCGTATTGACTATGGACTCATTTTCTCCGGGCCAGAATGCGTGCTCTTTAGCCTTTTATCTTCACATCTGCTACATGTTATCGAGCCGAGTAGTGTGTTAATGAAGGTATTTTTATTCATTCAATTTCAGAATCTTCATCTTCTCATCCCTGGACTAGCAGTGAATCGCTTTAAACGATAGTAAGCCCGAAGCACACAGAGTAGAGAGGAAAATGGCCGAAAAATCGGAAATACTCGTCACCAAGGAGGACAAGGTGAACGATGCGAAGGAACTGTTTGGTCGTGGCAGCCGAAACTATTGCATGCGACAGTACTCGGAGGCGGCCGATGATTTGAGTTCGTGCTGTGCGCTGTACTCCGAGATGCACGGCTCGCTGGGCGACGAATGTGGCCTTCCGTATCTGCTGTACGCAAGGTCATTGATTGCTTTAGGAAAGGACGAAAACAATCTGATCGTCCCGGGTGAGGACGAAGAAGACGATGATGACGATGACGAGGAGGGCGCTGAAGAGGAGGAAGGCCCCGAAGACGCCGAAGGAGCCACCGAGAAGGCCGAGGGATCCGATGGAGCTGAAGATGGCGAAGACCAGAAAGAGGGCAAAGAAGACGAAGACGGCAAAATGGAAGCTGAGGAAACGCCTGCCGAGAAAGAGGTTTCAACTTCAGTGACGGAGGAAAAGAAATCCAGCGAAGAAAAAAAGGCTGAAGAAAAAGAGTACACGAAGAAAGCGGATACCGCTGAAGCCGATAAGGCGGCGGAACCACAGCCAGGTTCGTCCACATCGAATGGCTCCGCGGGAGCCGCGGCGGAAGCGACGGAGGATTCGGCCGGTAACTTGCAGGTTGCGTGGGAAATTCTCGAACTGGCGGTCAAGATTTTCGAAAAGCAGGGCGAAAAAGGATACGAGAATCTGACCGAGTGCTACTCGGAGCTGGCGGGCATTTCGTTTGAAAACAGTCACTTCCAGGAGGCCATCAATGATTACCGTAGGTGTCCTGGAGCACACCGTCCGTAGTGGGACTTCACTTAAATTATATTGTTTCATTGTTCCTCGTTTTGTTTTGCAGAAAAAGCTTTGGCTATTCACGGAAAAACGGACAAAATCGATTTGCGTCTGATGGCCGAGACCAACTATAAGGTGGGTCTATGCTATCTGATGTTGAATAATTTCGATGCCTCGATCGATTCGTTCCGGGCCGCGGTCGTTGAGCTGGAGAAGGTAACCGAGGCAGAAAAGGCGAAAGAGCAGACGGACGAGACGAAGGAAACGATCAAGGAGCTGGTGGAAACCAAGAACGATATTCTGGATAAGATCCTCGACGTTGAAGAGGCGAAGAAAACGGTATGTATTTTCTCGGGTGGCGATAGTGCACGAAATTCATCCATTTTCCACGATCTCCGCTCTTCTCATTTCAGTCACTCGAAGAGGTGAAGCGGGAGCTGTCCAAGATAATCGCTTCCGGTGCTGCACCCAGCAGTAGTGCCACCAACGGAGCCGGCCCGTCATCATCGTCTTCGTCGTCCGTTGTGGCTGCTAACGGCTCCAAGTCATCCACGGCGCCGACAGCCACAGCTACTGCCGGTGCCTCCTCTGCTAGTTCCACGACAGCCAAACCGGCCAATGATATTTCGCACCTCATAAAGCGCAAAAAGCCCGACAGTGCCAGCTCGGAAGAGTCTCCGGCCAAAAAAACCGCAACCGAACAGGATAGCGTCTAGCGGGTTTCGTAAGCAGCGTATCGCCTGCTCGCGCTCTCCGTAGGGATGCCAATGGCCATCACGCGTACTTACGGAAAGCGGCCTCTTGAGGGCGGTTAAGTTCAAAGTTTCACAATTTGATCTGTTCCAATTATTTTGTTTATTTGTTCCTGTAGGAAGCCTCAGCTGGGCAGCGTGTGTGCGAGCGGCTTTTTTTTCGGTTTTTACATCGTTTACAACGTTTGATGGTTTGTCGAACGAAAAAGAACAAGTTGTAGATATTTAAATTATTAGTTGCCCTTGCACGCGCGCTCGACGCTGTTTCAGTTTCATCTCTCTGTTCTGTCTTTTACTGGCATTCCATTAAAAAAGTAACTGTGTGGATTCATGTTTCGTAAATAAACAACACCGGCGAGTTTGCTAAGCATGATTTGTGTTAATTTAGTTTATCGCTGTACCTGTCTGCTTCCTGACGGTAGCTTTGAACGATCTGTATCCGAAACTAAGGGTCTTTTAATTGGGCTATGTTTCAGTTGCACAACGGGCACTTTAGTCGCTCAAAAGTGATGTAGCTTAATGCTTCCTTCCGACATTAACCGTGGCGATATTTCGGTTCCGTACACCGTTGTGACATGCAGCCGGAGCGGCAGAGTGATCACCAGCGACCGTGACGAGGCCAGTCGCCGTGCAGTCGGTACAGTGCAACTGCAGGCACGTTTTCCCGTTGCCCCGGTGACATAGTGAGCGCCAACGAAACCCCCGCCGACAAAGACCCCAGACAGCAGAAAACAAAAGTGAAACAATGATGAACCACCATCAAGACAAAATGGCAGCATTTGTAATGAGCATAATAAGTAAAAGTGCGTAACCGGGCCGCGGTGCGCGCCCCGGAGGAAGCGCTCTGGGCGGATGCTGGCGATTCGTCCGATTCGAGCTCTGCGTTTGGCTGTGGCCGTGACGGACCCCTCGGGAGCGGAACCGTAGCCCCGCGGTGTAGCGGAAGATGCGGTCGTTTTGTCAGCGTCGTCGTCGGGAAAATTAACGATAATGGGACCGTTTAGTGTCATTTTGCTGCCGTCGGTGTTCCTCGGCGTAGGTTCTCGTAAACTTTCGCTGCACCGTTTCATTTCCCTTTCGCTTTCCGCGGGCGCGTGCTTTTTTTTACTTTCGAGCTGCTCGCTGGAAAGAGGCAACGGAAAACCTGCAGCGGCTGAGACAACCGAACGACCGACCCTGGGCGACCCTTTTTGTCCCGTATTACGTTAAATCGGTGAAACCGTCAGGACAAGTGAATCTGCACCGGTGTTGTTATGTTGGAAGCGGAACATTTACAGCATACTGGCGTGGCACTCGTTCGCACCGGCTGTCGACTCCTTCATTATCGTCGCCAACGTGTGGGGTGTGCGCGCTGCGTTGATTGATTGGCCATTTGGTGTCATTTCCTACCGGTCGCTTGGGAGTGTAATTTTATCACCAGCCTCTCCGAATTACCCCGAATGCGTAGCCGGCCGTGGGATCTTTCCTTTCTTTACCGGTTTGGCGATTGGGTGCGGTCCCCGGCCAAGGGTGAGGCTACAATTACGTAGCGCTCCCGGAGCGGGCCTTAATGATTTGCGGGCTATCGAAAAGTAAAAGTTAATTTAGGATATTAAATTAAAATCGAAACGAGAAACTCGGTTTCTGACGCTTGTATTGTCTCAATTGTTGATTCTCACAATTTAACAAAAGTTCATATTATTTATTTATGGTTCTCGTTTATTTAGTTTTGCCATAGGTTGTGACGAAATTCGAAATTTTACGCATTTTTGTACACATTTAATGCGAACGTGAACACACTGGAAAATTTGTGCAATCAATGAAACATTGGTTCTCCGAATGGTGTAACAAAAATAATTAGAAATATTGATAAAACTTAAGCTTGCCTTACGCATGAATTTTAAAACTGTTAAGGAAATTTGAAAGTGACCATGACATTTTTAACCCCATTTTTGGGCTCGTATCAAAACGGAGCGTCCCGTTGAAACATCTTTCGAGTGACACTTTCAACCGACACCTTTGGCCTTAGCAAAGCGTTCGGCCCTTCACTCGCTTGCTGTCCTTCTCCCTGGCAAGCATCCCAAAAAGGGTGCGATACAAATTGCAACTTAACATGCCATAAATCAATCGACCGGTGTGCAAAATTACACCTCGACGCAGCGGCGGCAGTCGCGAATCTGCCAAAGGGCGGCCTCGCTTCCCGAATGAAGGAGATGACCACGCGATAAGGCCTTCATTAATTATGACATTTTAAACCGGGTGAACCGGATTTTCGATACGAACCGTCGGACGGTGTTTGCGGTTCGTTAAACGAAACCATTGATCATAAGATTGAGGGTTTCCTGATCTCTCCCTCTCTTTCTCTGTCGCTCTTTTTGTTTGTGATCATAGCAAAACAAAACAAAAGGCCAAAAATCATCATCACAGTGAATCTCTTCGACACGGCAGGTCCTTTTTCGTTGAGGTCCGCCGCTGCTTGAAATGCAGCTCAGTCCTCGACTTGGGGACGGTCTTGAAGGAGGTCATATCCGTGTGGTGCGATCGAAGAAAGTACATGCAGTTTGGTGCCAGCAAATTAACGGGCGACAGGGGTGTAATTGTACGTTGGCGACGGAAGCGTCCCGTGTCGATTGAGTAATGCGAACACCGATCGCGGCCCTTTTGTTGGAGAAATTTGTTGGCACGATATGGCACGCACGTCGCACGGACCACAGATCGAGCGGGCGATCGAGCTGATGAAGCACTTATCGGTTGGCTTCGGTAGTCAGCGAAAAATACGCGATTGTTTACTTTTGGAACAATTTTTAAATAATTCGAACATGCGTCTTTCATTTGTTTAATACTTTGGAAACATTTCTTGTTCGGATTCATATTTTTTCATCGTTATTCTATTTACAAGAATAACAATAATTATTACCTATTTTACTGGTTAGTTATTGACTTCCTTTTGCTGCACTTACTCATTGTTGGTTCTAAACTTTCTTTCTCGTGCTGCTTGCTGTTGCTTGTGACGTCTCAAACCAACCATACAAATTAACCCACGCCAAAGTAAATCATTCTTTTTGCTGTACCGAATCGAAACATGCCTTCGGTCAACTGTTTCCAAATTAAACTCCATAGCTTGTGGTTCTCGATCGACCGTCCCGCTAACACGGAGCCGAGCCAAAAAACTTTATGGAACGTTATTTATGTCACTCCCAGCAGGACAATGTGGCAGGCAGCGTAGGAATGGCCACCCTGTCTCATTATCCTTTCGCTCGCTCGCTCGCCGGGGCCGACGGGATTCGAACTTTCACCACCCTTAAAATAGTTTCTTGCGCCCTTTTGGACAATGCATCCGTCTCTTTTTCTTTATTTTTTCTTTGTTGTTGATTGTCCTGCCCTTAAGGATCTCACTTTTCCCTTGGGGGCGACTTTGAGGGTTTGCGGAAAGCCCAGACGAAGGGAATAAAACGCAAACGCTCCAAACGAACCTTCTGCCCGGGTTTGATTGCGGGCCGCGGGTCGTTTGCGCGCCTCGTTGGTTAATTTATTTGACAGACAAATTTATTTTAAATCTTCTACGCCCCGCAGCACGCAGCAACAATTTGGCGTGGCCGGCCGTACGCCGTGACCCGCGACTGTCGTGGCTCTCCGTTCCACTGGGTGCGCTCACTCCTCCCGGTGCCTGCCGGTGAATCCTGCCAACCGGAGCGGCCGCCACATAATCGGTACAACATCTTCCCCCGTGGCTACTGCCGCGTGGCCTTCAGGTAGCCCTTCACGAGACCTGTTTCTTTCGTTTCGCTTTGGGCTCTCGACACCCATTTTCGGGCAGGACTTTCGGCCCGACACCGAATCGAACTTTCCATCTCCACAATCTGCCCCTTCGAAAACCAGTTCAAGCCCTCTGAAAACCGGCCAATCCCCGATCATCCTTTCGATGCTGCTGATCCTTGCCGGTTGATGGGGCAGAGGCAAAGGGCTCCCTGCACGTGCCACGTGGAATGGCATCCTAAAAATGGCTTGTCAAAATATTTTATCGAAAGTATCGATTCGTGGCTGGGGCAGCGAAAGAAGGTAATGTAGTCGTTGATAGGGCCCGCCCGCGGGGGGCACTTCGGCCCCAAAATGTACCGACTTGGCCGAGGGAGAAAGTTCTGGGACGATTTATGAACGAAATTCTTTACGGTGCACACGGTTGGCCGGGGCCAGTCTCACAAAGCGGGGACCCAGCGGGCTGTGGGCGTTTTTCAGGTTAAAGCCATTTTGGAACTATTGTTTGGCGGGTCACAACGGCGGGTTGGCCTGGGGAGTTAAAGTCGTGGTCGCCTTTTCCTCTCTTGTTTTTTGCATTTCAAGGTTTTATGCTAAAGCCCAGCCTGGTGATATGCGTTTTCTGGGCCATTCTCTCCGTCGGTCGGTGGCTTCGCTCGCCCAATTTCCCAGCGACCGTCGAGAAGGAAAATTGGCAATAACTTGCCCTGCTCGGCCGGCTCGTGACGCTTATTGGCCGTTTATGCATAAAGACATTATCCATGCAATACGACCCCGATGCAACGGTGAACTGGAATGAATATTGTTTCTTTCTACATTTATTTTGACTGAAATGGCGAGAGCTGCACACGAAGCGTGATGTAGCCCAAGGTAAAATGTAAGGCAAAGCTCACCAAGTAAGACGTAGACTTAGTTACTTTGTATCCGATTTTCGAGCGCTCTTCGGCAACTCATCGCATCGGTTCTTTTCACCTTCTTCACTCCAAGCGACCCGAAATTAAGATAAAACAACTCCAGGTGCCGCGCCGCGCAGCTGCGCGTCAGAGGGCCAAGAAAGATGGGGCTGGATAACTGTACGCAGCGTGCAGGGCCAAAGACGTGTGCGCGCCCTCGGTCTGATTGGTCCAACGGATCGGCAGGTACGGCTCGGCTGGAATAGTTCCGGTGGAGCACGTTTCCCGATGCACTGGCTAATCTGGCTGATCTGGCCGGTCAATCTGACATCTGCCTGCCTGCCTTGGGAAGGGCCGCCTGCGCTTCTACCTTTTTACTGGTTCCCCTGAGAAGTTCTTCCCGGATCGGACCCTGACCTAGTTCAACCCCACCGGTCCGGGGCCCTCGCTCAGTGGTTCGGTTCCGCTCCCGTGGGGCTTCAACTTTCTCCCTCCAGCTGGGCATCCCTCCAGCCACCGAGAGCGGGAGGATCCGTATCGTTCAACGATCCCGAGATTGCGTGTGTGCGTGCTGGCAGGTTGCGTGGTTGCGCATCAGACGGCTAGCGGACCGGCCACGTCTGGGAAACCGGTCCGTCGGCCGGACCGGACCGGACCGGAGCGTCGACGGTTCGAGATCTTCATTCGCGTAGAACTAATGATTGCACATTTCTTTCTGATTCTGATTCTGTTCCCTTCCGCCGGGCCGCGAAGTGGGCGACGGCCCGTGCTGCTGATGCTGTGAGGTGGCTCACAGCTCACGCGGAGCCTACCCAACATTGTCTGCAACAAGTCGGGTGCTGTTGCGGTTGGGTGCGATCAGCACTCTCGATCGCTAAATATTCGCACACACTCGCGATCGCGAGGCATTGTTGCAATTCACTGTTAGCTGTAGCTTTGGAACTGTAGTCGGGCAGAACTCTCTCGGTCCGAGGGCTAATGGTGCAGTTTTGATAATGGCCACCGGTAAGTGTGGTGTCGATTTGAAGAGGAAATTGAGAACGATAATTTCGGCGGGCCCTCGGTTCGTCTTCAATCAGTAAAACCGCCTCCGGACCGTGAAGTACGGGTTCTTCAGGTTTGGCAACGTGCTGCTCTATCAAAACAGATGATCAATCGGTCGGAGCGCTTGATCGGTGTAATAAAGATCGTCCGAAATACTTTCGGAAGCAGGTCCTATAATTAAACCGACGGCCCCCCCTTCGATGGATGTGGAAATGGAACCGCATCCGTTGATACGCGATCCGATAATATCCGCAGGGAAACCCTGGAGCACTTCTCGCACCGAAGTACGCCCTCACGAAGGGTGTAGCAAATTAGTCTTTGGGCCGGAACGGACCGGGACCCAGAATGCCAATCAGCCGCCGGCTCCCGGTGTGGGGGGGTTTCTTGGCCTCTCTGCGTTCGTGTGAAGCCGCCGTTAGATTGTTGCATGCGCGGGAGTTATGCTTATGGTCGTGATTATGGTTTCATCGAACCTCGGCTGGAAGAGCTTCAATCTAACTGCCCAATAAACACGGCCCCACTCGGTGGGCAAACAAAATCTGCCAGCCGGAGCCCGGTTAATCCCGCTCCGGTGGATACAGCCCTTATCGGATTAAATCTTGGCACAGGTTGCAGGTGGATAAGGCTCCGGATTCATTGGGTAAACATTTGCTTTGTTCTTGTGCCGTCGCGTGGGGGAAGTAGAGCGAGAACGTTCCGGCGGTATCGGCGAGATTGCGGGCGTTAATAGGCACCACCGGACCGGCCCTGGTCGGCCCTGTCACGAATCGCGCGGGAATTCAGCGGGAAAGAATTGCCCCAGCGCTGGCTATCATTGCACTTGAGGCACACTTCCGTTGCCGGCCTTTCGTGATCGATAAACAGAGTTCCGGCCAAGCCAAGCGACCAGCGTGCATGTCCAGGGTGTGCGTCCAGATCCTCCACCGGCGCTTCAAAGCTCCGAGTGCACTCGAAGATCACGATAGATTGCGCTCGAATAGAACCTAACGCCATTGCCTTATCGCCAGCCCGCACGTTGCCACTTAGCCGTTAACGCGCCTTTCCGGAACGATTAATTTATTAATCACTCATCAGGGTGTGGCGAAGCAAACGGGCAGTGACGTATCCGGCGGATGGCATGGCATGGATGGATGGCCAGCACCAGCCCATCAATCGCAGCCTCATGCGATCGCGTGGAATGTTTGTGGTTTGCTGGAGGAAGAATGCCGCAGCATAAAAGGTACCGGAGGTTACGGTTTCTTCTCGAAGCCTGTCAAGTGGCCGGATTATCGATTTAATGACCGAGGCGTTCCGCTGGAGCAGGGCCCTGATCCTGTCCACGGTGTTGGTGCACTGATAACGATGTGGTTTAAATTAGGGCACCCCACTCGCCGCTGTGATTAAAGGTCGACGGTGTAATAAAGCGTGAACGGAGGAAGCTGGCTTTTTTCAATACAACTTTATTTTCCAAGTGCCACACGTGGAGGTTTAACGGTTTAACATTTTTTCTCCCAATGCGTTCTCATTCTTTCCCTTTATCGGTGTCGTTTTTAAGTGTACAGGCTTAATATAGCGACAACTATAAAACATGTTTTTACGCGTTTGTTAGCATCGCAAGCCGAGAGGTGGAAGCGGCCGACAAAGTAGACCGAAGAACTGGGAATTATAAAAAAATATGAAAGTAACTAACTAACTAACTAACTAAGCGCACAAAAAGTAAACGAATTTTGTCTAATGTTTTGTATTTTACTTATAAATGTAAAATTTTATTTAGTTTTAAATACGATCCTGTTTCACTCTTTTGAAAACCGAATACGTGACATTGAATTCTGTAAAATTCTGTGCTATACAATGTAATCGCGACTCGGCGAAAATCTCTCCTTTTTGAGAGCGAAACAGTTGTTTTACCGAGAAAGCAATAGATAAACAATAAAAGTTTAAAGAATAAGTTTTAAAGCATAAAAACAATAATTAAATATTAAAGCAGAGTCACACAAATGCATCTTTACGTGTCCTTTTCTGGTGTTTACCTTTCACTGTTTCATATTTCGGATTGTCTTTGCCGTTCTTTCTCTCTGCTTTGGGTTGATCTCCGCCCCCCCCCCCCCCTCTTTCTCTCTTTTTCTCTCTCACTCGTTTTGGTATCTCAATTTACCCACAGTGCTTAGCACTTCCGCGGCGCGACCCCGTTCGGACCGTTGGCTGGCAACGGACGGATTTCCCGGGCGAGCGTCGACATTTGACTTTCCGTTTCTATTTGCACATTGGCCACGCGGCACCAGAATGCTGCGGCTCTGGACCGCCCCAGGGCTTGGTTCACCAGCACAGCACGTGTTATACCGTGCGATCGGAACGCCATCGGTGTTTGCTACGTTTTAGAGGATGTGCGCGAAGACCCACTTTCGACTGAGTTAATATGACCCGCGGTTCGCCGATGGTCGCCGGCATCGCTATGGTCTCGCTGTCTCTGGCTACTCATTTGCGTGTCACCTGGTGGAGGACGTAGAATGCCGAACGCCGAAGGGTGGCCAGAAAAACCTCTCTGAAACTCTCGAAAGCCACGTCTGGATGGATGGATTAGCGATCTGGTCGGGCGGAAGCGGATGGAAAAGGCCCTAACGGACAGCAGTGTTGTTGTTTGGCCAACAGTGCCTTCGTGGTGTTCGTGTGTATGTGCGTGTTTAATGAACTTTACCGTTTTTTTTGTTTTTCTTTTGTTGCTTTGCTTTTGTTCCACCTGCACCTCAGCGTGACTCATAAGCCTCGGCTATGCTGCGTGCACCGACCACCAATTCTTCTCGAACTGCAACGCGCGTGCATCTTTGGCTGTGTTTGAAGGGTTTTCCGTTTTTTTCCTTCTTCAATCTGAGCTGTAGCTGTGGAGCTGGACCCCAGCAATCGTCATCGCTTTAATGTTGCGGGATCTTGCGCCATTGTTTTGTGGCGGTCGATACACGGCAACTAATTGGAAAATAAATAATGGTTGAAAATGTACCGAGCCGTTTGCACAGCCGTGTGGCCGGCACGAGTCACACGAGCGCACGATCAGATACTAATTGGTGAGTGTTGACAGTTTTCTTCTCGCTTTCGGGATGCGAATGCGTAAACATTCGTCCACTTTCGATAACAGACATCGGACGACGTCTTTACGAGTTTAGTTCCAACAGACTGTTGGTTAGTTGTGTTTTCAATGTTTCGTTTAATTGAAATTCATCGTTCATTTAGAAGGTGCCCTTAGCGCCTTAGTTAAAGTGTTCTTAAAATATTTTTGAAATAAAATAATCAGACGAACCACTTTGGTTTCATCTTTTTGTATGTTTCACTAAGCTATTTAGTTTTGGAAATTTAGTGCAT
Organism: Anopheles cruzii; assembly: GCF_943734635.1. Taxonomy (NCBI): domain Eukaryota; kingdom Metazoa; phylum Arthropoda; class Insecta; order Diptera; family Culicidae; genus Anopheles; species Anopheles cruzii. The sequence continues at coordinate 14,763,027 of NC_069145.1, forward strand.
AAATTACTTCTAGAACTACCTCTGCAGCTCAGAGGTACTAAAGGTCATTCTCAGACACATCCTGGCGAACTGGTTTTCGATAAATACCAAATTAATTCAATTTCAAGTAATCATCTCAAGGGTTTTGTGCACAACATTAAACAAACAATAGTCAAATGGCGAGGTGTACGAACCATTTGAGCCGAAGCCACCGAAACAATCAGAAGTCGGGAAGTCGACAGCAGTCGCTGCGGACACAATCGCCGGAGACAATCGTCGGGCCGACCAAGGTAACCACAAATTGCATCATAAACAATCGACGATACTGTCGCCACCGTAATCGCACAAGCCGACACCTTGGGACGCACCTTCTTCGGGAGCAGGCGCCGGGCGGTACGGTGGCCCGTATGGGTTCCGCGTGCCAGGGATTGCACCATCCGCGATTGTGTTGTGCGTTGCGGATGGCTTCCCGGCATTGTCCACCGCCGTCTGTGGCTGATGAGGTCTGATTCGAGCGTAGCCTTCCTTGTGGTAACGGCCGGTGGCCACAGCGTCTTTCTGTGTTGCGTGATGCGAAATGCGATGGTTTTGCTGGTGCTCCCTTTTGTATTTGGGCAGCGGCTGGAAAACTACGCCAATTGCACCGCCAGTGACAATAGGTGACCTAAGAAAACACAGGCGATTAGATAACTCAAGGATCACGGGGAGAACGCGACCGCGAGGGTGAGCACGCAAAAAATCCGCTAAGCCACGGAGCTGGCTGTATATTCGCATTATGCTAAGGAAGCGGACGATCAGGAATGCCACTGAAATCAGCAACAAAAGGTGAAAACCTGTCTCCGTCCATTGTTTCTGAGATTACCCAGTACTCAACACTGCCATTGTGCCTTTGACAATTGAAGTAGTGCTCAGGGCGATAGTAAAATATTCTACTGGACTTGAAGTCATTTTTTATCGGTTTTAGAGCACCCAAAAATAAGAACCGATCGCCGGTCAAATGGCATCGCGACTGATGATCAAGTACCGATGTAGTTTTATTTTGTCGGTATTCAAAAAATGTCGACAATCCTGTATAATTCCACGGATCACATTCAATGGCAGGCTTTTTTGTACCTTTTCCACACCCAGTGTACGTGTAACTCCGATGAGACCTCAGGAGCATTAGTGTCAATACCTTTCCTCGGGGGTTTTGTTGCGATCGACTTGACCTACATGAACCGCCACTCCACTCGGACGCAGGACATGCATCGGGGCGCATCACTTGCACTCTTGCTATCAGAAAGCGTGCAGCATAACATGAGCACACCGCTTGCGACGTTAATCACCCGACGTACCGCGGAAAAGCGGACTTCTTACTCTTCCTCACACAGCTACTCGGAAGACGGATCGGTTCACGGAAATCACCGCCTCACGCGAAGGTGATGATTTATGTTCCCCCGCGGCTCCAGAGGTTTACGAGTCGCCCCGTCCATTACCCGGGGGTTTGCGCGGTTTTTTTGGGAAAGAGATAAAATTTTCAATTTCGTACGAAAATGGGACCGGCTTTGCCGCCGTGGGTAAACCTGCTCTTGCCACATGCCACACGTGTCTGTGTGATAAGGTGGCGTTGTTTTTTCGGGGGCCGAAGGGTCACATATCGCTCTGCACGGCCGGACCGGACTGGAATGCACTTTGCGGGGCACAATTTTAAATGGCTGGTGTTAATGGGCGTTCAGCTCCAGTTCGCGGCCCGTTTTTCCTTTTCGCTTTTCGGCCATTGCAACGCCAGCCAGCCGAAGGGATGCAACTGCATTCGGTATCCTTCGGTTTGATTAAGTGCCCCCCGTTGAGCGGCTGGTTGTCTGTAGTGTAAATATTTTTTCGTTAAACCGAGCCTACCGCCAATCACTTATCGTTTCGTTTACTTTTGGAGGTGTCAAGAAGAGCAAAAAGTCCTCGCAAGTGTGTCGTTAATGTTTGATTATCGATCGTTTTCGTGCACCGTCCGCCGGCAAGAGGCGGCGAGGAATCCAGCAAAGTCGCTGCAAGAATATTGATTTCGTAGCAACACCAAAGGGCAGCAAAGGCGTGTTCGGCGTCGCGCGCCAGAACGTGTGCTTCGATGTAGGGTTTTCGAATAATTAATCTTGCCGACCGAATATTGGTTTTTTTCTTCGCAACCGTACGCTCTGGCATGATTTGGGGCCTGTTTTGTCGGCTTCTGCATGTTCTGAACTAATACTACGAAACGTCATTATAACGGACGGTCTTTCCAGCACTGATGTAAGGTGCAAGATCTCTCATTACATTAGAATTGGCACAGAGAAGACCGATGCCGAACTCAAATTGGTAGCTTTATGTCTGAACCGTAAACTGAACAGCACCGTCTTACGTCTAGGAATTCGGTCTTAATTATTCACTTCAATAATTGGTGCAACATCAACATAGGGCAATTTAAATTCTAGAAGTAATACGGGAAGAGTCTCATTAAAAAGGTTGCCAGTTTGTGAATGCTTAACGTCCACCGCTAAGCTGCCTTCACAGCAAGCAATGAGATAAGCATAAAGATATCCTTGCGATACAGGAACCGGTATTGCACGTTCCGGACGTTTAAGCTTCCTTATCCCTATGCGCCGCAGGCGGTGAAAGCGTTGCTCTGCGACGCAAGGCCCCTGGAAGCCATTTCGGAGGCTTACATTGTGGAAAGGAAGTGTCCAGGTTAAAGGTTTTTTTTTGGATTGTGAGAAACTTAATCAAAATTGCTGCAATCCTTTATTGCTCTCCCTTTCGTTCTGGCTCTTCACCGTGTGGCTGTGTTTTATGTTGGCCAATTTTTATCGCCCGTCTCTTCTTTAATCGATTCGTATGTTTTATTTTTCCACCGTCGACTCGCCGAAACGGGGCTTGCCAATCTTTCTGGGCTTCGATCGGAACCCCGGAGCCTGCTTAAGGTATGCAAAAATGCCAATAAGCGGCGATGGATGACACATGAAAAATGGCGGTGACAAATCCTTCTGTTTGACGAAAATCGGCCTTGACAGTTCGCGGCAGCGGGCTACGGGATGCTCGCCGAAGCGTACGAAATTGACAGCCAAGCATCCAGGCCAAACCCATGTCCGGGATGGCGAAAAAAAATTAGGAAGGTACCGTAGGGATTATGCACGAGCCACGAACAGCTCGCCCAAAACGGAGGCCACCGATTGATAATGGACTCTCTCGTGCGATTCCTGGCATGCTGGCAGTCATAAAAGTGACCGGAAAACATGCCGCCACATCAAAGAACAGTCGCCCGAGCCCACCGGCCCCCGGGCCGGTTGAAGTACTTTCGCGGGCATGAAATTGAAAGTGGAATAAGTTCGAGCTTCCCGTCACGAAAAGAAAAATAACGAAAAAACAAAAGCTGATTCCTACATCAAGTCCTAATTTATCGCTGGCGTGTCGCCCGAAGGAAGAAGCAACGGGTTTTTTCGGGGGATCACCGCATGGCACTCCGCGTGGCGAGTTTCGGAATGGTACACGGAGGCTTGGAATCCGATCGTTGCGAACATCGCACCGGAACATAAAGGGAAAGCGCACGCCGGATCGACTCCATTTGGGGTCAGTTTGCAGCGGCAGTCTTGGGGCGAGTGAATGAACACGTTTGTTTGCGCAGGGTTGGGCTCCTGCCGCCGACTCAAGGACTTTGGACGGCAAATTGGAGCCGCGTACGGGTACAAAATGGAAATACTAATCGTACCGGCCGTTATGTAGGGCCCGCCTGAAGGAGCTCGCCGTGGCCGAGTTGAATGCTGCTGTTGCCGGCACACACGTTGGGCACAGTGGTCCCTTTGCTGGACCATCGAATAGGGAACCATCGGTAGTCGTACTTAATCTTGTGTCATTGTATCTCGCGGTGCGCTGTAGCTGGTGGTCAATTCTGTTGCTGCCGGTTCGGGAACATGATGCTACCTTATGTCGGTGGCTCTAATTTTTAAGAGGTTAAGCGGTTTTACCATTCTCATTTCGGCTTCGACGTATTGCTGCGAAGTGACAACACAGTGTAGGGTTTTATGTTCTGATTGGTTTTAATTTTAAGTTTTAAAATATCGTATAATGGAATGTGTGAGTGTAGTTAGAGATATCCACAATTAAAAGGACAATGAAAAGTAGACAATAATAATAAAATGATGTGATATAAAAGTCGATACAAGAAAAGTTAATAAAGATGCAAACTATAGAGGTAATAATAAAATAGGAAAGATAATAAAATTTGAACATGAAGAGAAGAAAACTAATGTTTTTACTTTTTGACATTTTAACATTATTTATTACTTCGCATCACATTAGTTATGATTGTATCTAACAATCTTCGAATGACCAGAACGTTACCACGACATATTTTTTTTCCTGAGAGAACGTATCGATCCTTTCTTAAAATTCCAATGGAATGACAAATTATACAAAACGAATGAAATGATATTACCGTTGGCAATGTCTAGAGTCTTAGAGTTTTTGGCAACATTAAAAAAGAACCTATGGTAAGTGTGCGTTCAATTCAAGCTTCCGTTAAGCTAAAGTTAAAAACAACGTGAGCACGTGAAAGCCGCACAACTCGCCAAATGGCCCAAAACACAACAATTTAAAATATGTGCACTCGAATGACCGTCCTATTTCGCTGCGATCAAAATGTTTCACTTGAACCTTCACGGCGAAATACAAAAACAAGGCTAAGTAAAATGCTTATCCACCACTGCACCACTAAAGACCGTGAAGAAGCAATAAACCCCCTTTTGCGGCACATTTGGGGAAGCGGACACTTTCCCACATCTCGGGCGCCCTCTTGGGTGGTACCGAGTTGGCGACCCGCTGCCACCGACATTCGGCGTGCGCGATCTCAGACGGCTGGGCGGCCCCCTTCGATGCGCGTAGCCCAAATCCTTGGCCGCTGCGCCTGCGGGGGGCCAAACTTTGAGCTACGACGCAGGCTCTACGCGGACGCGGCGGTGCCACATTAACATATTTCCATAAACGATTGCTTGCGTTTCTCTCGATCGCACAGCATCCCCGATGCATGCGTGCCGCATGCCGCGAGTGGCGCTTCTTCGGTGTGCTCAATGCCCTTCTTGCGCTTCTTGTCCGGGCCTCACGGACCTCAAGGGACCGCCAGACCTGCAGCATAGAGTGCAGTGGCGGCGGCTCCGGGTCCGGGTGTGTGCATGTTACTACAAGTTATTGTTTGGGCACCGCCGGTGTGCAAAAAGCACGGCGCGAGAGATCCCCTCCTTCGCTGCGCCGCGTCCGGTGTCGTATGTTGTTGATGGTACGTACCGTATTTTTTGTGTTTTGCTCCTCGTTGTGTTAGCCGCCCAGACGATGCCTCTTGTTTTGGCGTTTATCACCCGTAACCTATTTACTTAGTGGTCGTTTTTTTCTCTCTGCTCCTCCTCCATGCTGGCTGTTTGCTGGCCATTCCATTAGATCGGCGTGTGAAGCGACAAAAGGGCCCTTCCCCGAGTGCGCCGCCGCCGTGCAGCTTCTTGCAAGCTTTGCATAACCTATATATTCTGCCTGCCAGTCCCCGGTGTTGACCGTGTTTTTCGAGTGCCTCCCGAAGGACAGTGTCCACCGGTGGGATGGACACCGTGAAGACGCACAAATGGGGTGGGGATAGAAAGTGAAATAAAATAATTAGCCAACCAGCAGACGGACGACGGCCCTGGATGGTGCCCGGGGTCAGCGGGACTCGCCGTCGACAATGCTAATGGAGGTCCGCAAAGTTAATGCCTGGGTCTGGGGCCCACGGGCGTGGACTTTGTAATGTCCAGTCGTAAAAGGATGAGAGTGAAGCGAATCGCTCCCAAGCGCCATCTGGCGGAGGACACCAATGGCCAGCGGAGACTATTAATATTTCCCATGCCAGGCCGAAAACGCCCGAGCTGAGACGCGTTTCGCTACTCATTTATCAAGCACGGTTAACGATGGACCCCGACGGGTTACCACAGAAGATATCGTTCCCTGTCGGGACCTGCAACTATCGAGATTTATTTCATTTTGTAGCCATTTGTTGCTTTCTGCCTTCTGCGAGCGGTCGGTGCTTCCCGTTTGGCAATTAATCATCAACCGAACGGGAATCGTGTGGCGATTGATGCGTTGGCGTTTATTGGTGTTAATGTGTGGTGCAGTTTGTCAACTCGGGTGTTGAGCGTTCAGATTGTTCCTGATATGGTACCGATGTGAAAAGAACGGATACCGGCCTGTTCAACTTGTTGTCGACTTAGCTGATATCGCAGCAAGACAATATCGGATATCTAGATTTCGGGATTTTAATTCAACCTTTACTATCCTTCCAATTTGCATGCTGCAGACCTTTTTTTAACAACATCCGGATAAAAGGCTACCAATTACAAAGGTTACTCCTAAACAAAACAACTTGCACGTAGGGTCTAGGGTATATTGTGTGAAAAAATCCCACACGACAAGAGAAACGGCACCGAAGCGCGGGCGCACGTGCAGTTTGGTGATGATCATTCTTTCGGTCCGGGCGTGCGTGCGTGCGCGAATGCGCCCCGCGTACCCCATTCATCTCGTCCTCTAATTGCGTGGCCGATGGATGCTTTGGCCGATTTGTTTGTTGTTTGGGGGGCCAGCATCGTAAAACTGGGCTTTGTAGAAACAAAGCACCCAGCCGAATGGCCCTAATGGTGGTTGGCTCGCCACCAGGTTTGGCCAAAGCGGACCGCGGGCAGGTTGGTGAAAGCTGGGCCTACCGAAGCCCGGCGCTTTTCCGTTGTGCGGCCTCATCAGTGGCCTCCGTTCCCCGAAAGCCATCACCTTCGAGGCAAAAAGGGCTGCAGGGATGAGCGTCCCATGCCCAGCGGCCGTGTGTGTTGAGCGATCGTTGCGCTATGCTGGCTTTGCCGCTTAAGCGGTGCCATCCATGCAGCCCAAATCATCAGCCAGCCATTAAAGAGCAAAACAGTACCTGGTCCTCAATGGAAGCTGCTCCGCTGCAGCCCGAGGCGAGGCTGAAAGTGAGCCAGAGATTGAAAGTTTTGAAGGCAAAAACAAAAGTTGGTGATAAAACTTCGCTTTCATCGAAACGAAAAGGAATCTTTTTGTGTGTCGACAGCCCTTCGGTAACAGTTCCGCGCACGCGCTGATAAGTAGCTTCGGTTTTGTAAGCTTCCCGATCTGCTTCGACGTTTCTATCGAATTACAGTCGCGCGATCGTTTTCGGTGTGTGTAATTTGGCTTTTCTCGCATTCACTCCAAAAGTAGAGGTTTCTCTCGGTAAACGAGCCTAATGAGCGGCCCTATCATATCGTGGCATTGTTTGGCAGACGAAACGCGCACCGTCCGCAGGCTTTGGTTTGGCTGTCACAGCAGCGCAAGCCAACAAAACGGAAGAGTTCAACGCTGACCGAAGCGACGAACCTGTGCAGCGCCCCCCGTCGAAAGGGAGAGCTCCGTTTGCGTCAAGTCAAGTGGAAACGCCAATAGGCCAAACCAAACAGAGCAACGGAGAAGAAAGAAAAAACCCGGCACAGACCAAAAAGCGAACGTGACATTTTCCGCCACAAAACTGTCATAAAAAGATGGAAGTTTTCCGCTCTCATTATGATGTACGGGAGGGCGCGTCGTGGTCGTCGCCGTCGGTTCCGCTTGAAGGTCGGACCGATCCATCGATCGATCGATCGATTGGCGGACAATTTCACTTTTATATCATTAGCACGGGAAACACGGGCGAGTGAAATTATTTTCTCGAACGTCGCTGTTCGGGCTGAGCTCCGTAAAAGGCATTAATGAGCACTTCCATGTGGAAGTAGACATAAAAAATGGGTTTTCGATTGCGTTTTTTTTTTTCACGATTTCATGTTTCCATCCATAATGACTTAATAAAGGGTCATTGATTGGTTGAAAGATGCATAATTAAGATGCTAACGATGAGGATTGGGATGGTTTAAAATTTTGACATGTGTTAAAAAACGTCAATGGCCGGAAATTAGCTACAGTAATAACTATACATGGAAATTTTGGCCCAGTAAGTCTCACCAGTAAGTCTTGTTCAAGCAGCAGTTTTCATGATTTTTACATGATTTTATTGCATGTAAATTCAAACATTGGCCGTGGCTAGCAATCAACGGCTACGGAAATGTCTCCCGCGGCATCGCTCATGCCGCGAATGTAAATCACCGGATAGACAGCGAAAGTTATACGACAGCAACAACCATTGTCCCGAAAACTGAAGCCACTTCCAGGCGCCGGTCGAATAATGTCTCAAACTCGGAACTAGCATGTCCGTGGCCACTATGCTGGCGATAATGTGTGAAACATGAAACTCACCGCAGCGCCCGTTTTTTTATGTCGTCTTTTTCAAATGACCGATCGTGACACCAACATAAGACCACTGGCATCTATCGGCCGAAGCGCATCGAAGATGGTCTTAATCAAGTTGCACTTTGATGATTCGATTTTTTACGATTATGCTCTTTACCTCGGAGGTTCCATTTGGTGACGTTCTCATGCTCATGGCTGGCTGTAGGTATTGGATGTCAGGCGGTGACAACAGTCATAAATTTTGGAGGCTACATTTCTTTATTTTGCTTTTGTTTGCTGCGCTTTCCTTGACCTTATTCCCCTCCCAGGCGAACCATATGCCGCTGGGAATTCGGTGTCTTCCTGGTGGGGAAATGGACCCCACGAACGGGGCGGAAATGGGCTGCGCGGGATTGCTGCGAGCAAAACATTTCGATCGGTTTATGCTCCGGCCCGGGGGACACACGTGTCAATCTCGGCATTAAAACTTCATCGAATTTTTATGCTCCGCGGCTTGCCGTATTGTGTACCGCGGGCTTTGGCCGTGCCATGCTTCACGACAAACATAGGGAATCGAAAAAAATTAATGATCTGTCAGAGGCGGCCACCCCGAGGCGATCATTATGGAGTGTCAGTTTTATTCGTTCCGTTAATGTTTACGGTGTTTTTCGGGAAGTTCCGCTCCGTCTTGCCGCTGTCGGGAAGCTGTTGGTGGAAGCAGCTGTTTGTGGCGTATGCTACTGCACCTGGGAGACTGATCGGGAAGTGGGACCACCGACCAGGAGAACGGAGAACGTCGTGTCTGAAGTTGCAGCCGGTCAAACACCGGTCACAGGAAGTTCTATTTCAATTTGACGAATTGTTTGTCTATTTTTCACTTGAGTATACGTTGAATATTTTCGGAAATGTTTTAAGTCACCATCACTTAAAGTGATTAATGCCTTCATGTAATGTAGAGAAAATACGTGTCCGGGACAACTTTTGGAGGACGGAATGAGACTCAACGCCTGACATCCTGGTTGTCGCGGAGAATACGTTCCTTCGGAGAAACCGGAGCCACCTTCACGCGAGGAGTCATCCAACGGTGCCAGTGTTACCCAATCCTGCGCGCCATCACCGTGTCCCCAATAATGTGACCTTCTTCCTGTGTTCGCGCACAGCAACCGTTATGTAACCTTGGCCCGGACACAGATCCGGCGCGGGATCTGCATACTTCTGGTTGACTCACTTGGATCGCGCCGACTTTCCTCCCGAACCGCGTGAATCATGCACCAGGCTGTGCTGTAATGCGAAATCTTTCACCCAAAACCGGTGCCACGGATAGTCATCCACGGACTCAAAGCAGGGCAGGGTTTTCGCAAAACAGACACGCGGCGCATCGATGCAAATTGAACGGCTGCTGTCGCGCGCGAGCTGACAGTGTCACCGTCACCGACAGCCTTCACCGTGTTATGAAACGGCCGCCGCGTGTGTGTGGACCTCGGCTAAGTGCACACTGTTGCAGATGCAAATTATTCAACAAAGCCGTTTAAGATGCGTCGTCGTTGGTTGAAGAAAACGAAAATGAGGACAAACCGTAGAGTTGAGTGTCGTTCGAGCTTCGCGTGTCGTGTCAAACCGCCCGCCATCGAGTAGAGTGCATCGGAGTAGTCTGCTGTGGTGGCTGTCAAAGGAAGACGAAGGAACTACCTCGAACTTCTGTGTGCGCGAAATCGCGTCTACCCTCGTGAAGGTCACGCTTTCATTGGCACCGGCCAGCAAACACCGTTTGCTGACCGTATCGTGATTGTTGTGTTGTGTTCCGTGATGGTTCGCCTTTCCGGGGAATCGAAAAATGGACCTCCTTAGCTACAGTGGTATGCAAAATTAAAACGCACCACATTCTGCTTGGATTAGCCCTTCGTAGGATAAGTCCAGATTAGGCCGCTAACTTTATGTTGTTCATTTTATGCATTTTTTTATTCATTCACCTAAACTAAACGCTTCCTAAAGCAAGCTTCGTAGCGACCGGCACTGTAGATCGTATCTTATCCACATGCGTAGCGAAAGCGGACCCATGTTCCGTGCCAGACGCGGTTCAAGCGAGATAAGTGAACGCTTAATGGACCATTGTTGAGGTTCTACGAAAATCACAAGATGAGCACGGTGCGATACGGTTGCGGTTCCGCAGGCCCCGTTCCACACTCCCGGAGGGCGGGTCAGCCCAACGGCCTCCGCCTTCCACCGGGAGCCCCCACCTGACCTGGGTGTGGCGTTGCAAAAACCCCGCGGTCGAAATCTGCGGTTAAGTTTAAGTACTAAGTTGAGCCACTTGGTTTCACTTTCGTGATCGACGAGCTGGGCTGATCACCGGGGGCGTAGGCGTTGTTGCATGAGGCTGTCCATCTAGCGGGTGCGACCACCGCGGATCCGTCCACACCGAGTGGTCTCCTCCCGGTAGGCAAGTGAAAGTGAGGTTCGTTTGTTCGAGCCGAGGTTTTGAAGGGTCGGTGTGTCGATATTATCGGGAAGCTGATTGATCCCCCGGATCCGCGGGTGATGACCTTCGGGACCGCAAAGATTTGGCCCCCAATCAATTGCATCGTTACGTTGTTTACCTTTTAATGAGTTGCTGGGTAATGGATTTTGCTATGATAAATTGTTTCTCCGCAACTACTGGAGTCGAGCACATACTGCGGTTGCTCCTTGGATGGCATCCGTAATGAGACCACAAGCGTTTGCTTGGCTGAAGACTTGGGAACAGTGCGTTCAATCAGCGCCAATGTTCGACTAAATCGGTGGCCGTTATTGTGCGTTATCAACTGTTGAATTTAAAACTTTCCCTCTCATTTATATCGCTACCACCATCCACCGACCGCACCGTTAAGGAGCATTCAGGCAATAAACCGAACTGAAATATGTTGCCGCCATGATACGCATTTTCCCTCGCGAGAGGAGATATTTTATTAGCGTCCCGTCCATTCACGGTGCTCAGCCAGCGCCGTGTTGGCCGTACCGGATCCGTACCGGGCCCGTTGGCTGGCATTCGAGTTTCGTCTTACGTCTCATCATCATCATCATGATGAACATTACAATAAAAACCTCATTACTCAACGTTCAATACGCTTATGTTGGCGGCCGCAGCGTGCGCGTGCCACGCGTCAGGTGATCAAACAAAACGCAGTTCGAGTTCGCTTCACATGTTGCTGTGCCCTGGGAGCCAGTTTGGGGCCCAGCAATTATGTGGCCACAAAACTAGCGCTGGGGTGGGGGCCACCGAAAGCAAAAGTAAATAGTTTGTAGGTCGTTGTCGCGGTACGATGCACAATAAGCTAATAAAGGGTTTTATGCGGACTGCTTATGATTTTCTCCTCCATTTCCTGCGTGTTGCTCGGGTTTTTATCATCCCCAAATCATGCGATCAGGCTGAGAAAACTTAGCGATACCGTGGCAGCGACCATTGCTGCTTTGCATGGGAGTTTTCGAATTTGTTTAGGCAACGATGGATGCTTTTTTCGGGCATTTAGTCGATCTGTTCGTAATAAAATGTATTATTTTTATGAAAAAATAGAAGAAAATGGGCTTACAGTTGGTAGTTGAGTGAGTGATCGTAAGGAAGTCCTCACGCTGTTGGGAGTGAGGTAACGGTGCCCGAGTGAGAGTGAAAGCGGTGACTGCGGTGATGAGCAGGGCCACGTTAGGTGCAACGTGGCGAATGTTGCATGTCTGGCAGAGCCCCCATCAGTCCCAGATGGTCGTGAATTGGTCAGTAAATTGTCAGTTCAGGCCTTGCGGCGATTGTGGCGCCTCCTATCGCTGGTCCAATCTGTCCACCACCACTGCAATGGGGTATGCAAATTGTTCGCGCGGCAAGACTTAATTGCCGCTGCCTTCGCAAAATGGTCGCCCTCTTGAGATCGGCTTCTGACGATTGTGGCCAGAGCCGGCGAATGGGGTGGCATCTTTTTGGGCCATTTCTTTTAGTGGCCCTCGTATCGCGTCTCGCATCTTACTACCGACGCGACCAACTAATGTGCCGAATGTGTCTGTGTGTGTGTTAAGTTCCATTCCGGAGGGCATTATCAATTCGAAGCGGAAAGGTGCACGTTACTCCCCAGTCGCCCCTTTTTATGTTGAGCCGCCCACAAGCCAGTAAGCGGGGTCATAAATCTGTGCGGCGACAAACGATCACGTCCAGCGTGTCATAAAACAGCCCGGTGCTGCTGATGGCTATCTAATGGAAGGCAGCTGCGTGAAAGTGTCACCTAATGGCGGTAACGGACGATCACCGCCATGCTATCCGTGTCAATCGGTGCCATAAGGTTCGGGCTAGAATTTAAGATTTATAGCAATCATAAAGTGGGAAAATTCGGAACACCACCAGTGAGAATATTGGAGCGAAACGAACATGACACTTCGATATGCTTTGATCGAAAACAACAAAACGGCCACCCTCTGGGCCGCACATAACGGCACATAGAAAACTGGGGTACCAAAAATCCGAATTTATGCTCAACATGCCCTGGTTGGCGTTTTTATTTGTGTACAACACATTTGTTTCGCCTCATCCTATCGTGCCCTCCGATCTTATGCTAATAGTGCTGTATCCAATCCACTATTCAGCATCCGTCAAACATTGCGCACGGCACAAAAAATGTTTTTCCGAGATTTTCTTCGGCAGTGTCTCAATAGGAGGACAGGGTTCCGACGAGTGTTTTTTCCCCTCAACTTTGCGTGATCTTCTGGGAGCTCACCTTGGGGCTTCGCAGCGTAACCGAAAGCTAGTGCAGGGCAAGCAAAAAGTGACTCCTTAAACAAAAGCGGATTAAAAGGAAGGAAGAAGAAATTTTGGTGCCCATTTTTCGCTCTCGCGCGCGCGTGATTAAACTTTTATTGCATTTCTAATGGCCTAGCGATCGATCGCGATTGCGCCTTGGCCTCTGCTGCTCCGAGTGTAAGAAATGTCTTAATTGCTCGCCTGAGCGTGTCGAGGTTTCTACGGTCGGCCGAGGCAAGCCGATCAACAAAAGCAGGCTGTAGGAGGTGCAGTTCATCGGAACGAGCAACCGAGGCAGCTAAATGATCGAACGAGCCCATGTTTGTTGCACCAGATGGGATGGGAGGGATTTTCCTTTTAAAATTAAAATTACTTTTTGAAAGTGTTCGAACCCGAGACATAACATAAAACGAATAAAGTAAAGCTTAAGCATCGCCGTCCGTGTGTGTGTGTGTAAAGGAAAATCATTTCTTTCTGCATCGCATCGGGTCCGTATGATAATTCCGGATGAATAATAAGTTGCGCCAACGATCGATTTTGTGGAAATGTCGTTAAAACATGAAACTAACGGTAGAGCTGAAAGTGAAACCGTTTGGGTAACGATCGGTGTTTAGTAAATAACAGCCAGCGAGCCGATGCAGTCACTGAACGAAAGGAAAAACCATAGGAATATATAAAAGCAGAATTTGAAACTCCTACATTGGTGTTTCTGCCGATGCCTATAGTACGCATTCGAACCACCAAATACTTTCAGAAATGGGAACTACTATAAGATTGGTAAATTTCAATGGCCATCCTCAGAGGGTTCCGTGTTGAATGGCGGATCAACGATTTTAATGGTAAAAAAACCGGCACCACTTTTGGTAATTGTTTTCATGAGGCAACATTCGGCGTTCATTAGTAAGCCGGGAATGCTACAATAGACGGGATGGATAGCGAAAAAAAGGACCACAAGCAGATGAGTGAAATCAAAACCCACCGTCACATACGTACGGCGCTTCTGTCGACGCTAATGAGGATCATAATCATTCATATGCGTCGGAGAATTCGTTGGGAAAATTCGTTTTGCGGTTTAAAATAAAACTGCAACCAAGTGAACCGTTAATTAAAACTGTTAAACGGCACGTTCGTTTAAAGTCGGCACCAAACTCAGCGCGCGCGCTGGTGAAATTGTCATGCAAAAATGCGTACGATCGGTGCTCGGTTTGGTGTTATTTGTTTTGTGGACGAAAGTGAAAACGATGTTTTATTTTTTTTGCTTTCCTCGGTTATGCATGATCGCAAAGCATAATGTTCAGGAATTACTGCCGCCGCCACTGGGGTTTTGAGCGGGGAGTTTAATTGTAAGTTGTTGAAAAGAAATTTAATTACGCCACGCAGATGCTGGATTTCCTTGAGTTTGCCGTAATTACATATCATTTTGAGAAATAATCACAACATCCCACCGACTCAAAAATAATTTCATGTTTTTTACGTAATTATTAATTAGTTAATGACTAAAGAATTTATCCTGTGTTGATCTCGTAGTATTTCAAAGGACTCAAATTTTAATAACGGATTGTAAATGAAATTCTTGGCCTGCCTATAATATTCGAAAACTTAGCTGTAAGATTGTACAGTCAGCGTCGGTGTATGATAAATTTCTTTCACATTTCCAAATGATTCCGAACAGTGCCGGGAATCTTTGGACCTCTTCCCAATTCTTCCACATATCAACCCCTAGCAGCCAGCATCCGATAGTAAATTTGAATCGGCAAATCATCTGACATAATCAGGGCTCGGAGCGCGCCTCGAACGACGTTAATTTTACCGTAATTCAAGTGTGCGATCGTCCGGTCGGCTCGGGACTGACCGAACGTGATCTCGCGCAAGCCCAGCGCAAAGCCTGAGCCGGTTTGCTTCAAGGTGAGTGCCCGATCGTCGTTGGCTCTCTTGATCTCTGGAGAGAGGGCGACCCAAGAAAGCCCATCAACCCTTTTGGTAGGCTCCACGAGAGCGAGCCCAAAGCTCTCTCAACGCGATTTTCATTCATTTCTCGGCCCGCCGTTACGCTGGCGGCTCGTTTGCGCTACGGCCGCCCGTTAACGGCCGCCCGTTAGAGGCCGCCGCTCGCGCCGTGGCACTCAGCCGAATTTCCACGGCAAAGCCCACCGCTGCATACAAGGTGCTTGGTGAGGTGTGCGGGGCGCCGCGCTGCATCGGCAGTGTGCGAGCCTGGAGCCTCTCGATAAGTCGGCAAATCGCAGTCAGTTGTTTGCCGACTGCAGCGCGGTTCGGTCGTACATTTCGGACAGTTTCTTCGGCAGCGGCAGTGCGTGTTTCGGATTGGGCTAGTGTTTCGCTATGTGCACCGTGCACCGTGCACCTTTGCGGTGTGTTTTCGTTCGCCCATAACGATCTTCGCCGGATCATCTTCCTAGTGCTGGACCCGTGTGTTTTTTGGTGTGCGAATTCTAGTTGATTTCCTGTAAGAGTTCGAACTAACGCCTAGGATCCCATTGACCGGTGCGTCGGAGGCGAGTGATGAGTTGGGTGATGATTAATGCGAATTTGTGGTGGCAATTGAGTGAGTGTTGATGGCACGGCACGATGGAATCAATCGATCACTCATGGAAGAGACACAGAACAGGCGAACATCATTCAAGTTGGTGTGTGTTGGATGAAAGTGAATCAAATGACTAATTATTTAATGGATCATCGAAATCGGCAACCAAAATGGGCATCAGCTTTCTTCTCGTGCTTTGTTCTTGGAGCATTTTTTTTCCTTTCCAAGAATTGCTCCCCAGGCTTTGGCGTCTTGTTTTTGTCGGCCGCATTGCCGCCAGTTCATTGCCTGGGGGGTCCCGAAATGGCTTGCTCCAGGAGTTAGGCATTTACCAAGACAGTGACGAATTGGGCAGCGGTTTGCTTAATATTTCTTCCCCGTGGGTCCGCGTTGATGGCGCGGTGTTGATAGACCAAATTAGCTCGCTTAATAACATTATAATAATCTGTGAATAATTCATGCCCAAGTCGCCATGATCGGCCAGTGTTCTGGCGGCGGCCGCGTGTGCTGTGGGAACCTGTGCGGTGCGGGTGATAATGAAAGTTCGAAGAGTGAATTCGTGTACTGCTTTTTTTTGTTCCCGTTTTTGGTTCCAGTTTTCCATTCTCTTTGGCGCACAGGTGCTACTGGTGGTGCACCCTTTGGCGACTGTTAACTGTGAGCCGTAGCAGCAGCAGCAGCAGCAGTGAAATGAGACTGCGATCCACTTATCGTGACCGTCTCGAAGATCTTGTTAGCCGGGAGGGCTCGTGGACCGGCCACCCGTCGCTAAGACTTCCGTTTCGGGCCTGTGTGTGACTAATTGTTTGGATAGGGTCAGCCGCGTACCGGGCCGGGCGCAGTTGATTCGAGATCGGCCGAAGCGAAGCCGAGTCCGATCCGGGCTGGCCGGGATGGAAAGCATGGCCGGCAGGATAAGGATCTTTGCTTTCATTTTCAAATGAAATGCAGTGTGCAGCGGCGCAGTTTCGCTTCGCCTCGTAAATTGCTCAATGAGGCTGCCCCGGTGCACACGGTCAGCCCGATCTCGTCCAGATCTTGTAGATTTAGCGTCACTCGCTGTTGCTGGCTGCTGCTGCGGCTGCTGCTGCTGGTCACAATAAGGCAGTGCTGTGGTCGCCCACCGACCAGCGAGACCAGGAGTTAAAAACTGACGAATCAATTAAGTGCAGTGCATCGGAGAAATGCACAATAGGAGTAGGAACGGCAACATAATCCGTTGCACACGTTGCCGCTCGTTCGCTGTGCACTGAGTGATGGATAATTTACGACTGGACGGTTCGATTTTATGGGCACAGGACTGTCGGACCCATTTGCATATCGTAAAAGTGGACTACCCCGTGGGGGGGGGGGGGGGGGTGGCTGAAGAACTCACGGAGCGTTCTAAATCAAACCGATCCCTCGTTGATTGCTGGCCGATTGTTTACAATGGATCCATAAAAACCACTGGAGACGGATAACGAACGAACGATCGACGAGTGGCGGGCTCGTTTTAAGACGATACTGTGTTCTAGTGGCCCCGTAAGTGGGTTTCTGGAGCATCGATGCAGTCAATAACGGTTCAATTTGAGTAATATTTTAATCAATCGTGTTAATTTATCGAACGTACGTCCTCCACGTATGGCAACGATCTCGGCTGCAATTAATATCCCGTTCCAGTTTATCCGTAAACGCGCCACAACGGTAGGCCGGCACTGGGGCAGAAACAGGAGCAGAACCGAATGGAATGACAAATTCCTCCGCCCAACTCTGGGTGACCCGGTTCTGGGTCTGGGGCGCGCGCGTCGGCTCCGGGCGGACCATCGGCGGAGGTGTCCAAGCGTGAACTTCCGTTCGCGGCCAAGCCGGGTCGGGCGGCACCCGGGGAGCCATCGCTCGGCGCCTGCCACCGACAGCATCAGCGCCTTTTGCACCAGTTCCAGCCCCTCTCATTTCCGCTCGCTCGGCCGGTCAGGGCGAAAACGACCACCTCGGAAATTCGATCCCATTAGCTGCGCAAACCCGGCGAACCGTGGCCATTGGCCTTACCGCTGGCCGCGGACGTGACCGCGAGCGCTCCGCGAAGACGCTCCCCCTGCGCTGGCGCGTTCTTGGCGCTGTGCGTGTTTTCTTGCCCTGTTTCTCCTTTGCCTCCGTGGCCTCCGTTGGCCTTCTTTCGCCGCGGCTCGTCCACCCAGCGAACCCGAGGCCGCTCCAAAGGGTATGCTAAACTGTTCGGGAGGAGGCCGGCCCCCGGGGGGGGGGGAGCAGCCCATCATAACAAGATGCTTGATAAATCGCTTTTTAACAAGTTGTCAATTAGATTCGGTACTCATTTCGTTCATCGTTCGTTTAGCAGCCTCTCCACCTGGTGTCCGGTTTTTCGTACCTCTATTGCTCTCCGATTTACTGGACGGTTTTTTCCAGCATTTTCACCCGTTTTTGCTTATCTGGCTTCTTTCTCTCTCTCACACACACACAGGTCTCTCTCTGATTAGTCTCGACCGTTGGTTAGGCCCTCGCTAGGGGATCGTTTCACGTTTTTTCGGTTGCAAAATCGGTACCCTTATTGGGCCGCCATTTTTTTTTTGCTTTGCATACCAACGATCATCGCCACAGTGGCGGCGTGTAGTTCTATTGTTTTTGTTTTCCGCTGGCAAACCAAACCGGGCACCTAATTCCGAGCCGAGTCGAGTGAGTGAAGTTATCACCCAAGTGAACGGGACTGCGGCGAATGGTGAAAGAAAGAGTGAAGTTTGTCTAACCCAGAAATTCACCAATTCACGGTGCACGGATCGCGGTGCATGAATTAATGTTTGTTTTTTGTTTGTTTTTGGAATAGAAGAAACGGAGCTAAGCCACGACACGGCGTGAGAAATTTTAAAGCGCCGGAGTGAAGTTATCGCGCCCCAGAGAGTGATCGGAAGTGATCAGGCTAGTTCCGATTCCGGGCAATCGAGTGCGCAGTGTGACAAAAGTGTGGTTGGCCGAGTGTGCTATTTGACCAAAGTTTGTGTGTGTGCTAAGGCAGTGGATTAAAACGGTGTTTGTGAGGTGACGGAAGCTAACGGACGACATTTTCAACCGTATCGCCATCACGTCATCGGGAAATTGGTGCGAAAATTCCAACCAAACGAACGCAGCCGACTAGGATCGCCGAGCCGGGGTCGTAGAGCCATCGATAGAATTCCTGTGTGGCTCCCGTGTGGCTCCGGGCGAGCAGCAACTAATTAGAGGTAATATTTCGTAATGTCCGTTTTTTCGTAGCGTTCGTTTGTTGCTTTCTGTCGGCCAGTTTATTGCTATATCATGTACCTTGGGGCACCGTGGTGGCCAAGATTCGGGGGCAGCGATCGCGATAGCGATCTTTGCGGCGGACGTAATCGAAGCAGGAAACCAACAATGTGTATAAAATGTTTTATTGCTCCTGGCACCGGGCGGACCAGCCCGGCCCGGTCATAGTTGAAGTGAGTGACTCCCGACGGTAGCATAGATTTTATGCGCGCCCAAGAACACAACCGCCAGGGAAGAGGCGCACGATTGCTGGCGATCTAACGCTCGGGCCGTAAAAGTTTAATGAAAGCTCACGCTGGGCGCTGGCTCACGTCTGCTTCGATTTGGTTTCGATTTTTTTCTCTCTCCTATCGATCAGCCCGATTTTACTTTCGTTTTATGAAGGTTCATTGTCCCAAGATGGCGGCCGGCCGGCAATGGTTCGGGCTCGGGCTGCGGTGCGTGATTGGCCACAAGAAAGTGTAAGCATCGATCCCGGCCCCGTTCTCGGCCCCCGGGGGCCTGCCCGGTGGAGGATCGCTCCATCGATGCTCCGCTTTTCTCCGGCCACGGCCAATTGCCGATGATTGGGAGCGGTTTTTCATCAGAACCCTGGCTCGCGCAACATAACTGGTGATGGCAGGAATGTTTATTTCCATCACATAAAACATCGCCGCTCTCGGGGCACGAGCGCGCTTACCCGGCGTGGCCCCCCTTCTGTCCGGGGCCGTCGTTCTCGGTGGTGTCGTCGTCGTCGGCCAGGGAAGCTAGGGACGACCGCGCGGCCACTGCGCCCGAGACGGTGGAACGGAAACGTTTCCAGATCTAATTTAGCCCCGGCGTCTCGAATGACCGGTTCGGACGAAGTGCGTATTTATACGGATAAATTAACTGGTAACGGTGCTTATTTTGTCACCGTGATTAGCTTCGAGCACTTCGGCACTGGCGGGCGAAATGGATTCAGGCGATCCCGCGTTCCCGTTCTCGGACTGGACTGGCGTCCGGTGTACGCTCGAGGTTTTTTTCGATGTGTTAATTTCGCCTGACACATCTATTGCTGGATACGCTATCAGAAGTGGTCATCTCCCAATTAGTTTGCTGCTTATTAATAAATTGGATCATCAATATATCAAACATATTAAATTCTAGCTTCGCCTCTTAAAATGTTTTTCCTTTTAATTTCGTAGCTTTTAGCTCCCATTAATAGTCAAGATATTTTAAATATGAATTTCGTTTTGAGTTATGGTACTGTTTTACACAAAGATAAAACTTGGATAATCTTATTGTACCAGTGCCAGTACTTATTGTAATTCGCTTATTACTGAAAGAAAGTCTGGCAAAAGAGATCTCCAGCAAAACAAAGAACTTTATCAGAGTATCGCGCGCCCGAACGGAAAAGTCTTGCGTTAATCCGGTTTACCACGGAAACTGAGCCAAAGCGCCAACCAAGCAGAAGAAAGGCTACTTCACTAGTGACGGGGCAAAAAACACAAAAAAAAACGAAATCTGGCACTCCACGGCCAAGTGACACCGACAAACCACAGAGCTAACGGTCGGTCAGGTGTCCGCGGTCGGTCGGCGAGATCGTGATGCACTGGCCGCGGCGTTTATGCAACTGCGCTATTACATAAATTTATTCACTCCAGCCCACTCGTTCGCCCACCGAAAGAAGACCTGAATCCTATTGTTTGCTCACGCCGTTCGTTAGCGATCGCCACGCCGCGCCACGATCGCCTGTCGCCACGCGCATCGCCTCCTGGCGTGGCCAAGGTTAAGAATGCCAGCCGGGTCGGGCCTGGCCGGTACTTTTCGCGCCCTAAGACTAAACGGCGCATAACGTCGACGCCGTCTGTGCGGTGGGGGCATGGCACCAGCTCACCGCACGACGCCCCCCGCCCCGGGAACGGAGTGAAGACGGTTGCCATAAATCGGACGGCCAGCACCATTCGTTACTGGGGAACCCGACCGGGAATGCGGGAGTCAATTGTGGATCTTTATAGCTATTATAACAATTATACTAAATTACTTTACAGGTACTTCGGGGTTGTTGTTCCGAAGTTGGGTTAGAGGGCGGTCTGTTTTGTTGGCCGTTCGCGTTTACCGATATCACTTTGTGTCACCCTTGATTGGGCCCTGTGGGGAGTTTCCGCAGGGATGATAAAGAAAGCTCAGCAGCGCATACACACACCTACGTGTGCTGCGTACTAACTGCTTGGGGCGAGCAGGACGACTTCTGAAGTAAGTTGCTTGAAATAGGATCTCGTTGGGGCTAGTCGGCCCACGCGCCCCCGACCGTTCTGGCAAGGCCATTTGTTATTGTTGCAGGGTCCACACCGGCACCACCGGTCAGTCGGCTAGTTAGTGGCGGGCAATTTATTTCAAATTAAAATATCAGAATAATGTAGCAAAAAGCGCCAAACAATGGCCGCGTGCGGGAACAAGGCGGCGGGTAGGGCGGGGAACTAACTGTGGCCACCGGTCCGCCGGTGGCATGTGCATTGAATTTGCAAGGAAAATGGCGTTGGCTTAGAAGAAATCTGCCGCAAGCAAAAACCGAGCGCGGTTCGTTGGGTTCGTCGCTGCCGGTGTCGTGTGAGTCTCCCGTTTATCGCCCGTTGTGTCGCACGCCGCGAGCGGTTTCTATTGGGGTCTCGCAGGATGGTGATAACTTCTTGCTTCTACCTCGCTGAAACTTCGCTGAAAATTCGCCACCAACAAGAAGAAGCACAAGTGGGGAGGAAAAATGTATGGAAAACTGGAAAATGGTGCTAGCGGGCCACAGTTTAGCGGGGCGCAGTGCCAGTGACAGGTTTGGTTAAAATCGTTTTGGAGTCACTTACGGGAGCTCGCGGGCCGCGCGGGCTCTTTCCGTTGTGTCGTCATGGCTTCTTCATCTTTTCGCGCCGCGTCGCATTCCTTGCGCACGGCGCGGACGGTGGTCGCCGCTGGGGTTGCGTCGTCGACGACGACGACGACGGCGGTGATGGTGCATTATGCAAGTGATCTGTTGTGTGCCGTTGGAATCTAAGACCTTGCCCGGGTGCCCGGGCCTTCATCCGCCCTTCTGTCCCGCCCAGAGTTGACCTTAAATGGGTGGCGGATAAATATGTGCATATTATGCTGCAGCTCACCATTCTGCTTCGCCGCTTCGCTGCCTTTTGCGCTCGCACCTCTTTTGTGGCCGAACGCCGGACCGTGCGATTGTTCATTACCATTATCATTCTAGCATCAGTCGGACGGGCTGCCGTTTCTCGCTGCCGGCAGCCCACCACCACGTCCGGGATGCTTGGTGCTTCTTCTGTGTGTGTGTGGTTTTTTTTCTGGTGTCTTGTTCTTCGCTCTACCTACGTTTGCGCGCGCAAATAAACCGATCACCGGTCCCGCTTTCGATCAACCAGAAGACAGATGAATTGAGCCCTTCGAGCCCTTCGTAGTCAGTTGGCACGCGAGAGAGAGCGAGAGAGAGGGAGAGCTAGGATTGGCTTGGATGACAAGTTAAACGAGATATGACAAGTTGTTTTAGCTTCTTGGGTTGCACAGAGTGATTACCGGTGACTTCCAAATTGCGTATCCGTGTCGCAATCTGTAACGCTACAGACACCGCTCGCCAGGCCCTTTTGTAATGTTGCGAACCAAAAATACGATGTAAATTAATTGAATAGATTAGCCGTTTATTTCAATTCATAAACCTCTATTTATCATTTCATGTAAATTCCATGGAAACTTATTTGCCTTTCATAGTTTCCGTAAAATTTTACGTTTTCTAAAAATGTATTAAAACCGTATTATGATTGTGAGAATCATGGTGGATGATACTTCCTGCAAACTTATTTGGGTCATCATCGATTTCATAACACGTTTTTGTGATGTCACACGCTAAAAGAGTAGTGCGCGCCGACTATTATGAAATCGCACTTCGCGACACGAATCGCGGCTCAATTTTAGTGACTTTCTGTTTCCTTTTGGAGCGATTCCATTTCCGTCTTTATTCGCGCCCGCTGTGCTATTTGCATATGACGCATCGACGTCGCACTGGCTTAAAAAGCATCCAATAGAGTTATGTGATCGGTCAAAGTCGGAACGAAGGCGCGCGGTACGCTTTTTCCACTTTGATGTTGTGCCCTAACCACACCCTAATCGATCGAAGGCATAATAACTTTGGACCAAACGGTGTCACGATCTTGTGCGGAAGTTCCGTTGTGGTTCATAATTATTAGATAATCGACTGGTGCACCGGACCAGCACACCGGGTATGACGCGTGCCTTTTTTAGGAGCGCGTGCCAAGCGCACTTAAACCATTTGGAAGCCTGGTCTGAACGTTTCGGGAGCACCCATTTCAATCACCAACAAATGGGGCGTTTGTTAGCAGGGCTCGTGATCGACGAAATAGTGAACGATTTTCGTGATCGTGGCTGAGGCCGATAGAATTGAAGACAGAAACGCCCCACGCGCGGCCCTCAGAACCCTTCAGAACCTTCCGGTCGCGTTTGGCGGTCAATATCCGGTTGCTAATCGGTTGGGCCCGACTCCGGCCTCGATGGCACCGATCCGATAGCTGCCGGCCGAGCTTCTAAGAGCCCCACGTGAGCTGGTCCGTTAGTGGCGGTCTCTTTAGAACGTTCCGGGCCGCCTTCTTCATTACACGGCCCACGCTCGGTGAGGGATCTTCACTCACATTAGCCCGGCCCAGCGCTAATAGCTCATTGCAGTCGTTCGCTCGGTCCGGGCCGGGCCGAGGGTGATTCAAAAATTAATCATTAATTTACCACCGGGCGGACGAAGATCGATGAATCGATCACGCGAGGGAGTGAAACGCACGGAAAACCGGCGCACGGCAGCCGGCAGAGGGCGCCGTGGCCGTCGTCACGCCATCACCGCGGAAAAAC
This sequence comes from Anopheles cruzii, assembly GCF_943734635.1. Lineage (NCBI taxonomy): Eukaryota > Metazoa > Arthropoda > Insecta > Diptera > Culicidae > Anopheles > Anopheles cruzii. The sequence continues at coordinate 14,786,720 of NC_069145.1, forward strand.
CGGGGGTGCTAAAGTGAAGCAGTCCGCTCGATAGCGATCGCGATCGTCTTCGACTCTTTGATGATGACGCATGAAACCGACACCAACAAGTGTGCCCTGGTTCTTTCTTTGACCACTGCCGTGTTGTAGTATGTCAAATTTAATAAATTTAATTGTTATAACGTTAAAATTTGTTGGATTAAATAAACCAATAATCCAGTTAATGAAACTTATGAGGTTGATTAATTTATGAAGTCAGTAAACTACAAAAGAAGTAATAGAATGATGATTCTTCAACTTTGTAAACTTTCTGAAGGCTTATCATACTTCGGTTGGTTTGGTAAGCTACTCCTATAAAGACCTCTGCTATAAGTCTGAGAAATTGGTTGACAAAACTGTAAAATAAACTTAGATACAACTTATTAGCCTGCGAAGTCATTGTAAGGTTCCAATAAATAAAAAAAACTAAACATCAGTAAAATTGTTATCTGTAGAACATGGCTAAGAAGCCGGGTAGCCGTTTTAAAGCAAATGACTTGAGGTAAATTCCTGATAAATTGATTAGCTGTCGTGGAATTCATCCGCCCCAAGAGTGACGTTTAGCTTCAGTCAGTTGTTCAGCTTTCGATTTTGAGTTCTGATCGATCTACGCAGCCCGATGATGGAATGTAGTGGCAGCAGCAGCAGCAGCAGAATGGATATGCTAATTACCATCAGATCGGGCCGCTTAATTTGCGGCTTTGAGGTCCCGGCGGAAAGAGGGTTCGAGTAGCGCCTGGTTAGCGGTTCTCGCCGAACATTAAACTAGACCGAGCGACGGCCGATAGGTCCGGCGCTTTGCAGGGGCCAGGAGATGGTGAGTATTTATGGTCGGCTCAGCGAGCGTCTGGCTGGCGTTCTTGTTTTAATTCTATCCTAGTTTAGAATGCACCGCTAGACGCCGGAGCATATCAGTTTAAAAGAGTGGCCGGGCCAGGAAATGGCCATCACTCCGATATGATGGCACGCGGTAATGGCATGACTTTGACCGGAGGCGAACCAAGTCTGCGTCTGGACCACTCCGGCCGAGGTGCCAGATGAACGTCGCCCGGCGGCTACCTCCCGCAACGGAGTGACCCTCCAGCGGTGGGTTAGCAATGGAAAAAGGCCTCAAAAATAAACGGTACTACCGTCGTGTGTGTGTGTGTGCTCTCGGTTCGCGATCGATCACGCTCGCGATCACCGAAAAGCAAGTCACCCTTAACGGTAGCAGGGAAAGCTGCCGAAAAAAAAATCTATGTTTACGTTAATAACATAAGCCAATAGACAGGCATCGGCCGCCCGCCACGGGACACGGGGTGTGGAAATGTTGAAGAAGCTTCTAACGAGCAGCCAGAAAAAGAAAAACAAAAAGCTTTAATCGAATAGAGGTGCCCGGCAGAGAGGGTTAGAGGGCTGAAAAACTCGGCCGCTCGGCCTTTGCTCAACTCATCGGTCTCAAGGGAAAATGTGTCGCACCGAACGTTAGACGACGCTCACGACGCTTTATGTAATTTCTAGGCTAGCAGAACGGAGAACCGAGAGTGTAAAGAAAACGGAGAAAAACGTATTCAATTTTCTTCCCGTCTCCCGCTGAGAAGTGGGTCACGGGAAGCTCCAAAATGATAGAACGGAAACGCAGGGGAAAAAAGTTAATGCATTTCGTAATCGCCAGAAGCGCCTGGAGCTGAGACAACGATTTTTGGACACTTTCCTAAACGATTTTCCATCCCGGAAAGACGGTTCGAAAAAAAAAGGTTGCTTTTCAAACGGCACTTTGCCGATAACATTTAGTGAGGGGTAACTCTCTCTCTTTCTCTTTCTCTCTCTCTCTCTCTCTCTATCCCTCTCTACTTTTAAAAATAAAGTCAAACTTGATTTTCTATACACCTGTGCCCCGGCCATCGAAATAGGTTAGATTGGTTCGCTTATCGATTATCGTTCTCTTATCAGAATGTTTAGAATAAAAGATGCTTTAAGATATAGAACAAAGTAAAGAATGTTCCATAATTTGAGCTATCGTAAGCTACAATCAAACTATTTAAACGTATAGTAAATATCAAAAAGTTTAATATAAATATAGATTGATTTAAACATAAAACGCTTCAGACGAAACGCTTCGTAACGGTAGCCGGTCCGGGCTTATCAAACGAATTCCCATAAAACCGTTTGGCGCCGCGGTTGTTACCAATTTTCCACCGGCTGGGGCTTAAGGTAGACTTGTTGTGCGGAGACTGAGAGTCTCGAGAAGTAGAATGGCGCATAATTTGATTACGATTCGTGATTTACCCGACGTCTCAACGTCGGTGGACGTCGAATTCCGGGCTTTTATGTCAATCACTTGGAACCGAGTGGTTCTCGGGTCGATTTGACTAATCGATTTGGCCCTCGCGGGAAGCCCTCGGTGGGGCCGTTAAAACCCAATGATACTGATCACTAGTGATTCGGTTAACGTTACTACCTCTTGAATGCCACCAATTTGTGCATTCGTGAGATGATTGGAGAGGATCGTCTTTCGGTGCACTCGGCACTCGTGGATCAGCCTTGTCTTGGAAAGTAGCGTGCCACGGCAGGGGTTTTGTCGTGCAGCGTTCGCGGAAGGACTTTCCATCGCAAAGATACCAGGCATACCTGTGGGTTCCCTGCGCACCCACCGTAACGGTTGCTGCGCAGTGAAGATTGCATCGCCCTCACACACAATGTACCCACACACACACACACACAAAACGAATCTATTAGGCTTTAATTCATTTATCACGTTTTCGAGTGCCGCCAATGGGCCACGGGGCCAGTGGACGTAAAAGCCAGTGGATCTGTCAGGGCTTATGATTTGGGTTGCGATCGGGGCTCGTGCTGTGTGCCGCCGCCGCTGCCACCGGCGCAGAGTGCTACCGAAGCTCATCGTTCACAATTGTCCGTACATCGGGCTGGAAGCGTGCCCTGCGCTCTTCCGACCACCGTACGCCGTTAGGTTGGGCGAAGCATAACCGAACGACCCTTCCTTTCGAACGCCAACGGGGAGGTCTCTCTTTCTGTCTTCGGGACTGTCTTCGAGATCAGGTTGATGTCGGCCGATTCAGGTCCGCACTGCCGCAGTAGTCGTGTTTGAATTGACTTCAAATGAATCAATTCGAGTTATGACTTGCATCCCGCCACTCTCGAGTCGACGGACGGAAACGGTCAAGAGTCTCTCGCTCGCTCAGTCTACCTCGATCGAGATCGTGGGCCGATAAGAATGGTCGAAGCGAAAAGCAGGAGTTTTGCATTGTAACTTGGGTGTTCGAAAGTCTCGTTGTGGATCGGGACGCGGACTGAATGTAGCGCGTGGCCACGATTTGACGGAAGGTCTACAGGACTGCCTGGACTGTACAGATGTTGCAGAAAGTCAATTTCTTATAGCCACATCAGTTTGTTGACCAAAAGTATCATCTGATCCAAGTCTTACACACTCTTCATGCTACACTCGCTGCCAACCCGGTTGTCCCTCTCTAGACGCGCGGTAATCGCCGGTCAGTCGATTGCGTAAGGTAGGTCTGGTGGTTCTGTGTCGAATGTCGCACCTCATCAGTGGACCCGTCTTCAATGTTGCTGCTGCCGCCGGAGCTTTACTTTGTTCACGAAACGCCCCTCAAAACGCGGCACACGCTCGACGCACTCGAGACTTCATTGTCCACTTCTATCGCCTGGTGCCCGGCCAAGCAAGAAGCACGCATTTCCAGCCGGCAAAAAGAAAACCCAACGAACCAACCGATCCGATCCGATGGCTAACGGGACCGTCCGTCGGCAAACTGGTTCCAGGAGTGATCCAGAGGCCCCCACTCGGCGCGCAGCACAGCGTGCTGGGGAACTGCTTCCTCAGAGCGATGACCAGCGAGAGCTCCGGAGTCTAGTCCATCCCGGACCGCGAGCATTGAATTAAAGCGCGGCCAGCCGACCAGCAGTGGTTGGAGGATGTTGGGGTTCTGGCCTGGAGGGGTCGGGACCCGGGACCAAGACAGTTGTCCGGCCGACGTGGTGACCGATAAAACTATAATGGGCCCCCGGGTGAGCGTGAGCCCAGGTGCGGGGAAGCTCATCTTGTTTCGGTGCCGGGCGAAGACGTCGGTTACGTGAGGTTAGGTTGGCACCGGGCGCCGCAGTACGGTACGCCGGGTGCCAGCGAGTGTACCGGCTAAGGAACTCTCGCTTTCGTTTGCCCATTCAGCGCGCTCCGTGCCGATCCGTCCCTTGGATTCCCGGAGGTTAACTGGAGAGCGAGCGCCCCGCTGAGAGCGGCCCATCCAGGTCTCTGGTTCAATGGGTGCTTCGGGACCGACCATAACTCTAAGGCCCGCGGGAAGCGGGCTGGACAAAGCCATTCTCTAGGTCGTGGACAGTATCGGACGGGCCGCGCCGCTCGATGGCTCGTTGGGGCACTTGAAATTGGCCGCGCGGTCGGTGTTGTGCTTAATGGTCCGACTGGTGCTGTGTTGCCAACTTCCTCGCCTTCGGTCCGGACCTCCTGGAATTGGGGCCTGTGGAGAGTAGGCCAACGAGTCGAGTCGCCGCAACGAGCCGATGCCTGGAAGGAAGTGACCTCTAGACACCCCCAGCAGCAGCAGTAATCGGGTGGCTCGGACATTCGAGTTCTCTACGACTCTCTCTCTCTCGCTCTCTCTCGAGCACACACTCTCGGTATATCTGTAGGTGTTTGATCTCTTTGAATCCCTCTCACTGACCGGTTACATTAATCTCTGCCCATAAACGATGGGCACATTCTTGACCAGGTGTCGAACCCCGGAGCCCGTCCCCGGACCCGCTGCCGACCGCTGGCGGTGTGTGTACGAGGTGTAAAAGAACATGCACCATTAAAAAGCCCCGAACGGCCCAGCAGCACGCGCCACCGAGTGCCCATTCTCCTGGGCGACTCCTGGGAGGGTGCGCTGCGCTGAAATTTTTGCCTGCCACGCGGTTTTAATAACGATTGTAATGATCCTATAATGATGCGTTCTATTGCTTAATAGTATTTTTACAACGTACGGGCTGGGGTGGACAGCTCGGGCCTTCGCTCGGGCCTTCCCATAAAACATGGCGCATAAAACATGACAACCGTATTCTCCGGTGAGATGAAGCCTTTGACGCCCCTGGACCGAGGAATGTGGGCCGCTGTGTGTAGTACGCGACTTCGTTACGCGGTTTCCGGATGTTTCGCTTCGTCGGTGTCGTCTGAGACGGGTGGCCCGCGTTCCAGTTACGGGCGGTCCCGACCCGAGAGTGACCGACAGGACAAATCTTTGCGAATGAAATTCGTTAGGCCCAACGGCGGAAAACCCAGCGGCGTCCAATTGCAGCGCCATGAGATATGGCGTTGGGTACCCTGCGTGAGTGCATGAATAATTCAGTGAAGAATTTGTAACATCAGCTGCCGGAGTGTCCGCGGACTGGCAGGCAGCATAAGCGGCCCCAGACGGGGTTGGTCCGCAACGGCAAAGAGTTATCGGCCTTTGTTTGGGTATAGCCAAATTTACGATTTCCGAATCGGTTGGCTGCGTCTTCCGCGACTGGGGGTTTCCAGTCGAGATCACTTTATGGACGGCCGGCCGGACGTTTTGTTTGGAGTCGTGTTTCGGGCTTGTTGGTGCCCGAGGTGCCAGAGCGACGTGTAAACGATTCCCACTTCTGTTCCCGCGATTGTGTGGCGATTGTTGGCGAAGAAGGTGTGAACTTTTGTGTAATTGAATTGGAAAGAGATATTCCCGGACCGACGCGTTGGTTGGCGGACCTGGACCTCGAAGGTCTTACTTAATGCTCTTCGCCAGGGATTGCGTTTGGGATTCGCTTCCGTTTGGCCCGGCTCAATGGCCGAACTTCCCCGGGTTGAGCTGGGAAAGCGCAAAAATGGCTTCCAGTAGCCAGGGCCGCCGCGTTGGGAACCTGTTTGGGTTTGGCTGGCTGTCCGATTGAATAATAACCCCTAAGACAACATTGGCCTCGGAGTGGGCCCCCGGGTGGGCAAACAGTCCGGCCGAGGACTGGGCCGGAGTGTAACCCTGTTTCGCCGACGAGTCAGTGCTCGTCAGGTCTTCGGCGTTGAAGCCCGACCCGGACCGGCACCAATCGGCTACCGATTTCTACTCCACCCTGTTCCGCTTCAGCCGGTAGCCGATGGAGCTGACCCGGGGCGCGCGCTCGGGAAATGTGTCGATTGGATTGGCCAAAAGTTGGCAGCCACGGGGCCACGAGTGAGTATAAACACTCTCCGTCGCTCGGTTTATTATCTTCGCTGATGATTTGACTGTCCGGGCGAAATCAGATCACCCCGGCCCGGGGACGGTTTGGCCGACGGGCTGTCGACTCACGTGTGCCGACGATCGAGGCGATGGTCCTCGAGACGATTACCCGTGGGCCGTTTGGTGGGGGGCCTTTGTTTTTGTTGTTCTCCCGGCGGAATGAACGAGCCTGCGGAACGATTTTGACAGCCGCGCTGCGGCAGTGTGTGTGTGAGTGGTGAGTAGTAGTGTTCAATTTGGCAGTTGGCGCGCCGCGCGGACGAGATAAGTGAAACGATTAATAATGGCAAAGAGAGTGGAGCTAAAAGCACTCCACCGGCTAATCCCCTAATTTCACCGCCGACGAGGGTCCTTCGCTTCACTTTGCGGTCGCGGTTCGCTCCGAACGTCTTCGGTGTTTTTTGACGTATTAATTAGCAGGTTGGACGCGCAAGGCCCGACACGCATGGGACACGGTGGAAGAAAGTTGTAACGAACGAAGGCTGAAGCGTGGCGGGACCTCCATGTGTAACACACGGAGGTCTTTGAGGGTTATCCGCGTCGTTATCTGAAGCCTGCCGCGTTGGATTGATATGATGGAGTTGACAGAAACTCGCTGGCCAAAGGAACCGTTCCATAAGTTTTACTTATGGATTCGATTTGTTTTTTGTAAATTAAGTTAATCCCTGATAAGTGCAGCATAAATTGGGGAAAATCTTCGTTGGTCGGCTCTCGCACACAAACACACAAACTGATCACTTCTGTTTATCTCTTTCCTTTTCAGGTATGCCATAAAACCATCCAGCCAGTGAGTTGATGCGACTCGGACAGTTGATTTGTGCCGAAAGAACACCCGACATCCGACGTAATGGTATGTAACTGTGCCAACCCGGAGCCGCAGAGGGTCGCCTGGGAGTACGCCCGGCATCATTTGCACATTTATCTAAATAGCAGCAGAATCGAAGCGAAAGGACATCGGGCCCCCCTCCGGTTCTGGCGCGGCGATGCCGATGGGCTTCAATTTGTATTCCACCGACTCCGAACGACTTAATCCGCTCCATTCGCCCGGTGGGTTCCGTTCCGTTTTTTTACCCCCTTTTTTCCCGAGGGTTGTAGAACCTCCTTTATCACTTTGGCAGCACAGCTCAGCGGCACTGCGGCGGTCGGAAGATTATGTAAGCTGCCCGGCACCAATAAACAACCACCGGCTTGGCGTGGAGTTTATTTTTTCGCCCATTTTCCCATGGGCGCTTTCCGGGAACTCCTCCCGGGGGTGGTTGCCCATTCCGCCCCATTCCCAGACTGTGCTGAGGCTTTCAAGCTGAATTTGACTGCTGGCTGGCCGATGATCATTGAATGAAAATCGGCGAGCACGTCGGCGCGCAGAGGAAAGTCGGAAATCAAGTCAAGAAGCAGCCGAGCGACGAGCGCCGCCGAGAAGTGGACTCCAGGATCGCGTAATCCCCGCTCCCCGCAATCGTATGCAAATTTTATTCAATTATTCCACAACCAATTGGCGGGCCGGCGGGAATACCAACTGGCGGAGTGGCCTCGCTGTGGCCGCGAGCATACCGTTCGGTTTGCGCGACAATGAGCTTTTAATCGCGATCGGGCTACGACTTGCGACGAGGGCCGTGATGTGAAAATGATCGTTCGTGTGCCGTTGCCGACGCGGTTCGATCGCGTTTCGATCGCGAAGTTCATGCAAATTTGTAACCAATCACGGCGCACCGGTGCTCCAGTGAGCATCGGGAGCGAGCTATGCTTCGCTGGAGTCACGCAAATTCGCTGCAGACTGCCACGGTGATGATCGTACCGAATCCCAGCACCAGCACGGTAGCAGGTAATCGTTAGACGACACGACCGTCGAGTTGCTTGCTTGTTCTGGGATGATAGTAGAATACCTAAGGCTTTAGGCGAGAACAGAAGCAATCCCAGAATCAGACCAAAGTACTTGTCGGCTTGCGACTATACTGGATCTTCAGAGACATGGCGAGGTAGATTGACACCTTTGCTGTTGCCATTGAGATCGACTCATTTCCTTTGACACCACAAAAACACTAACTCAAAGTCTGCTGCAGCAAAATGAAGATCTCAAACGGTCGCACGGTTAATGCAAGTAGTCTTCAAAAGTTCCGTGACCCCGCGGAATGCGATCACGTCGTCACCGGTCTCGCCGTTGATTGTTTTGCGCCAAGTGTCGCCAAAGATTCGCGGAAAGACCACTCGGACCGCTTAGGCTGGGAGCGCACGGACGGTCTCGGTTGTAATCGTGGAAAGATGCCACCACCGGCCACCGGGAAGGGCCCAGGGTATTCCGGTTCCAGCCAGACAAGCTCTCCGGACCGCCCCCCCTCCGTCCCCCACCCGTTTGCTATAATTAGCACCGATCGCACAGACCAGTGTGCACAATTGAGACACGCGCGCGCGAACGTCTTGGCGGCCAGGAACATGTCGTGGACGTGGAGTTGCATCGTGTCGTTGTTATCGTGCCGGCATTGCGTTGACGCGAGCCGCGCGCGAGGACATTACTCCTCGGACTCGGGAGGTCCCGGCCGGCGACGCTGATGATGGGGTTAAGGGTAGCAAACACGCCACGCCTCGTGTTGAACTTGAGTTGACTATTTTAATTATGACAATTCTCGCCCTCGGTGCCGTGTCCTCGCGGTGCCTCGTGGTGGCAGTGTGTCGGACACATGACATGGACAGATGTCGACGAACCTCCGCCGATTCCATTCACCCTTGCCCTGACTCGACTTTGACCGCCTCGTCGTTCTGGGCCCGGCGAGGCACACGCTGCGGGCTGTCGTTTTCATCGGTGCCTCCGTGTGTCGTGTCGAAGGCGGAGGCTTTATTAAATCTTCCGTAATCAGCGTAATGATAGCGAGAACAAGGCGACTTTCGTTTCAGTTTTCAATGTATCATCAGCACGAATTATCGCCCGGCAACTACGGCTGGTCGGCGCTGATGGAGCGGGTAAACACATGAAAAACCAGATAAGTACAGCCCGGCCACAGCGTCCGGCCAGCGGACGTTGTTGATGCAACGTGCAGGAAAATAAACATATCCTTATGCAGAGTGCCATTGCCAGTCGGATGGACCTTTGGCTCGAAGAGGAATGCAAGTCGCCGGCCGCCTCACGCTTTTCTGCTGGGGATTTAAAACCAGTTCTTTGATGCGCCCAAGTTCTGTCTCGCTCGCGGTTTGTAATTAAATTAAAACCATAAAACATTACCTTCAGTACGAGTTTCCTCAGGAGTACAGTAGCAAATATTATGGCAACATACGGCCACACCTTTCGTGAATGGAAAGTTTGCCACCGCTCACGCACCCGGCAGCCCGGTCACTCCGAAGCTCGGGTATGTGGGTTGACCGGGCACCCGAAAGTGGTTGCTGGGCTTGTTGCTCAAACCACCGGAACATCCGGTACGATCCGAATCGACCCGGGAATCGACAATTTGGGAGGTGAAAACAGGGCCCTCCAGGGAATGCCGTGGCTGCCCACTGACCCGAAAGACCCGTGTTGATATCGACGTCGGCCGCAAATAGAGAAACGAGTATCAGCATTAGTTGATGCATAGTTGGAAAGCAGTTCACAGCGTTGTTTGATTTTTCCGGTGATAGTTTTACCTTTTAAATTATCCCGTTAATTAGAAATCGACGAGTGATTTTACGTACCTTATCGGTTGCTGCTTAAAAATTACACGCGTTCTAATCAAAAAATAATTCCTTTAAAGGTTTAAGATGACCCGAGAAAGAACAACCTTCCTCTTCTCGGTTTAAACATATTAGGGTGCTGAACGATAGTTAACAAAGTTTTGGTGGATGTTTGCTTTTGTAATTTCTCTGAGCCGAGGTATTTTAGAGAGTTTCATTTTTGGATTGAGAGATTAAATTTAGAGATCATTAAGCTGGTAGCCTCTAATAGCTCTGAGAGTTTACTTTTTTCTACTCCACTGATGAACTTGTTTATTTTAATAAATTTTTGAATAGCTAACAAGAGAAAAGGCATGAATTTTCTTATAATGGTGTGCGTGAGAGTAGCAAATCATAGAATGCAGAACTCAACTGAGAATAATCCTCGCAAAAGATTTAAACCGAAAAGATACTTAAGCTGCTCATTTCGTTGTAGACAAGCTAGTCCGTTGGTGAAATTTCAATACACAACCCCAATCCTTTGTATAAAACTAAAAAATCTCAAACAAGCACAATAAAACTATATGTTGCCGTAAAATGAAGTGCTCGAAACCAAACCTGATGCCAAAAACATGGAAACCTTCCCAAAAACCGTTTGCCGGCACCTGCCGCATAACACCTTCCGGCGGTGGCAAAGTTCAACACTTTCCCATCACACTTCCCGGGGCCAGCTGGCACCGGTTAACACCACCAAGGAGCGAGCCCACAAATCACGATGCGCACGGCCAAAGTATACGTATTACCGAACCCGCCGCAACGGGTTTCGGATCAGGCCCGTCGGAGTGTTCTCGATCGATCCGATCCGCCGGAGTGCAACCTTCGTGGTGGGTAAATGATGTAAATTATGATCAACTCCTCACACACACCCGGCGGTCCTCTCGTTCCCGGTGGGGTCCCCCACAGAATAAACGGAACCATCGACGGGCCGGGCCGCGTTGGGACGGGGCTGGACGATTAAACGATGTTTCCCTAACGCCTGGCCGAGCCCGTGTCCGTGTCCACCTCTTCACGGCGGACACACTCCCAGCGTTCGCGCAACCCATCATTAAGAGATCGACCCCACGATGATGATCGAAACGTTGCAATTAAAAACAGATAAAATTTATCTCTTCAAATGCACAATCCCTGTATCGCCCGCCCGGCCGGGGAACCCACCGTGTACCGTGGCCGGGGCAGTTTGCGCTTCGGAAGAACCGCGAACAGGTGTTTTAAAAGAAATCAGATCCCGTTACGCATTGGCGCATTTGTTATTGAACTTTCTCCACGCTTTAATCGCTCCTCAAGAGTTTCCCGGTGCCTTCTTTCTGTCTCTCTCTCTTCCTTTTTTTCTATGTCTTGAGACTTTTGGCCGATTTGCCTTCCTTTTTTCTTGGTCTTAGGAGTTTTGGGAGTTCTTAAGCCGGTCAAGGAATTAGAGTGTTTACAGGAAAATGCATCCAAATATGCAATACATCGAGGATTCTCCAGCTGTTGACTGTTGTCGACCGCATGGCCTCTGGTGCGAGAGTTTCCCAAAGAAAAACTTTCGAAACCACGACGTTTTTCCTTCATTTCGATAGCCTCGTAGAAACACTCGCTCACACACGCAGAGCGCCGATTCCCGAGCGCTCCAAAGATCGTCAGGTTTATTGGATCGGAAACGATTTATTATAGGTCGGTGTATAATAAACTAATTACTACTACTACTACTACCTACACTAGTCCCCACCCCGGACTAAGGGGGGGCCGTAAAACTGTTTCGGTAAAAGCGACGCCACGGCGAAGAGCATCATAAAACGCGCGAGCGCCAGCAAATGCAGCATGCGCTTAATCGGTTTTTATAGCACGTGGCGCTTGTGATGTAATGCGCCCCGCGGGGAGGCGGGCGGGGAGGGTCACCCGGTGATTCGTTAACCGGTCCGGATCACCCAGGGCGCCGCCCAAAGCCCCGGCCGGAAGATCGGCCGGTGGGGCCGTAATTTGGAAAAAGGTCCACCGCACCCAGCCCAGCTGGGTTGGATTTGTTCCAGAGTCGTCCACTACCTTCGGACCCGTTACAGACAAGTTCACGGACAGGGCGCGCCTAACGAACGCATTTCCACCGAAATGCCGATGATGATGAGGTTGTCTGTTTTTTTTTTTGATTTTCGGGAGAAATTTATCAAATTTTTTATCGGAAAAAGTTTTTCCCGTTATTGGCCGTTGGCCGCCGATGGCTCAACGATTCGGCATTGCGCTTTGGTGGCAATCAACCTCACAAAACTGCTGTCCCATAAAAAGCTCATGTTTATGCGGAAAGTCGAAATGAAATTAATTCCTCCTGGGACGATCAACGTTCCGACACGGCCCGTTGGGCTTAATGGCGGATGATCCACCACACGGTGCTCCGGCTCGATATGAGCAATCAAGTGGACACAGCGCAAAGATCCCAGTGTCACCGGCGCGGCTCTGAATCGCTTGACCCGGTTTTTCGCGGGACCAACGTGGCCAACGGGTTCAGAAATTGGCGAGCTTTTGTGCGGCATCTCATCAAACTGTAGTCCCCGTTGCCGAATAGAATTGGTCAGTCAGTCAGTCAGTAAGAACACTATCAATCATCATCGCACACGGCAATTGTCCGGTCCGGCAGCAAGCCAGGGCCAGGGCCAGGGCGAATGTGCTCCCATTCGCGGGGTCCCACGGCCTCCAATATCCCCCTATGTGTGTGTGTTAGTAGCCATAATTTCTCGAGCCCCAAGATTAATGACGCACCGGATTGGAATCCTTTCAAAAATCCTTGCGCGATTGTGGAAAGTACGTCTGAAGAAAGACCGGAACGTTGCCCGGAACGTGTGTTCCCGCAGTGAGTGCCTCCTTTCACACCTTGTTTTGGCCAGTGTCCAGCCAGCCGCCGCCGCTCCGAGCTCGGACATTCAATTAGAGCGCTTAGAGAGCGCTGCGGCTGCAGCAGTTTCTGCAGACCACTGACTGGGACATTGTGATCTGGTCCGGGTCCCGCGTGGCCCTGTCGCCACCTTATTGTTGCCAGAAGTTGGCCAATAATTTCGACTTCGACACACGCACCACTGTTCGTCTTCGTTCGCAGTCCCCGGAGATGGCCTCCGATAACGGGTCGATGCGCACACTGATCGATGTAGGTCAGATTTCCGATCTGTGATGGTTCCGATGGTGGATGCGGTGCGGTGCGTCCAGCTATCGGCACACACGTAAGTACCGCTCTAAGTGCGCAATCGCACAACCGGCATCAACCCGGGCCGGGGGTTGTGCAACGGTTTCTCCTTCCCATTATCCCGCGCGCGCCAGGAATTCTGACTCCTCGCGACCACGCACGGCCGTATCTGGGCGCTCCAATCTGCGTCGTCGGTGACGTTTTACTCATTTGGCCGCCCGTCCCGTATGTGCCGAAGGTTATCAGCGGCGGCCCCGCGGGGAACCCGGACCCGGAGTCGGTGGCCTGGAATGTCAAACCCCCGGTGGAGCCTGAAGCCACGAACTCCAGCGAGCGAGCGAGCGAGAGATAGGCCGCGTATCGCGTATCGATCGGCCGTACCGACAGATTCGTACCAATTGCACAATCGCCAACTGTCACCACAAGAGTGGTCCGGTGTGGTCCGCGCCGCACACAGATCGGCTGTCGGAGATTATGACGGAAGTCTCAGTGCCTAAGTGCAGCTTCAGGGGCGGCTGACACTCGCCGATATTGGCCGATTTGTTGGCTGTTGGCGAAAAGTCGTACAGACCAGGCCGAACGAGGGTTCGCGATTTCGCGAGGGAACCGCACCGAACTGGCCAATTAGTGTAGGACCGCTAGGATGTTGCGTTGTGGTCCCAGAATGTTGCGGGAGTCGCCGGTCGTTCGCTGCAGTGCAGACCGTGTTCTGGACGGACGACTATCGGGGTGTGCGAAAGATTGATGATTTATTTTGTGCCCTAATGTGCTTCTTGTTCTCTTTCTGCTCCCATTTGCGCTCATTTAACCGCCCCGCTATTCTCCAATTATTCTACCTCCGTTCCTCCGGAGCTCCGGAGACCCGGCCCGGGTCATTCGGTGCAAAACCAATCCCCGTGCCCGGTGTCCCGATGATGGTTAATGGTGGTCCTGGAGCCTGCGTACTTGTTGGTCCGAGCCCGAGTAAGTTGCAAATTGAAATTCTTTCACCGCTCTTTCAACCCACTGCGAATCGTCGGGGTTCCTCGGGGTGTTCTTCTTGCGGCGTTCCCTTTGAGCTGCCGGTTCCACTTGGTTCTGGCCGATACCGGCTGGGATCTTCGCTGGACAGCGCGGATGATTAAATCGAAAACAAACACTAGCACGTTAACGTACTCGCGTTAGTGGCCGGGATGAGCACCGTGCGGACTTGTGGAATGGGTCATTACACACACTTGGTCGAACCGGGAGTTGTGGAAGATGGCCCAATTAGGGCCCAACCGTCAGATTGTGGCCGAGGTTATTCTTCCGGTCGTCCGGAAATTAGTTTCTCCCTGATTTGTCGAACGACAGCGCTAGATCCTTTTCTTGAGATGAGATTTCCCTAATCAATCTCCCAAATTGAGACAGGAACTCTCCGGCATGCTCCCGGAACCCTGCCCTCTCGCTGGCTGGCTGGCTGGTAGCTATAGAGCACACGCAAAGGGCAATGGCACAGACTACCGAGAATGGCAGCCAAAGAGGAACTCCTAATTCCAGCGGCTCTGGCTCGTGGCGTGTGGCGTGGAGTTGGTGAGGGCGCGGTGCGTATCAGCAGTAGCCGCCGTCGGTAGCACTCTGACGGATTGCTGGCAGCGGCGGCGGCGGTGGCAGCTTTCGGCGTGTCTATAAATATGCCGCAAAAGGGGAGCAATAATTACTGGATGTTGCGAGGCGCGGTGGCGCTGCAAGCGCCTTCAAACCGTGGCTCCAGAACGGAATACCAGACACCGAAGCACCGCAGACGGTTCTAATCTGGACGCAAACGGCACGCAAACGGCAACAACCGCACACATCTCGGCGCGAGTTGCCGCTGGCTGCGTCGGCTGGCTGGCTGGTTGGTTATCCACACAACAGATAGTTTTGCAGAACCCGGACAACCTGGGCATGCCCCGTAGCCACGTTTTACGGATTGGCATCGGTGGTTCTACCGCTGCTCCTGTGGCGTTCTTGGTCGTTTCGGTGCTGAAGCGCGCAATTTCTGCGCTTCCATAAATCAGCCTGGCACCGCGGTCCACCGAGTAGACCTCGTAGTCCGCGCTCCTCGCGAGCTCATAAAGTAATTCAATTTTCCATCCACCGGCCGAGAGTGAGAGACGCGCGATAAATCAACACTCCTTAAGCCGCGACTGTGTGATGTAAATAACAAAATAATGAAACCTATCAGCTGCGCGTGATAGCTCCAGTGCCTTGTGGGGTCCGCCGGATAGAGATATCAGCACCGGAAGATCGGCCAACCAGCAGGTGCAATAATAATTCACTACGGAGTTTTCGTCCCAAAACAAACAGACGGCGGCCGGCGGAATGAAGGACCATCACCGCGGTATGTGTCGGGATGTACGCGCGCACTTAACGTCGGGACACGGACGACGATCGGAGGTCCGCCGGCGGGAACGTTTCAATTAGTGCACGGATCGGATCACCGGTCGCCACCGGCAGCTTAATCGCTGCGACGGATATCGCTGCAACGGCCCTTCTCGACGCTAGCTTATCCGCATTAGCGGTCCTCGAGCGGGCCTAGCGGGTTTATTGAGCTGAGAATCGAATCAAATATACCGTTCTTGGGTCCGCTGGTCCCCAGCTCGGACCGGTGTGGTTTTACGTCGTGAAAGTACCACCAACCGGTAACCGGACTTCGGGCGTGTGATGGACACGTTCCGGGCCGTCCGAGGGTTGGCGAGTCGGTCCACGGCAGGCTCGTTCGACAGCGCGGGCCCCCGACCGAATGGCCGGTGATAAAACGGCAAAACGTGTCACAACCGGTGGTACCGGTGACTTGCCCCGAGTCCGCGCACACGGGGCGGACCATAAACCCAACGAGCTCCAGTTCCAGATCGCGGTTCCAGAGGTTTTCGGTATCTTCGGTGGCGTCGGTGCTGAAAGTGTTATGACCACAGCCCCGGGAATAGGGTGGTTGCAGGTACAGCTGGGCGCCAGAGGAAGATCGTTCAAACAATATGTCTATTGTGAGCTTCGGGCTCTTCCGATCCGATTTGTTTTGCGCCGAGCTGTAGGTTATCGTGGAGTTCTGCAAGGTCAACCGGTTCTGTGCTCTCTTGATCACTGGCGGCTGATTGGTTGTCGGGCGCAAAGTATGAGCATCCAGCGACTAATGTTAAGGCCTTTCACATCGATAAGTCACGTCTTCATGGCTGCATCTGATTCTGGGCTCGTTACCAACCGATCCGAGGGTTACGGAGTCGGAATTTCGTGTCATTAGCTGGTGATGGGCGGAACAAATTGAATCACATCCTTATTCCAAAATGGTGTTACGAGTCCCGAACCGAGTCTACCTCGAGCCGGGTTAGCCACAAGCCCTGCCACGCAATACGAGAGTGCGTAGAGAAAGTGCAACAGTGCAACGTTAGGGGTGCTTCGGGTCCGGGGCTGCGGGGCTCACGTTACACTGTTCCAGCGGCCGCGGTGCAGTTAGCATTTATGGACTGGCAACTACAAACTGTCCACGGCCGCACACTGGAACGCACGCATCGTCTATTCTGGCGACGATGGCTCCCGCCCGAGCCAAGACCTGTTCCGGCTCGGGGCCTCGGGCGAAACCGCATACCGGCGGACTCGCCCGGGCACGGTCGCAGACAATCTCGCGCGCGCCGAACGCTCTGCCTTCATCCATCACCAACTGGATGCCAACCCAGCCAGCGTTGTGGGGTCTCCTTCCGTCGGTAAGCCCTGTGCCATAATCGAACCGGATCGGAGAGGATCGGTTTTCGGAACGCGCCGCGCGAAGGGCGTGCACGAATGGCAACCAGGAATGCAGTCGGATGTTTGCACGTGTGTCAAGTCCGCAACCTGGCCGACCGATCGACTTGGCCGTGATGGTTGAACGACCATCGGGGATGTTCCTGAACCCAATCGCAGTTCTGAGCTTTAAGTTCAGAGTTCATTTCGGACACATTCAGTTACGACTTTGATGCGACTGACAGAATAGGGAAGCTACGAACTCAACGGAAGATAGTGAAACAGATGCAGTTGGAGATAGCTCCATGCTGTGGTTAAGTAATGAAGTTGAACTTTTAAAACGTACTTTAAATGACGTTTTGTAACAATTTATTCGATTTTGTTTTCAAATTCTTTCTCAATGGAAGCTCAACTTGGAGGAGCTCAATATTTTAATAGCTTCTGATAAGATTTTCTAGTCTTACATTAAACATGCATCTTGTGTTGTTGGTTAGTTCAGAAGTACTTGTTCCAACGAGTTTCAAATTTATAAAATCCATACCTGAAGTGAGCATCTAGAAGGGCTGTAAAAAACGCTCTCACAACTGTATGCGCTGTTAAACTGTTAAACGCTTTCCTCACATGAATTTGTGAAAGTCTGGAAACAGATGGAAGTCGCTAGAGACCAAATCGGGTGAATACGGTGGATACTCCAACAATTCAACGTTTAATTCATGGATTTTTGCCATTTTAAAAATGCTCTTAAAAATTTTCTTGTGTGAACTGCCTCTTTTCTCACGAATTTTCTCCTGCACCTGAACTAAAACCAGTTACAATAATAATCAGAATTTCTGCTAAATCTCTTCCAGTCACTCGACGATTTTCCATCCTGTGTTTTGCTTTCGATTTCAGGCGTTGCTACTGTTTTTGGACGTTCTTGACGTGAATCATCTTCATGGCTTGTATGACCACGTCTAATTTGACTAACTCATCTTTCTACTGTACTAATTGAAGGCGAAGAAACCTTATACCCTTTCAACATTCGATCATGAATTTCATTCGCTTTTAAACCTTCCAAACATAAAAATTCAATCACTGCACAGTACTTAATTTTATACTTAGCAACTAAGCAAAAAAAATGTGGCTAGTAGCAGAGCCCTCTGATATTAAATCGCAAAACTTATTGAAAAACTTGGTATAATTACAATTCATTAGGCAGCTTAGTAGAATAAGAATTAGAAGAACCCGAACAGAACAGTTTCATTTCATTACTATGTTGGTTTAAAAATGTAATTAACTGCATAAAAACCTTTAATGCCAATATTCTTCGATCAAATTGGTCGCATAGCTAATGGCGCGTCCAGCACTCTACTCAGACGTTTCGAGCGCAGATTAATAGCCGCGGCCCCTTTAACTCCGAAGGCTGCGAGGCCCAAGGTGTATCATAGATCCGCTGCCGCGACGTCCAAGTCTGCAGGATGAACCCGCCGTCCGGCCCAGTACCGCGATGCGTATCGCGCAGTGGCGCAATTAGATGCAAATGAAGAAATAATTGGAACACGCGGTTCTGTCATCGAGCCGCCCGAGCCCAGTCGGCCATCCTCGGTCCGCCGCCGCTCCGCCTGCATGTGTGCCCGCCTGCCCGATTCCCGGGTGTAATTTTATTTAATTTAGCGACTGCATCGCTACGTCGCCCGGCCGGTGCATTCGTTCGCGATGCAACCGTTTGCCTCTAACCCTGGGGCAAACGTCCCGTTCCGTCCCGGTCGGGTCGATGCCGATTGAGTTGGCTTTACTTCTTGCGACTCGTATTAATCGGTTTGCTAAATTTGTTTTTGTGCCTTTTTTCGCTATTGCCCTTTCGCTGCTTTCCCGTTCCCCGGTCTCGCTCACTCGCACGCCGGTCTCCAGCTGTTTGTGTCCGTGGAGCGGACCGCACGAGATAAATCATTCGAATGAGTAGGTAATCTGCACAAAACCGGGCGGTTGCTCCACTTTGGCGGATTCCACCTGCCAGCGGCTACCACGGCTGGCTGGCTGGGAAGGGAGGTTCTGGTTTGCGGTCCGGTTCACCGTGGCCCGGGCGATCCCGACCGGGAGGTGTATGTAGTGCCGGACATCCCTTCGAGCGGGCCCCGAGCGCTCCGGGGCTGCCGACTGCGCCGACTGACCTATAATGAGGCTCGCGATCTGCGTCTGGAACGCACCCGGGCGCATAGCTCGGCCGGATGGTGGGCTGCACACCCCGGCCCGGGTCTGGGACTATCCTGCATGCGGCGGATGGGATTACATCAGGCCCGGGTACGCAACGGGTACGCTCTTGCGTAACATTTAGCCAAGGTTGTGGCCAGACCTCAACTACCACCCGGAGGCTAGTAGTCCCTGCCGGGCGGGGAGTCCTAGCCAGCCCGGGCGCAGTTCTCCTCGATCCCGCTGATGATCGTGATGTGCGAAATTATTCCTCCTATTTGGCATTCCTGGCTAGTTACGGTTGTTGATTTATCTAATCTTACATGTGTTCCTACACACTTGCAGGGGCGTGTTGCGTTCCGTCTCGGAGTGGGTGGCTGCACCGAGCTGCGGTACGTGGCTACAGGGCGCATATGCCTCGCAGGCGATCCGTGCGTCGATGCTGGTGGTGGATAAAAATAGGCACCGAACGGTTTGGTTTGCATTAATCCTCCTCCTGGGAGGCCTACCTAGCGGACTGGCGGGCCCAGCGTCTGAGATCTGGATGGTAACGTGAAACTGTGGCCTGGCAGATAGATGGACCTCAGGATGGGTACTGAGACGCGTCGAGTTGATTTCTGTCTGGCCGGGTAATTTTCTGTTACAGTGTTTTGCTTACTCACTTTATGCTTCTTTGTGCTTTATGCTTTATGCTTTTGGAATTTATTTCTCACTTCGGCGCAGTGTGTTTCGTTGATGTGGATCACAGGGAAGAATTGGATTGGCTTAACGACACATCACACATCACGTTCGGTTGGCAAATCCGGTTACTGAAGCAGACCGCCGAAGGACCCGCCCTAGGGCACCCCGAACCTAACCGGATGGGGTGACCGGCGTGCCTCGCCGATAACACGGCCACGAACAGTATTGCCACACGCCATAAACCTCAAGACCCGCAGCTCCCGGGAGTGGGTCCCTGTGACCCACTCCCAGTGGTCAGCGTATGACGGACCGCGCGATTGGGATAAACCTCGAAAAGACCCACTTTTTCGCGGCCTGCCCTTGCACGAGCAGAGCAGGCCGACCGACCACAATGCACCGTAATGCACACACCGACTGACCGGCTGGCTGGCTGGCTGGCTGGCACCGCAACTCCATATGTGCCCCGTCGTCGTCGGGGTAGTAAATATTCAGTTCCTTCATCCGCTGCGCGGCCTGCATTAGAGGTCGCGGATGGTGTAATAAATAAAAGATTTTCCTTTCATAACACCGTTACACCGAGAGGCCGGAGAGGTACAGGCCTACCAGCCCCAGATGTGGATGGATTGGCTGCGAACCCTCGGCTCGGCTGTTCTAGATTCGACCGCGGCGGCCCTTGCGCTGATTTCCACAAACATGGAGTGAAAGGTTTTGATCCTTTTTCACCTTCCCTTATACGGTGACACGAGGGCCCAGGGCCCAGGATTTATGTGTGTCAGCGCGCGGTCCATCGTTTGCATAACTGCATTTGTTTCGTGCATCGACCACGAGGCTCAGGCTCATCCATTTTTGAGCTATATTTTATTCATTACTCAATTTAGTTCGCTTATTCGCTTTCGAGTGAATAAAAACTTTCATCTCATTCGAAGCATAATCTTTGCGTGGCGTGTGGTGGCTAATTGAGAAACATAATTTAACCGTCCCGCTGTTTGGGAGCGTTTCAACGTATCAACCGGTGTGAATGGGCCATTATCATAACTTCGAATCGGCCTGTAGTGAATCCGATTTTGAAATTCAATCGGTCAACTGACCGCAACTAACGCAAGTTTCCTATCTGACAGTTCTATCAGTTTCGGTGTCCATTATTCAAATTGAGCCTCTCTTTTCTCTTAAATCTATTTTCAGGTAAGCGTTCGCGGGCAGCCAACCGTAGGAGAGTGGGCCACATAACGACGCGGCCCTGACAGACTCGTACACGCCGCGGACCGAGTATGATAATTATCAATTTCGTGTAACTACTATCCATTTCGATCTACAAATTTTTTTCGGCTTAGTTCCGGCAAAAAAAGCTGTGGCATTTTTTGCTGCCTTCACGCCGTAAGACGTAATGTTGAGAAGCAGAAACAGATTCATCACCTGAATGTGCGGTGCGTTGGCTCAAGAATGGGCCTTATCTTATCGCCGGCAGTAGGTCAACATATTATTCGCCCATATATATTTGGAGGCCACTACGCTGACACGTTTTCGGGGGGCATTTTAATGTATTATAGGCCAAGATTTATCACACTGCGCATCGTCGTGGGACGCAGCGCGCACACTCATTATGCGTCGTCGGTTGGTGTCGGGCGATAAGGAAAACAATTTCCTGTTCTTTCCTCCCCTTTCGAGGCACTAGCCGATGCCGCAACTTTCTCGATAATGGTGGTCGTCGTTTGGACTCCGAGAAGGCCGACCAAGGCGGCGGGCGAACTTCGTTAATCATTTTATAATTTGTCTGATCCACAAACCCCCCGGCGAAGAAGCGCCGGGCGCGATCTTCGCCCGGTCCGCAATGCAATGCAATGAGTGCGATAGTCCGATAATTGTGCAACGTCTGTGGCCGCCGGTCCGCCGGACAGAGGTCTAGAGGTCCGAGGACTGGTGCTGCAGCAACAGAGACACTTTTGGACCCGTTTTTGGGGTACCACGGTGAAGTGAGAGTTGAGATTAGAGGTGGGCCAGGTCTGAGGTCGGTGGTCTGAGCGAGCGAAACGATCGCCGGGAACGGGCCAAAAGCCCACCAAGCAGACAAATTATAGATACGGGCCGCCCATAGACCAAGGGGCCGCCCGTAAGAACGGCGATGGTGGCCTCGTAATTGACCTCGCCGTGTTGCTGTTGTTGTGTTTTTCGCTCCCATCCTGGTGTTGCTGAATGATTGATGAATCGTGATCGACGGTTCGCACCGTTGGTGGTTCCCAAAAACAAAACGCGCGTCCCGTTTGACCGTTTGACCAGCAGTTTTTCCGAGCGGCAGCGTTCGTGACGGTCAGTTCGTGGCCCCGACGGTCGGAATGACGCCGGAGCCCTTCGGCATCAAGAACGGGATCGCTTTTACTTTCGATCTCACCGGCGGGGGAAGACAATTCGAGACCGGGCCGCGATGTGATGAAATCGAAAGTATCATCCACAACGCCACGGGTGCGCTGCGGGTAACCTGAACACGGATGGCGCACCAAAAGAGAAACGTTTCTCGAGAGAGAGAGAAGTATTGTCCCGTTTGTTTAAGTGATCCTTTAAGGCGCGGAGTTTGCATCCCGTCGTTGGTCTCATGGGAAGCAGGAACGGTCATGAATCAATCCATCTTCTCGGGGTTCGAATCTCGTTCACTACACGTGTTATGGGGAGCGAAACCAATTTAGGAGCCATTTTTAATTAGAAAGGAGAGCACCCTTTAGATACTTTGGAGCGCTGAGCAAGGCGGTGACTGTCAGTATAAATAAAAAAGCAGACAGCCTTTTTATAAGGGCGCAACTTGTTTTAAAACAAGATGACACAAGAAGATGACACCGTGGGGACTTGTGATGTTAGATAGAGTGATAAGAGAGTAATCTGACAGTGCCCGCGCGCCTCCACCTGTCCACCTGGCCTGGCCGGCGAGCCCATTAAGCGAAAAAACCCAACCTTGTTCGCTCGTTAGGCTGTCACGTACACCCGGGCCCCCGGTGGCCGGTGAACGACCGCATAATGTTCCCTCGTCAACACACCATACCCACCGATCGCATCGCAGATTTTGCGCTTGTCGCTCCTCCCGATTTGCGTCGGTGCGGTTGGGAAAGTTGGGCAATTACATCCCTTCGCCTTGCGTGCGTGCGAACCATGTTGGCGTCCGTCGTCGGGTTCGCGGTTCCGTTGCATAAAATCGCATTCCACAAGCGCTGAGCGCTGGCGACCCAAGAGATGAAGGGCACGATATGGTGGTGCTGGTAACCTTGACCGCAGATCGCTCGGATGGATGTCCGGCCCGGCCCCGGCTGTCGGTCGGTGGCTTTATTTGTTTAAGCCCCCAACGCCAAGGAGCTGTGGAGAAGTGTTAGGGAAACGAAACGCCAATAGAACGGAAGTGTACAGCACTTCTTTCGAGATTAAGTTGTGACCACAAAACCCGTGGGCTTCGGGAGTGGCCATTGGCTCTCTTGACAGTCAGCTCGCGGCTCGTTTTTGTTACATATTGTGTCCGAGTCTGAAGAGGCTGCCGTCTTCAGACCTTGCTTTTTCCGACCGGGCGATGGACGGGGCCGATGGACGAGTGATAATAATCGAAGGTCCACCGCACGATCGAAAACCACGAAAGTCAATCGCCTTTGCCGAAATAACAAAACGCAGGGGGAAAAAAATCACCAATCGAACACGTACACACACTCACCCAGACCCAGGAGGCAGCATTGGCGAGTTGAATGATCGCAAGATATTTGAATATTACGTAAATGTTGCGCCAGAGGGCACGATGCGCGAGCCGCAGCTCGGACTTATGCAAAAACTCCAGCACCCTTCACCTTCACGTGTGTGTGTGTGACTGTCTGTGTGGGCTTCCGGGCCGGTGCCGATAGTGCCGACTGTGGGAAGCGATGGCGCAGAAACCGGGCAAGGGGCGAACAGCAGAGAGAAACAAAAATGGCAGGTGGTAAAATGGCGAAAACAGATGATTAGAGACCACGGAATCGGAATACGATTCCGATATAATTGCGAGCAGCACCGCCGAGTGTTGCGGTGTGCGTGTGCCGTGCCTTCCGAAACAGTTGGATTGATTTTTTGGGGCCAACGAAATTGCTCGCTCGCGGAAAAGCACCCCAAAAACGGCGAAGGAGGCCGCCGCCAACGGCCACGGGCCAAAGTGGGTGAGTCGAAAAACGGAAAACAAACACACTCGCCAAAGGGGAAAACAATAGGAAACAAAGCAGATCATGCACACACACACACCCACGGGGGGAAGGGGACATCGAGAAAGAAGAAAACTGTTGGCGAGGCGGCGCCTGCGGTTGGAAAACTCGAGAGCCAAACGGGGACCTCAAAGTGGGCCTCGCACGGGGAAGGCGTGCGAGATAAAGGCACGAAACGAATCGTAACAGCAACCCGACTCCCGAGCCGGCCCGAAACCATCTGGGAGTCAAAGTGTCAGAGTGTGGCTGCGGTCCGGCATTGCGGTCAAAGTGTTCAGGGTGCCGCCGGGAGCACTCGTTGAGCAATTTTCGGGGTGATGTAATTTGCTCCCGATTACCACATAATCATTTCGACCGACATTCGGGCCGACCATCGGTCGGCTGTCAAGCAACGAAATTATGTTGGCAACACACATTAGTGTGCGTTTCGAGATTCGCGCAAAACGATGCGCCGACCGCTTGAAGCATGAAATTATGCTAAACCAGCGGGACCTCAGTACGGCGCAAATTGGCCAAAAATTGATCGTTTCCGAGAGCCGGCCTTCAAGTGCACTGGATTGGCGGGATTTGACTGGGTATGGATTGGTGGGAAATAGCCATCCACGGAGTGTTTGTTCTTCAAACAAGATTAGTGTTCTACTTACAAGCAAACTTGCCATTTCGATCCATTTTTGGGAGCCGTTCTTGAGTTTAAGAAGGTCATGTGGTTCTCACTCACACGCAAGCCCTGTAGCGGAGTTTTCCAACATTAATAATAATTTATTTGATCAAACGGTTGCAAAGGTCTGCTCTTGATGCGCCTCATGGAAAAAGATGAAACGAATCTCTATGCTTCTGCTGCTAATTACCGCATCAATGCCCACTTAATCCCTTCCCATACTGGGCGAGTGTCAAGAAAAATGATGTTTTAATAACGTATCAGAAGCAACGCCTCGAAGAAGGTGCTATCGGGGCCCGATTCCCACCGTTTGCTGGTATGTAACACACACGCGGTAACGGTTGTGTTGGCTCTCCGTTACAATAGCATCATCAGGAAGCATTCTAGATTCAACTTATTGTTGCGGTTTTTTTTTCGCTTCCTCGATTCAGCGATGCCCAATCTGTGGCCCACAGCACGTTAGGGCAACAGGCCAGAGAACCGAATCTGTCTTTGGCTGCATGAGATGGGTGCCATGGGAGAGCCACGCTCGCCACACTGGCGTTCCTTCGCCTTCGCCGTCGTGCAAAAGCTGGATCTGAAGTGTCGCTTTGACATGCGATCCTCTGTCAACGGCTGCGGCGGCGGCGGTGCTAACCATTAAGCGGCCTGCTGCTGCTGTGTCGGGTGAGACGCGTTTTTCCGCGACCCCCGGCGGACGGAAAAGCGCACGAAATTGGCCGCCAGTCCTGTTATTCTTCGCTCGAATTTTCCCATCCCGTGATATTAAAATAATCAACGAAGCCCGCGAATGTGTGATAATTTCATCACACAACCCATCGTCACTGAGTGTGTGTGTGTGTGTGTGTGTGTTGATGTGCTTAAAAAAATTCACCGCCTCCCGTATGTGTGCTCTTTGTTAATTGACCTACACGATAAGTATAGCCTTCGGAGGATCGATGAAGCGTATTTTGCTGATGCTGATCGGTTCGGCCATGGTGTTCGGTAATGAAACGTTATCACGGCGCATCTCGTGGGCTCCAGGTGTGGGGCCCACCTTCATGCCTTGTTGTCCTTGTTATTGTCCAGTCTGATCAATCTGATCGATTGGCGCGGTGTTGGCCGTCTTTTATAGGCATGGTGGTCGGGGCACCGACTTATGCTGGTTAATTAGATGGTCGCTTCAGGAAGTGGCTGATAGTGCATAAAGAAACAACCAAAACCATGCCACGTACCATCGCAGATCCCACGGGGGAACTACAATTTGAGCGATAAAAATCAGACGCAAAAACAAAAAGACCCGTAGCGTGAGCACTAGGCCCCGTGTCCTGACCCGGTCGGTGTCCACAGCGCAGGTAATTGAGTGATTAAGTATATGAGTCCCGTGATAAGCGAGGACGGGTGAAATGGCCAAAGTAGGGTAGTTTGGCCGGCCGTGCGTAATGAGCACGTTTCGCAGGAAATCGTGAATTGGCAACTGGACCCGTTTTATGGATTTAAACAGGATGACCAACCGGGGCGCTTTCATGGCTCGAACGAGTGGAACGGGACCCACGTTGGGGTTTTTTGCAGTCAGTTGATGATATGTATTTTGAATGCTAATGCTGTTTACTTTTGTTGGAAACTATTTCGAAAAACATATTTAACTTCGTCTCGGCCGAAGCCTAAATGGCTTCATTTGTCCGCGGCGCAAGGCATCGTGATAACTCTTGATCTGGCGCTTCGTCATTGTTCTCATGGCTTCGCTGCCGCTAAGCCGTTGCTTTCTTGAGGCCCCGTTTCGAGCGGCACAGCTGGAGCGCTGGCCAGCCTGGCGACCACCTGCACGAAATCGGAGCAGCATATTTATGGTTTGTTGATTTGAGCACTTCCAACGGGCTACCGGGCTTGGCGCACGCTTATCGGGGGATGGCTTTGCTGGGATTAATCGCAGCAGGACTCAAATATATCATCCATGTACGATATAAATTGAATTGTCCTCAAAGCATCCAGCGGCTGCACCCTGAACGGGACTCCGGACTCCGGCACCGCGGGAATGCGATCGTGTTGTCAAAACGGTAGTCTCTTTTTCTGTAGGGGGGGCCATATAGGAGCAATAGAATCGAATGTAGGACGATTTTGGTCACGCTGGTTCGCAGTCGGAAGATGTTGGGCGCTGGATCCTGCTGCGAACCCTCGGTAACAAATCCGTTCAACGTTCCCTGAACTAGGTTATTCAAGTTTCTATCTCTGCTAACAGTGTATGCCTTCGCATTTGGATTTCAGGGGCTTCTTTTTCGTGTAATTTTGTTGTTTTGATGTTAAATATATTATACACGTAAGCATCGTTACAACGGGTTAATCGAATTTCCATTTGGATGACCACTTGGCTTCGAAATCAATCATTCAAGTAAGCATTCGATTCGAAGCGCAGCAAAAGAATTAAATTACACACATCCGAAACCCAAACAACGCTCATTGTGCTATCCTTGAGCAGTGTTCGGGTTGGCGCGAAAGAGAAACGATAGCCTGGAGGGCCTAAAGCGCTGGTGGATGCTATTCTGCCTCGAGCCTGCTTCAACAACCGTGAAGCCGCCGAGGCCAGAATTCACAGAATCGCGTCTACTGTGTTTGCCGACTGCTGGCTGTGTGGATGTGAGAAATTATCAATTTTACGCTTTCTAATTTCCCAACCCAGCAGCACTTCACCGATGGGTTGTTGTAAAACTTTTACTATCAATCCGTGCCGTGTGCCGTGTGTAGAATAGAATGGGAAGTCAAAAGCATTGCCTTTCGGACGGGGATTATTGCTCGGCGCGGCGCGAAAAGCTTAGGCCGCGGTGGCTTAAAACAAACTATCGGGGCAGAAATTTACGACCAGGGAGGTCACACTGGCTAAGGTCAGCTTTTAGTGGGAGTACTTTTAAATGCGCTGAGTGATGTTGCTCTATCTCTAGATGTTGGACACTCTCGATTGCTTTGAAAATTGTGGGAAAACACTTTTATTACGCCCCCTTTTGGTGGACTTTTGTAGCCATAAAAGATGTTAACACGGCCAGTTTTCCACTTCGATTCCGTTTCCGAGGTAGTTTTTATCTTTTACGGGCCTTAATATTCACCCTGACCGCGGTAATCGGTTTTTGGGGTCAAACCGCTATCGAATTGGGTCCGAAGTCGATCGCGCTGCGCTGCAGACGTCCATAATTCTTTCACTTTCCCTCGCCAGCGTGGACACTTCTCGGTCCGGGCACCGGAAGAGAGTTGGAAACGGAATCGGATGTGCATAATTCATCACCGAGCTCCCTCCGGTTGCTGCGTCGCTCGCACGGGACCGCCACACAATCCATCACCAGGACCATCGCGGATGATGGGCCCA
The DNA here is from genome assembly GCF_943734635.1 of Anopheles cruzii. Lineage (NCBI taxonomy): Eukaryota > Metazoa > Arthropoda > Insecta > Diptera > Culicidae > Anopheles > Anopheles cruzii. The sequence goes on from NC_069145.1 coordinate 14,814,561, forward strand.
ATCGAAAGTTGTCCGGCCGTTTGGCAGATAGATTTAAATTTCCTGCCCAGCTAGCGGATTGACCGGTGGCTTAGTTTCACCTCGCATGATGTTCTTTTCGCACGTTTTTTCGCCTGCATTCACTTTCTGTCGACTTCCTTCCCAGACGCCGAAGAGGAAGTGAAACAGTTTTGTCAAATTGTGCTACGATAGGGCCATTAAAAATCGATCTATAAAATGGGGGTCAAAGATATCAAGAAACCAAACGCAAGCTTTGTGTGCTGCGGGTTGACAGCATGTTTACCTTTCTAATTTTCAACTTCCGAAAAGAAAAACAATACCAATTATAATATGCGACGGATCGAAAGTGAGTGGTCACGTAAAGCGGAAAGCAACCGCATGATGGCCATTTTCATCGTTTTACATTTAAATCCCAACTCAACGAGGCAGCGGCGGCACCACGGAAGATGACAGAGACCGACAGGGCAACACATTAGTATGTCGTTACCAGTAATAATCCGGACGGCGATCGTGCCAGATTGTGCCCGTCGTTGGCCACTGGGCGCCCTCTATCGGGGTCGATCTGCGGTCCACTGCGGACTGCGGACGGAACTCCTTACGGTCGCTTACGCTACGGAAGCGGAACATAATTTCTGTCGCTGGTCGTAGCTCGTAAATCAGGCAAATGTTGGCCGGGAACCCCTTTCAAAGGTTACCCGCAAGTACCCGGTTAAAGGTTTAGGAAGTCTCGTTCGAGAGGGCACGCTGGTTAACGTTCGATGTTCACCGGCGGCCGCTATCGGGTACCTTTATGCGCAGCAATGAACTGGAAATATTGTCTTCCTTTTTTGGACCGATGGCCAGTGATTCGATAAAATGTATGCTAAACAGAGCCGCGCATATTCTGGGCCGAGAAACTCGAAACAATGTTGTATTGGGTGGTCACTCGGGTCTCGGGTCTTCATGCTCTGTTTGCAAGGTATAAGGATTTCAATTAAAGGTGCTCCATAGGCAATTCATCATATTTGTGCCACAAATGCGCGGATGGATATATGCAAAAATTAGTAGCAAATTTAATTTAAGTTCAATAAGAGACCAGCTAACGGAAACTAAAAATAAAATTATTCATTCCAATTCAAACATCATAGTTTAAGACGTTTATGAATGAATTCCAATTGATGCAATAAATGCTTGGCACAGACAGCGATTCCTTAGAGTGGATACGAACATGCTCCACAGTTACATCAATTATTCCAAAACGAACTTTTAGGGATATAATATGAAACTGCAGACAGTTGCGCTATTTTCGCGCCAAACAACTCCACACATTTGACATGCCATGCACCTCGGTTGCCTCGGTAGCGAATGTGACGAACCGGAGACAAGCTCCGTGTCATCATCTTGACAGCCTTCTTCAGCTCACTTTCGCTGCAAAATTCCGACGCTCCGCGCTCTCCCGCACCGAGCATAGATTTCTTCTTCTAACGATGCGCCCCATTATCGCCACCGCGCAACGCGCCGTTTGCGGCGAGTTGACGAGTGAAACCGAAAACCGAAAACAACGCATCTCCAACGGCCGGGTTGCAGGTTGCAGATTGCATATTACAGGGGGAAGGTACAATGCAACGCTCCCGTTGCTCTGCCCCCAGTTCTCTGGTTTTTTTGCTGCCCTTCGGTATGCCTTTGACACAAGCCGCAGCTTCCTCACCCCCGGAGTGAAGGTAAAAGTTGACACATTTTTGATCTATGTTCATCACGTACGCAGAAAAGGCAGGTTCCGTTCCGACGGACCCCAGCCCCGCCGACACCCCAGTGTCGCTGCCAGTGCCAATGTTCCCACTCATTCGCGGCACTTTCTGCGGCGCGCATAAAAAAAGGCACCAGCTTTCCGGGCCCCGCCGGTCGTTTGCGGGAAGGTTTGTTTCACATGTCGGACGAACCCGGGGAGGACAAAGATGCGAGATACGGCGGCCGCTGCCTTCACATTCGGGCCCTTCACATCCGGTGGTGGGGCCGGGTCGCCATGCCAGTCATGGTGCATTATGCGGTGCGATTGTTTGGACCCCATGGTGGTGGCGGGCACGGGGCCCTCTCTGCGGCGGCCCCTTCGGAACTTTCCCTTGATTGGGCGAAATTATTCAAATAATGCGATCTATGCGCCAGCATCCGTGCCGCCTGGGACTCGGGAGTCGAATGTCACCGGAATGGCTCCGGCTTGACCCCGGGCAGTGTCCGATCGGAAGCTCGCCGGTCGGCCGGAGGAGGAGGACCATAAAAGGCGGCCACCCGATCTTGATGGATGGTTAGACCTTGTTAGACGCCCGCCCGCTGCCGGACTGGCCACCGGTGGCCATTGTTGTTGAGCGGCAATCCGGCAGGCAATTTACGGTGATCAGTTGTCACTTTTGACCCCTGTCGAAGCTCTTAGTGAGCTAATCAACGTCACACGGCGGCGGCGACGGTGGAACGTGAAACTCGCTAAACACACCCGAAGTGCACACGGCCACAGACTGCGTTGCGTTGCGTTGAGCACTGCTGCACTGTGGCACATGGGACATACGTGGACCTCAGCAAAGGTGCCCCTTCGGTAGAGTAGATCGTATCGGGGATCGTAGATCGACGCGATTATTCACGAAATCATGACACTTTTGGTGCTTTGTTTCGATTAGAAAGCGTAAGTGGTGGCACACTGCGACTGGAAGGATGGTAAAATACGTCCGTTTGGTGTCCGGATTCAATGGGTTTGTTTTATTCAAACGAATTCCTGGTATATTTTTTATCATACTCTGTGACCTAGTGAGATTTTCGAGTTCGAATCCTCACCACACTCACGTCCAATGCGCAGTCAAAACAATGCCACCGACAATTCGCCCGTTTATTAACTTCCGCCTCCTTCCAGAGCGCATTCCAGTACGCGGCCCATCCGAACTGGAGCACATCCTGCTCCAGTCTGGTGTACCATTAGCCGACCGTACGGTACCCCCCCAAGAGTACTTGCAATGGTGAGCTATCGGCCGGTGAGCCTATGGCGTTCAACCGATTAACCCAAATTTAAATATCGCTTCAGTGCAATTTTTGGCGTACAAATCGGTGAGGTCGTGGCACCGGGCACTGCAATCTCGATGCCCGATTGTAATGCCGACACGGTGCCGACAGCAGAACCCATTTCCAACATCTGCCACCTTTTCGGGGTGCCGGCACGGAAAATGGGAGGAAATCCGGAGGAAAAGCCGCGTGGGCGTGCCATTCTTGGGGTTTCATTGCCCGTGAGGGAACAGTTATTTCCCGCCATTCGGCGAGCGGAGGCCATACACGCACACGCGCGTAATGGCTGCGGCTGCGGCTCCCGAGATCAAAGTGAAAAGCGCAAAACGTTCCGTTTGGTCTGTGTTTTTTTTGCTTATTGATTACCTCCACGAGGGCTACCAAATGATGTTTCCGAATGCTGACCGGAGGACGTCGAGCACCTCGGGGTCCGGCCTTTCGGGAGTTCATCCCAGCGCAGGTTCGGGGCTGTTCACACCGTTTCCGTGCAGACACCCGCTATCAGCTCGCATCGTTCAATCGCTCAATCAAATCGATGCACGCTGTGCCGGGGCCAAATTATGCTCCAATGATGCAGCAAATTTTGCGCTACTAATGAGCCGATCGGGAACGATGCTAAACTGATCCGTTCTTTCGGCTGCGGCTGCCGTTGAAGTCATTACGTTTCGGCATGTAAGCCCGGCTTTCGATCCTGAAGCCTAAAGGAACCCGGGGGCTCATGCAAATGCCGCTCTCTTTTGAGTTGCATAGCGCGCCCGGAAAAGTACCTCCGAAATTCATAATTACTGAAGCAACGGGAGGTTCGTCGCTTGCCAGACCAACGACGCGCAAGTCTTTCGTTAGTCATCTAGCTGTTGCTTTCACGGCGCATCTCTAATCGGCAACCCCGAGTGAAGCGCAGCCTTTCGCTTGACCGCTGACGAATGTGTTAACCATTGCCGGGCGCTTACCAAGCCCATTGAGGGCAAAACGCCAATCAATAAGTCAAGTCTTGGCTGGGAACTCGATCATAAAAAAGGTCGCCCAGGGGATGTGCTGTGCTTTGCTCGGTGAGTACGCACGCACGGGATGTGAAACAATCATCGGTGCTGTCGCCGACTGCATTCATCACCCGTGCATTTGCATCCACGAGTACGCTACGCTCCCCGAGATGGCTTCATCCATCTCGCGAGCGGGTTACAAATGTCATGCTTTTCGCATTTACCAACCGCGATCCATCAATAGATGAAAACTATCGCCAGGCGTCGTCGACAAATGGCGCGCTCTGGAGCAAAGTGAGGCGAGGTTGAGTGCCACGGTCACACCACGCGGTGAAATCGTAACCTGCCACAAATCTATCAAAACCCGCGCCACTCTGGTTAACCGTCACCCGGCCGACGATGTCGTGTTGACAGAGAGGAACCCATCCCCGGTGGGCAAGCTTTCCGTGGAGTGCTACTGTAGAGCGCAACTTCGTCGCCAGGATGCTCACCGAGCCATCATGGGAGCGCCCCCGTAACACCGGGAGGAGACGCTGGCCGTGTCGCCCACCGGAGCCGCTGATGGTTTAACGGCTCAATAAATCATTCATAGTCGTACCACGGATTCCATTATACAGGCCTCTCGCCCCTCTGAGCCCGCGATGCCACATGCCGCTGCCTTGTCTGCTGTCAGCCACGTGATGGTGGTTGTTGGCGACAGGACCAACCGAGCAACCGGCTATGTCGGAAACATCCGGCTGTGGGCTCATTTGCTAATGAGCAAGGAAATGGAAGAGCCCCGAGCCCGGTCATAACATGTGCGAAAGAAGTGTCTCCGCGATGAACTTTCTCCTCGGTCTCGGTCGCACGCATAGATCTGCTCGGGGAGCGATGTTCGAAAAATGAAGGTCACGGACACGAGTTAACTTGAGGATTTTTTTGGTCTTTGCTGGGCTGTGCTGAAATTACTGGCACGAGGCTTATCAGCTTTGGAGTTGTTCATTTCGTGGTTCTTACTTTTTTTATTTTAAAAGAGTTTAAAAGGTTGATACGGTCCTTATTGGGTCTGGTTACTTAAGATGTTTCCGATGGTTCGATTTGGGTGAAATATGCAAAAAAGGTGCTATAATTTGTTGCAATTTTACAGGTAGCCTCTCTCCTAATGCCTCTCCCACAAAATTCTTAGTCCAAATTCTTAGCCCCAAGTCTTATGACTTAGGAAGTTTTGCAATGCAAGGTGACAACTCAACTAAGGTCCCAGATTTGCTGGTGGGTCGTTGCAGATGTGTGACATGATGAACAACTGCAATTATTTCTGAACTTTAAATTCTAAACTAGTATTCCATTTTGAACGGATAACTGACTTTCGCTTGATGATTTGAACGATGTTTAACTTCGCATGATGATGTACAACACAGAGTTGGAGTTATCAATAAGAAAGTTCTTCTTAATCGTTTTATACGTTCTTACAATTTTGTGTCAGAGTGTTAGAGTCGATCAAAAACGGCACCAGCCTCAATTTTCAAGAACAAGAGCACTTCTGAGACCAGAAACAACTGGGTTGCCACTCAGCCCCCAATCACTTTCGCCGGGCGGAGGATTGATAATTGACGCAGTTGACGCGGACCGCCCTGTCCGCCTTTTCCCCGTCTCCGGTTGATGGTTTTCCCCATATTTGGCGGACGGATAAATTATCGGAGCTATAATTAGCTCCAGCGGGGAATATAGCCACAAGAATGTGAACCCGTACGTCTGCGCAAACGTGTTGCGCGTTACGACGTGTTGACTTTAGCGGATTTTTCTTTTTATGCTCACCAGCATAAACGCGCCCGCCCGTCCCGGATGGCCGTTGGCTGGCCCGGTGCAATTGTGTTCTTTCTCTTCGCTCGGCTTGCCATTCCAGTTAGCGCTCCCTTTAAACCGCAAAAAACGAGGGTCCAACGATCAGGGATCAGACCGTTTGCTTTGGTTTTTATTAATTTTCGCAAGTACAGTTGCGTGCGGCCCTTATTTGTGCAGCAATTTCTTGCCCCGTTCTGCACCGACTGGCTCACCGGAAGCTTCAAACGAAATAAGGACCGGTCATCGGTGGCCGTGTCGGGTCGGTCGGGTTCTGATGGGACGCGAGAACATTTCCAAAAGACAAAAACCGCCCGAGAGGGAAGGTGCAAACTCATTTTATCGGCCAGGGCCGTAACTGTCGATGACGCAAGTGCGCCGCGCTCGGTAAGATTACGGTTTCTGCCGCTCGAGGCTGAGGATCACATGGTCGCTTTTCGCAGTAACACCGCACGACAAAAAGCGAACAGGGATGGCCAGGATTTATTTTCCATCGCTGAGCGTTGAGCGGTACAGTTATTCGTAGCAGTGTTTCGCGCTTGGCCAACGTCGTGAGCGGTAGGACGATTGTGGGCTTTTCCTTGTTTTAACGCCCCGTGTTCGCATTAATTGGTTATCGGTCAACTGCAGCGATGAGGCATGCCACTGCTGCTGTACATTAAACCCAATGGGATCTGCAATGAGTAAAAGGTAACAAGAATCGACACGGTGGAATGTTCACGTCCTTAGTTGAATCCAAAATGGATTGAAATATGGAAACAAAGTAGAATTCTGTTTCGAGAATAATATACAAAAAAAAGCACATAACCAGCATAATGTTTACGATCGGATGCAAATTCTCATTGTTTTCTCCGGTGATTCAGTGAAAGAGATTGATGCAAATTACTGCCGGCGGGCGGCTTACGGTGCAACAATATTATCGGCCGCGACTCCCGCAGATCAAACAATGCCTTTTTACATGCCCGATGCTTTCGGAAACGAGTTTAAACGAAAATTAAACGAAAGCAGTGAAAACACTAGGTATCAGCCCGTCGCTTGGCTCACGCTGGAAGATGGCCACGAGCGATAATCGAGAGCACGGGGAGCACGGAGAAAAACAAACCCTTCAACCCTTCGGGGCACTTTCGATGCTTTTGTAACATTTGATTCGACCAGAAGCGAGCATCCTCGCAGCTCGCAGAGATAGTTTTGCTCGTTATCATCGTTTATCTCGGTAATGATCGGTCTGGCATGGGGGGGAGCACACGGACAAACACAACAATGCAGGACCCGGGCCCGGTGTAGGTCGCCGAGGTGCACACGGCACGATTTAACAGTTAGGCACGCTTGCTCTATTCGCATGATCAGCCGCGCTTACATATGTTGAAATGCCGCTAACATAGAAACGCCCGAGGCCACGGGGCTATCACCGGCCGGTGTTAAATGTGATACTCACGATCGTGGCGAGGCGTGCGAGGCAAATATGCAGCCAAATTATGATGCGCGCTGCAGATGGCTTGGCGCGAGACGAAAAAAGTCAGCGGGAAGGCTTAAACGCTGCAACTTTTCGCGCCCGCCGTCAGGTGGCCCCAAAAGTAGTTCATTCTCATCGCCTCTATCGAGCGTGCCCTCTACATTGGTGTCTCATCGTTTCAGGTACCCGGCCAGATGTGCAAAGTGCACCGACCGACAGTAAGAACCTGGGAGTGATTGCTGGTAGCAGACATTTGGTGGCAGACAAATAGAAACGCCAGACAGACGAGCACAGAGCACGCGCACACCATCGACGAGTCGAAGGCAGAGCGGTTCGGGGATGGATTGTTGACTTCACAGTGTCCAGGTAGGTCACGGAGCGCAGTTGTGTTGTGTTTAAGCATATTTTTTCGAATTCCCCGTGCTGGTTGTACAAGTGTGGCATGTAAATCAATATGTACATCTCAATGTAGAACTGCCTGTTCTTTGCGAGTTCTGTATGCTTTTCTAGGTTCAAAGCAGCCAGCAAAGCAGCAGAGGGTTTTCTATTTAAATAACATGAGATTAAGGTATATTAATTACCATTCGAATAGTTTAGACTTCAAGCAATGGTTATCGATGTGGGGTTACAGAAACACTAGCCAATTCCCTAGCCTTGTGGAAATTGTACATTTGTGTATTTATGATCTGATAGCTTTTGAGGAATTAACTAAATTTGATTGTTTGATCATTTTTCCCCGATCGATTTCCAATAAAACTGTCTCTAAATTTAATCGCTTATCACTCTGATGGAGACATAATTTATTCCGCGTTTAAAACTCTTACCATTTGTCCATGTTGCGAAAGGCCCCAATGTTGGCCGGCAGGCAGGGCCGGGAATAACCTGACCATCTCGTGAAATGATTTTGGACACGCACCTAACCAACGCACTAGATCGGGCGTTTTCATCTGACGGATGCTGGTCTCGAGGCTCAGCAACACAAACAGTGCCATTGTGCGGAACTCACCACTTCTAGGCTGGCGTGAAGTGACACATCGGCACGATTTTGTGCGCGCCAAACAAACGGATAGAAACATAATCCACAATCATCGCCGAGACACACCGGGATTGAAAGAGAAATCGTACGCCATCGGAGATGGGAGATGGCCCAGCGGAGAGATGGGAAGTAAAATCACAACCTCAGAAAACTCGCTTGCCAAATAATCTCCGAAGCCAACAGTGAAGCCGCGCCCTGCGCCTCGGGCCCTCGGACTCGATTTGGGGACTCAATCTTCGAGGTTCGGGGTCTAGTTGTTGTTGGTCTTGGTTTTTTTGCACCATCCAAAAATAGCAGACGAGCCGCGTTCGTGCCACCCAAAAATTGGTTCAACTTTCCTGCCTGCTGGGGATTTTCTGGGGCCGCTGGCGCGACGCGGTCGCGATCAGCTATCGGCCCAGCCCAAAACGTCAAACGCACGCCGCATGACGGGACCGTCGGCTCACCGACTGACCTACATTCCACACCCGGGCCCCGGACATTGACGGCTGGCCGCCGACGGCGACTGAATCAATCCGGGCAGCCGGGTCGGGGCCATCTGCCAGGCCATCGGCCGGACCACCACCGGAAGCTTGCCGTTCGCCGTCCGTTCGCGAATCACCGCCAGTGCTGGGCGAATGAATGGACGCTCCTGGGCGTTGTTCGAGGCAAACGAAAGTAAAACACTTGCGGTCGGTGTCCAAGTGGCTCAAGACTTAATCTCACATACGATCACGTGGCGATCGCGTTGCGACACTGGCGTCTTCCGCCCGAGCCAAGGGGCCGAACGTTTCCGGTGCGACCGGTGCTGAGTTACGCCACATTCACCTCGACTCAACATCTCGACTCAGCCCAAGAGCCCAAAATTAGCCATCAAGCTCGGGGACCCGCCTCGTGATGATCGGTTTCGATCGAGGGCTTGGCACCGATTGTTTGCCCACTGAATTGCTGTTTGCTCAAAGGAATTGTTTTGCTTGGTCGGCCGCTGCGGGACCGGGCCGGGAATGTGATATTCAATTAGCCACGGGACACGAAACTGTGATTTAGGACGGACGGGAGCGCGCGCATGCGTGTGGTAAGGAAACGCCGCCCGTTATCCAAAAGGGGCCACCACACCACAATGTGTGTTGTTGTTTGTTTGTTTCGCGAGAGAAAACTGTGCCCGTCGAGGAGGAGATTAACAGACCGTGATGCTGGGAAATGTGGTCCAATTTTTGGCACACCTTTGGCCAAATGGTGGCCCCGAACGATACACACACGTGTTTCGGTGGATTGTGGGCGTTGGATTATGCTCCCATTATACGGCAACTAATGAGCCAGCGTCCTGACTGGGCTGCTCCGCGCGGCATTTCGGGAATTGGGGCTACACTCGGCCAATGTCTGTACCACGCGAAGTTGCGTCTCTGAAATTCGCAATTCGAAACCATTAACCGCATTGCTGCATAGCTCTTGTCAGTAGAGCCGTGGAGGTTTCGAGGAGCGCTTTGCAAAATATTATTCTTCATTTGTTTTCTGCATCTTTAACGGATATCAAGGGTATTTTATACGATCTGACGGTTACGAAGACCATTTGGCAATATCTTTTCAAAACCATATAAAAATATGATTAAAATTTGCTATCAATCTTCAATTATTTTGTGATCTTTTTAAAAATGTTTTCTCTAAGCCGTGTTGCTGGTACATTCGCACAGTACTGCTAGTCGAAGGTCTTTGCAGTGAATGGAACCTTTTTGTTTGGTTGAACCATAAACTCGATGAACTTTATGTGATGATGGGTTACGATCACCGTCATCGCAGCGAACTTGAAAGAAGTTACTCCCATCAACCTACCGACATTCAATTGTTTCGTAGCATCACCACCAAAGTGAACGTATGGCTCCGCGGTCTGACTCAGCCCGAAAGATGGCACCCTTTCTGGTCGAAGGCGTTGCCGTGCAGCGAGAGTATTTACCATCACCCAACAAGACGATGACTGAGCGCTGACGAACACCCATCCCAAGCCGTCGTCGTCGTCGTCACGTGGAAAGGGATGGTCGTTAGGCCGCGGGCGACCGTGCCCATTAATGTTGCAGTGATTCACAATATTTTAATATTCAATTATCGGCCATTTTTATTTGGCCCAGCCCCAACAGGCACCACGGGTGGGATTGTTTGAAAATGAAAGTGTACCAACTCTAGGAGTGAACAAGAAAAACGCGTCGCAAACACGGGCCCATCCTTCCATCGTCGTCGGAAGCTCTGGGCGGGAGCACTGAAAGGTCTAAGGGGAGAAAGAGCATAAAACCTTCGCAGCGATCACCCACCGATCAGCGAGGCGGTGCGGAGAAAGCACCCAACGAGGGGTGGCCGGCTGGGGTCGCAAAGCGGTCGCCAAGACGCCGCGGCGAGGGTACCAATCATAGAAAGGGAAAAGAATAAAATAATGAACGCAACAATGAAAGTGTTAAAAGGTTCGACCGCGCGCAGGGCATGTAATTTTTGGTGAACGAAGTGTCCTCTATTAGCGGGCCGATCGGGTGGTGGCGCAGCGCGACAGGATGGTGAAAGCGATCGTTTATGGGTGTGCGAGATATGCGCCAACATAAGACGCCGCGTTTCGTAAGGGCACCCTGGATCCCTTTCGATGAGTGGCGTCTTCTAAGGTGATCGGGGGGCTCGGCTTGACATGACTTTGATTGGTTTTCCTGATTAGCTACTGTGTGTTAGTTTTTGAGTCTCCCGTTTGCGGTGGGTGATACCCAAACACTTGTAGGAGAAAGTGTAACGTCAAGTATCTATTTGGGAAAAACCTTCGAAAATTTTCGAACCACTACAAATGGACCAAGATCCTCGCCTCGTATTGCGGTGAGTCACAGAGCTCGCAGCCAGCGTGGTGCACTCTCACGTCACAAGGAGCACCACTGCGCTTCGTAACGGTAAACGCGCGTCGATGCATGTAGCCCCCGATTGTCCTAGAATGGTTCGACGATAAATAATATGATAATTGGCTGCCGTGGCCATGCGAGAGGAAAAAAAAAACATGGCAATCCAATAGTTGAACACGTGTCAATCGTCGATGACATTATCTTATCGGCATCGCCAATCACCCCAGGTGAGCCTGTGTGTGAGTGCATGGGAACCAACCGGTGGCGTTCCCGTGCGTTTACGGGGTACATTCCGGTGCACTTTCGGGTGCAACGCGAGGATGCACCGGCGCGGAACGATACTTACGATCGAACGAGTTCGATAAGGCTTACAAATCAATCCTTATCGGCGATAGGTGGCTGCGTGTTTGTGGTTTTTCACCATACGAAGCACGCTGCTCGGTGCGACTCCTGCTTAGCGAACAAATAAATTATTATTCCCGAGTCCCGATGATCGATCGGGAGAATCGCTCAATCTGTGAGGAAGTAAAAACCACCGCGACGACAAACAACCGTGCCTCGCATGGCAATGGCACGGTGTGTTTGGTCGTAGTTTTTGTTGTTGATGATATTAGATGCCACAGCATAGATGTAGATTCCAACGATCAGATCGCTCGGTTGAAGATGCGATGATCGATGTTGGGTGGTGATGCAGATGCAAACCTGACTGAGTGTAACGGGCTGGAAGCAATCGTTGCTTGTCTGATGCTCGATGAAGGTGCCTAATAAAACTGATTTTTATTAGGCCAATCAAGCAATAATGATGTGTTCATCGAAGCGATCTATCGAATGTATGAACTGCTTACCGACATCATTTTCACTACACTGATTTTGAAAGGTCAAATAGCTTTAATAGAACTGCGTTGTTTCTGTTTCTAACATTATCGAAAACGAATTCATTTTCAACTTTTTATAAGCTCCTACTTTTTGGTCACAGTGTTATATTTAGAATTGATGTGAACACAAAAAAAAATAAATTAACTATTAACTAGTATCTTACTTAACGAAGTAGCAAGATGAGAGTTCTCCTTTAGATACAGTCGCGATGTTCGTTTACCTTATTTTCTATTTTCTCCAAAGGCACTTCAATAACAGTTCTATGCTTGTCAACCTTTCTTTTAACTATCATAATCGATTGGCAAATCAATTCGTTTCTCGTGCCCTCTCGTGCGGAGTAGCCGAGTCGTGATAACGATAAATTTGTAGCCAATCGGATGGCTCGGAGACAACCGGCTCGCCTGCATCGTCCCACGTCCCACTGTCCCAACATAACGCCTTGTGGCGTTTGTGGCTGCATGCAATCGGTAATTAAATTAACTTGTTTCAGCGAACAGACTACATCAAGGGCCGTGGCCATTTTCTGTCCATTTTACGCGCATTTTCTCCCGAGGTGGACAGTATCAGTGTGCGCGGTTCGACTACATTTTTCAAACCCCCCGAGCCTGGGAGCCTCGGAGCGCCGTTCGACCGACGACGACGACGATGGGAAGCGAGCAAAAAAAATCACTTGCGCTTTACTTTTTCATGTTTTCACTTCGCTAAACCTGGAACCTTGGCCGGACCCGCCACCGATCGCCATTTGTGGGCAGCATTTATTCACTTGTCCACCCTTTCGGGCCGGTGCATTCCGCTCGGCTACTCGCGCCCGCATGTGTGTGTGCTCCATCATTGGGTGTATTTATTTATTGGCCATCCGTTCACCAGACGACTGCAGACTGCAGGCAGCCCCCAAGCATGAGCGAGCTTTGGGCTTTCCTTCCAATCGATTGCTAGGCCGATGCGCGTGTGGCAATTGTCCGTAGGCGCTGGCAAATCGTGGTAATCGTGGTTCTGGTTTTGCTGGGACATACTAGTGCGACATCAGGCCCGAGGGGCCGATGCTGCCGTTATAAATTGGTGTCGTAACTCGAGCGGTTCGTCGGTCGGAGCGGCATATTTATTAATTCAATTTAATCCAACGATCAGCCCGAGGCGATGTTCCGTTTACATTCTGTGCCGATGTCCGGCCGATGTTCTATGTTGGTGATAATCTTAGTTTCATAGAAAAGGTTGATTTTCCTCCTTTTATTGTAGTTACACAATTTTTTCAATGTTCTTAAAACATCACGAAGGAAGGAAGTTTGTTTTATTGGCTGCTGCTATCTAGTTGCAGTAATTCTTTTCTTTTCTCTATATTAATTCACTGTATTTAATGATAGCCCCAAGGCAATCTGTGATAGTCCTTGGCGCATAAATGCGTGTATGTTTACCCATATAAGCCCTCCGAGATAATCCGGACCCGCGGGAGGTGTGGACTGTTCGCGATAAACGTGCCCGTAATAAATTGCGAATAATTATTATTGATCGTTTATCCCCGCGAGTGCGCGTGCTGCTCGGACGCGAGAAACGGAAGCGCCTTCGTGTGACCGAAGAGCATCGTGCAGTCTTCGATTATCAGCGCGCCCTCCATAGGGCTGCTGGAGTGAATGAAGAAAGATAGAAAGGCTGCGCATTGGCCATTTCGAAGGGTGCCTTTTTATGAGCATTAATTCACTGCCGCCAGTGATACGTAAATCTTGGCCGTTGCGCCAGCGTCCCAGTGGCAACATGTTCACACGGCGCGGAACACGCACGCACCGTGCGCGATGCGCGGCCAGATAGCGGCCGTGTTTTTACGCTTGCTCTGCCAACCTCGGACGGTATGACAACTGTGATCAATTTTTCTTGCCCCAGCGCCGAAAGGGATAATTGAGACATCATACCAGCGCGGCGCGTACGGGAAGGTCACAATGATCCATTGCCGCGCGGAAACGCGATATCAAGATGGCGGGGCGCTACTTTTTGTTCGATTTATCGTTGGCACCGCTGTCGACACTTCGGCCAGTGTCATTCTTCGGTTTTGCTACGTTTTAGTTTCAAACCGGGACCGGGAATGTTGCGTACGATGCGTACGGACATCTGGCTCCGGGCCGGTTCGGTCGGTGGTAAACCGTGAGCACCTATCGACCGACGACCGACCCCTTACCGAATTGTTGCGAGCAATTATCGTGATGCTTCAGGTCGAGTGGCGGATTTCATTACATCGGCTACTTAAGTACCTCGCGCGCGTCCGCGGTGCGCTTAGAAACTTATCTTGAACTCTTCTTCTCCATTGTACACCGTGTTGAAGGGTCACTTTTGATACTCCTCTTCATCGTCCAAACACGGCCTTAGACGGGGGCATCCCCGAAAATTTCCACTCCATCGCTTAGCTGCCCGCAACAGTTTACTTTCCTTTTCCCTGTTTAATGAGCCGTAATGGTTTCCTGTCTCCCGGCATTTTTAAGCCCAATTTATGTTCAATCCAACAACGCTCGCTCGGCCGGCCAAGCCGATGCGATATAATAAAGTAATTTAATTACCCCGCCACGCCACGGAGAAGTTCGACACTCGTTTACTTTTCATTTAATCGCTTCAATTTGTTCCAACACTTTCCTTTCCGGTGGGAATGTCGGCAGACCGACAGTGTCGACCCCAAAACCCGTCCACGTCAAGGATCCAACATGAAACACGGCACCTGCCGGCTCCAAGGTATCATTGGGTCGTCTTTCTAAACGCCGGGTATGATTCCGTCCCCGATGTTCAATTTCTCTTTCAGTCCCGCTGAGCACCCGGAGGTTGATGCTCGATCTCAGAAAAAAGCAACCATTCTTGACGGCTCGCTGTCGGGAAGCGAAAGGGAACCCCGAAGCCCAAGTCCGAGGCTATCAATCAGTTTTCGCGCCCCGCCAACCGCACGTCAGATCGTGCCCGTACATGAAGGTCAAGGCTGGATAGAACTTCGCACCTATCCCTATCTCCCTTGGCATGAAAACCGAAACCATCTCGCGGGCATCGCGGGACGATGGTCTGTTATTACGTGTTGCATAAAAACGAAATGTTTTATGTAGGCTCGGCTTCCGCGAGGCGTCAAACCGTTGCATACGATCCCTAATTAACACCGTAGGGGCGCCGGCGCTCTGAGACACTGGGGGTTAACGGACAGTGGTTGCCGAAAAAAACACACACACAGAGAGAAGAGAATCGTGACTCAACGAGGAAAATCGAAACGGTGAACTGTGGCAAGCTTTCACACGCTTGATGGCGGGAATGAATGTTGTCTCTTGATACGTAAAAAACGGAAGGTAACGTAGAAGAAGTAACACGTTTTTTGCCACGTGAGTTAAAAATAGCATCAATTGTGTAATGGGCTTCATTGCGAGACCCCAGCGGTCGTAATAACACAACGCCGTATCGAAAGACTTCTAGCACCCGTAAAGCGACGAACCTTTTATTAGAAAATACTTCGATAAGTATTTTTGTACCGAACAGACCAACAATCCAATCTGTCAAATGAAATTTGCATCACGAGCTGCAGCTAACAAGAGCATAACCTCCGTTACGCCTGGCTAATGACTAATAAGGAGGTAATCATTACAAAGCACTCCATCATCTTCCGTAACAATATTCTGAAGCTACGAAGGAAGGATCCTGGGCCTGCGGGGGAACGCGGGGAAAGCGATACGTCGAACCGCAACATTGTTGCAAATTCCCGTTCTGGGGTGGCGTGCCGTTCCCGGCAGTCCGAGGCCGAGCGTCAATGAAGCAATTGCACTAATTTCATCGTACCGGTTTACGTAAAATTGACGCCGCAAGCAAGGCAACCGGGACAGCGACCGTCGGCCAGCCCGCCGGGGCTCGGTATTAATTGCAGAAAGTCTACCTCCGGGTGGTCACAAATCCGCGCGCGCTCAGAACCATAGCGTATCTTCCGCTTAGGGCTTCGAGCACCTAGGCCCATCAGCTATGGCTAGAGATTAATGATGACTCTTACATACTGATGGCCAGCAAACTGTGCCACCAAGCGGTGGTTCGCTGGCAGCCCGCGACTCTCAACCACAGCGGGGCTCGAGGGCTTTGTTTTAGCGGCCACTGCAACCCGCACTATCAAATTACATGGGACACCGCCGTAGGGTAGCGGCCACGTGAAGTGGTAATTTGTGCGTTCGATGCTTCGTTGGGCCCATATTTGCAACAAAGTGTCCTCGTTCGGACACATTTTGCGACCGTGCGGTGGTCCATCATGCCACCGAAGCCGTAGCGCTGCAGGTTGGGCGTGAGAGCGCACATTGGCCGACATACTCTGCGGACGCACTCTGGTTGCGCGGCACGTCTTGGTTGATTACCGGAAGAATTCCTCATGTGTGTCACACGTTTGGTCTCGTTGGCCGATTCGCTCCATCGATTAAGTTGGTCTCTGATCTGATGACTCTCTTCAAGTACCTCACTTCAATAGCATCCAAATAAGGGCTCACGTGTAAATAACTACATTAGTCTACACCAACCAATCGATTTTGCGTTAGCCTAGACCATCGCTTATTTCCATCAACTGGACACTTACAGCACGTTAAGTCCAGTTCCCGCAACACCGTCCTAAAATGTAGCGCCTGACGCCGCGTCTGAGGATTATACGTTTCGCGCCTCGGTGCTGTGACTAAGTGCTGCAGCAGAGCCGTGATTAGCTGCACGCCCGTATGTAATTTTCTCGTTCAAAGTTCTCGTTCCCGGGAGAAGGTTCACGATCTCCATGCCAAAGGGAAACACATCGATGCCCCGTCGGCTTGGTGCTTTTCGATGCACTTCGTGCTCTTAGCCGCTTCATGCCGCTAATGCGATACGGGTGCCAGATTTATTGCTTTATTTAGTGTCATTCATCTTGTTGCGGCTTCGGTCAAATTAAATCGCAGGACTGTCCGGTGTAATCAGCATGTTTGTTTTCTAAATGGCCAAATGTGTGGACTTTTATTACCCCCAAAGCGGTCACTGACGATGGCTCTATAACTGATGGCTGCCGAATTAGAGCAAAGTTTTGTAATTAATCCTGAAACCTCATCTTAATTAAAGTATGTTTAACATAAACAAGAATCGCTAAGCCGGATCATCATCTCGAAAGCGTCCGATCGGATCATAAAGAACTAAAGAAGCTGAAAGCTTCCTGTCATTCCGGCAACACACTTATGCGCTGGACTGACTTATTCGAACGTCCTCTTTTTTGGTATCAACTTCGAAGTGCGAGACAAAACGGTAACTCGATAACCGGATTAAGTCTTAGGGGACTGCTGTTGACATACATGCCATGTGGTGTCACCACGGCCCTAGTACCATATATTAGGTCTTCGTTTAATCCCCTTTACAATGTGGACCCAGCCTGGTTTGTGCTCGAAACGGAAACAACTGACCTATTCAACATTCGAACCTATTCAGCTTTTCGAAAGCTCCATTAGTTCTACTTCAGTAATTCGATAAAAAAATCTAATTTCGGATCTTCTTCTGCTCTGCTGCTACCGAAGACGTCCAGTAGCGTTAATGGGCGTGAAGATTCTTTTACCCCGAAAAAACGTACCTCTTCCGGACGGGCAACCTTCCCGGAACCAAAGTGGTACTGGGGAGTGAGTTTTTGCGCCTTTTAGCGGCAAGTTGGCGGATTACGTAAGTGGTACCGAGACTAAACGTTTTCGGTTACCGTGCCTTCTACGTCTACCGACCGCGGCAGAACCTTCTCCCATCACTTGAACAGCCTCATCTCGTCAGTTGGTCTGGCCTCGCCCGGACGGAAGTCAATTTTCTCGTAATTGATTAAAGTGCGTTTACGGGCGTCACTCGCAATGGATCCGCTTCGGTTAGAGACATTCGGCTCACCGATGCCGGCAACCGATATGTGGCCTGAAGATGACGATTAGTCTCGTCGATTAAATGAGGAGTTATACGATATTTCGTAACCTTTCTGTGTGTTACGACACATTCAGTTTCTAAGCTCTTCTTGGATTTGCCCTACATTCGCTAATGCATCGCTATCGGTCACCCGGCGATGTTCCGTTGCGATTCGATCAGTTATCTCCCGGTGCATCGATATCGGCTATGCTGGGCAAGGTGTTCGCCGACGACCGGAAGGTAGCCCCGGATCATTGCTTCACGCCTGTCACAAACTGATCCACTTATCCCGTTGCCTGCTCCCGTTGAAGCTTACGCCTCCCGACGCTCCGCGCAGCTGTTGCCGCTGCGCTGAACATTGATATTCAAATGAGCCGGTAATCAATTAGATATATTATCATAATCGAACCAATCTACTGCCGCTGGGAACTGGTCGAGATACGGGTCGGCCAGGACCCCTTGCTGGGGTGTTAGCAAAAGCTTGTGCTGTGTGTGTGTGTGTACGCGCTTAAGGCACGCAGCAGGAAAATGTAGAGAGCACGGCCCCGTGGTCGGAGCCGGTTACACCGCATGATTGATGAGCTATTGCTCAATCGACAGATTGTTGCGTAAGAGCCTGCGAAGAAGGCAAAAAGCATGCTCTCCCCGTTCGGCGACAGGCTTCTCGATAGAACCGTTAGGACACGCCGTGGTGGAGAATCGAATCGTTACGGGTTTCGTTACGCACTTTTACTGCTGCTGCTGCTGCTGACCTTTCATAGCAGCGCGTGATAATTACAGGAGCGACTCCGAAGCCGTGCCGTAGATCCAGCAGGGCGACCGGTGCGGATGGTACAGTCTATCGATTATCGAAACTCGGCACCTCGTAGAATGTACCGTGCGCTAGATTACGCGACGGCCCAAGAGGTGCCATCTGTCGCCAGGTTCTGGAAACTAATCTTGCGCCGTCCGAGGACCGCTCAGCAATGCTATCCATTCGATCTCGTGATAACGATCTTCGGCTCTTCCCCATTGCTGCCGATCGATTAGAAGCCGATAGCATAGCCGTGGTAAGTGTCTGGGTGTTTCCCACTTTCGAGCTCGGATCGATCTGCGTCAGGTTTCGCAGAAACCACGATACCACGCGATCATCGATGCAGCGATAATGCCTGACACCGTTACAAACCGTGCCCGTGTGCTGGCGGACGCGATGCCTAAAGTGGACGCGTTAATTAGACGCGTTTACGCATAAAACAGACGCTGCACAACATGATGTTCAGTTCCAGCGCCCGCTGTCGGCGCCGTCCGTCGCCTCCGTGCAGCTTGTGTACTTTCACTGGACCATGTTGAATGAGGCGGAACGCCATGATCGATGTAACGACCAGCTACTACACACACACACACACGCGCGCGCACACGGTTCGGTGAAAATGAAACCGATATTATGCATAATAACTGCGCGGCCCTTAGTGGCGGAGCATAAAACGGGCGTTTGTTGCGTTTCGCCTGGGTACTGAGCATCTCAGCAACGGTATGTATGATCTTATGCTTGTCTTCAGCAACCCGTGTTCCGCTGCGATGGCAGTTTGTGGCCACCAAGACGAATGATAGATCAGTACGTATTAGGGATGTGTGCTTCGTTTGCTTTCGTCCTCCTCACGGACACTTGGTGTGTGTTTACTGTTAACGTTCCGTTCAAATCCCGGTGTTTACGGTCGGCGTCTGTTATCAAACGTGTGGCAATCAACAGCAGAGCACGAGATGAAATGCAAATGAAGGAAAAGCTTTGCCAGTGCTTTGGGATAAGAATGCGGTAATGAACTTAATAGTACCTCAATTTCTGTTTAATATGTTCTACGTTGGAGGCATGGCGACTGAATTACTGTTGGGTGCAGTGACATGAGAACGGCTCGCCGTTAACCCATAAATGGTTTTACTTACATCCATAAGTATTATGTTGAGGTGATCTATCTAGTGTTTGGATTTCCATGATGGAGTGCAAAATATCGATTGTGGCTAACGCTATATGACACTGAATTCAAGTTTTCAGCTTCAATTTCGTCGAAGAACCAATAAGCTTATGATGAGTTTAACTGTAATGATATTTCTCAATATTCTGCAAACGTATAACGTTCCATTTTGTAAATGTTAAAGTTTTTACTAAATGATTACAACTTCCAGAATGAAGTTTGACTGGAAAGGGCCCGTTAATTGTACGCCAGATTGTGAAAGTTATTCGCTTCTAACGTTCAAGCCATTTTGCAGCCATTCTGGCGTATAGCTGTTTGTGTCACATTCACGCCAGCATTTATGTGAAGAAAGGTACACAAAGGATCAGCTATGTCCTCCTATTACTTTCACAAGAAAGCCTTTCTTGGTCTGTTTTCTACGAAAGTTCAGGAAAATGTAAGGTGCGCCCAGAATTGTGATTACTCCAACATTATCAGCATCCTGTGGTCGATCCGATTCGCTCCGTGGACAGCACGTCCGAGGAACAGCCGGAAATACCGACGCCGCCACCCTGCCTCGCCCGAATGCGGTAGGTTGAGGTTTGCATTTGCTTCCGTTGCGCCCGGGACAAGTAGAGCGAGCCACTGCCACGGCGCAACAGTTATGCAACTAACCTACAAAAACGGCACCGAGGCACGCTAAGTGACCGGTCGGGGAATGTGTGCGGAATATTCTACATCCATTCATCACGCCCGGCGGACGAGGGCACAAAACCGCAAAAAACCATTCGCGTCGAAAAGCAGAAAACCGCTGCGTGATGTGTGCTCCGAAGCCACTTCCGCACGACGTAGACCTCGGGATATGCAAATGATTTCGGAAGTGGATCGTTTTCGTGGAGTCGGGGCGAAACAATGAGCACGCGCGGGCCAGATGGGAGCGCTCGGCTTGGCTTTTCCGGTCCGGCGCACGGCGATCGCTCGGGATCGCGCATCGCGCATTAAATCGAGTGGCGCCCAGCACCGGCACCCGGCGGGCGACGAATCGCGCAGGCACGCTCCCGGGAACGGGAATCGATCGAAATGATAGCAATTAGAGCAACCTTAGAGGCTGCCCAGAACCTCTCGTCGGGAGGCCCGGATCGTCGAACCCGCTCGATTCGGGCCGCGTGGAAACCCCAAAACTGCTGACTGCTGTCTGGTTCTGCGCCGCCGTTCCGACAGAACAGTGCGTCGAATATCGGGCGAGTAACAAATAGGTAGCTGTACCTAATAGACCCGTCCTAATGGGTACGTTCTGCGCAAACAGTCCGTGCGGTCCAGTGAGCGCGGATCGGCCGTATCCCCAGCAGCTCATGAACGCCCTCGTAGTGACGTAACCGTCGCTCGAACATGTGGCCCCGTGAAAATTCGATCTATGTTCTTGACTTATCCTGTTCCTGTTGTGTTCCTTGTCAATTTCTATTCTTTTGTATTATTGAATGGAAATCGCTGAACTCGATTGAGTTGAACGTTGAATTTAAGTCGAAGATCGTCCAGATGCTCCACCAGCGCAAAAAGGGGAGCTACTCCGCTAGGTCGTAGATTCTAAATGACCACCACCACATAACCCTCTAATAGACTTAATAACAAATAGCTAGTTGGGGTCGCTTCTTGGGCCGGACGTAGATTCCAACCACTTTTCGAGCTGCCCTTAGGCAGTCGAGGAGCATTTTCAATTCCAAACCCAACTGTAGCAATTTCCGGCTGTCATCCTGGGTAACTAATTAAATGTCCTTGAAATACATCTGATGGACAGGCTATCCATAACTCCACTCCAGGACCGGACCGGAGTGGCCGGTTGGGCAGATAATTACTTTCGCGAAATGAGAGTGATACGGCAACAATCATCATCATTCGCTTCCACTCCACCACTCTCTCTCTCTCTCAACCGGTGTCCGCCGGTATCCATTTCTATTGCCGGGCCGAGGGACGAAACTGAAGGCGGCAGCCTTCGCCTTCACTTTCGGTTCGCCCGGTCTCTAGCCGCCCTCGAAGGAAACTGGACCCTGGCTGCGTCCCTCGGCGTCGGTCGGTTCCGCTCGGTTTGGGCCCCCAGCCCCGACGATTGCCCTAACAAAATGCGGCGGCGAAATGAAATCGAATCCAATCCGCGCCGACGACGACGACGCGCTAGGGAGAAATTGGAGTCGCAAGGCGCAATCAGGCGGTGTGATACTTTCGATCGCCATATGCACCAACGCTATGCGCTACAGGTTTGCGTGTGACTCGTCCGTTGGGTTTTGTTGTTTCTGCAACGAAAGAGAAACCACCCGCCACCCGATTGTTGCTAATCGCCACCCGCCCGGGCCTGGGCCCCGGTGAGGGTTGAGATGTTTTCACACCGATCCGGTTGGCGCGTCGAGGCGCTCACCGAGTAACCTGCGCAACGGTCGCCGTGGATGATTGACGCTTAGGAGCCTGGGACGGCCAGCGGGCCCCGTCCGGAGAACCGGATAACCTCCGGAGCGAGCCGGCCACAGCTTTCTTCACCGAACTCACGACGAGGCAGGGTCCGTAAATGGTCGGCGCATCGTTGGTTTGAACAATGTTTGCCCATGCGGCTGGCATTAATTAGATGTACCCCGAATGAACGTTCGCGGATTGCCCGCCATCTAATGGTGGTTGCCATTTATTGGAGCTACTTCTACTTCTGCCCGGCGCCTTTATGGGCATCATGGGGCAACGCGTTTTATGACACACCCGGTGACGTCCCGTCCCTTGGCTGCTCATTAGGACTAGTTATATTGGGTTGGCACTTTGCTAAATCACTCATTATCGCTAATATTAGGTTGGGGAAAAAGAAATCCATTATTTTCTCGTAGATGCTTTAGTGATCGATATCTCGTGAAGTATCGATCGTACAGTTTCAAGTTTAGGCTCGTTTTAAAGCTGATACTTTACACTTAAAAAAATGCTTTCACTGTTTTTGTTTGTTCTATTCGTTTGTGAGTTACAGGGTGTTAACAATGGAAGTCAACCAAGAGAAAATTCGGTACATTTTACAATTTTTCTTTGAAAAGGCGAAAATTCAAGCTAGGGCTGAAATTTTGCATGGTGTTTATGGTGCCGATACTCTAACAGCTAGTTGTGATAAATTTTGGTTTCGTTGACCCGTTTCAGTTATTTTTGATGTTAAAGATGCATCACAGGCAGACACGTCATCGAAAATGTCGATAAAATCACAGAAATAATCAAAGTTGATCGGCATGTTAGTAGTCAGAGCATCGGCCAGGAGCTAAAGATTAACATCAGACAGTTTTAAGCCATTTGCGCAAAGCTGGATTCACAAAGAAGCTCGATGTTTGGGCGCCACCCTATTTACACCTAAAAACATGATGGCCGAATTTCCATCTGCGCAATTTTGGCCAAACGGAATGAAATCGACACCATTTCTTAAACGGATGGGTACTGGGGATGAGAAATGGGATACATACGACAATACTGTGTGAAAATGATCGTGGTCTAAGCGTGGTGAAGCAGCTTAACCGGTGGTCAAACCAGAACTACGGCCAGTAAGGTTCTACTGGGTATATGGTGGGACTTGAAAGGAACGTTTATTATGAGTTGCTTCCGTGTGGTCAAACATAAATTCAGATCTCTACTTGTCAATTACTGCACCGTTCGAAGCTAGCAATTGACCAGAAACGACCAGAATCGGCCAACGAAGAGGTTTTGTGTTCCATCAGGACAACGAAATGTCACGCACGTCTTTAGTGACTCGCCAGAAAGTCCGGGAGCTTGGTTGGGAAGTTTTAATGCATCCACCGTATAGTCCGGACCTTGCACTAAGCGATTGACACCTTTTTCGCGCATTACAAAATTTCCTGAGTGATGAAAAACTGAGATCAAAAAAGGATTGTGAAAATGGATTGCTCGAGTTTTTCGCCAATAACGACTAAGCCTTTTACAAAGAGGCATTATAAGCCTATTTGAAAAGACAACAAATTTTCCAACAAAATACATATTTGACGAAATCGGACCATCGGAAGTATCTTAAATAATGTTTTGAATTCACCCAAAAATAATGGATTTCTTTTTCCCCAACCTAATATATCGGGATCATGGTGAAGGGCACTTTTACTTGACACAAAGTTGTTGTGGTGGATTCCAGGCTGATTGACGCAGAGCATGCGATTTCATTGCCAAGCTGCTCATGCTTCCTATGCTTCGTTCCGATTTGCATCCATATTGGGCATCCTTTTCCTTAGTCTTAGTTTCCTTAGTATCCTAAGGGGTTTTTGCTACAACTTTTTTAAGGTTAAGGTGAAATTGTACGTAATGTTTAAGGAGTCGTTTTGTTTGTTTAAAATAATTAAAACGGACAGAGCCATATTAAGCATCAAGTTAATATGGCATAGCAACCGATGAATCGCTGTAGCGCTGACGGACGAACCACGGTGCAAGGAGTCGAAGCCTCCCCAAAAGTGCATTGCGCGTTCCTTAATTTCTGTGCTCACTCATTCACTCACTGGTGCCCTTCAGTTGATCCTCGACGGCGATTGTTCCCCAAACAAGCTGATGATTGGTACAGCGCCAGATATTCGACAATCATGTACCTCTCATCAATCATCGATCGAAATGCAGGCAGGATTTCTCCGGAGCGGGCCAGACAAAGGTCCGCCCCGACGTGGGATGGTCAACCGTCAGTTTATGCAAATAATCATCTGCCCCAGGTTGGCCCTCAAGAAGGTCGGCCCGCAAAAATCCTCGGCCCGGTATCCTCGTGGCCCGGTGAAAGGGGTAGTAGCCTGTGAGTGTGTTTACACATGAACTCAACACGCCACCGTCGCCGCTGCCGCCGCAGCCGCACCGGACATTGACAACTTCATTCACGGACCCCATTGTGTTCTTGGCAGTTCGCGTCACACAGGCACGTCAAGCACGATTTTTTGGCAACATGATTGATTGGCAGAGTTGGCCCCGTGTCCGGCCGGGTCCGCTGATTAATGAGTGGCCCGGCGATAATTGCTTATGTCAGACCTTTGGACTGGCCCCTGAGCCGGAGTCGATCGCGGCGGACCACTTGAATGGACAGCCCACTTCCTGGGTGGAACTTATGGAGACGGGGTTCTTCCCCGGATGAGGTTCCATTTCCTCTTTTTGACGTCCAGAGTTGCAACTGCTGGATTGGGCGCACCCAGGTCACCCGCCGAGAGAGAGCTTGAAGGTCGTAGCGTCCAGCTTGGTGGGTTGGCAGGTGCCCTCCTGGCTAGCCTTGTTCCGGGTCTATCCAGTCAGATCTTCACACACGGCATGCCCATAACCGGGGCGAGCGTTCGGGCTATCGGGGCCCTATCTGGACGGACAGTCAGCTGGGGCCGGGCCACGAACCGTGTAACGGGCAGGCGATTGCGATCGTGTTGTCGATTAGCGCAACAGTGCCACCGGCACCGGTCCCGTCCCGTGAAGGGTGCCGGGTTGGTTGCGTTTTTCGCGATTTCCGGGATTGACGCAGTGCGAAGACCGCTGCCCCCGGGATCCCGGGTCTCGATTGGGTGGGCTGCCCAAAAAAGGCAACTGTCCTTCGAAGTCACTCAATCGCTGTGCGACGGTGAACGTTGTTTGATCATACCCACCGGGCGATGGGTGGCGGGATGGCGGGACCACCGTCGCATCAAAAGGCAGTGACACAGAAATCTTTCCCGTCGCAACCGGCGTGTTGCGCAAGGAAGTTCGTCGGGCCCGGGGTGGACCTCGCGGGGCCGAAAACGGCGACCAGCTCCTGTCGAACGCGGTCACCGGACGAACGTCGGAGCGTCGGAACGAGTAACGGAGAAAATGTTATTCAACCACCAGGGGCCAACCACGGCCGACTCCTTTGTGGCCGTGTTTGCGTGTGTGTGGTGGGCATTTGTTCTTGTCCGCCACCGATCGATTGCGATGGCGATTGGAAGCGTGGCTGTGTTGGGTGGCTACGTCTAACCCTATCACTGTCGCCGCCCATCAACGCCGTGGACCTGAGGGAGCGCCTTTCGGGCGGCCACTCCGATTTGGCATTCTTTCGCGTGGTGCGCCGATCGGCCGGTGAGTGATAAATGACAAGACATCACGATGGGCATTCTGTTCCTGGCCCTGGCCGCTAACTTGCCGGGGGTTTCGCTGGTGTCTCGGGCCACATGCGAGAGCGCGTCATGTGAGAGCGCCGAAGAATAGAAACGTTACGGTGCCAGATAGCATCGGAAACGTCGGAAGACATCGCACCCGGCGTCGGTCACTAGCCGCCGGTGCGTGTATGTACCACATTAGCCGGGTCTGACGAGCGGCGGAACCCGCTAGACCGTGCACCGCACAGACCCGTATCGGCTTACCTCGTGAAGGAGGTCAACTTTAATTACCGTAGGTGTCGGCTGATCCGTCGCGCCGAAGCGATGCACACAGTTGCTCTACTCCAAAGACCTGCTTCGCTAGCGGATTCGCGTGCCCCCCCTTGGACGCGAGTTCCTGGGGCCTTTTTTATCACCTAGACACACACTTCTATCACCTCGACGGTGTACCGGGCATGGGGTATTAGTTACCAAAAAACTATGCAAAAATTAGCCACTATGGAAGCAGCATAGACAAGGAAACGCCAACCGATACACTACCCGGTGGTCACTTGCCTCCGGACCTCCGGTATGATGGCCCGTGACAGATCATATCGAATTCTCTCCAATACCCTAGAGCGCACTCTCAGGCCCTGGACTTCGGGTTCGCAAG
The DNA here is from genome assembly GCF_943734635.1 of Anopheles cruzii. NCBI lineage: Eukaryota > Metazoa > Arthropoda > Insecta > Diptera > Culicidae > Anopheles > Anopheles cruzii. The sequence goes on from NC_069145.1 coordinate 14,841,125, forward strand.
AAGCAGCAGCCGAGGAGCCACAGCTTTCCGATGGAGAGCCACTTCCACACACTTTCTTTCTGGCGCTGGGCAGTGCTTTTGAGCCAAGAGAAAAAGGGCTGCACCTTGATTAGGTTTTTGTTTGCATTTCGCACGGTTCTTCGCACTTTCCGGCACCTTTTGTGTGATTAGGCCTCTGTCGGGCCCCTACGTGTGTGTGTGTGTGGTACATTTGTATCGAGTCGTGTCCAGCACTTTCTCGCTTTTTCTCCAGCCGACCAGCTCGCCCGGATGTTCGACGATTTGATGTTGACCTACGGGAGAGTTTCCACATACCTGGCAGGTGGTGCGATACATGGAGAGCCTTGTCGGTGGTCGCAAAATTCCCCCACCCGGGAGATGAAACCGATTATTCTCCATTCTTATGCTGTTAGGACTCTTGATTGACTGTGTCCCGCTTCGGTGCTGTGCTTCATTAGCGCACCAAGGCATTAGAGTTATTGAATTTGGAAACGTTAATTGAAATTCATTGGATACGATTATCAATTCGTATTTTTACCTTACTTTTGCAGTTATTGCCAAGCCAATAATTGATTTCTTCAACCTTCCAAGCGACATTGGAAGAAGATTGACATTATATGAAATTGCTTCATAAATTTCAGAACAAAATTCCTTGAAATATTTCATCAGTTACGATAAATAATAAAACAAATTTTTGATTTAAAAACAATGCACATTTGTCGACTCCTTCGAGTGCCCCTACGACAGATGATAACGACCTCTGCTGTGACAATAGCCATGAAAGTGTACTAATTAAATTAATTTCCAACTGCAAATTATGTAATTAAAATTAGAAATCATGCTCCACGCTCGTTAGCCGTGGTTTGTTTTAGCCCTGGCGCTGCATCAATCAGCCCTCGACAGCCCTCTGCAGGCTTAATTTCTTCCAGCCCTTCCAACCTTTCCCGCCATTCGTTCACGCGGGCGGCAAATGTCACGGTAGTGGGTGCAGAAAATAGCGCCGATTGATCGGCAATTCCGCGCGCAGTCCGGACCACCCGGAGCGAAAAGCATGCTTATTTACGATGAAACAGCTCCTCCGGGCGCCTTCTGTGAGCGCTTCGGAAGCTCGAAGCTCGAAGCGCGTCCTGCTGCCAACGCCCAACGCCCGGGCCGGGCAGGTTGCAGCAGCAGCAGCAGCAGAACACGCGCGGGCCACCCGTGCACACACTCGTGCATATCTAATGAATTATTACTCCACCGAACGCTCTATTATTTTGATGTGCTACTGATTGGTTAATAAATTATATTAAACTGCAGGCGTGCGCCGCCGTGTTCGGTACGTTAATGTCAGGCGCCTCCGAAGCACGGACGATCGTCGGTGCAATTGCAGTCGCGTTCGATTGGTGGGCCTGGGCGCTCCGAGGCCGGAGGAACCTTGACGAGGGCAAGTGCAGCTCGGTGCATCGGTTGGGTGGAAGGCGAAGAATGGTGTGCAGAAACTGTGCAACTGAGAGAGACCTTGGCCACATCTTGCTCGAGATCGGGCGGGCATTGTCTTGATGGTTTTGCCTGTTTGCATTTCCTGTCGGCGGACGGTCTGTTCATGGTGGCTACAGGTTCCAGGGTAACAGAAGAATCTCTTTAGTTTGGTTTGCAATAATTTATAGATTGATTCTTCATCTAGAATATTTATTTAAAACATGGCATCGATTTATGGACATGCTCCTGTTACAGATGCATTTTGCCTACATCTAGGCGCAATGTGTGACCTCTGCTAACTTATTCCACTGGACAAGTACGGTATGGATTGGTTTATAAACATTTAGTTCTACTCTTTGATGCTAACTGATTCCTGCTAGGTGCTCCTGTTAACCTCGAACACCGAGCACCTCATTAACCCACAGTTAGCAAAAACATTGCGATTAATGACAGCGTCACAAAAAATAGTTAATAAATAAGCCCAACATTAACGAATCTGATTCGTTCCTTCGCCTACCGTTGGCACCCTTCTCGGTCACAGCTAGAGCCCATCGGTACCGTAGAATCTATTCTGATCTATTGGTCAGTGCCACACAGCTAACGGTGGACATGCGCGCACGGATCGGAAAGATCGTATCGAAACGGGGTTACGGGTGTTCTGGTTCTGCCGAAAATGACAAAAATGAACACCGTCATTGTCGTAGCCTTGGTTGGTGAACTTGCCCTGTATGTGTGGGAGCCCCGCGTACGGAACGGACGTGTCTTGTGGTACCAGAACGGTCCGAAACCCGGGGGACCGTTCTATCGAAAGAACCGTTCGCGTAATGATCGAAGCTCCGAAACAGTTGCAGCGGCCACCCCAAAGGCCGTTGGCCCAGTTCTGGCGGCGGCCCGAGTGTCGAACAGATTTAATGCCGAAACCCGCCGGCCCATGACGGGCTGGAGGACACCGCACCTGTGGACACACCTCGCGCAGACCGCTACTCGAGCTGTGGTGAACCAGAGGGGAGCATAATTAAAAGGAGACAGACCAGCGAAAAAAAACGCACAACACGACGAAAGAAGTAATTAAATTTTCGTTCTCGATCGTACCACAGTAGTTGGCGATCGTGTATGTAGCGGCACCGGGAAGCCATAGAAGATGGCGACCCTATGAGGACGGCTGGGACGGCAATCGCTGTTCGTTTCGCCAAGTTTTTGCGAACGTCGTTCGTTTCACCGCAGTTTTCGGTTGTTAAGGAGTCGGCGTCGGCATCGCAGCATCGCCGAGCTTCCCCAGACTTTCAGACCACAGAAGACCAACACGTCTTCTGTGCCACGCGGCCAAAAATCCCAAACCCGCGCGCTGTAGATGTTATCACGGACAATTTAACTCGTCTCTCGGCGGCTTCGGACGCTACCGAGGTCTTGCGCTCAGCTCGGCTGTCCTGCCGGTCGATGTGGCGCTTTACGCTTTCACTCCGGCACGATCTAATTGTTTGGCGTCGAAGCAGAAGCGGAAGCGATGCCGTGGTGGCCGCCGTCAACCGGTCGGTGGAATTCTGACTGCAGAAGCTGATGCCATCATTAAGAACACCTAAGGGCCGCCGAACGAGACAGAGTTGCTCGCTGTCAGCTCGGCTGCTTGCGATTGAAAAGGGGCCCCGCTGCGACGGCGTCGGAACCGACAGTGTCTGTCGCTGCCAATCGTAACTTTGCCGTTTAATCTGATAATTGTTTTGATCATTTTCCGGCTGCTTGCACCGGAGCTGTTAATCTCCCGCTACAGGTACAACATCCTACTTTGGAGGCATGGACCGATGAGCATTCAGCGCCAAAGATGGGTCCACCGATGGCGCCTTGGCCCTAACAGCGTACAGTGGTTTGCAAGTGTGCATAATGAAGCTGATGCACTCTCCGAGATGGGCACCACCGTGCGACCGTGATGTGCTGGGACTCCTCTCTGGCGTCCCAGAAATGTGCGGAGTTGATTAAAATTCTTCGGCTGGACGTTGATTCTGCGCCTCCGACAGACGGAGCACCGGAGCAGATCCGGAGCCGAAACGCGTCTCATTATTCGTTTGAATTGGTCGCGGATTTTGGGTTCGTTATAAACCGGAAAGGGCAAAAATGCCCTTCAAATACCGATCGATCGGCAACTGGGTTGACCACGGCCTGGCGGACCGGGCCATTCGATCCGTTCGCTGGCCCTGATCGAGGTCCGTTTTCAGGAGGATCTTGTTAACATTACAATCGTTCGTTCGGGAAGAAGTAATGGACGGTATCATGCGATAATTATGATGGCGCGGATGCGCAAATTATGTCCCTGTCGATGTTGGGCAAGAATTGTATGCGGTTTTTTTTCGTATAGAATTAATTGCCGGAGAAGCAACGGACCTGTAGCATAGCGATCTGCCCCCTGTTGTTTAAGTTCCACATAAAGAAAATCGATCAATTAAAATGCTCTTTTGTCGAAGCTTGTAAAACGCCCGGTGCACGTCGGAGATAAGTAATTAATTCGGACATGGCGCATGATTTGTATCGCAGAATATTTTACAACTTACCAACAGCATGTGAAAGTAACTTCCTGGTGTTCTCATTAACCAAATTAATTTGTTATCAATTATGTTGCTATTTTCGTTGTCATTCGATTTAATATTTCCAAATTCAGGATGATTATTATGTAATCAATGTTCATCGTTGCCACTCTTCTGACACTTATCGTTCCCTTTCTTTCTCATCTTTCAGGACAACTGATATGGTCATATAAATGTCGCTTAAAAAGGCTTTCGATGGTGGATATAGGTGAGTATCGCAGCTCATGGATAATTATGTAAACTTCCCCCAAAACACCATGAACCGTTACTAAGCAAGTTTGCGCCTAATAATGGTTCCGCCGTTTAGCGCCGAAAGTCTCTCTCTCTCGTAACGTGCCCCGGTCCCACGGCACCTCCGAGCGAGCCGCGGCCAGTTATAGAATTTCACAAATTCACAACTCGCATGCCTGTGGCGCGATGAACCCTGCCCAATCTGGCCCAACGATCTGGCCTAGCAAAACAATTAGCACGTAAAACTTTACAAACCGCGACTAATTGATCGAGCGAACTCGCTCGAAGATCGGCACGATTTCGGCACCGTTTGCCAATTAGAACCGCCCCGGGCCCTAGCCGAGAGACGGTGCGCTTCGTCGTCCGTTTCAGCAGTCATCTTAAGCCCCGTGGGCCTCAATATATCGGAGTCGAAAAATAAAGATTTACGACTGGCGCGCATAAATTAATCAGTGACGACCATAAAAAGTCGCGCGAGACAGGGAAAACTGGCCAAAAAGTTGGCGTCTTCGGAGGTGGGTGTTGAGCACCCCCAGCAAAAACACACACCAAGGCTGACGCCCGAGAGCGTTGATCGTAGATGAAGCATTTGATTTATCCTTTCGGGCCGTGCAGGCAGAAGACCTCCGAGGCACACACACACAGGCCGCGCTCTGGAAAGGTTTATGCTAATGGGTATTGCTTCGCTTTCGCGACGGTCGGCCGGTAGTGGTTTCTACCAATCAATTAAAAAATATTATCAATCGATCGACGTCGCCGTCCGCGGACACCGTTAGTGATGGAGGGACTCGGTGAAGACGCGTAGCGTCGAATCGGGCCGGGCCGTGATGATGAACGTTTGAAGCCGAACGCGGAAAGGTGATATCTTCGAAACTTCGTGGTTTCCGGCGTCGCGGCAGCGAGAAGGTGTTTCGCTAATGAATTTGATAATCTTGAGACATTCGTCATCTTTTTGCTGGCCACTTCGCCAGGCGCTGGTAATGAAAGTGAATGAAACGATAGCGTTTTGCGTTTGACAAATGAAAGCTAAACGAGTTTGCTATTGAGCAAATATCTAAAACCAAAATTGCCCCGTAACGTCACCTACCATGCAAATCAAATGACCAACGTTGGTGTTACCAATAGCCGCGGCTATTGGTAGAGCCAGCTAGCCGCCACAACACATCACAACAACAAAGTGACAGCCGCCGATATCGGTAGAGCCAGCTAGCCGCCACTTGCATGCCATGCCACGACCCGCTTACGAGTGAGAAAGGATTATGCATGACGAAAGAACCAGCAGTGATAAGCGAAATGCCGGACCAGACGGACTAATTTTGAGTCGCTTCTTTCGGATCGCTTCTTTCGTGATCGATAATAAAGGACTTCAAGATACGGAACGGTCGCGGTGTTTGACTATTACCAACAGTTGGGTTTTCTGTATTAACTTGAAAAGTGAAAAACAGTCAATAAGCCAAATAATTGATATTTTGCAGCAAACACCATTTAAACTTGGTTTTCATAATGATCACCACCGAAGGAACAAACATGCGTGCAAAGAAATTTTACTTTGCCAATTTAAAAAACTTAAAAAAATAAAAAATAAGGTAAATGGCCACATTAACGGTAATGATAATTGGAATTTTACAAAAATCAAGATGACTGTAAGATAAACGAAAAGACGTTTACCGTATTAGGAGTGATCAATACTACCTACCGTTTATCTTTCGAACAAATGTTTGAACCTAATTTTTCGTTTGTTAATAAACAGCACGCCATTAGTCTCATTTCTCGTCCAACAACATTTCACCTAATCTGGCGACACTAATAAAAGTCCACAAGGCAGAGATTAAAAATTCTTCCCAAATTATTCCGCTTCCCAATCAAAACAACGATCGTGGCCGCGACACTATTAGTAGCCACCTCCGCCGAGTCGCGGTGGCCAAAGGCGGCCGGTTCCAGAATCTATGATTAATTACATCGATTCGTTCGAAATTCGAGTATCCCCATGTTTATGGTCCAGCTAACGATTTTGGGTAAAACCTCCAGTCCAGTCCAGCTGTCGCTTCCAGTCCGAGTTCCGCCGCCTGGCCATAAAATGCTAATGCCAGCTTGCCAGGATAGCTGCGGCTGACAAATCGATTTTTGCCAGGGCTGAGCGATTTTTCTCAGCGCTTTCCAGCAGCTCGCGGAATGGCATATGGTTTTCCGCACGATTTATGGCAACCACGGAGCGCTCGCTGCGAAATCTAATCATCGCGGCAAACTCGGCACAAGTTCGCCGTCAATATGGGACATGGGCTGTCACCTAATTCTGGACGATTTGTGGTCCGGGACCGGGAAGCATAATTTGCATTTCGGTCTCGATTGTGGCACAAATGGAGCATTAAAAAATACAACCCATTAATCCGCTAGTGGGCCCCACACACGGCCCGGGTTCTAGGCTTATGCGATTTTACTACGTTTTATGCTAAACGTTTGGGGGGACTGCAATTTTTCGCCGCGCACGACCTGCCGCGATCGGCGTGGGCGGTCAAGTTTTGCGGCGACATCACGCAAAGCGGCAAGATTCGATCGATCGCTGATGTGATAAACGAGTTTACCGGGTCCGCATCTGACTCGTCGGCGGCTCGCTCTATTTGGCCTAGGGTTTTATGGCCGATCGGCTTTGGGCATGTAGAGTGAAGGCTGGATAAAAATGAATCTAAACAAAATGGGCCAAATCTGGGCCAATCAGGCGCGTGGTTTCGTGGAATTAATTTTTCCGTCCGTCGTCGTCGTTGTCGTCGCTGGGCGGCACCAAAAAACAACTCCATTAGAAGAAGGCGACGGCGGCTTGTCTTGTCAAGATCGCGATTGATTTTCGATGATCACCCGGTTGTCGCGTGACGGTTCGTATATATCGATCGGCGTGCTGGCGGACCGGATCATAACGGTTCGAGCCCTGGTTCTGGACCGAAACAGGAACCGTTTCCCTGATTAAGCGTCAAGTATTCGAACTAGTGACGAGTAGTGCGATTGGACTTCTTGTGACATGTTGTAGAACGTGAAGCAATGTGAGCAAAGGGCGTTAGGTAGTGTGTAGAAAGCCTTCAGAATGGCGTTACGTGTTATAATTTGTTTGTACTGCACATCAATTGCCACGAGTGGAATCGAGTGAAGGTATTGAGGCAGTATAATTGAAGTAATGTGTCCAATTTATTTGTCAATTTAGGGGACAAAAGTGAATCTTCAGAAGAATTGAATCATTAGTAATGAAGTGTTAAAATTGTGAATTTTTTTTCATATTGATCTGTAACGTTAACTCTGATCTGATCTGATCGTGTAACTGTAACCCCCGCTGATAGAGCAGTCGGTAACGCTCTTCGCTGTCAGCGCAGCTGGCCGTGGTTCGAATCTCGGGATCGGTTGCAACTCAACCGGCCAAGGTTTCGATTCCCGATACCGGCGTGACAGGGGGGTTGGCGTGGGGCTAACAATCCCGCCCGTAAAAATTAAAAATGTTACAGAGAGCATCAGAGATTAACATTGTCTCTGGTGCAGGCCAAGACTGCTCAGCGGTTGTAGCGCCAAAGAAGAAGAAGAAGAAGATCTGTAACGTTATGGCCCAATGTTTTAAAGGAATCCAAATAACTTAGAGCGACAAACTCTCCTATAATTTGCGTTATAGTTTAGACTTTATCGATTGATTCCGGAGCATATAGGCATAACGCATCGGAACCAAAAAAAATGCTACATCCCAAATGATGCTCGATATCTACAGGATTACGAACAAGGAGCCAACTGTTCACTTCGCTTCAACTGTTTGCGACAATGAAGGCCACTTTGTACTCTGCTGACAATTTATCTAATTACCCGTAGTAAAATGCCTCAAGTGCACGGTGATTCGTGGGCTAATTGCTCCTTGATATCTCGCCGAACTGAGCAAGGTAATAGTAATTGAAAGCCATTATGCCACAAAGCAACGGGCCTGGATAATCCCAGCTACCGGTGCACCTCCATCGACAGTCCTGAAGGCGATAGCGTCCGCTGCAATCGAGGAGATAAGATAAACTGGAAACAAATTTGCCACCGGACGCCGACGGGCCGACGGGCCGACGGGTCGTCCCGTTTGGAACTAGTCGGGCAATCCATGGCGCCCCGTGCAACTGCAAGTCCCACGTAACGCTCTCGCTTTCAAGCAAGCTCTTCGAGTAGCAAGCGGGCGTAATCCCTTCGTGCCGCCAGCCCCCAGCCAAAACAAGCTTCGGCCACGGCCACGAAAAACGACTCCCGTGGGATCCACGAACGTTTATCGGTCGGCAAGCGCCGCTGTAGCGCACGATCCGGACAGGCCACGTCCGGACGACAAGATCATTTAGCGTGGTACGATAGCCTAGTCGGCCCAGCGCCTTACAAGGAGTAGCCCTGTCAGTAGAGGCGGTAGCAGCTACCGAGCGGCGGCCGGTAAAAAGTTGTGAAACCCGTGTCGGAGCCAAACGATAGCATAAACAAATTGATTAGTCGTGTAGCTCCCCGGGTGCGGCCCGGGTGCTCTTGATCGGAGGGCCGGCATTTTCCACACGTTTACATTTAAATGAGCTGTTTCGGTGCGTCACGGTGGCGCTACTGCGCAGGCAAGGGGTCCTTTCTCCCGCTGGAGGCGATAAAATTCATTTCATTGCACTTGCATTCGTTGCAACTGCTCGCGATGCACGCTGATGTTCATCTATCATGGCCACGATTAGCATTTCGTTAACACAGATCATCTTCACGAATGGTTCGGGTGGGACCGGTGGGCTTTGATTCGGCTGTGGAGAGATTTTCTCCGTCTTATCCGCTAATCCTGCTCCGTCAAAGCACCAACCTTGGGCCGTGGGCCGTGGGTGTGGAAAGTGATGATTTTCCAAAATATGCTAAACCACGCGCTGCACTTTCAACAGCTGCTACTGAATATTTATGCCCACAACTCGGCTGCAACTGGCTGCGTTGCGTTGAGCGATGAACGGTCACTTCGAATTAATGCCTCGCTATCACTACGCTAATTGGTGATGATTTTGGATCTCAAGGCCGGGACCGAGGCACGGACCCGTAAAGTGATGCATTATCGCTTTTCGGCGTGGGGCAACTATACCTCGATAGGCGATGATTGCCGCGCCGGTGCCAGATTGTAAGCTTTTGTGTCTATTTCTATGGAATTTTTCCTCCTCGCACTCGAAATGCATGAAAAATGGTGGCTACTCCCTTCCGGAGGCACTACATTGCAGCGGGTAAGAAAATGAAGAGAAAGGAGAAACTGGTTTTTTTCTGTTGATATAATGTCCAATTATGAAAAGGAAAGAAACGTAACACCCCGCACAGCGATCCGTGTTGAATACCGGAGTACTACCGGTTCAATTAACAACGAACACCCTGCTCGATGCTCACCCAAAACATAAAAGATGAACATATTTTTGACCACTCTCTCTGTAACTTTGTCTCATCGAAAGACGAACTTATCAACAAAGTATTGCTGTTAGGAGGATAAATTAAATTGAAAGATAAATCACCAAACAAGTTCGGGTCACCCTGTGATCGACGCCAAAAAGGCCCAAAGAAACGGCCCAAAAGGGAACTGTCAAACGGCCTGGCAGTGAGTCGAGGAGTCAGTAGAGAACAAAGGAAAGTGGAACACGTTTTTCAGCGCTTCCCAATAGTAAAATATAGTTTGCGAAGGAGCTAAAAAAGGTTTCAAAATCCTTTAGAAGAAAGAAAGCGTTTAACGCCAACATTCTGAAAAACAACATTCTGAAAAACTTGTACAGTTTGTAAGGAGAGGGTTCTCTTCTGGTTCCTCAAATAGTGATAGACTCACAACCTCAAAAAGTGATAGACTCACAACCTCAAATAGTGATAGACTCACAACCTCAAATAGTGACAGATTCACAACCTCAAATAGTGATATATTCACAGCAGTACGTGATTAACTCACAAAAGGCACAATCATGCCACCAAAGTCTAAAGTTGGTGCGACGAAGAAAGTTTGTTGCAGCGCCATGTGTAATGAGCCAGCTTCCCAGAAGGAGATGATAGCTTGCGGCGATTGCAAAAAATGGTGGCATAAAGAGTGTGGCGTGACAAATGCTGAAGTCAATGAACTTAATGAACCGTGGCAGTGTGCAAGCTGTAAACCACCACCGAAGCCAATGTCGTTCGCCACGTCGTCATCATCGAGACGCGCAAGGATTGATCTCAAGCTCAAACAGCTAGAAGAGTCGCGAGCTCTGAAGGAAAAAGAGCTGGCATTCGAAAGAGAGTTTCTAGAAGAAAAACAAAGGCTGATGGAGGAGCAGCTGGATGCCGAAGAGGAAGAAGGCATGCTGGGAGATGGGATTCCAAGAAGTCAAGCTGGCGAACGAGTTGAAAGTTGGTTGAAGGACAACGAATTACCGAAACCCGAAAAAAAGGCAATTTCCGACGAAATCACTCGTATGCGACAGCAGTTAACGCTCCCCGAGCAAAAGCCTTTGTTCGAACCAACGAAAGCTCAATTAGCAGCCCGCCATGCGCTGCCCAAAGATCTGCCTACATTTAATGGGGATCCTAAGGATTGGACCTTGTTTATAGCGAATTACAACTATTCAACAGAAGCGTGCGGCTACCAAGACTACGAAAACTTGATTCGCTTGCAACGATCGCTAAAGGGAGTTGCATTGGAATCGGTGCGAAGCCGATTGCTTTTACCCAACTCGGTGCCGAAGGTGATCGAAACGCTGACAAAAAGGTTCGGTAGACCCGAATTAGTCATTGATACTCTGTTAGAAAAGATAGCGTCACTACCACCACCACGAGGAGATAAATTGGAATCGATGATAGAATTTGGGACAGCCGTGCAAGCATTGAGCGATCATATAGTGGCCGTGGGAATGTTAGATCATTTGCATAACCCCACTCTTATAAAGAGCCTTATTGTAAAACTGCCTGCCGAATACAAGATGAAATGGGCAGAATACAGTCGCCATAATAGCAAATCCAATTTGCAAACATTCGCGCAATACATGGAAGAAATAGTTGACGATGCTTCAAGCGTCACCTTCCAATCGATGGCTAAGGAAAAATCGACGAAAGGGCAACCACACAGATTATTAGTACACACCAATGCCAACCAACATATAATCAAGGCATGTGTTGTGTGCAAACAAGATGGCCACAAAATCGAGCAATGTACGCAGTTCAAGGCGATGAACGCAAATGAGCGTTGGCAAACCATTAAGTCCTTAAAACTTTGCCGAACATGTTTAAACATGCATAAATCCCCTTGTAATAGGACGCAAACCTGCGGTGTTGACAACTGTACAGCTCGACACCACCAATTGCTTCATTATAAAAACGTAGAAGGCGAAACGAATAAAGAGGAAGCGTCCACTCCAGTGACAATTGCTTATCATAACCAAGAAGAAAATGGTTTCCTCAAAATGATATGCGTCACGCTGTATAATGGTGACAAAGAGTTGGAAATTCTCGCATTCATTGATGAAGGGTCGTCATTAACACTCCTAGAAGAAGAAGTGGCAAATTCCTTAGGACTTCAGGGAAGGGTAAAACCACTATGCTTGAAGTGGACTGCTAATGTTACACGTGAAGAAAGAAATTCTAAACAAGTTTCGTTTAAGGTTTCCGGTCGAGGACAGAATCGGCAGTATCCAATGGATGGAGTTCGTACGGTGGAAAGTTTGGACCTCCCGGAACAATCCATGGAAGCGCAAGATTTAAGGGAGAGGTATAATTACCTGCGAAACATCCCACTTTGTAGCTACAGAGGAGAGAAGCCGAAGATGCTGATAGGCATCGACAACATCTCTCTTATTGTCCCTCAGAAAGTAAGAGAAGGGTCTTCGGGACACCCGACGGCGGTTAAAACTCGACTCGGCTGGTGTCTATACGGCGGAAAACAGACCATTTCAAATGGCTGTCACTATCACACCTGCGATTGTAACGATGATCAGTCAATGGACAATACGTTGAAAAAGTACTTCGCGTTGGAAGAGGTAGCGATTAAATCGACCACCCCAATAACCTCCGCTGAGGATCAACGTGCCCTGGAAATATTGGAGAATACCACCAAGTACATCGGCAATCGCTATGAATCCGGATTACTCTGGAAGTATGATGAAGTGAATCTTCCAGACAGTTATCAAACTGCTTTCAAACGACTCGAATGTTTCGAGCGTAAATTGAACAGAACCGAACAATTAAAAGAACGAGTAGAAGCTCAAATTCAAGAATATATACAGAAGGGCTATGCACATATAGCTATTGATGAAGAATTACAAACAGTCAAACCAAACAGAATTTGGTACCTGCCGCTGGGTGTAGTGGTGAATCCAAAGAAACCCGAGAAAGCGCGGCTGATCTGGGATGCTTCCTCAAAGGTGAATGACATCTCATTGAACTCAGTTCTTCTAAAAGGTCCCGACCAACTCTGTACACTACCTACAGTACTTTTCCGGTTCCGTCAATACCCCGTTGCTGTGAGTGCTGATATAAAAGAGATGTTTCATCAAATAAGAATCATCGAGGCCGATAAACAATCACAACGATTCCTATGGCGTTCGGACCCGGAGAAGAAGCCGGATACCTACATAATGGATGTAGCAACATTCGGAGCTACGTGCTCGCCTGCCACGGCACAGTACATAAAGAATCACAATGCGCTACGATTCACGCAAGAATATCCAAGAGCCGTTGAAGCGATCACTCAAAATCACTACGTAGACGACTACCTAGATAGTTTCGAAACCCAACCTGAAGCCATACTAATTGCAAAACAAGTTACCGCAATACATCAGAAGGGAGGCTTCATCATCCGAGGCTGGTGTTCTAACGTCAAAAGCGTAGTGGAAAGTCTGGGTGAAAAGGTAGCCACTAACTCAAAAGAAATTAAGACTCATGACTTTGAAAATCATGCGGAAAAGGTGCTGGGGTTAAAATGGGATACTCAACAAGATGAGTTCTACTTTCCCACTACTATGACAAACGAGATAGCAGAGCTGATCAAAAGCCGAAAGATCCCGACAAAACGCGAAATACTGCGGTGCGTGATGACGCTGTTTGACCCCTTGGGAACGTTAGCGCCGTACCTCATACAAGGAAAGATGTTGGTACAGGATACATGGCGTGAAGGGACGTTGTGGGATGAACAGATAACAGGCAAGTTAATACCCAAATGGCATAAATGGCTCAACACACTGGGAAATATCGCCGAAGTGCGTGTGCCTAGGTGCTACTACCACCAAGCGAGCTGTCAGAAACCAATCTCGGGAGTGCAACGAGGAGTTGAGTTACACACGTTCGTCGACGCGAGCGAATTGGCCTACGCCTGCGTGTCCTATTTTCGCTTTATAGATGATGAGAAAACCATAAAAGTGGCACAAGTAATGGCAAAAGCCAAGGTAGCACCGGTCAAAATACTGACGATACCCCGCCTTGAACTTCAAGGATGTGTTCAAGGCGCACGGATGGCCAAATATGTGGCGGAAGGCCACTCCTACAGAGTGACGCAGCGATATTTCTGGACAGATTCGTCCACCGCATTAAGTTGGATACATTCCGACCCCAAGAAATATCGCCCCTTTGTGGCACATCGCGTGGGAGAAATCCAGGAGCTAACAGATCGGCGAGAGTGGTACTGGGTACCTACAAAACAGAACCCTGCCGACGAGGCAACACGGTGGGGAGCAGACCTTACCAAACTCAACAGCACCTGGTTGCGAGGACCACCATTCCTATATCTACAACCCACCGAGTGGCCGAAACAAGGGCTTATCGGGGAAAGCAAGGCAGAAGTCCGCACCTGTTTAGCGCACTGGGAGTCTCAGGCCAACAACCTGATTGATTGGTCACATTTTTCTAAATATACCAGACTATTACGAGCGATGGCCTACACATTACGGGCCGTAAGTAACTTCAAGTTACTTAAACTGAAACTTAAGCCATTGAATAGTCCACTCTGCAAAGAAGAGTATACGAAAGCAGAACAAACGTTGTTAAGAGAGGCTCAAGCTGAGTCGTTTCCCGAAATCAACATGATAAAACAAGGGAAAGTGCCGGGACTCCTTAATCAACATTCATTGTTCCGTCTATCACCCATTCTAGATGAGAACGCGGCGATGCGATTCATAACTCCCGGTTCACCGCATATGGGTGGTTCTTGGGAAAGACTAATACGATCGGTAAAGTTATCCCTGCAAGCAGTTCATACCGGAGACGTCTTCAGTTCGGAGGATCCGCAGACGGCGTTGGCTGAAGCTGAAGCTATTGTAAATAGCAGACCGTTGACCTCCCTCCCGGTTGAGAGTCCGGTAGCGGAGCTGGCAGTACTCAAAGTCGGAGGTGGTGGAACTTCTCCAGTTCTGGGCAGTTCCACGGTGGGGAGAATGTTAGGAGGATAAATTAAATTGAAAGATAAATCACCAAACAAGTTCGGGTCACCCTGTGATCGACGCCAAAAAGGCCCAAAGAAACGGCCCAAAAGGGAACTGTCAAACGGCCTGGCAGTGAGTCGAGGAGTCAGTAGAGAACAAAGGAAAGTGGAACACGTTTTTCAGCGCTTCCCAATAGTAAAATATAGTTTGCGAAGGAGCTAAAAAAGGTTTCAAAATCCTTTAGAAGAAAGAAAGCGTTTAACGCCAACAATTGCCAAACATCATTTCCAACTACTAAAATTAACTGAAGAAAAAAAAGCCCATCTTTTGCAGTATTGTCAGAAATGTGGTCACTTTATTGATCATTCGCTCATTCGCTCAACGACAAATCTTACATCGGTAATATCACAACATACTTAGGCAATAAACAATAGCTCCGCTTTCCTGGGTTCAGCTTGAGGTGGTTCGCAGTCTAAAGGCTCCATTCAAAGACTCGTTCGCACGCACTCTTGAGAGGCACACGATCGATCGTTGCTAACCGCTTCTCGCTAAGCCCGTCACAAATAGTAGATCGTTTCAGACTTTCAGACACGTTCAGAGTGTGAGTGTTTTTTGTGTGTGTGAGGTTGGGCCCGTTTTAGTCCGCCCGCAGAGACTAGAGCCCGGTAAAGTGGCAAACTGAGTTTAGAGTAGGCAACCCCTGGGGTCAACCCCATTCCTATTGCCTTCTTCGCTAACTCCTACAGCATTTTACATTTGCGGCTTCCGCGGGTCACCATTTCCGTGGGTAAACTTTTCGAATAGTGAACTGCTCGATAGATTACGTAGCCAATTGCTAAACCGGCGAGACTAGCGGAGACACCGACCGCCAGCAGCACATCTATCATCAGAGACTCGAACCATGTCAGGTGGCGCCCTCTTAGCGGCTGAGCGCCACCGTTGCGAGCTACATACTCGATCCACCAGACGGCGCGCTCCATCGACGTTTGCGGTTGATCGTTGAGCAAACGCTGGAGTTTATTAACGTTTTCCTGATATCTGTTTGAGATGAAAGGGGGGTAAATTAGGCATCGTTCGTTTGGTGCAGCTTCTTTGTAACTAACCTTTCCACAGTGAACACCTCCCGCAGCTTGTCCATGAAGGTGGCTTGGGTTTCGAAGTCGATGAGCGACACGATGCCGGCCTCGTACTTGGCAATCTGAAGCAAATAGTGCTCGTACGAAGTCGAGAAGCTGATGCCAACCACCGGCACCCGATGCTGGATGGCGTCCTCGATGTTCATCTGGCCCCCGTCCGTTATGAACAGACGCACTTTAGGATGAGCTGCAAAGGGAGTACAATAAATAAGGAGTAAGCTTCCTGCTGACTATCGGAACGAAGGGCGTGCATCTTTCCCATTGAAAAATACGTCCATTGATAAGCCGCCTAAGATAAAGTAGCATAAACACTTGAAGCGCCGCAAAACAATGTCACGCGTCCTTGGCGCTTGCGTTGCAGATAAGCCGTGAGGAGAGTGCAAACTTTTACCGTAAACAAACAGAGCGTTGTTTACGGCCACAAAATGGCAAACCCGCCTGCTCCCAGGCGTGACCGGAAGTTGACGGTGCGTTTCTAATTTATTGTACCCGCAGACGAGTGGTAGTTGTTTTGATGCACCTTTCTCAATGAACCGGAATGCGGCCGTGTGCACGTGCTGGCGAGTGTGACCGCGGAATTACAATACACGCGCAGTTGCCCTCGCTTGGCCCACCACTTTATCGCTATTCGTCGGCGTCATCGTCGAATGTCAAGTGCGTCATCGAAGCATCGTGCCAAGCCCCCAACAAGTTAAGTTGCGGCCCGCGCGGGAGGTTTGGACGTGATATGTTGATGACCGGCGCGCGAGAAGTCGACAAACAAGTACGTTGCTGCCGCCGCTCCTCGCCCCGCAGGTCTGTCTAATCTTGTTTTTGTTTTGAACTACAGAGCAGAGCGTGGCGCCGGCTGCATCCCTATTCCGCCACCGGTGACCCGATTCGCTCACCGGAGCGTCGAGTCTCGGGCTACCGACAGACCCTCTCCCAGATCGACCGGGAAGTCATTAATATTCACACCCGTCAGCACCGAGAGCCGGGTCCTTTGTGGACTTGCAAAGGGGCGCAGTGGTGATAGTTGGTTGTTTTGATCCGACCCTTGCTGGCGAGAACCCGGGGGGGACCAAGATTGGCACAAACATTAAACCGTGCCGTTTCAAGGTTTCACACAGAGTATGCCGCGCACTGCGCAATTTGGCGCTGGCCAATGAAAGCCAATCAAGATCGCGAACCGCTGTGCCAAATCTTCACGCGTTGCGAATGAAGTGCTGCTGGCACGACACAAGGCGGTTGACGCGAAGAAACTGCGCGTTTCGTGACGAGAATAGCGGGCTAATGAAGTGAAGCGAATCGGCTGCAAAGACGCCCCGGTACTTACCGAGAACCTCCTCCTGGGGCACGCTAAACGATTGGTAGATCCGGGCGGAGGTATTGATGACCCCGCTAGCCTCGTTCAGCGACCACACGCTGGCCACCTCGAGCTGCTCGAGCGTCTTGACGATCTTTTCGATCCGCGCCCGGCCGGAGTGCGCCGCAATGTTCACGTACACGACCGGTTCGTCGCACTGGGCGAGGAAGAGTTCCAGATCGGCCGGCAGCATCGATCCATCGCCGCCGCTGGTGGGCCGCTGGTGGATGCCACCGAGATACACGGTAGTCGGTCCGACCGGACGCACGTTACCGAGCAGCTGGTAGGAGTTGATCAGCAGCAGATCGGCGTTCTGTTCGATCTGCCACAGATCGGAGATGGATTCGCCGAAGGCACCCTTCGCGATCGCATTCTGCGCCGGGATCTCCTCGGTGTAGTAATAGAACCTGCCGGGGGGAAGCAGAAAAAAAGCAATCAGTAAACACGCCGTTAATGGTTATTTAGTCTGTGACGTCAAACGGTGGCCACGGAAGCTGATTAAGCATATTAATTAGCGACTACCATGCGCCAGCATAGTGCTGTGCAAAAATATGTTTGCCCTTCCGGTGACTGTGGCCGGCTGATAACGACTCGGCCCTACGTCACTGCACCGCGTAGACCAAACGAGGCGTAATACCGCCACCGTTACACAACCTAATCCCGCCTCGTCTGTCCTGTCGCCGAAAACAACCTCTTAGTGGCCCGGCAGGTTCTGCTGATAGTAGGAACGTGTTCGAAGCTCATTATCAGGCCGACCGCAAGAAATGAACAATGAACTCAAAGTGGGTCAGCGTGTGGGGTTCAAGGGGCAATAGCGCTCCCCGATGCATCGTTTATCTAAATCCTGGTCATTTTAAAAGCAAAACTCAGCACGGACGGATGACGACAAGTCATCGGAGACTCGCGATTCGAAACAATGAAGTGGCGTTAGAGACCAAACAAAGCGAACCAGCGACAGGAGACGCCGCGCAACCATTCGTTTGTAACGGCGATCGTCCATTGCGTGGCTAAATTGCAAACAAAGTAAAAGCGGACGACCTGGGGGCAGACTGCAGCTCCACACTTATCGTTGGCCAAGCGAAATCGGTAACCTTGAAGGCTATCGCACTGGACAATTCGTGTTGCGAACGTACGCGTCGATAGTTCCGCAAATCGTTCCGCCGGCGTATTGACCCGCTCCCCGTCATGCGTGAGATGATTCCCAGCGAGCCGGAAATCGGTGCGCCTCGGGGGCTAGGTGTTGCGAGCTCCACCGAGTGCTGAGTAACCTCACTTTTACTTTCCTTCATGTGCCCCGCATGTGACTTGCACTTTTGCGCACGTTTCGTGCACGAGGGTTCAGCAAGCAACCGCAGCTACCCTAACCGGTCCGTGGCCGTCCCAGAGAACCGGCACTGAGTGGCTGTCGTCGAATAGGTTACTCAACGGCGGTGTAATTGCCACCGCGGGGCCCTAGTGCAGTGCACGATGTCAGGGTTGAATAATTCATTCTAGACGGCATTCATTACCTCGCCCTGCGCCTTGCCAAAGCAGCTTGGCTCCCCCGTGTTCGTGACACGGGGGGAGGGTGGTCCACCGCTCCCTGCCACTTACCTGTACCAAACGGTGAACAGTACGCTCGAAATGCGCTGCAGCAGGCTGAGATCCTCGCTGAACGGCATGAAGATGCTCGGATAGCCGATCGGGTGGTTCGGGTTGCCCAGGGCCTCGTGTGCATTGATGTAGGCTCCGCCGTTTGCGATTCCCACCAGGGGCGCGCGAAAGTGTTCGGCGAACGCATTCATCAGCGTCACGCCCGACCACTCCACGATGACGACATCGAACCGGGAACACTTGGCCACTCCGTCATCCTGGCTGGCCGACTGGATCAGCTTCTGCACGGCGGGATGCTGCAGTTCCTCGGCCGAGATCGTGCGCATCACATCGAACACTTTGCGCAGCATATCGCGCCCGTCCAGCCCGTCCACGTTGAGCTGCTCCAGCACCGGCAGCCGGTAGGCGAAGCTGAGATCGATCTGCTCGATTCGATCGGGCCGATGCTGTGGATCCATGGGATCCGTTGTGACCAGCACAATGTCGTGGCCTCGCTGTGCTAGCTCCTCGAGCAGTGGCCGGTAGACGAGCTGGTGCTGCTTCAGGGGCACCGGGAAGATTGCCAGTATCTTGGCCGCGTCTGCCAACCGGTCGGTCGGGGCACCGAGCAGCAGCAGCAGCAGCAGCAGCAGCCCACTTGTTGTTGACACCGCCGCCCGTCGCCGCCGGTCAGTCACCGTGGCCATCCTGCGGTGTTCTATTTTGAGAGTGGATCAACCGACCAAAGATTCCGACCCCGTTGGCTCCCGTTGGCAACACTCTAACGGGGTCGTCGGCGGCGGAAATTGTTCACTTGCCCCGAAGAACGCCTTATTTGGTTGTCACAAGCTCTTGGCGAACGTTGCTAACCAACCTGACCTTGCCTAATTGACGATCGGTTACGAATTGGTGGTACTTTTGCGGTACATCAACTCAAAATGGACACCACGCCAGTCGCTAGGCACTGCGGGACTGCGCCACTCGCGAACCTTTGCGTGATGGAATAAATTTCGCTCAATAAAGGCGCAATCAGCACGAACGAACTCGCTCTGAAGCACCTCACTCGTTACAGCTCGGCGCGTCACGTTTTATGCAGCCGGGCGTGAAGTGCTTTCTTCGTCGACCTACACCGGCACTGGGGCCCGTTTAACGGTCACTCTTGCTCGATGAATCCGAGCGGTCGCGCTCCGGAAGCCACGTTTTCTTTGAACCCAGCTCAAGGACACTACGGCAACGATCTCAAGCGTCCCAGAAGATAACGTTCCAAACGTAGTCCGGAAGATGGCCAGCAGAGGTCTCGGGCGAAGCACCCGCTATCGATCGCCGTTGCTGCAAAGGGAAAATGAAGGCGACATCAATAAGACATGCTAATTAGACGGATTCTGACGACGGCAGGCTATGGCAGGGCTTTCGCAGAAAAGTGGCGTGTTGCGTGGTGCTAGAGACGCATTACGAAACCGCAATCGCGGCTACCGGCCACATGACATGCGGTGGTCCGATGTTCGTGACGTTTTGGCACGGTGGTGTAGGGATAAAAAAAAAATGTTCGAGAAGTTTCTGCAAAGAACAGCGCCACAAAGAAGTCGGGCCTCTTTATCATAAGCGGTACATTCTGGTGGCCACGGGCTGCAACGGCGTGCGGTGTGAGTCATTCCAGTTGCATCCGCTCTTAGTCCAACGCGCTTCAACGTTATTCAATGTGGTCAAGAAAATTCCTGGCACATGTTGAAGCGAGCTACCCACGCATTCCTTTGCTTACGAATGACGGTTTCCGGTTGTTTTATGTAACCATCGCGCGCGCCACACATGGGGAAGAGGATCGAACGCCGAATGAAAACCTTTTTTAACCCTCGAATGCAGAGAAGCAGTCATTATTTGGATTGATTTAATCAGCACAGAAAAAGAAACCAACATTTACGTAACGGCGTTGCGCTACGGGCTCGTTACGGGTTGGCAAACATTAGTGCGAAAATGTCAAGATGTGCATAAATATTATTCCATCGCACCTAGCGACCGCTGCGGACACATTGTGCGTAAATTGTTCCGTCAAACACCAATTGGTCGCCACATTTCAAGGCGATGCGCTTAACAGTCACTTAACAGTTGGGTACTTCTATTCAACAAGAAAAAAGAGGCCCCACAAAGTCAAGCTCATCGCCATTGGACGGCCATACTAATCTCCGTCCGTTGCTGCTGTGTTTGCTTTGTGGCCGCAGCTGTACATGGCAACATACGGCCCAACTGTTGCCTCGCCAAAGTCCATCGTTCGTGCGTCGGTCTGAAACGGCGCGGCGCGGGGGGTTATGATTCATGCGCGACCACGCACGCGGCAAAGGGGGGTTCAACGCGCGCCCCTCGTCTTCTCTATCGGTCCGCGGTCCGCGTGTTCTTCGCCTTTCTTTGTTGGGCGTTCCGTTTCGGAGGAAGCGCAAGAAAACGACCAAAACAAAACGCGCGAAAGCGGCCACTTCCTCTGCGCGAGACACGCACATAGCGGTGCTTTCGTCTGACGCGCGCTGGTCTTAAGTTATTCATCAAACCAATAGAGCGCGGTTCACGAACTCCCGGTTGAAAGATGCTCGAAATCCAAGGCGCCTTTTGCCGTTCTGCATCGAAGGGTTAGCTCGGACCAAAACATAAGCGGGCTCAATGTCTCGTACCTCCAATCAGCTGCTGCAGGCGTGCGTTGCGTGCGTGCGTGCGTGCGTTCGTGAGTTGTGTCACAAGCTCGCTTGCTTGTGTTGCTCCCGTTTCTTTTGTGTTTGTTTGTATCTGTGTACGAACAGCTGCTCGCCTGTCACTGTCGCGCCCAGAGCTGGTGCGAACCGGTTTTTCCCTTTTGGGGACTGTTTTGTATACACAACTCGCCAGCGAAAGGCAAACAATTCATTCCCCGCGCAGCATCCGATTACGATGATGATGTTGGGGTCAAAAACTTTTACAGAGTTTTTGTTTCACTACTACAACGGGAAATGGTTTTCTTTCGAGCACTTCAGCACTAAAGTCCTTTGTAAATCCTTTTCACTTCGCACTTGTGATGATGTCTTTCGAATGCGCAACAATTGAGCACAACAATTGAGTTCTAATGATACGTTTGAATGTTTCTGTTTGAAATTGGTCGTAACCGAAAACACGTTAAATTCAACGGGAAATTCTCTCACACGAGCACAAAAATGCAAAACTTGTTGATCCCGCAAAGGTGTTTTTGTTTTTTCTGGCTGTTTCTGAATCCAACAGATTTATTAACCTGTATTTCTCTGCGTTCCCGGGCTCTTTCGAAAATTTCAAATTCGATTTCGAAAACAAGAAGAAGAATAAGAAAAATAAGAACACATGAAAATGCATTTCTAAAACGAAGAAAAAACGAAGAAGAAGAAATGCAAACCTGACTTTTGAACCTGACCTTTCTTTACCGAAACTGACCATAGCGAGATTTCTCTCTTCTCTCAAAACGGCACACAGTGACGAACAAAATAGATGCCTCAGATTCGACGAAAAGGTTGATATCATATTTATTTACGATAATTTTTGGAACAAACAATTGGAACAAGGAATTTTTAAGGGAATTTGAATTGTTGGATACATGCTGAACGATTGGAGAGTATACATACCAGGTGTATAAGCTTAAATCCGCTGTTTGCTCATACCAGGTTCACCTGTCAATTTTGTCCTCTTCATTCGTGTTTTTGGCAACATTACCTTATTTTAAAATGAGGTAAATGATTTCAGGTCGCAAAATAAATTATTTCGGTGTGCAACCCATCATTGAAAGGGTTAAACTATGTCAACTTTTGTGCCTGAAAATGACGTTTTGCGGGGATTATTATTTTTCTGTTGCCTCTTGAAGAAAACTGCTTCGGAATCGCACCAAATGCTTGTGGGGACTTGTTTTTGGAAGATCGCAGTGCTTTAAGCGGCTTAAAAAGTTTCGAAATTGCGATTTTGACTTTACAAAAAAAAGCCTTGAAAGACTCCAAAAAACGGACTTTATGGTGGGACAGAGAGGTGTGGTGTTTCACAAGTTTCTAAAACCTGATGCAAACGTTAATTCCGATCGTTCTTCTTCTTCTTCTTTTGGCGCTACAACCGCTGCGCGGTCTTGGCCTGCACCAGAGACAATGTTAATCTCTGGTGCTCTCTCTAACATTTCATTTTTACGGGCGGGATTGTTAGCCCCGCGCCAACCTCCCTATCACGCCGGTATCGGAAATCGAAACCATGGCCGGTTGAGTGACAACCGATCCCGGGATTCGAAACCCAGGCCAGCTGCGTGACAGCGAAAAGCACTACCGACTGCTCTATCATTCCGATCGTTACTGATAACAAATGCCCTATTTGAACCATGCATTGATCGAAAAACCACCAAAAAGCCAATTTTTTATCAACAATGGAGGCGCCTGGTGCCCCGTGCCCTGAAGCACCAGGCACCCCAAAAAGCAAAACTGTTTCAGGATACTATCAAATCACTTGGATGAGCACTGCTATCCTCCCGGAAAACAGCGGATTTAAGCGTATACACCTGATATACATGTATGGTATACATATAGTACAAACTGTCGTGAGAAGTGGCCAAATAGGGGCATTTAAGACTAGGACTAGGAGCAATCAATAACTGGATCGATCGGGTGATCAATCATGCAGAGTACACTGTAATCACTTACGACATGTGAATAATAAAAGAAGAACAAACCACGTTTCAAACTCTGGTTGTATCACCCTGGGAAAGTGCGCCACTTGCTTCTAACAGGTGTTGCATTAAAAACTTATGTCCATTATGTTACAATCGTATCGTCCCACCGATGAGATCGCAAGAAAATGGCAGAGAAAAGTTCTGCTGAATATTCATGAACCACTCTGCTAACCTTGGCTTTGTGGTGCGCCACTTTCCCTTAAGGTCTTTGGGGCAAGTGGGTAAAAATAGAATCAAACTCATAACTGGCCAAACGGGTCATTCACAAATGCACTGTCAAGATGCGGATGCGACCCATCAGATACTTGGCACCCTTCATAGATTTGGCAACTGGTAAATGTTTTTAATTTTGTGTGTTTAGACTGCACGACTAATTGATTGTGTCACTCAGTCACGACGCCGGCACCTGTTGACCGTTAAAGATGCATCTTTTTGTAGAAAACCTCACATATATTAGCTGAAAGGGCCGCTTCCCGGTAAACAAATTTTAAACATTCATGCGCCGTTTGTTCTATTTTCGGCTTGGGGTCGTCGCATCCGGCAAAGGGACACAAACCGGGTGGAAAACAGGCCACGTTGCGCAACTTGTTGACATGGCGACATTGGGCCGACAAGCGGGAGAAGATATTTGTTCAGCGGACCGTGATCGCTAATCTGTGCCCCCCCACCTTTCTTTGCAGATCTAAAAATCTCCACCATGTGGAGTCGATGGAAGGCATCGATTCTACTGTTAACGGTTTGCTGTTGGATCGCTGAGCAGTACACGGTACCGGTGGCAGCGCTGGCGGCTGCGGCCTCGGGTTCTAGTCACAACTACAAGATCAATCCGAAGCCCTGCTCGGTGAACGGCAACGAGGGCACGTGCATGTTCGTCTGGGAATGCATCAAATCCGAGGGCCAGCACGTGGGCATGTGCATGGACCAGTTCATGTTCGGGTCCTGCTGCTCGCACAATCTGACCGAAAATGTGATACCTCAGAACTACCAGCAGATGCTGACCTACCGGCCGAAGCCCTCGGCGCCCAGCGGCGGCGGTGGCGGCAAGTATAAACCACCGAAGCCAAGGTAAGATGAATGACCATGCGGCTCCATGCGGTATCGGGTGGTTGGCTCGACGAATGACCTTCGACACGAATAACCTGTTCTCCCCGTTCTTCGTTCCATGCTTGGTGTGATCCGGTGTTTTGGTCGTTGGCCGAAACAGTACATTCGTTAGTAGTAACGGGTATACGACCATCTACCGACCAAACGGAAGTGGGACGCTGGTGATACGACCGTCGCACAACCACCACCACCAGCAGTCGTATCCCCACCACCACCAGCACACGTATCACCACCACAAACCGAGCAGTGGCGGCCTTAGTAGTTCCAGTAGCGTTAGTAGCGGTGGCGCTTTCGTCACCGGCAGCAATCAATTTAGTCACAAGCCAACAGAGGGCACTGTAAATAAACATTCTACCTTATCGACGCTGGTGCAGCAGTCAGTGGCAGCAGCGGGGGCCACAGTCCCGGACCAGGAGATGGCGGCCAGTGCCGCAACCGGTAAGTGGCGGCTCATTTTGTGGCGCGCACTGCCACTGTCACAGGTCACAGGACGGTTGTCCTGTGCGAGGTGTGTGTACTCATTAGTGTTTGCGCTCTTCGCAGGGATCTTCACCACCCACTGGCAGGCGACGACGGAGCCAAGCTTCATCACCCGGACGAAGCCGCCCAAGCCAAACAAACCGTCCAAGAAACCGATCCTGTCCATCACGAACAACATTCAAAGCACCGTACTGAAACCAAAACCATCGGTGCGTATCGGAGGCTAATTACGTGCGATAGGACACTTTGTATTCGAGACGTTGTCCGTTGTCCTCGCGCTCGGACTTCACTTTTCCAACGACTTAACATTTGGCTGTTTTGGGCACATTCAAATAATCAATTTTAATGTTTGTTAGTCGCCAGGTCGTATGATGATAATCGATCGATTTTACCATTAATTAATTTTTTCGTTTGTTTACGTACTATTCTATGAAGTTGGGGAACGTGTCTATTGACATAACAACGCATCAAATTGGATATCCACAGACAGAAAGGCATAGAAATAGGCTCATCTGATCTCCAATTCAATTTTAGGCCAAACCGACAAAGCAAAGTACCAGCACTACGACGACGACGACCACCCCGAGGCCCACCACAACAACCTCTTCCAGCACCACGACCACCACCACCACCACTACCAGCACCACTACGACGGCGAGTCCCACAACTTCCGGTTCGAGCAGCTCAACAAGTCGCACGCCCGGCGCGGTGTCTGACCCATCTGTGATTGACGTCGACGAAGTATCGCCATCCATTTCGTCCTACACGACCGCCCCGGGCCGGTCAACGATTTCCGCGGCGAGAAACGCTGGTAAGGGGCAGTGGTTCGTCCATCCGTCCGTTCCGACTAACTAACGTCACTCTCATTACAGACTGCGGAGTGCAGACGATGGGTCGGCCGGAGACGCGGATAGTGGGCGGCAAGAATGCGCCGTTCGGGCGCTGGCCGTGGCAGGTGTCGGTCCGGCGGACGTCTTTTTTCGGCTTCTCGAGCACCCACCGGTGCGGCGGAGCTGTCATAAACGATAACTGGATCGCGACGGCGGGCCACTGTGTCGACGAGTAAGCATCCGCGGACGCCGTGGCCGAGTAAGCCTCCACTCGTTTACTAATTGGGGTTCGATTCGTCTTTTTCCGGGCCACTTGTCGACTTGGGCGCTGCAGCCTGCTAACGTCGCAGATTCGGATACGGGTCGGCGAGTACGATTTCTCGCACGTCCTGGAGCAGCTGCCGTACATCGAGCGGGGCGTCGCCCGGAAGGTGGTCCATCCGAAGTACAACTTCTTCACGTACGAGTTCGACCTGGCACTCGTGAAGCTGGAGCAGCCGCTCGTCTTTGCGCCGCACATCAGCCCCATCTGTCTGCCGGCGACGGACGACCTGCTGATCGGCGAGAACGCCACCGTCACCGGCTGGGGGCGGCTCAGCGAAGGCGGCACACTGCCGTCCGTCCTGCAGGAGGTAGGTTGGGGTCCGCTTCCGGCGGAGGTGGCCCAAAATTTTGTTATTGAATTGCATTGTGGCCTTTGTGGGTTACGGAACGGTCCGTAATTGCAGAATTGCGAAATAATGCCGAGCCCCGGAAGGGTCGGTGATGAAGCAAATTGAGTGAGCCTAATGGACCACGACTGAGCACTGTGGTGTTCTGGCATGCCACATAAATACTGCACCACACTGGTCACGGTGAGTTCGCCGAGTGTTCCACCTTCATTGCAGGTCACCAAATTCGCTGACAAAAGTTCTCTCTCGGGGGCCCTAGATTGGCCATAAGCGGTTTAGACGGCATACGGTCCTTTTCTACCGTTCATGTGGCATATGACAAGGCATGACATGTGACGTGCTCTACACACACTAGACTACAGTTTAGACTTAATACTTAAACTTCCCCTCGGGTCACGACCCTTTGTCGATGAGGTCTAATTGGCGAATGACTCACGTATAATGAAAGATTCTTTCTCGAAAGTGATACATTAGCCACCGAAACCACGCGCTCCTCATAACGCTCGAATGTGTGTCAAGTGAGAAGACCTATTGAGCACTGCTAAGACACACGGCGGCCGTGGATTCCTTCACGCAAAAAGCTCCACTCGATTCCAGAGCTACAGAGCTGAAAGCTGCAATCCGCCGGGCGTCGAGGGCAGACTAACGGTGGTTGCACGTACAAGGATCTCGGGAGGAAGCCCACACGAAGGGCAACAGGACTGCCGAAGGAATGAAACGTTCTTCGCGCACATTCCTTTGTTCGGTTGCGGTTTAAGGTACGGCAGCCACTGGCGGTATCTTAATTATGGACCGGTTTCTCATTTACTTTTGGAGTCGCCTTTGCCGTTTCCCTGCTTTCCCGGTGTGAACGGATGTTGTTGACCCGGGGAAGGTGTGACCCGTTTTCGAAGGGTGCGCTTACTGCCGACTGGCGAGTTTTAATTAACAGTAACGCACAGGAAGCAAAATAAAAATGCAGCACCAAAGGATGCACGTTGCACAATAAAGACTACAGGACTAATGGCCAACGCATGGTATGGAGGATGCCAAAGTCAAAGTACTTAAGGGCCTCATAGAAAAGGGGGAACCTCATGATAAAGTGATAAAGAGAGAAAGTTATTTAAAAAAATTAACTTTTTACATTTTATATTAGTCGTACGCTCATTTGGCATTTATGAGACTACAATCGAAGTCCTGTTCTGGTTTTACTACATCTCCTAGCATCGCACTATATTTGCGATCATTTGACCTGCTGATTTAACATCCCAACAAAAAAAGACATGATAAGAGTAATACGACAACGAAGAAGCCTCTTGGTTTTCCGAGTGTTTTCTTATCTACAATTGTCGGTCCCTTGGTTCCCGACGAGGGCCCAATTATTTCTTTGACAGTTTGATATATGAAGCTGTGACGGCAGTCTTGCTACGTTTCTTTCTTCGTTGCTCTGTTATAATTGGTAAGACGTGAGTCTTGTGGAACTTGCCCTGAAGCCAATTTATCTATTATGTAACATTATGTTTGTACATTTTTCTTTATTTCTTGTTTGTTTTTATGTACATTGTTTATTCATGCATTGAACGAATTGACAGACGCGTATTCTCTACAGATGTATCTCACCTATTCACCCGCTACGGTGGGAAGCAAAAGTAGAGGTTTCAGAGTTTCGGGATCCCACCCACAACCCAACGAATGCTCACACCGCACCGTTGGAATTAATTAAACTCGTACGAGCGGAGAATGCCTAACTTTTGTGCGTTTCCTTCCTTCCTTTTCCGGGTTTCGCATCTTGTTTCGAATTTTTCATACGAATTTTCGCTCCTTCCGGCACCTTTGGCTGTTGAAAGCACGCTGTCGTCCTCGTTTGTATGTATTAAAGCGCCTCCATTGGTTCCGACACGATAACATCATCACGTCGGAGAAGAAATTGAGTCGGTGATGAAATAACCCCGGCCTGGCCGGAGCCAACCGTACCGGTCCCCATTTCGGTTCGTTACGCTATCGGGGATGGATTCGATTTCCAACTCCGTGTATGATTTCGGCCGGGCCAGGCCATCGTGCCACTGATTGCGAGCCGAGAGCCGAGCCGAGTGTCTAAGAAACGGAACGCGTGGCAAAGAAAGTAACTTTGGCAAAGCCGTGATTTGTGCTTATCTGGAACACGAATCAGGCAAAGTTAGCGTGGCGTTTGCTCTCGTTCGGTGGCGAACTTCCCCGGATGTGGCAGGTGAACTCAGGGTCTCTAGCAAAGGGCTACTTCGCCACTCGCCGAAGAAGTTAAGCAGCAGCGGGCGCATGCCGGGTGTGCCAACGGTGGTGCCACGGGGATGTAAACGATGCCTCCGAAAGGATGCTGGCCATCCTGGGGACGAGTTGATGTTGCGCGTCTCTCCCAGGTCCGATGGGCACGGAGTTCGGCGCTCGGCAATTGGAGATGTTTGCTAAACGTGATCCAATAGCTGTTTGACCTAAATCAAGAAAAAGGACACCAGGGCCGGCCGTCGAACGCTCTCGCCGGGCGCTCACCCGGGGATTGATTCTTGTGCCACGGAAAAGGAGTGTGGTGCAAAATTCGTGAAGCTTGGTCCGGTCTTGATCCGTGATTCCTTGTTTTTTTTTTGCGCTGCTCCATTCGTTCCCCAGCGATGGCAGGGCAAAAAACGGAAAGCCAAGGCAGTGGTAAAATGGAACGTCAACCGTTGAAAGTTTTTCGTTTTGTTAGTTCGCTTCAAACACCACATTGCCGGGCACGTCGCCCGGTGAGTTTGTTGGTGAAGTTGTGCAACTGAAGAAGATGATTGAATATTTACGATACTTGGTCGGAGTTTCGAGTGCACAACTTTTCAGTCGAGCTGCAGTTTGGGAAAAACGGAAAACAACATACATTAAAAAGGTTCTATTGGTTTCATTGTTTGTTTGCGAGCGCTTCAAACTGTGCAGTAGAGATTTATTGTGACAAACTGTGGCCGAAATAATAAGAGAAGACAGCAAAAACAAAGGAGGATGATGGCCAACAGAAATAAATAATAAACAATACCAGAGCTCGTAAAATTAGTAATATTTTGTTTAAAGTGACTCTAAGCTTCTTAAAGTGTTCTAAAACTTAGAATGGTCCAATTGGTGTGTGATGGAATTCACAGAACAGGGCTTTCGATTCTTTATCCGTTTCGTGCCCAAACTCTTTCCGTGTTTCTGTTTTTCTTTGGAGATTTTTCCCTGTTTTCTCCGTCCGCGGACTGTTGAGTTTCCCGACGGCCATTAGTTCGGTTTTAAAAAACTGTTTTTTCTTCTACTTTGAAAAGGGCTTCCGGCGGTCGTGATTGCGTTGCTGGCGCACCCCACGGATTAACCATTTGATGGAAAGAGAAAGAGAGACGGCGCCCTGAAACGGTTCTCTTCCATTTAACCCATTTGCCTGGCTGAATCATTGTTCTGGAACTGTTCGGGGCTCTGAAAACCCGGCCTTCGTCGGTGAGACAACGATGGATTGCAACGTGTTTTGCTTTGGACGAAAAACCCCTAAATGGCCCGCGGCGCCCTGATGGAAAGAGGCAAGAAAACGAGTTTCCAGCTCCCGCAAGTCTCTTCTCACTGCGGCGAGTTATTTTCTTTGGCACTCGCGGAACTTTTGAAATAACTTTCAACTTTCTCCCGCGCGGCTACGTGGCGAATATAGGAAGGAGCTATTGGCTGCGGCGGAGCTGGTGGCACGGCGTGTGTCGGAGAGCAACTTCCGTAAATCTCGTGAAGTGGTGTTAATTGATTAGTTTCGCGGAAAGAGAATCGGCAAATCGGGTGAAGGGGCAGCGCTCCGTGCGCATTCCGGTGAAACAGATTCCAGCATCATGAGTGTAGGTAATCGAGCAGTGATAAGCTCTCCATAGATACCCGATGAGTTCTACCTCAAGGAGGAGCGATTCTTTAATGAAACGAACAAATTCGAAGAGAAGTTGGATCCGGCTTCTTCGGTGAACTATTGAAAAGTGAATCTCATCCTCTTCATTTTGCTTTAGTCCTGAGAACTGTCTGGCTGAATCCAATAATTTATGGTGGGGCCCAGAAAGTAGAATTGATTTACTATAATGAGTAGCAAATAGTTCAGGGAACTTACAAGTTTTGATTGAACATTTTAAAAGGTATTAACGTTTTTCTTCGTGTATGAGTCGGTTAAAACGGCAGCCCGTTCGGATTGATTCGCCAAGTTTCTTCCTTCAGAAGGACATCAGGAGAAAGTGCACTAAATTAACGTCCACGGTGGAAGGCTGGGAAGCTTGCCATGCAATAGCCATGCATAGCTTCGCCGACCCCTAAGCGTACCTTAAACGGCTCAGTCGATTGTGGATGCACGAGGTAGAATTTAAAAATGATACCAACAAAGCCCACGCTGTTCGGCGTACGGCGCATTTGCGGCGATCCGAAGACTTTGCCATTTCTCTACATTCCGCTGTGCATACTTTAGTTTTTCCCGCGGCGATCGGGCTACGTTCGCGAGCATTTGCCAAGTCCCGCCACCCACCAGGGTTGCCGCAAAAGAATGGAGTTAGGATTCCTGCAGCAGCCACCGGGGTCCTCGGGGCGAGTTTGTGATATGGCGCTCGAAAGGCATTCCGTAGTTGGCAGCGAAGCACCGCTAGGCGCCTTGGTCGTCCCATTTTCCTTCCAGCATCTTGTAAAAGGCGATGGCCTGATGGTCGCGATGCTGCCGTCGGCGCTATCGGCAGCCGACGATCGGCCGCCCAAGGAATGAGTTGAGAAAATCATTTCGAGA
Source organism: Anopheles cruzii (assembly GCF_943734635.1). NCBI lineage: Eukaryota > Metazoa > Arthropoda > Insecta > Diptera > Culicidae > Anopheles > Anopheles cruzii. Next base: position 14,872,329 of record NC_069145.1, read on the forward strand.
ACCTCTTTTCATCTTTGGCTGCTGTGTAAAACATTCCTGAACGGGACCGGGAATGCATCGCAATCCATCCCTTCTCTCCATCACATTTCCGGTGAACCGAGCGTTCGAGAGAGAGAAGGAGAGAGAGTGAGGGAAAATAGATCGCTTGCGTTTTATGGTTTAAGAACAAACGCGAGGATCATGCTTCGAGGTAGAATGCAAAGGAAAAAGTTGGAAAGAACTCATCGCCGGTTGCATATCCATCGTCGCCCGTTGGGGTCGCCTTTCAATGCGAATAAATAAATTGTTTTTCTCAATTAGTGGCAGAAAGCTCGTCGGCTCGGCGACCACCAAACGCTCACCCGGCACCGGAATGACGGTGCAGAAGGCAAAAGTTCTATTGCTTCACCGACCGACCGACCGACCGTTTTCTTTGACCTTCTTTGTGCTGGCTCCGGAAATATGTGCAAAATGTAAGACGCGAAAATTCATGACCTCACGGCGCAAGTCATTTGTCTTCGGCGATATGAAGGAGTTAATCGAGCACAATGAGCACCGACAAAAGCACCGGGAAACTTTTCTCGTGTGGCTTCATCACCATCATCATGTCGACAATGACGCGAGTGCAAAAAAGGTGGTCTGTGGTCTGAATGGTTTGTGGTCTGAATAAGTTGGTTTGCAGTACTTCGGTGCCTTTTGCGTGAAGTTATTTAAGGGTCGGCTGTTGGCGCAAATGTTAAACAAATGTGTTTACCCCACCGATGGGAGGGAAAGTAATTAAAAGACAGTTGAAAGTTAAAAAAGTTAAAGAACGAACAGTAAGAAAACGAAATTTTATTGATTTTCCGTGCCAAAAAGGGCTTCCGGCATCGTTTAATGTAGCGAGATAAGTAAACCACAACAAAAAACAACAGTGACAAACGATAAAAGGCCTCGGCCATTGCGGTGTCCCGGTGAAGGGGATTATTGAGCGCACTGATTTCAATGCCCCCGTTTTTTTTCTACAACCAACGATTTTCCACAGACGATGCCACAAGTTTTCCAACCTGTCAACACTTTGCGTCCCTTTCTTTGCTGACCGGGTTTCTACTTCAATAAAACACTGCAAACGGCCACGACGGCGGTGATGGGCCATTAACGGCGGTCGAATGTCTCTCTGATTGCGGTTTCTGCTCGGCGTCCGGTTTTTTTCCGGCCATCCTCTGGAGTTAGCTCCCTCTACCTTTCCGCGAAAGGTCGCGTGGAAATGAACTGTCGAATGGAGGCGAATGGGGCGAAACCGAGGAAAACCATAATCCGGCCGGATTACCATCTTGGCGATGGTCGTCGCGTGTGACGGAGGCCAACATTTTAAAGCACCCCTAGCGTAGCGAGCGAGTATCAGGCTCTGTTTTATGACAGAGTCTTCTGCAACCTTCTCCGGGTGGGCCTCTCACCGGACGACATGCGAACGAGATAAGCGATGTTTCGCCTCGGTTAAGTCCCGGCCGCGGTAATGCGCACGGTGCGGTACGATAATTAGAGCGAATAATAGATTTATTCATAAATTAAGTTGGGACTCGCGAAGACGCTGGAGCGTTAAAATGGATGGCGCAGAAACTTTTGCGCCGGGCACGGCCAGGGATGCGCCACTGTCACTGGCGCCGTCGCTTCGACCGGAAATTGTCCTGCCTTTTCTGATCGCAGCCCAAGATGTCGTTAGGGATAAGGCATTTATGTGCCTTTATTTAATGGTTTGCTTCGTCACGTTTATCCGATAAGTGCCGCCATTCCAGCAGCGCGGCTGATAGCGAACGCGAAGAATTATGACGATAAAAGTGAAGTGACGATGCGCGGGAGCTTGGCGATGGAGTTTATCTCTGCTCGCCGCCACCATCGACGTGAAACCGATTCAAGTTTATCCCGCATTTGCCTCGGTTCGCGACTGCCGAGCGGCTCCATACCTGATGAAAGGCTCTTTGGGAGAAGTTCTTTGAATGGCACTGCAAGCCGCAGCCGCAAAGAGGAAGTCAACTCGGTGGCGGGTTTGTCACGTCATAACTATAAATATATCGGATATGAAACGAAAGTAAACCGCAGCCAGTTGACGTAGGACGTGAGCGCTTTTCATGTAAACGCTGGAATACGACTCCATGGTGCCACGGGGGGCTAGTTGCCGTAGGGCAGGTACAGAGTTGGGTCCGAGATGGAGCTCCCCTGGTGAAACTTGTCAAACGAGGACTTAAAAGTGCCACAAAAACCACACAAAGGCGGGTGCAGAAACAGATATTATCACGTGCACGGTGAATCGATTGAGCGCCGAAGAACATCGTCACATCGCGGCGTCACGCTGCAAACCGCAAGTGGATTGGAAAAATGTTTGCATCTCCCGGCCGCCCACGGGACTCGGGATTTTCCCGCCCGACTGCATCTCCCGGCCGCCCACGGGACTCGGGATTTTCCCGCCCGACTGGCAGCTATCGGCGGTGGCGGTGGTATGAATTTTTCGTCCTATTTATCTTCCATCTTTGCTGATGCCTTCTTCTTCCGTCCGTGATTTTCCGCAATTTTCCCACACACTAAACTCGTTACCGATGTCGTGCCACACACAGAGGCGGCTTATATCCTGGATCCTGGATGCCCTGCGGCCCACGGCACCGAGCCGTTTGCGGACGGCGGGAGCGAAATCGAAAATATTTTTCAAATAGACATCACACCAACGCGTGTGAGGTTCAATGGGGGGGCGCACCATTCGAGGCGTTCGCTGTGTCGTGTAGTCACATCAGGAAGTGGACATTTTTCTTGCGGTCAGGAAAGTTCGACGAAGGTACCGCCAAATCTCACCAAATTCCCATCGACATCGGCGAGGATGCATCCGCGGTGGTGCTCGGTTGCGAAAGAATAACAGAATCCGGGATTGGCCCGTAAGCTCCCGGGGGCACACATGTTACTACGACGTGTGAATGGGATTGAGTGGGCCGACACAAAAGCCGCGGGGAGTCAGAAGCCAGCCGCCAGAAGAAGGATGTGTGACTTGAGCTACTTATTGGCTGATGTTATTTCCTTTCTCTGTGTGCGCACCGTCTGCGTATGGGTGTGTGTGCGAATGCAACACAGTTGTGCGCTTATTGATTTTTGTGAACCGACAGAAAGCTTCATTTTTCACAAGCATCACCATCAGCCGGATGGCGAGATGGACTGACAGCACAAAATGGTATCGCTTTTGCGAGTGTGGCTTGAACCGCTTTTACTCGCTGAGTCAAAATGCTTTTTTTTTGCAAAGAAAGATTAATTATTCTTTAGATTATTCTTTAGAATTATAAATCTTAATCTTTCCGCTTTCTTTAGAATAATAAATCCTGCTTTACTTTCTTATTTTCCAAGAAAAATTTCGCTTCCAATCCAGGACATACAAAAATGTTTGTTGTATGTTTTCATTTGTATTGATGGTTCTTTTATTTTTCATATTTATCCTTCATTATTTTTTGTTTAATTTGCAATCAATTGAAAACATTGGAGGTATGTTTTCAATATATTTGTTCTCATTTTAAATTGGACAAAGAGGAAGCCTTTATTTGACTTATTTTATCGTATTTCGAAATGAACTCACTTTGCCGACCAGTCTTGCAATAAATAAATAAAAAATGTCTCAATTCGATCGTATTTAACAACGTTCCCATTGTTCCCAGCATCGAGCGGAAGCCGCACATCTTTGAGGGTTGTTTTCTCTTGAATACGGTTCGTTTCCCTAGACTCAAGATGGGGAGTAACATCACACGAAAACCCACGAAATAAAAAGTAAATTTCGGTAGAACATAAAACCCGTGGCAGGAGTTGAAAAGTCATGTCTATCGTCTTCCAACGAAGACCCTCGGGGGTGTTGCGGCTACCAATATTGAAATAATACACCCCACCAACGTATTTCTTTTTTATCGAAGTTCTGTGTTTCTAGAGGTGCCGCACAAATCCCACGGGCCAAATTGACAGCCTCTCGTAATGGCACGTTATACCCCAGCATTATGTTGCACTGGGTGGTAATGATAATGAAAAAAGCGATTCATTTCATTCGACGTGTTCCGAAGAACTGCGGTCGATTCGGGCCGTTGGGATTTTGGGAAATCATATTCCTCAAAAACGGAAAATTGTTCCGGTCGCTGAAATGGTGATGGCTTCGTTCTCAGAATAACGGCGCAGTAAAACCATTAACAGCGAAGCCACCAACGGAACTCCGGTGCCTAACTATCCGTACACGGTTCCGATGGGACCTAGCAAAACACGGAATCATTTGGGCGTAATTGGAAATTTTCCTTCCATTTTCCACCACGGAACAAAGCGTCTGGCTTTGATTAGTACATTATTTAATTTATATCTTATTTCTCATTCGCCATCGCGAACTGACGGGCTTCGTGGTCCCGTCCGTCAAAAGCTATCACAGCTCACACCCGTGTTGGCTCCTTGACTCCGAATTCAATAGAACGGCCATTGTTCAATCGACTTTTGAGTGTTTGTGGTTATGACAAACTACTCAGCCTCCGGCGAGTACCAATGAGTCCTTTTTGGAGCAATTGAACGCAGGCAGGAAAGAAAAAAAAACGGATGGAAAATTGGTTCGTTATCCTGCACTCCCTGAAGCTGGGCCTAACAAAGCCGCCATACAGCAGAACCATCCGTAACGCATCCAATCTGGCTCCGTCTACGATCGGACGGGTTGCATCTAATTGTTCAGCCATCTGAAGGCAATCAATCTTCGTGGAACCTTTTCTTCCGCCGTCGGAGAAATGCCGGCTCGACGAAATCGACGACAACGATATCGGCGCGTATCGTGAAATCGTTAATGTAAGCTTGATGCTATCGAGCCCGAGCGTCCCGGTGGGTTCTCCATTATGCCAGGCAGTGTCCTTGTACGCCGTGTTCGACAAGTGCCGCTGGCCTGTTCGGGCTTTTAAGAGCCCTCGACGGCGGAGCACAGAAAACGACTACTACGCGGTGAAAGTGCTGCCAGTCTGAGTGAAAAGATGCAACTTTTCCGACGTCCGTGAGTAAAACGGTATCCTTCTAGCTCAATCTGCCTGCGCCCCCGCTGGTGCCCTTCCTCGCCAGCAGCACCATATAAATGAGCCTCCATTTGTCATCTTTCAAAGCCAGCCGCTCTTGGCCAACTGGCACGATGCTTTCGCTTTTTCGCGCAACAGACAGGTGGTTGATGCTCACGTTGCGTTGGGTTGAAAACTTTTGCCATTCGACCACCCCGAGAAGCCGAGCCTTAGGTCGGGATGCCGGAGCGGATGCGGATTAAATCCGTGCGGCCTGCCACCGGTTTGATGAGCACGATGCGAGATGGATACGATGTGATCCGGGTTCAGCTTCATATTCAAGGACCGAGGGTGGCTGCCGGCCTGTCGAAAGCGACACCTGGCTCGGGAAGAAGATCTGAATAATCCGTTCAGCTTAGCCCTTGCTCACGGGTGTTAGCACGGGTCTTTATTTGCTTTCTCGTGCTGCTAATTTGATATCTCTGTGTGTCGTCCGATTTTTATTTGCTCAGCCGGTTTAAGCGCCACAGATGGTATCCGAGATCCGGTTCGGTTGCTGAATGCGATCTAAGAACATAATCCGATAATCGGCTCTAAACTTAATGAGTCGAAAACAGAGGCGGGCTCGTTTGCAATACAATGTTCTGGCATGATTTGGTGGCAAACGAAAACCACTCGTCGAATGTTAATGCAATTACTTTGAAGACAAACATAATATGAGTCTTTTACCACGTTTAAAATATAAGATCTACATCATTCAAATTAACGAAATTATCTATATGTTCATTAACTTATACGCCTTTATATTCACGTTTTACAACATGATAATGTATTTCTAACGTGTGCTAGCTCAGCTCAGCTCCAGGTCACCAGACGATGCTTAGGATTTAGGGATAACACTTATCAAATATCCCCCGGAATACGGACAATGCTTAAACTTATTAGCGACCCCAAAAATACTAATAAAGCGAAGCATTTATTCAGACTGAAGTAGATTAGGTGCGGTTTGTGCGACCCCCATTAACGACCCACGGGGTCGTTCCGCAAATTTGGCGGATGATGAAGCACCATGCGCCTCCATGTTGACCACTAACCGGTTTCGGTCGGTTCGGTGGTTCATTGGTAATTAATTGGTCTGTAATAGTTTGGGTTTGATCATTTAGCGAAAGCCACCGCTTTGATGTCCCGTAAAAAGGAAAGCGATAACCGCGATACCGTTCAAGGGAACACAACCAAAATTCGAAGCTGAAGTCAGCGTAAACTTCTGCGATTGTCACAAAAGATCCAACATTTGCGGCGAAGTTACTCTAATTACTGCAGTTTGCTTCAGATATATTTTCCCCCCCTCATCAATCGTTTAAATCAAAAACCATATTTTATTTACCATGAAATTGCATTCTGATGCCCGGCACTTCCTCTGACCACCGGAAAGCCTGTTGAATTCCGGCTTCCAAGTGGCACGACGGTGGGCGCGTGGTGGAATATTTATTTCGCCGTTCGGAACAGTTGGTAGCTTCATTCATTTTCTCGTTAGCCCGTGGCCCGGTTCCACGGGCTAACGGTTCCCCGCGCTGTCGCTGCTGCCGGTTTGGCTGCGCGCGGCATTCCATGAATCATAGCCGGTCCCACCCAACCTTGCATGAATTATGGAGGCTGCTTATTATTCATGGAAAAACCATTCGGCCGCCCATTATTTCCCACTCACCGTTTTCTCGTTCTTTGCTCTTTTCCCACGCCACTAGGTGTCCGTGCCGATAGTGAGCAACGACCGGTGCAAATCGATGTTCTTGCGCGCCGGCCGCCACGAGTTTATTCCGGACATTTTCCTCTGCGCTGGCCACGACACCGGCGGGCAGGATTCGTGCCAGGGCGACTCCGGCGGCCCTCTGCAGGTGAGTGTTGCCAATCGCCAAGCGCTTAAATCGCTGTCGAAAGCATAAACCCGCAGCTCCTTACGCTCATTGTTGCGATCCGCTCTCCGGAACTGCTTTTCTTGCAGGTGAAAGGTAAGGACGGCCACTACTTTCTGGCCGGCATCATCTCCTGGGGCATCGGGTGCGCCGAAGCGAACCTGCCCGGTGTCTGCACGCGAATATCGAAGTTTGTACCGTGGATCATGGAAACCGTCCTGTGATAACCACCGTCAGGAACCAGTGCGTCTGTGTGTGTGTGCGTGAGTGTGTGCCAGAAAAAAAGGATCGTTAAAATGGCTGTAGAAGATAACCAACCATTGCTGGCTTTAAACAAAAACAACAACGGCAATACGTGTTCCTGAGTGTGTGTGTGTGTAAGTGTGTGCATGCGAAAATTTATAGCAAACAATGTGTACATACCGAGCCGCGACCTATAAGGCGATCCGACGCGCAGGAGAAAGCCGCCGAAGAAGGGAAGAAAGCGTAACACGGAAAAGAGCTCGGCCAGAAAGGAGAAAACGGAAAAAGAACGAAGCGATAGGAAGTAGAGCAAAGAACTGGACGATATTCAGAATGTAATAAGAAACTCGACAAGGTACGAGATAACGCAGCACTGCCAATGATGGTACGTTTTTTGTATATTCACTTAACCCATCGCCTACAAGCAATACGAATGTTACGAAAGTTAAAGATGACGGAGAACCGCCGTGAACCACTATCAACGCACTTCTTGCCCGGAACCTTTTAGCGAAAAGTTAGCTACTGTACATAGGCGCTGTAGAGTGTTGCCGATAGGGAAAGTTGGCACTTTAAACCGTATGGGAGGTAAATATATTTAAATACGTTTGTATACTCAGGCATAGCAAAGCATCGATATCGGTACCGGGAACGAATGGCACTAGCGATCCCGCCTAGCAATTTGTACATAACTCGGTGGCCAGATGGTCAGGCGTGTACTGGCTGCGTTTGGCCATTAGGAAGTGCTCGTTCCATTGCGCAAACTAAGCTAATACTAAACTTATTTGTATTAGGAATAGGAAACCGTTTCCTTCGCACGCAAAAACGGGTCGCTATGCTATTACATATCGCCGACCCTATTGTTAACTATCGCGCCAGAAGGATGCCCCTGTTAATAGCTGATTATTATTATTATTATTTTTGCGATTATTATTATTATTACTGCTATTATTAATATTATTATCCCCCCTTGATCCGGTGTATTTATCGCTCTGTCCTTTGACCAAGTAGTAAACGAAACGAAAAGTAATATTTATGTTTCCAAAGAACCGGGCTGTTGTTTTCATCATCACCACTTGCAGCCAACGCACACGGCCACCTGTGGCAAAGAAAGAAAAGGTCACCTGCATTGTTCGTAGGGTCACTGTTAACACTCTACCGATTGGGCGAACAAGTGTCAATCGGCGACTCCAAAAGCACTCTTCGTGCCAGACGGCTTAGAGACAGCAAAGATTGATTGGCAGACTAGAGGCAATAATTTTTCCTTGTTTTTCACTCACTCACTCACGACAAACAAATGCGAAAAGCTTCACTAACCATTCAGAGTGCACTGGAAGGCACATACATTCGTTTTCCCACACACAAACATTCCAATGTTTTTCGGCAGAACTTTTCATAACACGAACCATTATTCATTCCTCGAAGGCGAGTTAACGAAGCGCAAGTGCTACTTGCAGAAAGCGGCCATAATTTATTAGTCGTCACACTTGTTTTCCGACATTTTCCCAAGTCCACCACTCACATGAGTTGCTCGGAAAAACAAACGGATGGAAAAAGTCCGTCCTCTGTGCGCCCCCAGCGAGTTGATTCGTTTCTGTGTGCCTTTTTATGGTAAAGATTATGGCAAAGGATGAAAATCGAATTGCATTATGATTCGGCACGTCGGAGTTCCGTCCGCTCGCGGTGTTCGTTCTTTGGTTCCCAAATCAGGGTTTTCAGACCTCACACAGTCCCAAGGAAGCTGGCCCCTTTCCCGGGGTCGGGTGGCCCCACAATTAGGAAGCTGATTCCGCCCCCAGGCTCGGGCTGGAAGAAAAGGTAATAAAACGGTTTTACCATCGTTATTCCGGTCGCCGGGTGCCGGTTGGCAACGAGCCAGACCTCGTCCATCCTGATCAGCTGTACCCAGCGCCGCGGTAGGGCGGAAATGTGACGGCATCCGGCAGAGGGAAATTGTTTTTATGCTACGCCGCCACTGGAGCCTGCCAGCATCAGGCACTGTCAAACACGTTGCCGGCATCGCTTTCTCGAATTGCCCCTGTGTGGGGTGTGCTTTAAGGTGCTGCCAGCCACCGCGCCGGATAGAGGCCGATCAAGACTGTGTCTGTGTCTCGCTCCCAAACGTCATGTCAGTGGCCAGACAAGCGATACGGGGCAAGGGGCCCACGCTTTCGCCGCCAGCCAGCCTGCGCCCACCATTGCGCGATTGCGAACGGATGGCATAGGGTAAAGATTGTTAAGTCGTTATTGCTTATTGTAGCGGTTTAGGGGTTTTGCAATATTGCAGCAACCGCACCACACGCCTAGACGTGGACACAGTCCCATGCCCTGCCAGCCGGAATGCAGTAAAACAGCTTCAACGGGAACGAGCGGTTACCCATGCCGGGTCCGGTAGGTCTAGTCGAGCGGAAGTCGGGCGGGGCCGGCAGACTCCGTTTCCTCCCGGCGGAAACCACCGGGCGAAGGAAATGGTTTAAATTGTTCGACTGCCGGTGGTTCATTTTGTCTTCGCCGGATTCCTGCGGTTCCCCTAGGTTGGGTTCGGAAAAGGTTGCCACCCGACGTCATTACAAAAACATTGTTTCAGTTGCCATCGTAAATGAGATTGTCGAGTTCGGATTGGTGTTGTTCAATCAATCGATTATGTAAAAGTAAAAAGGGACGTTGCAGGGTGCGAAGGTCCGCCATTTGGACGCCATGGCACGGACAACTTGAATATGTAGAAGTGGTATCGCCACCAAAATTAAAACTTTCCATTAACCACAACCTGTCTTCGGAGGCTACTTAGGACAATTTATAATAGTGTAAACAACTATTCAATCGATTTCGGTCTGTAGAACTTGTGGATAAACCTATTCAATAAAATGCTCCAGTAGGAATTGGCACGGATGTGCCCTCAACTTGACGCACTGTCAGGATTCGAAGTGACATCGTTCAGGTAGCAACCGATAAATCGGTGCAGCGCATACGTATTATCTACGGGAAAGCCAGTTTTAGAGGATGCGCACGCCATTTCCTTAATTATTACTGCTTAGCCTAAGGCGCACTAAAAGTTTCTTCAGTTCTAATACCCTTCCAGCCCTTCGCTCATTTACTGACCTGCCGCAATTTCCCACGTTTCCCTTATTTTGAACCAAACATAACTGCAGATCCACCCGCCCTTGTTAGCTCACATTGAACCATTTCGAAAGATTGCTTGCGATGCTGTACAAATCAAATATAAAGCCATCCGTTTTGAACGTGTTAATCCGGAAAAATAGATGGAAAGCTGGATAGGGTTTACAAAGGCGTCATCGAACCTGCCATCAGTCACGTTCGATTTATCGCCCCCGAAACCATCGTTAGACTGGGAGTTGCCAATCCAGCGAGCAACCCGTCCATTGTTTGCTTGGTTGGTGCTGTTTACATAATTCTTAATACGCGTTGATTTACCCAATTCCCAAATCGGTCCTCCTTCGGCGCAACCCCCGGGTGATGGCCATTTTCGTGTTGCGCGCGGTAATCGCATAAACAACATCCAACCGTCGAAGGAGATATGTGTCTCGTAGTTCACGCTAATGTGGCCGGGCCGCCGATTCCAAGGCGCTGGCGGAACGATACCATATGGTGCAGGGTTGGATTGAGCTGCTGCCCGGTGTTTGTGGGCGCTACCACGCCACGCAGTGCTCGTCCGGTGGTCTGAAGAGTTTGAAGTGTTTGACTTCCAACGGGAAGCGCGATTTGAGCTCGACACCGAAAAGCGCGACAGTAAGTTGGTGGATGTAAAATGTGTTCCGCTGTGACATATAAGGTGTTGTGCTGGTTTTATGCCCTCTGCCACTTGTACCTCGCGTACTGCGCCATCCTGAACGCCGGTGGCATAAGCAGGTTGATCGGCAAATCTGATTGTGCTACCGAAAGCGGATCCGAGCGGGCAGAAGAACAAACGTGCAATGTTAGTGAGTGTTTAGCATTCGGGTTTTCGATTGACTATATCGACGGAGACAAACGAGTGAGCATTCTCTATATTTGCAGTCACCTACACAGCTCTGGTCACCGCAAGTGCGCTGGATTGCTTCATGTCGCTGCTGATGCTGGGAGCTGTCACAATGGTAGGAACCATGGACCAAAAGAAGCCTTGTAGTCTTCCCATAATAAGAACTCGTTTAACGATTTTCTTCACAGCGGAAGACGACGTTGCTGAAGGCGTACATGGCATACCTGTGGATTCGATTCATATTCTGCTTCTATATGTGGCTGACTGTGTGGAACACATTCCGAACCGGAGATGCAAAATACGTGCCGTTCTCTGTGTGGGCCCTTGTCCTGGTCCTATTCTGCGGTAGGTCAATCCATCATTCCAACGTTCTCGAAACAGTGCTGCATGCCAAAGGTAGCGACTGACTAAACAGTGAAGCAACCATAAACAACGTCCGAGATGCTGCATGCTTAAAGCTACGATTAACCTCTAATCGCCAACACTAATTTTGCAACACTCAACGGTATCCTCGAAGCGCCAGGCAGGATTGTGGGCCCTTCTCTGGCATATAATGCCCGCTTCATTGTTAGGAAAAGCCGTCTATTTACCAACGATATTTACCTCCGATTTAACTTCATCATCTACGCCGAAACCGGACACCTCCCGTTGAACGGCGCAGTGTACTACAGCCTAGAGCTTTGGGTGATGAAGGGAGCCCATGACGCCATCGGCCTGGAGTGGGCCGACCGGGATGCTGTCGACTGCTGCTGCCTTTGCTGCCTGCGCGTGGAAGGATTTATACCCTGAAGATGACGGCCAAATCCCTCGTCCTAGGCGCGGCCTGATGCCTGTAAAGCCAGGACCAAGCCCTGGCGGACCTGGGCGCAAATGGCTCGATTTGGCTCGAGTGGTGGTGTGTTTGTGGCATTCGCTGTAGGGCCCGTGCTGTGAAGAATCTATTCTGCCGTATGCGTCATCGGTAAATCAATAAAGTGTAACAGTTATCAGCAGCGTTCGGGATGCACATGGAAGACGAACGTTAATGAACTACCGTGTCAGATGCAGATCTACGAAAGGAAAGAAAGGTGCACAGGACCTAAATTAAGCACAGGATTAATGGTGCAGTTGAGTAATTTATAAATAAATGAGTGAAATGTTTTCGGTTATTGTGCAATTTGCGTTCAAAACGCATACCCTCACATCAAACGTTTCCGGCAGGTATTGTACATTGAATTATTTGAATATTGAAAAGTAAATTTGGTTCGATGGAGACGCCTAGTTATTCACTCAAAGCTCGACATTACAGTCGTTGCGCCTAGCATACTCTTCTTAAAAGCATAATTTTAAGCACTTTGTTCTTACAGCCTTCACAACGACTCCGAGGCCCATGTTTTGTGGGACTTTCGTTCACACACACAACGACCACCTCCAAGTATATCGCGTCCTGTTTACGCGACCATTTTGGTGCGCGGTCGAAAGCGAACCAAAAACAATACCCTGGCATCACCGGTTACCGCTAACAACCGGTGATATGAGTTAGTAGCGTGTAGCGTGTCGCCTAAAAAACATGTGTCCACCGAGGCATTGCTATGAATCTCGCAAGACGCGAGTTTTTTTGTGCGTTCGTCTCCAGGATCGGTATCCCGCATTGCATCCCCGCGACGGCAGACAAAAGAGCTGAACGTCGCCAGCGTGGCGCTGATGAGGTTGATCACAACCGGGACGGAAGCCAGCAAGAGGCTAACGAGCGACAGCCGTTTCGGTTGTCCCCGTCCTTCGTACTACATACCGAGCGCCGGCCGCGTGTGGAGCCGTTTCGTTGCTATGCAAGGAATTCGGTGGTCGCTATGCAACGTTTGGACGCTGGTCTTCGTCCCGAAACAGAAAAGAGAAGCAAAATTTTGCGCTCAAACTTACTGCGCCAGCCAAGGACGAGGTGCTGGTTAGCGGCACCTGGGTGGGGAGCCGCAGGTGGCCAATGATGGCGAGAGCATAACCAGAGCATAGCACGTGATTCAACGTTTCGTGTCTTTGTTTATCGTCCCAATCGTTGCCCGAGCCGTTGGCCGAGCCGAACCGAGATGGATCGGGTGAGAATCCACGCGTGCAAGCTCACAGCATCTCACTATCGGAACGTCGGAGCGACTCTCGGGTGCGAGTTCGTTTGCTCTCAGTACGATGCTCATCTCGACAGGATCACAGTGCTATATAGAACGGTCCGTAGTCGGCCACGAGCCGCAGTAGCAAGCAACGCGTCGTGCGAATCGGATCCTGCCCAAGAAGTGGCCTACCGTTCATCGAAAATATGGTGCAACGCTAAGCGTGGTTATAATAAACAAAGTAAACATCGAAGTAAACCAACCGTGTTATTCGTGAGTAAGACTTTTGGGCCATTTTGGAGTGACTGTGGTTTTTCAAATATGCACAGCAAAAGCGTTACTCGATCCGTTCGAAGCCGGAGTGTCTGAAAGCTGGCCTGTTCGAGTGGCGGAAGTGGTGGTCAGTGGTGGGTTTGATTCTCCCGTTCGAGTGTTGATGTGGTGTGACGAAACCAAACTCCACGAGGAGTACGTGGAAACCGAGGCCGTTGCTGCCACTAAATCCATTTGCGCTCTACGACAGCTGGAGTGTTTGTCCTCGCCGTGCGGTGCGTGTTGCTGGTGATGGTGTTTTATTTCCGTTTTTTTTTTCGGCGGCGAATATCCCGGAACCGGATGCGGAAGACGTGTGATCAGCGGGATATGCCGGCGGTTTATCGGAAAAGCCACCGACAGTGTGTAGAGCTTCAGTTTGCCAGCAACACGCTGCTCCAGACAGCCGACAGTAATTGGAAAAATGTCACACTCTGACATGGCACCTTCGTGTACTCACACGGTTCCCGGTGATTATGGATGGTATTTCGCAAAAATTGCCCTTCGCCAGGCGTTGTCCTCAAGTGCTTCTCACGATCTTCGATATGGTACAAGATGAGTCATGCAATGCTTAAAGCTTACGGTACCGATTTCGGGACTTAACACAATTTTGCGTTTAAACGCTTCTCCGAATTTGATACAAAAAAAATATGTGAAAACATATTAATTATTCAACCTACCTAAAATGCGTTAATTGACTTTTTCCACCAAAGTTCGCGCTTCTTGTTAGAAGCGTCGGTTCACTCGACTCTTTGAACAAAAAAAAATCAAATTACATTACGGAACCTCGCCGATGCTTGTCATGTTCATGTATGTGTTTGGGTTTCCCCAAATGTGCCGATAAAAAGTAATTTCGAAGCGGCTTGTCGGACGGATCAACCAACTTGTTTGATCTTTCCGCCCAGCAAGCCAAGTACACAACCGGCCGGAATAAGCTTAGCCTAGCTTAATAAGTTTGCCGGTTACCGTGCGTGACATTCAATCAAAGTATTATCATAAGTCGGTATTTGGTGGAACAATTGGATTACGTGGTTCGTTCTGCGAGCTTAGGGGTTAGGGTGGACGCTTCTTTCTTCGTACGTTCTTGGAATAATCACATTTTTATAGCAACCGACAAACAAGGGCTTTAAAGTGTTTTTAACACATCAAACAACACATCGTTTTCTTACGGCATCGTGAGGCAATTTTGCAGCAACACCAAACAGCGTCGTGCGTTTATCACCCCTGTTCTTGCACATTAATGTAAAAACGATGTCAAGGTTTGAATGTGCTAAAGTAGATGATATACTACCACCCAAATTAAAGTTTTTTGCTTCAATTTAAAATTGAATATTTTACCATCGTGTGTCCCACTTTTTGATGGGGATATCAATGACACCGGCCACGCGCTGGTTCGAACAGTAACAGCAGCCTCTTGAGAATATCTAAACACAGGCACCACGACCCGTGACTTTCATTAGCACACGTCAGTCCGCTTGTTAAAAGACTAATGAAGGTCTAAGGTCCCACGACCGGGGTTACCGGGGAAACTTTGGCTACCCGTAAAAAGCAGCCCCTCAAACGGTGTGTTGAATTAAAAGGCCTCTTCAGACCCATTTTCGGTTGCCCGAAAAAAGGACCCTCCCGTCAGAACGGTTGCTTAATTGATGTTTGCACTGACGGCGAGCTGAAGAAGGTGGAAAGTTATCAATCGGCCCTACAACGAACGGCGAACGATGATGATGACAATCAGCTGGCGACGATGATGGCGATAATGGTGAGCAGGATGTGGGGACAGAATTTCGTCAAACCCCTTTTTCAGGGCAGCCTTTTATATATTGTTTCCGGTTTTCGTCCTTCGCTTCGCCCGCGTCAAGCGAGATCAAATAGAACCAATTCGGTATTCGGAATCATGAATCTGCCGCCATCCGGACCGGTACGCCCGGTCTGAAGGACATACAAAATCTCTTGCCACGCCACAGCCACGTACCAGCCTCATTTGCAATGGAAATTTTGTTCGGAGCGCGCCCGAAGCGAGCGAAACACTATCCGCATGGGGCTTCGTTTTTTTCTCTCCTACAATGCGCTGCTCATCATTGACATGGTCGAAGCCCTGGATATCCTCGCAGTGGGAAGAATGCTTTAACCGGAAGCTCTAACAAGTGAGGATGAAAAAATGGCTAAGCATTTTCCCGCTCCGCCGCATCCGGGACGTCGTCGTCGCCGTTTTCGGCACGTCCCGGAATGGAGGGCTGGCAAAATGTACGGAATGTAAATTGAATTTGCTCTTCATTAAGTGTTCGACGGAAACTTTAAATTCAAATAGCTGCTAGCCCGACCGCCCGACCCGACCGTTTTCACACTTTCGCACAGCCGGCCAGGCCGGGAAATATCGGAGACAGAAAGTTCTTCGTTCTAATTCATAAAACAAATCCCTTTTTGTCGGTTCGCTGGCCAGCGGCACGAATCCGGGACGGAATTGTAAGGATCAACACGGTGATCGGTCGGGACACTCAAACACAGGGCCGGCGGTGATTAGCCTTTATTTATGCTATCGTTTAACTTCGATCCTTGCCGGGGCCGAGATGAGATTTCGGGTCGATTCCGGGGCGAGGTTTTAATCACTCTCGTTCGGGCCGAAGCTTTTGGAAGGATGGCTATTGAAAGCGTCAAACATTACAAACTTTTCAATCACTTTCGTTTGATGGGTCGTTGAAAAGTTTTGTGATCGTTCCATGATTAAAAGAGGCTCATCAGCATAAATTTCCGCGGAATGCCTTTAACGTTTCTCACAAAGGTAGAATACGTTTCTTTAAAACCAAAACAAACACTTTGTTTGCTTCTCTGGGCACAGATCGAGCTGTGTGTTTGGCAAACAAGCCCAAAAAAATCCGTTTGAATAAATCACTTAATTCGCATCGTACAGAGTCGCATGCTAATGAACACATGATGAATGCTGCAACATAATTTAAAACTGATGGCTTTTCAAGCGAAGCGCTTTCGAATAAATTTAATTGCTGTATGCTTGTGTGGCCACAGCAAAGCAAAGCAAAGCGAGCGACGATTTGTCGTCCGTTGGCGTGCTGCTTGCTACCGTTAGCCGCATGTAAAACATTAATCCCCGTGCCACGCAGATCTTCCCGCAGAGAAGATAATCTTGGCCATGATTATTCAGCAGGCGAGGTGCCCCGTCCCGAAGGCGACCCGCCGCGGTTCTCATTTGCTGATGCTGAAGCTTGTCATTGCTCCGCCGTCCCGAGAGTGGGATTAATTTCTCCCCACAGCAAACATAATGCTTCGTTGTCTATCGCACCGACTTTACTGCCGACCTCGGGTGCACGGTGCGAGAAATGAATCTTTGCATTCATGTATGCGAATGATGACAATTTTGTGACGAGTCGCGCAGGAGTCGCGCACCCACCCACAAGCAGAGCAGTTGAACTCCACCACAGGCCCTCTTTTTTATGGCTTCCCGACAACATGCAGAAGCTCATCCGTTTCTTCACTTCCCGCACGGTTTGGCGATTCAGTGCACGAAGCTCGCCGGGCTCGGAAAGTTAGACCTACCCTGGCGGCCTTCTGGAGCCCCCTTTTGTGGGATGCTTCGGGAAACCGTTGCGGCCAACACCGTGTTTGCAATTGCTTATGCTTCGCGTTATGCGCTCGGAGTGATCCGTGCTGCTCCCGAGGTGCCCGGGAACGATGCTGATTGAAAGTGCAAACCGGTTTGTTTCGCCATGCGGATCGCTTCTGCCTTATACCCACCCGCGGTACGGTGGTTCCCGCGGTTCTCGCGAAGCGAAAGGCACATTATTTTGTTAATTAATTTTAAAAGCATCCGGCGACGGCGACATTAAGCGTGGTACGTTGACAAAGCACCCAGACCTAGGTTTCGGAGTGCATTCTTGTGCAGCACGGCATAAACGGTGAGATAAGGAAGCTATTAGTTTTCTCGATGACACCGCGAAGGTGCAGCGTTCCAGTGCGCCAACTTCAGGTGCAGGTGATTGTCGAGGGTGCCACTTGCAACGGTCACAATAGCAGTAATAATTGCCAAACACTCAGGATTTTGCTGCTAATGAAAAGTATCAATTATTGCGAAATAAATTTTCCATACACTCTTAAGTTGTTGCTTTGGAGGATTTCATGGTTGGAGGACTTTGTTGAATCGAGCGTACGACAAACAATGTTTCTGCACGGCGTGTCTTATTTAAGTCAAACGTTGTTACTAAATTTAGCAGCAGGAGCGTTAAAGCCAGACAAATTGGACGTTTATTGCATACCTTCTACTCAAGATTCTCTAATCCGCCTAAATGTAGGCAATAAGGTATACCAAATAGCGATGACTTGCCGGGTGTGTTCTCCTCTTATATTGCCTTTTCCGTTAAGACCAGGCCAGACCTATTGCTATGAATCGAACAAATATTTATAAACTGTTTAACATGCCAATGAGCTACGAGCCCACTTTGTGTCGATTGCGTAAACAAGTTAAGTGGAGATCGATTCGTTGGAAAAGAATTCGAAAATAAATACGAAACAAATAGGACTCACGCAGCCAGGATCAAATCAAACCTGTTAAAAGAGGCCCGAGACCAGGTAAAAAACATCCTTACGGTATGCTTAGCACGGATAGTCCCGAGCGAAGGACAGCGGTAAGATAAAAACGCTTTTTAATTCCGCGACCCATTCCGATGCCGGATTTTGCAGTTGTGCTCTTGGAAATAGGGAACAGCAGCTGTTAGTTTTCCATTATTTTTTTTCGCTCCCTCCATTCCGGCACGCTGGTGTGTTGGTTTGAGGTCAATACCGTTGCCGTCTTTGTCGCCCGATTACTGTATTTGCAGCCCATATCGCCGTGGCCCACGTATCATACACAACATAATTTATTGCCCGCATGTGTCACCCAATCTGGCCGCCGGGATCTCCAACGCTGGCTACTGCCAGCGCCAGGTTCATTCTACCCGATCCGTATCTGCAGAATGTTAAAAATGGCTCGCACCGTCGGTACCAGCCCTTTCTAAAACGACCCCTTGCCAGGCGGCGCCCGCCACGCACACACACACCTGATGGTGGATCACGAAGGATCTCCAGAGACTTTGCAACGGTGGAGGCGCACACTACGGAGAGGAGCTTCCAAACGGCGCAACTTTTCTGCCCCAACACTTGCGCCCTGCCGACCAGAGATTGGTCGGAGTGCCGCGGAACATATGCGCTCGCAACCAACCCCAATCTGAGAGTGGCCATTTGTGCCGCCGAGCATTGGACGCCGCGCACGCCATGCGCCATGCAATATTTACGACCCACCAAATGTTCCGCCACTACAACCTTTCATGTTTGTTACCCAAACACCCCGGACGTACGCGGGGCGGGACGCTGGATTGGAGCCCGGGAGGGATATGTTTACTCTCATCTCATCGCTGCCAAGATTTGTCGGCCAGTGTTTAGTGTTCCGGTTTTACGGTATACGGTGCGCGGATTCCGGGTGCCCGGCCTGGGTACGGTACTCATTATGGACGATAGGGTCTCATTGAAGTTATGAAATATTCATGCGAAACGAAAAAATAACCTCCTGTCGATAACGAAGACCGTTTCGTCGTTCGCTTATCACGGCCGTTATTTATTGGCAACAAACTGGACCGCCGGTGATTTGGGACCCACCAGAAGGGTCACAAAGTTTGCCTCGACGGAAAAGCATTTGTTTCGGAATGTGTCCTCAAAAACCGCTTTGAAGTTCGTGGCAGCCACTCTAATGTGCCGCTGGAACCCGGACCGGTTGCTTTGGCCATACATAACGAGGCCTAATTGCGGTACATCAAACACGAATAGCCGGTCTCGGGGAAGGGTTTTTGTACGCCGAACTGATCCGACTAAAGTGAAACTAAATTTGGTCTTCCTGCAGTGCACTGGACAGTATTAGAGTTATAGTGAAATTTGTGTAACGACAAAAATGACAACCTTTTGCGGTTCTGATCTCTGGCAAACCGCAAACGGCTCAAGTCGCTCGATTGCGGTCAATTGGGGCTATTGGTACTTACCGTCTCATTCGGATTCAGGGGTTCAGTTTGGCCAGTTTTTGAAATTTTTGTGCAACTCGACTTTTTGGACCTCTAAAGTTTTGGGGACAAAGGACAAAGGGTGGTCTTGTGAAAAGATTACCAATTATTGTGCCCAGTTTGTTACCCACAGAATCGGAATGTAATTGAGTAGCAGGAGAAGCAGCTTTCCCAAACTCTATGATGGAGCACGGAAACTATAAACCAGCCCAGAGGGACTGCCAACATCAACATCTGGTCTGCCCTGTTTCGTTATCATAAATAATTCCACCCAAGAACCACTCTCGAAAACCCGGCGAATCCACACTTTAACCAACATCGTCTGCAGCCGAGAAGCAATTTCAATTAAACCGAAAGCTTTCTTCGAAACCAGAGTACAATAATTTGATTCCATTTCACTTCTCCGACCGGTTTTGTCCCATATCCTTATCACATTTGGACACTTTGGAGGGCACTTTTTCGGTGGAAGAAAAACACCTAAACCAGTTGTCATGCGCTGATGCGCTTCTTGCTGCTCGACCTCAAACCACAGACCCGAAATGGCGATCTTGGTGGTGCCACTCGGTTTATAAATTTATTTCATCTCATCTTCCCGGCCTGGCAGTGGGTTCTGGTTTTATTCGAAGACAGGATTTCCATTTATCTTTTTGGAAGTTTTTCCTTTTTTTATGCTACCTTTGCCCGAGGAAGCGTGCCATTATGGCCTCGGTCATAAATAGTCGCATTAAGCGAACCCCGCAAAACGATCAAGAAAAAGAGGAAACCACGTTGCGTTGCGAAATAAAACGTCCCCATGACGTCCCTCTGTCGGCGACTTTACGTTCTTAGGTGGCCAACAGTTGGAGGGAAATAAAGACGCGAAACAGAAGCACCGTCAAGTGAGGGGCCGACGTACCTTGGCAAGGATTTGCATTTTCAGGCCGAACCCGTCGGCCCGTCGGCGGAGTCGGTTGATTACGGGCGTGCTCTGCTCAGGTCACACCGCAGGCCATAGGCACTTAAGACGTTCGGCACCGAAATTCGTGACATTATTCCCGTACCAAAAATAGTTTGCTGCTTTTTTCTTCTGCTGCTGCTGCCGCTGAAGTGCCAGTGAAGTTGTAAAAAGCATCCGGCGAAACCGGAGTGTTCCGGTGGCGCCACTGAAAGGATTCTAGGACGCGGGCAGGTGCCAACGGCGCAACTGTGTGTGTGTGTGTTTCTGTGCGAATAAGTGAAATTTATTGCACTTTGCATGCTTTTTCTCGTTTCTTTCGCGTACCTTCGCCAAAAAGGATTCTTTTAAGTGAGAAGCCGGTGCCAAGTGTCGAGAGATGGTGTGGTTGTGATGGTGCACAGTATCGAAAGCAACCAAAACGACGTGCAAATGGTAACGCGGCGGTCGCGGCCGCACAGTGTTGCGCTAATCGTGACGGAGCCCGGTGACGGCGCCGTACGAACCGAACGAAGAACGCACGAAGGACGACAATTTTTAAGTCGCAAAGGGTTCCGGTGGCCAATGGAACGGCGTGGCGGTGCCGTGGGTGTCCTGTTCCCAATCGTCCTTCTGGGAGCTTGGCTTCTCATCGGTGTTCCTCGCACCGGCACCGAGGCCAGCGAGCTGCGGGTACAGGACTACAGCCTACTCCAAGTAGCCATCGGTGAAGAAGGTAGTGTACCCTGCGAAGAACCTCCGTTGCCAAGCGACGGCAAGGACGACGACTACGGCACGGAGCCAGTGGATGACAGTGGCACGTTGAAGCTGTCACAGCTTGTGACGCGAAGTGATGTGATATTCAAAGCGTTCGCCGGCCACGGGAACAACCTGCGGGAGGCCGGCGTGTTGAATCGCTCCGAGGGGGCGGCCGAGGCAGCACACCGTCAGCATCATCAACCGCGGTGGAAAGCATCATCATCAGCATCATCAACGGCGTCCGATTTCATCGTGCGCCTCGAGCCCGGTACCGTCTACAAAGGAAATGAACTTTTCAAACAGTTGCAGCTGAACAGTTGGAAGCATTATTTCATCATTTGGAGGTAGGTGGTGGGTTTGCGGGACGACTAACAATGCTCGGCACCGGCTGTGAGTGAGGTGAACCACTGCTCGATGCTACCCGTACACATTCCGCTAGTAATTGTGGATTCCAAAATAACTCTTGAAGGAGTTTGACGTTAGAAGAAAAGGACAAAAGTGCGCGAGCCAGCGCAAGACATTTGGTGACTGAGACATTTAGACTCATTTGGAAGTGTCTGATTGGCCAGAGCCACTTTTCGATTGAAACTTTCCGAGAACTCCATTAATAACTAACGATCGTAGATTATTCTCGTACCGCCGCACTATGGAGTCAAAGTTTGACGATTTCAGTGCTCTTTTCTTAAGATATAGTTAACGATGACAAATTAATTTGTAGTCTGATGGGTTGCGTAGATTCTGAGAAGTGATCTGTAAAAAGGTAATACGAATTGCTTATTTTTTGGGTTGACAATTTTTGTTGACTACTTTAATGCGATCGTTTGCACGGTCTTAAAATGATAATGTTGTACATCAATAAAAATATAGCAGATCCTTTTTTTATGTGAAAATATTCAATATAAACATTTTGAAGTTCTTGTATATTGTTGCCGGGAATTTGTATCGAACAGTACGAAAAATTACAGTTTATCAACTTTTCTAGAAGAAGTAAATCAGAAGATCGCACCGAATATCGTCGATACCCTGTTGCATACCCTCAGGCGTTTTTGGTGGAAGATCTCTTCTATTGTATTTCTTGCTCAACTTCACGCGAGCTCCAAAATATCTTCACAAATGACATAAAATCTGATTATTTGATAAGTCGTTATTAGTTTGAATATTGCTAGAGATAAACAACTGATGCTTGAATTTTCTGAACTCTCTAAACAAGAATCAGGCAAAAACCATAGGACATTGTTTATCGTAGGAAATGTACAGGTACATGTTTGTAACATGGTTCAAATGTTTTATTTTAAACGAAACAGATGTTCCGTTGATGTTATGTCGTAACTTGCAAACCCAGAAACAGAAACCGGACCGAACGACCAATTATAATGAGCAAAAAATGCTCTGCGGAGCCATTTTCATTTGTCTCAACATTTGTCAACTGTACCGTTGCACCGAGAGTCGTTCCAGATAAGAATGTCTCCCGTTGGGTCACTGGGGCTGATTGTTACATAAACCGCCGTCGCCGAGGCGGGTGACCGGGTCCGAGGGGTCGTAAGCTATGCAATTTAATTACCATAAGCATGCCGTTTGGGAACGAAAAAAAAATCGATTCAACCGCCGGTATGGCTCGTCGTAGTGTAGTCGTTGGTGATGAAAAATTGCAATAGTGTTCCGGTGGCAGGAATAATGTAAGAAAACCTTGGCCACGACGGGCAATGGAAATAACTTTATTGAAAGCAATTTCACGCTTTGGTTCCGCGAAACACACACACACCGCGGTAGCACACAACTCAAAAACTCGCCCAGGACGGTGATGAAATAAGAACATACTTTAACTCTGCTCGATGCGGTTTTTGCATTCGGGCCACCCTTTT
This sequence comes from Anopheles cruzii, assembly GCF_943734635.1. Classification (NCBI taxonomy): domain Eukaryota; kingdom Metazoa; phylum Arthropoda; class Insecta; order Diptera; family Culicidae; genus Anopheles; species Anopheles cruzii. The sequence goes on from NC_069145.1 coordinate 14,895,405, forward strand.
TTTGTGTGCAGTTTCTTCGTCCTCTCGGGATTGCTGATGGAATTTTCTATCTGAAGAACGAATGGGAGCGAAAAACCACGTTCCATCGTTAATTTTTTACTCATTTTTTTTTATGTTTCAGCCTTTCTCCACGCCGGCGCCGATCGGTGGGAGTTACAAGTGTTTCCGATTCCGATTTTCACCATGCTCACCTCGGCAGAACGGAACGCTTGCCAACCGGGGCCGCGGAAAAGTTGATGCAAATGAATCGGGCCATTTATCATCGCCCGGATTCGCGCGGATTGTTTTGCGATTCGTTGCGGCATTCGCACTACTTTCAGTTTCCCGTTTGTCGGCAGCAAAAAAGGTGGAGAAGTGAAAATGAACATTTGGCGCCACTGGCGATGGGTCGTTCGCTCGCTGCGGTTATGTTCGGACCGGGTTAAACGGGCTTACGGGTCGGGCCCTGCAACATCCATCACTGCCACAGCGAACGGGGGTTGAGTGAAGTGGCCCATCACGAGGTGATACACGCGGGAGCCTGTTTCAACCCATTACGTTGTGGTATGCTTCATTTCAAGGTCCAGGCTGGGTCACGCTCCGGAGGACACAAACCGGCAAGGCCAGGCCACTCCAAAAAAGGCGACCAATTTCATGTTGGCTGGTGTTTCATATTTGCCCGAGCGAAATTGCTTAATTCACGTCGATTGTGATGCGGATGGAAAGGTGTTTGCCTTTCTCCGTGCCAGCCAACCGAGCCAGCTAGTTGTGGTTATGCTAATAAGGGCCGCAGGGATGCTGCGACAGCCTCGTGGTACGAACTACGTTACGAAACCGTCTCCACGCAACGCTCGACGGACCGACGAATCGTTTGTTATGGCTCGACCCACCGGACCGGACTGTCTGGGAAGTTTTTTGCTTCCCTTTTCCCGCTTTGCTCGCTTCGCTTCCGGTGCCTCGTGTCGACCCTTTGGTGCCCGGTTTTGTGCCCCTGTCCGGGAAGGACTCCGTTGTGAGGCTTCCTGTTTGGTACGCAATAAACACTCCGTTGAAGATCCGGCTGCCCGGAGAAGCTTTTACTTTTCGCAGAACGATTGGCTCTGTGGGGACAGGCAGTAGTAGCATAATTCGAATTTAATTTACTGATGAGAATAGTGAGCATTCTTTTGTGCAGTTTATTCGTTGTTTATTACTTTTATTGTGTTTTACAAACACATTATTCACTTGATCTAGATGTTATCTTTAACTTGATCTAGATGTTATTTTTTCTTTCGATATTTAACAATTAGAATACAATACTTATTTGAATTGAAACATGACTAAAATATCAAAATGTTATTGCTTCGCATCGGAATCAATCCTTTGGAATTTTGTCGGTAATAGAAAATGTTCTATCAACTTAAATTGCATTGTTTTAAACTGTTCATTAGTACTGTTAAGTTTACTACTTCTACTTATCCCGACTGTTAAGTTTATGGAATTGAAAAAAGAACATAATTTAAGATTAGTCCAAACAAGATCCAAAATTAGTCGCATAATTTGGGAACATCAACCCCGGTTGGTTGGTCCTCCACAGTTTAAAGTAGGGCACGTCGTTCATTCACTGCTGCGCTCGAGGTCTCGTCCCGTCCCGTTACCGAGGCGCTACGGTGCTGTCCAAAGCGAGCTCACGCCAGGACAATAAATCTCCGGTGCAATTGATATTCAATTAATTCCCGAAACATTTAACTAGATTTTCGACTAGATAAATTTCAAACCAAACGTACCGTGGAATCGAACCCTTTCCTGGCCGTTGGCGTGCCCCTCCTTGGCATCGCAATGCCGACACAGGAAATGGAGATGTGTGGCTCTCGTTCGTAGCTCCACTCCTGACCCCCCCTGTCTGTGACCGTTCCCATCCCACAGTCGGCCCGTCGGTGTCCTGTCGCGTGGGCGGCAGGTTCCGGTCCGGTTGTTTTCAATTGCTAGCAACGGTGCCTAGCCTGACTCGAACGCAGCGACACGGAACCTAGCGAGGTTCCGTTCACTGGACTGACTTTAACGAACGGCAGGAGACTCGCTAGACGATAATTGAATTTTCCGTCGGTTAACAACCATTCTTTGGCACTTAGCGACGATAGTGCCAAGGTGAAACATGCTCAAGGGCTCCAGGTGTTCCGTCTCGCCGCCACCAGATTTTAATGAATAAATGAGCGAAAAGCTTCCGACGCGAGACGCGACCTAGGTGATGTAAAACGGGCACTAGTTCACAGTCATAATTACAGCCGAGTGCATGTGTCAATTGTGGCCCTGAGTGGTGCCTCGTAAAAAAGGATCTGTTTATTGATATTTGGCTCCCGTACTGTACGAAAGCCAAAACCCATGGCTTCATGAATCGTTTGGAATGATTTATTATAAAATAATAGATCACGTAACAACAACGAAAGCGAAGAAACAAAAGAGGTTTTAGGAGGATTCGCTTTTAGTGAGAAATGTATGCATGGTTTCGTATTTCATGTTAATATTCCCTACTGTCAATGTGTATTGAAATTAAACACTTTGTTTATTGATTGAACATCGACCAAAACAACAAATTCAATTGCAAGTCGTTTGATTACCCATAACCGACCACGAACCAACAGATCGGTCATTGATGTCAGGGACGGTAATTGCAATTCAAAGTAAAAGGCAGCGGTGGTACGCATTTTAACATATCAAACGAATACCCGTTTTCCGTCAAACGAATCAAACGAATACCCGACGGCTATCATACAATTTGCCCATATGTCCAAAATTAAAATGCTTTCCAGTTATTCCAGTAAAACTGTTATTCGAAACTACAAACAATGCCTTACATCAGTTCCGGCCAATGTGCCATAATCTGTTTCTGACTTCCTTTGGACGGCGAGTATAAAATCGGAAACGTTAGCCTTGTCGCAACATATCGATGATGAAACCCTGACCGGCCACAAGTCAACATCATCTACGCTGTTGATTTAAAGCTTGAACCGATAATAATCGGCCACCATCATAATGCGGTGCGAAATCCAATCGAAAATTTAATTTCCCCGGCTGGCCGGGCTGAGCTGGCGGAAGCAATTGAACGAAATTTAAATTGGGTGGGTAATCCACTCGTTCGACTCGATTTCGATTACGCTGCCGAGAGCACTTCGGACCCCGCAATCGATCCCCATCAAATTTGTTTGGGCATTTGGGCAAAGCCGTGAGCAAGGAGAGTGTCGAACGAAGGAAGAGAATGTCGCTCCACTTGTAGTCATTGGTGCGTTTGGAGGACTGCAAATTGGTATCGGTGGCCATTAGTACTCACAACCTGCTGAAAAACATGCAATGCCACCATGCGGAATAAACTTCACAACTAACTACACTGACTTTGCTCGCTCGAATACGTCCACAGCAATGGCAGTGCGGAGTACTCGCCCCAACCAACAGCGGCCCGGCCCACGGCGAGTGCATCGTTAGGTAACGTCCACGTACGCACCGGTAAACCAACTTACGCACAGCCATCACCAAAACAGAACATCCGCAGCATGAACCGCAGCACCGCAAGATTAAACTGCACAGCAGCCCGTGGGAGGCGCCGGCGAGACCAGTCGCAGCCAGCTCCGGCACGGTCGCTACCTCCGACGACGACGACGACGAGGACGACGACTGTGGGTAACCACTCATCGAAGAACGTCCTCGAAGATCCCGCTACTGGAGCGACGGCCGGACGTACGGTGGAGGATGATTCCGTCAAGCCGAATGATGCGCACAACCTTGAAGGCAACCGTGCGGATGATGGCTCCGCTGCCACCCACAGAGGGTGGCCCTCGTTTGCAAACGGACGTGTTAATTTACCCGCCAGCCGGCGGACGGTTCAGGACGCCACGGAAGACGCCCGGACCGGCACCGAGGCCGGCCAGATTAGCCGCACGCTAAACGAGATACTGCCGGTTACAGTAATCGTCTTCGGGCGGCTCGTCGGTGACCCGGGCGAAACGGAGCTGCGGGTCGACCCGTACATGGGGCTGCTACGGTGGAGCCCGAGGCTCGAGGACGCCCTCTGGCAAGCGCTCGGTAAGTAGGAAATTATCCCTTTTTCACTTCGATCGGCGCACGGCACGCGGGCGGAAGGACGAGCCTCCCTCGCTGGTGGGGTGGGCTTTGAGGTTCAATTAAATGGAAGAATGCTGGAGAACTGTTACAAGAGCATAGCGGCTCAACCAAGGGGGACACTCGACCTCTGGGAGGGCGTACTTTACGAAATGAAGAGACTTCTTTCTAATTGAAAGAATCTAGCAATTAAAACGGAAGGCCGTTCGCGTTCTGGCGTCCCGATTCGACAACTGTTGCCCGTCGGTAACCCCCGTCGATGGGAAGTTGCACACTGTTTGACTATGGAGCCAGCCAAGATGAAGTCGGTTTACCAGGAGCTTTCACTAAGTAGTTCCGAAAGCTGATGTTCTTTCGTGGAAGCAAGTTGTTCTTGAATTTAACTTTTTTTTACATTTTATACTTTTATCTTATACAATATAATATAACAAGCAGTGTTGCTATGCTATATATAAATGTTTGAAGTTATTGAAATATCGTCAGAAGTTGGAAATGTACTCACTCGAAGGTGTTAAGCTCTAAAACTTATGGGATCATCTCCAAATTAACAGTTTTGGTAATTTGTAAATATTTTCAAAAATGCTAAAATGAAGTTCAAAATGTAGACAAATTGACACACATGTTAGAAGGCTTTAATCAAATGCCCAATAAGATTCTAAATTTGCACAGACCTTAAAAAAAATTCACTTCCCCACAACAGCTGCTACTTTCAAGTGGCTTGAATTTACAAGCCTCATTTAAATAGGATGCGACATTCAACGTTGTGTATTTAATTCAATTTTGTCAACGTTAGACTTACCAAGAGCGCCAGGCCGCTAGAACCGTTTTAAGTAACGCACGTTGAATGTAAATATCCTACGCACCGGGCTTTTGGCTTTTGGCTATCCACTTTCGGCACGCAGAACCGAATGATTTCGTCCCGATGGTGCCCGTCGGTTTGCGCGAGCAACGCCTTCCATAGTAATGTCTCGGCAAATAAGACGTCTTTTTCGCTACGAGATCCGTGACAATGGTGGTAAATCACAAAACTAAACAACAATGACAGCCCATGATGGGGCCTTCAATTACTTAGCATTCGTGGCGCTCTCGCCGGGGCACGTTCGAGCCGCCGGGGCCCGTTCTAGGGAACCGCTGTTGACTCACGCATCCCCTGTAATCTCGAATGTAAATTAAAAGAACAAAACCGAGACAGAATGGGGTAGGATGGTGGAAACAAAGGAAAAGCATATCGCAAACCCATCTTCGCCGAACGAAGCGTTTGTTTAGCCCTTTTCGGCGCCCAGGCAGCCTTTTCCGTTGTTAACCTTTACTCTCGCGTTTACTTTCCGCTGCGGCAGGGTGGAGCGAGTGGAGTGACTACACCGGCTGCAGTGTGGCTTGCGGCAAGGGCGTACAACAAAGGTTTCGCCACTGTTTGCAGTTCCCCGCCGACCCGGCAGCCGCCACCGCTACCCCCGGGAAGGTTGCTCATCGGTCTCGCAACCCGTCACGTGGCGTGTACGCGCGAGAGCGCCAGCAGCAGCCAGCGAAAGGGTACGTAACGGCCACCGCAGCCGCAGGGGTGCCAACGTCTTCGATCGGTGAACACCGCGGTCCGTCTGCGTCGCCGACACGTACGCAGCCAGTCACCTTTTACCACCAACCAGGCGCCTCCATCCGGTCGACCGATCACGACGCGTCACCGACCGCGAGTGGCGTGACGTCGAAAAGAAAGGTGAAATCGAAACCGAAGAAGAACAAACCATCTCCCCACGGGTGGGACGGAAAACCGGTAATGGATTTTCCGACGACTGCATCGACACCTTTGGCGCCGCCCGGCGAGAGTGCAGCCCGGCAAAACAATAGCCTTCCTCGCGACGACCTGGGGGGAGCTTCCTGCGAGGGGCACAACATCGAGCAACGGAGCTGCAACCTGTTCGACTGCTCAGGTAAGGAACCCCGGTACGCCGTTTGATGATGGTGAAACGCATAAAAAGGCGGACCACCGTCTCGGGGTGGTGGTTGTTGTTTTGCGAACTGTGTACGGATTGTGTCATAACTTCGCATAAAAGTCCGGTTGTCAACATGAATGGGCCGCCGGTGGATCACGAAAAGCAAAGCAATGGCAACGCAATCTCATCAAACGGGGTCTGGTGCCGCCGACCTACACCAAGCAGGCCAACGAGAATGGGGGTGCTGTTATGATTTTATGACAACATACTTTTTTTCTTTGCACACGGCAGCACGCTGCCGGGTGATAATGTGCCCTGCAGATGACGGCTAGAGGACCACCGTAACTATTTGCGAGCTCTTTGGCTCCATCGGCCGGAAGTTTGCCAGGGCGATAAATGTCGGGCCGGCGCGACAATATGCGATGGACGGACGGAAAGTTTCTGAAGTGGCCTTCCCGAACGAGGGTTTCGGTCGTCTTTTCGGTCGGCAACATTCTGCTCTTACTTTTGTGACGCTTCATTGCACACACAAACACTTTGTGTCTAAATGTTTCGACTTGCGCGCCTCGAGAAATGGAATTGTTCTCAGTTCTGTAATTTGGCCAAGCAACAATGCCCATAAACTATAACTCTGCCGAAAGCCCTTAGTCGCAGTGCCCCGTGTTGGGTCATCACTATCAATGGGCTAGGTCAAAGGGAAACATGTTTTATGTGTCTCAACACCCGTTCCAGGCACTGTCGATTTGCTGACGGCACTTAAACCTGACTACCACTGGAGAAACTGGGACGCGAGCTTCGACGAACGGATCAACTACGAGATCAACCAGCTGGAGCAAAACTTTACGCTGATGGTCAGCTTTCGGTTTAAGGTAAGATTCGAACGGTTGTAACATTATTTAGCAGGTTCTCCGGTAGCTGGGTTCCAAAACCACTCCAAACAAGTTGCTCAACTGCCATTGTTTGACTCTACAAACCAACCGGGAAGCATGGGCCGTGGTCGGGCAAACATTGTCTTCTCAACTCAAACATATCAGCAGCAATCTCTGTAACCAAAATCAATACACAGCGAGACCGGAGCACCGGAGTCGGAGTTTTATTGCGAGCTCGCAGATCGCTGTTCTTTTACTTTCAGCCAACCGTAGCTCAGCTCTATTTGCCGAAGCGGCACTATTGGTCAATTGTTTGCTGCACACAAACCAGCTAAACATCGTTTGACTTGGTTGCACTTCTCGATGTCTCGAGTAGGCGAAACCGAGTGGAACCCTTGTCGACGGCATACGCGGGAGCTGGGCGCGTGAGAAAAGATAAATATTTATGCTGTTTTCTGAGCAGAACTGGCAATAAAATGTGCCGAACATTGCACTACATGCTTCGGGCAGGAACTTGCCCCAAAGCAAATCTATCGTTTCGGTTGGAACGTCTATGTATCAATCGCCCGCATTTGCATTGTTTCGCTAACGAAGATGTTCTCCGACCGTATCATGGCTTTCCTCGCAGCAATTCCTGGCATCCGCACCGAGCGTACGTTACATATGGAACCCGTTCGAGTGACAAATTGGAGAGTTTGGTACAGAAAATTGAAATTCACCATGAACTATCCACTCGAAACAGCCACCGTAGGAGAAAACTGTGGCCACGGCTCCGGAACAGAACCGTGCGATCGAACGGTGGCTGTGGCGGTGGCATTGATTTGATGCCAAGAAAACCAATCACCGGGTCCGGAATCGAAAAGTAAAGTAAAAAGTTTCTACTTTCATCAGAGAGTTGCAGGGGCAACTAAATTCAATACTAAGCCATCATTGAACTCTCTGGGCCCATTGTGGGCCGTGCTTGTGGTTCGCCCGGTCCTAATTCACATTTGTGTGATTCGTGAAAGTTTCTTTCATTAACAACGTTACTATTCGGAACCGTTGCGCCTGGTTTCGGTTTCCGGGAACTAATGAGAACGGTGATTGGATGATTGTTTTTTGGTTCTATAACGATCGTAATGCATACAGCGCAATGTCTATTCACATATGCGTTTTATAAGAAATTTATTTTACTAATAAAAGGGACAACGGTTGCCAATATAATATCTTAATTAACTATCATACAACTGAAATAAAAGCGAATTTTTTAAATACTCTAGAGTTGAGGTTCATGAAATTGGCGCAAAATCCATCCGAAACGACCGTAGACGAAAGAGCTTTTCTCTGGGTTTAAATAATGAATTTGTCCACTCTAGCGTGTGGACCGACCCAAAGTTTCGCACATGGTTCGAACTTTTCATCCATTCCGTTTATTTATCTTCATTTATCTTTGACAAACCTCCGAACCTGCGCCCAAAACCGAACTTCGATGAACTTCATCCCCGACACGGCCACCACCGCATGCAACGGGACTCCACTCGTGACCACCGGCTTGAGCAGCGTCCAGCCCATTCCGCACCACCGGCACCGGAGCTAGAGCCCACGACGGACTCGCCACCGGCGGCTGCCGGAAGCAATAACAATATCCTGTCGCTGCGCTCGAAGCTAACGACGGGCCCAAGTTTGTCGATAAATTTCGTGACAGATGGTCACGGCGGGCTGCGGGTGATCCAGGAGAAGTACGGCCTCTCCGAGATGCTGCCCGTACCGGAAGCGGCCCTGTTCGACGGGGACTGGCACTCGTTAGCGCTAAGGTAAGACAGATGACGACCGCTGCTCTCCGCTGGGACCGCTCGGGGAAAATGGTCTCGGTCTCGCTAATTGATAATTTATGACGGTTGCAGCGGACGGAACGGCGGGGGCTTTGTGACGGTCTACGCCGACTGCCAGTGGATCAACTCGTTCGTCCTGGCGAAGGGCTCGATCGAGCTGCCGCAGTATCCGCTGGTCGAGGTGGGACACGATGTAAGTCCAGGTTTTGCGAGGACGAGGACCCAAAGTTTCGGTTGAAAGTTATCGGTTCATTTTGCAGATCGAACTGCATCAGCTGACGGTGGTCCCGGGAGCCAAATCCACGAAACTGCAGTGCGGCTCACAGGCGGTCGCGATCCGGGACGTCGAAAATCGCCAGGTGATAAACTATTTCGAGCATCTGAACTAGCACCGGGCGGCGGGCTCAGCGGGACGTTCCGATGGTGGGCAGTTGGGTCTTTTGGCAGTGTTACTGCGAAGGACAGCAAACAAATAAATCGTCCAAAGAAATGTGCAAAGGTGAATTTTCGCGTCCCGTCCTTGGGTGGCGCGAAGGTGACCGAAGAAAAATGGAATCAGTAACGTACAGAATCAAACCCCACCAAGGGGCCGAACGTCCACAGCGTAGCAGAGAAGAGGCGCAAAGTATCGAAACAAACACACGAAACAACACGGGAACGGAAAACAATAAATACCAGGCAGGAAATATATCGCTTACTGTTAAATGAGATGAAGAGAGGCCGGTCGATGAACAGTGTAGCTAGCGTAGGAAATATTAGCGAAGGGATTTGAAGGATAAAAATGGGAGAAACGATTCTTTTTTTATTTTATGCCAGCTTTGCTGAGATGCGTGAGAAGATGCAGTGCTTTCGCATTTAAATAAAAGTACGAAGACATAGTGTAAACCGAAAGCCACGAAATAAAGAAAACATTCCTAGTCATCAGTTTAAAAACACAAACTCCTATGTTAGGGCCAGGTGGGTATTTTGAATAGTTTAACTATCCGAAAACATCGTTATCCGAAATGTCACAGATGAAGGAATTCAACGCATAAATAATTACGATAAAGATTCGGGTTACAGCGCAGCATGGCCAAAAGGAAGTGATCGTCTAACGTCTGTTCTGATAGACAAAGCCTTGTAACATGCACCTTGTCTAAATAAATTTGTGAGCCTCTACGGAATTGATACATGTAAATATTTAAATTCAAATTCAGGCGCAGACTCTGCTATGCTGTCTTGTTGAATTTCTCAGTTCAGTAACTAGTTAATTATCAAGCGAGCATTTTAAGCAAGTATTTGAATGCGGCACAAATCTTGCTCACTCAACATTGCGGTATATAAAAGAATAGAAATAAAATATGTCCTTTTTTTGCGATGGTTTATTTGAAGCTTTCGTGCAGATTGGATTGAAAACGTTATTCTACAGCATTTACGTTTGGTTGCCGTTGGCCTACACCAGAGGAACTGTTTTGTAATTTTCTAAGAGTAAGTAAAACGCATTGGGAGAGCTTCATCTACAATGTACCGGTATTGTATTTCACATTAACGATGGAAACGATAACAATTTTGTTATGTTACGCCGCTCACCACAAAACGCTGCCATTAGTTTACTTTTTCTCCGGGAATACTGCGTCGTACGCCGACTTTGCCAATCCGGATACACTGTCCTTCAGGTCACCCAGGTTCGTTGGAATCTTGGGCAGTTCCAGCTGCTTGTCGCCGGGTTTGACGCCGTACACGAAGTTGTAGCCAATCGTTGCATACTTTTTCGCCTCGACTAGTCCATGCTGAGCGTACATTTCTGCCTCCTGCGGGTAGCACACGGACGCAACACCACCGGCGCCGATCGAGGTGTAAATCACGCGCTTGAAGAAGCCTCCGCGAAGACCGAAAATCAGACCCGCCAGACCACCGATGGCAATGGCACCGACCCGGGGCATCGTGTTGTCCTCCTGGTTCAGATAATCGTGGACGACTGTAAAAAGCGATGTTATTACCGAGATTAGTGCTTGGATGATTTTACGGGCCCGATCCGGATCACGTACACTTTGTTTGTTTCTTTCCATCCTCGTAAAGGGTGACTAGTTGCTTTTTCTGATCGGTGACTACCTTCGAGGCTTCCTGCACTTGGATGCGCACCGACCGGAAACTCTCCTCAATGACACCCACCGAACCGGAAGTTTTGTCCTCCTTCTTGTGCTGACACTCACAAGCTATTTTCTGTGTCAGCGAACGATACATTGGCAGATCAGATGGTTTGCAGACCAGTTTGTTTTCGGTGGCCGGTGGTTTCTTCGAATCGGAACTCGCCACAGCCGTAGCGCCGAGCAGAACCGGCATTGTTTTCCTGCTCACGTTCCGGATCATTGCTGAAGAATGAAAAGCAAATTATGGAATACACTAATGGGACACGGATTCAACCGTTTCACTAAACAATAGATTGAACTTACGGTCACAAAATTATATAATTTTCACCAACAACCACCAACCAACAACAGAATGAAATGGACAAGACAAGTGGTGGTTTGTTTACAAAAATAATACGTCAAAAAGTGCGTTCAATTCGATTGCACAAAATCTAGATCAACATTGAAACGATGAAATTCCTTACTCGTGAAATATTTCATGACGATAATTTGTTTACGGAACAAACAAAAAAATGCGCTAATCTAGCTCAAACAAAATATGGCCAAACCTGCTCATGTAAAGTACGGCTAATCTAGCTTATGCAAAATATAGCCAATCTCGCTGAAAAACAAAAACAAAAAACTTCCCGATTTGACGTTTGATTCCACGCCTGGTCGAAATATTTCAGTATAGGGTTTAGATAGGTGAAGTATTTCAATGGCAGCTTCACCACTAACTACTTTCAAATCAACAGTTGAAATGCTGATTGTGTCCCAATTTTTAAAAATAATTTTGAATTTACTCAATCGGTAAAATAATGTAAATATCCGATGTGTTTTATTTCTTTGGGTAAATTTAACTCTCTCTATTTAAATGAACTTGTAAACAGTAGCACCGAATAGTTTATGAATGCTTTTTCTTGTTGGAGGTAACGTTCATCGCCATATATTGCTTCCAAAGCACGGGAATGGCTCCTTTCAAATGGGCTCCTAAACAGACACAAACGAGATTCCCTTCAAACAGCGTCAAAACAACGAGACAAATGAAGCTTTTTTTCCAAAGCTTCAAGTGCGCATGAGCTCAGAGAGCTCTGATCGATCGATTTTTCCGATATGGACATACCACATCAACACAAGTCATAGCCCGTGAGAGTAACAAATATCGCTGCCCTAAAAGCACGTTAACGTGAGTTAATTCGCAGTAAGAAACAGTTTTTCATTTCGGTTAGTCGGTTTAGGCTATGGTTGGCTGAACAATCGCTAACGCAGTGCACTTCTTTCGCAGTGCACTTCTTTCGCAGTGCACTTCTTTCGCAGGCAGTGAAGCTTCTGTACAGAAGCTAAATTGTTCGGCATGCTCGACCAGCATCACAGAAGGTCATCACAGAAGGATGAAATCGATTCTCCTGAGGGAAGTAGGGCGTTTGTAGATCATTCGTAGCCAGCAGATTATGGTTACAAAACAGTTATTGAACCACATCTCGGCCATTTGTCGTCGTGTGTTGCAGTTAACTTAAAAGTTGTATCATTTCAGCTCCACGTTCCAACGCGTCATGAGTTCTGTGTGAATGTGTGCGAGTGTACGGACAGAATGTAGATGTGATGATAATTAGCTTAGACATAAGATGGGGCTGGGCAAATGAATGTATCAATTTAAAGCAAATCTAGCCCATCTGCTCCTGGCACGGCCAAGAAATGATGGCAGCACCGGTCTGAAACTAATCGCCATTTTTGTTCTGCTTTGTTGACGCGTTGCGAAATTACAGCAAAGTTCCTTCGCCTGCTGGCTACCGCTGCAGAAGCGCATCTACATGGACGAGACGGGCTGGACCATCCTGCGCATCCTGTCGCAGCGAAATAACGACGAGATCGCGAAGGAGTTCGTCAAGCTAAAGTCGGAGGCACGGCAGGAGATTGCAGCTCAGGGTTAAAATGGCAAAAGTTAAACAAATAAGACAAACCAACAAACAAAAGAAAACAAAAACAAACTTGTCAGTGTTGCGTGGACCGAACAAATAATAATTCGTTATAACTATTCGTGCAAAAAGGAAGGTGAAAAGTAAACAAAAAAAATGACAAAGCACACTCTATCCAACTAATATGAAACGTAATCTTATCAAGCAGAAAGTGGAAGGCAATCTTCACATGAAGAGTAGATACAGGAAAGGAATGGATGCACTAATTGTAGTGAGTAAGTGACCCACAGCACTGGGCCAGCGGTTTGGAGAGACCCAAAGAAGAAAAAAACAGAAATAATGGAACACAGAAAGTGAGAGAGGTCATGTAAATCAAGCAAAGCTAAACCCTAATCTCTAAATCTCGACTATATTTCTATTCCTAAAATCGAGTCGTCACTGTGTGTATCCAAAACCAAACAAAAAATCGCAAATGTATTGTCGTCATATAGCTCTATACAAAGTTATCGTCTCTAGGCGCGTCTCTGAGGCGGAAGGTCCGTCCGTTCCGTTTTCGATTCCCGTTCCGGTTCCGAACCGCTGTCTCTCTCGCTCTCTGTATCTCTTTCTCTGTCTGTCTATTCCCCAACCAACACACACACACACACGCACGCACACAAACACACACAATTTCTCCCGCCAATCATTCAATCAATCGATCGATTTTAGGAGTGTTGTGCCACTGGCGCCACTTCCGGTCACACCGTTCGTTCTAAAAGTATTCAAACTGAGACCTTTATCTGCGTTCCACGTTCTAAGTTCGTTCCTGTCGAACACTAGGTGGTTCCAGGTGTTTCCGTTCCGAGTAGAATGGTTTTTCCAGATTAGGCAGTTTTACGCGGTAAACAATAAAAAAAAGCAGTAAAAAAGAAAACAATACAAACGCCAAACAAAATCCGATCGAGAGTAGAAACAAGTAGGAAGCGAAAAAGACGATATTCGTTCGTTAAGTATTACTATTGTTTTTTGGATTCGATGTACATGTACCCGTAGTGCGGTACGTTTGTTGGGCGGCCTCGACACGGGTGAACAAACTATTAAAAGACTTGTTGTTTTCCATTCATGCGCACAGAAACATACAAACATATACATACGGAAAGCCGCCGAAAGGAGGAAAGGAAGGACAGTGGACACAATGAATAATCTACTAACAAACAACTATTATAAACGTAAACACAAATCAATAACAACTATCGTTACGATATAATACAAAACATATACAGTCATCACACTCGCGCACCACATTGTCGAGAGCATCACGTATAAATATCATTAATCGCATACGAAACCTACCTAACAGTCCTACCTACCTACCACCCAACAACCTACCTTAAACGAACACGTACATATGCACGTAGAACAAACGGGGGACATACCAGCGGGCCAAGGGTCCCGGATCAAGAGTAAAAGTAATACAACTGTTGAGCAACATTATTACCGAATATCCTCACAGCCTCTTACCATGTAGCCACGTAGCATCAGCCACGGAACAAACGGTGTGTACGAAACCCGGCATCATCATCAAGCGTCAGCATCATTGTAAGCTAGGATATGTAAAAATGTTATGCACTTAGCAAAACCAGTTGATAGAAGCTAATACAATTTGATTGTTTATTAACATATTTTCTAACAATTCCTTGCTTATAGTAAGATACAAATTCCAAATAAAGAAACAAAAAAACTTTTGCAAAAACAAAACAAACCACCCGTGTCAAGATTGGGGTTCTTTTTCAGCGGCTTGACAAGTCGTATTGTTCTTCCTGATGCTCGAACTTTCACAACATTTCAAATCATAGTAATTCTCCTAATTTTTCTTCATCTTTTGTACTGTTTATACGGGATTTTATTAGTTCAATTTGTTTGTTTCGCAATTCGGAAAGATTCGGAAAAGCCTTCCTTATTTCATTAGAACATTATTTAGAGCCACCCAGCCACCCAGCATCGGAGCATCGGAGCGGGAGCATCGCGCGCCCCATAAATAGAGAAGATTAAGTTCGAGCGCACATAATACCGTTATCGCGCTGCCGGAACGCAAGAGGGCACGTTGCAAATAAAAACCCCAATTCCATCGTTATCGAAGCAATTCCAGCGCCATATTGCACATTGCTGGCCCCGTTCTGCGGGAACTGGGAACCGTGTCACGAGCTCCGAGATGCGGGCCTCGTGGGCTAATGCACGAAATGGACCAAACGCTAGGCAGGTCTCGGCTGGGCCTGGTTTTCCATTAGAAAATTGAATTAAAAATCCGAAACATAAAATAGTCCAGCCCCGGTGTATTCTGTCCCGGGGCAGACATCAGGACACCAAATGGACTCGCAAATCGAATCGAACTCTCGCGGCGACCCCATCAAGCCCGCCAGCCAGAGAGCAAGAGAGAGAGAGAGAGAGAGAGCGATGGCGTGGACTAAAGTGTGGATGAAATGAAATAAAAGCGAAATGCCAGCACGTATCACGGCGGCAATTAGGATGACGGCGACGGCATGTACCCGTATTTGTGTCCCATTATTGCGTACGCTCGCTGTCCCGCCCGGCGACTGACACCCGGAAGCTGGGGCCACGTTTGGTCCCGGAAATACCCGGCTGAGTGGTCAAGACATGGCCACAGCACTTTTATAGGGCAGACATCTAAAGCGCCCAAAGATGCCGTGGCCGAGGGCCGTAACAAATGGACGGACGGAACTGCATAGCAAACCGCTCCGATGGTTCCATTCCATTCCGTTGGTGCAACTCAACCATCCTCGACAGCGTTCGAGTGAACCCCTTTCAGAACACAGAACAACGGCAACGAAAGTTCTCTATCTCTGTCTCTTGCACTGGCCGTCGAGGTCACAGAAGATATGTCGACGATGGTGGCGACGACGGGTCGCTCCAAGACATTTTCCTTCGGATGAAATATGCTCGCAGCGTGACGAAGATAACTATCTTTTCATGTTGCTGAAAGTACTGCCGCAGGCTGGCGCAAGAAGCACTGATGGGGCGTCGAGTCAGCCACAATGGTCGGTCAACGACACATATGATTGGTGTGTGGGGACAGAGTAAACTCTCCGATAGGTGGTGGTGCTGGCGGACACGCGGGAAGTAAAAAGTTCCGAACCCAATTTACGCTCCCGGCAATTGTCAGCATCAGAGGTTCCGGTTTTTGCCCCGGCAATGTCCTGGTGTCCTGACGAGGATCGACAGGAAGACAATGATTCAATAGTTTGGTACTCTATGCAACAGAATGCAAGGATATGGAGAGTAGATGGTTTGGACGTCTTTGAAGATTGTAACTGAAGTAGGTCGGTTGAATCAAGTTGAGTATTTTGAGTTGAGTCTCTGTTCAGTTTTGTTTCTTATGTATTGTTTATGTGACGTTGAAAACAGAAACTAGAAGATCTAGAAACAGGACGACAGGTACAACATTAGCACACAAAATAAAAAAAGAACAGATGTAAGCATAAGTGACACCATAGAACCGGACACCTTGTCTCCATGAAGGTTAACTAACGCCGACACACAAACACCTGGCGTGACTTTCGTTAATTATACCGTAACGGGGCTAGATGCGTGCTTCAAAATCTGGGAGCTGGCTCCAGGATGTTTTACACTTCACCTTGAACGCATCAAAGCGCACACACAGACGTGAGAGGCCAACTGGCTTGCATGGCTGAGAGTTGTTAGACTGTTTTTGCTTTTCGCTTTCCCAGCATGTGGCTGAGTTTTCGCACTTGGACTGACGACATGTTGCGCCTGGTCCTCGAGAGTGGCTCAAAAAGTTACTCGAAACACCAAAGTTGATTGCCAAACTTGAGGTTCGCTCACTCGGAACTTTGCTCCCACAAAGTACAATAAAAAATGCGATGTGCGTGCGTGGAATCGGATGGGTGTGCTGTCAAATGACAAGACAGTCGAATTGAAATCTGCAAAAGGACCGCTAAGGTTGCTCAAAATTCCAGTTATTTTTGGAAGAAAGAGTAAGGTGGCTTTTGTACTGAGTCATCGACAGCTTGTGGGAGGTCGGTTCGAATGGCTAACGTCAAACTTAATCCGCTTCCGCTTAGTCCAACGACACCCGGTTCCCCGCAGAGCCTCAGCCGGGTGGAGAACGGACAGGATTGCAGGAATGGTGATGCCAGTGATGCCTGCCAACGCCCAATCCGGATGGTGCTGTAAGTCACCCAGCTTTTGGTTGAAACATTCGAAACATTACCTTATTTGAATCCAATTAACATAAACCGCCGTAAATCTTTGGGAAGGCTAGCAATCAATAGAAATCATCCATTCGGATTTAGTTTCGAATTCGCGGGCGGGTGACTCTGCAGCACCGTTGCTGGGTGGGCCAAAGAAATCGCTAATAAATTGAGCTTCGAGTGACGCTCTACAAAGTTTTCCAGCTGCAAAACCCAGACTACGTGTGCGTCTGTGGAAAGCTATCGTCAAGTTAATAACTGGCTCAAACTGCAAGGCAAACAACAGTCTGTCTCTCTGCCACGCTTTCGCTCTGTGTCTGTATCCTTTTCCGTAAAAAGCCATCAACGTGCTTTATGTCTACTTCCCGCCTAGCTTCTGCTAAGCTTCCTGCTACCGGTCTGGTCTGGGAGTTATGATTTGGCAGGTTTTGTGTATGGTGCTGGCTGGTCTTGGCGTCGGGATGGTTGCGGACTGTGTGGCTATCGATCACAGTGCTAGCGTCTGGACGACGAAGTAGCTGGAAGAGAAAAAAGCAATCTCTAAAGAGACATGGCATGATTTGTGGAACATGTCGAAACGTTGCCAGTGGAGGAAGTATGCACGGGTTGTCTAGTCTGGTTTAAGAGTCGGACGAGCTCTAAGTTGTGGAAAAACATTTTATAACGTTTTCTGGTTTCCTTTTCCCTTACTATATGGGGTTGTATTGTTTCAAAAGTAGTTTGTTGCTGAATTTCGTGGCTCATCCGTGTTTGAGTTGGAATACGGATGATCTTTATAATGTTTATTTCAGTTTGGCATTTTTTACATTCACCATTTCTTCAACTATTTTCTCAAAAGAGAAGCGCTTGAGCTATATCAAGATGAAGAATATTGTATGTGGGAACCGACTAATGAAAATCATT
This sequence comes from Anopheles cruzii, assembly GCF_943734635.1. NCBI lineage: Eukaryota > Metazoa > Arthropoda > Insecta > Diptera > Culicidae > Anopheles > Anopheles cruzii. The sequence continues at coordinate 14,913,222 of NC_069145.1, forward strand.
CGAAATAACTAATTTGGAGAAAATTTGTTCCAACGACAGATGTGTCCCTTTAATTGGTGGACCAGTATTAACAACATAAAATTTAGTATTATTGGGTACCAAATTGTAAGTGACACTTTGCAGATCGGTAACTACACGTCGGACGGTGGCAGGATTAGGAGTGGATTTGAAATTTCAGTAATGAAAGTCTTCTTTTTGGGCTTATGCTTTGGAATGGAACTTAATTAAGAGTAGAAACCAAACCGTTGCCAGTCATCCTAAATAGGTCGCGGAGCTCCAAATCAAAGCTGCCAGTCACAGGGTACAAAAATCTCCTTCTCCGATAACATGATTCGACATAATTATGCCCTGCTCGAGTAAACGTAACGTGCGCATTGTTGGAGTAATTATTGTCCCTCTCAAAACCATTAGTTAGGTAGCCAAATAGTAGAAAAAGCGAAAGCCCACGATCGGAGCTTAGCGCCGGTGCGGCCTGTCGGGATAGTTCCGGGAGTACATTTCGTATTCCACCGGTGCCCCATCGACCCAATCGCCTTGCGAGGAGCGTGTTATAATTATAGCCGAGGCTACATTAGCATTTTCCTGGCTCCTTCCGGGGCCAGCTCCGCGCCGAGGGCGATACACGGCGACACCGTTTGTTCGTTTCCGGGTGTTGTGCTGGGTCCTGACAGGATTGTGTCGGGATGACTTCTTCGCCATCGGGGTGCCGATAGCGCTACCCAAATCCCACCAGTCACCCACCACCTTGGGTATCAGCTGAAGTTTAAATTAAGTTACTCCTCGGGCGCGGGTCGGAACGCCACCCGTCCTCGGTGAGTCCTTGCCACAGGCAAATGGGCGATTTGTTTGTTGGCTACAACAAACCAACCGAATCAAACAGGACGGGTTCGAACGGATCCGAAGGTCGTGGCACGGCACGGGAATCGATACATGACGTCGAGGCTCGGGTGACCATAAAGGCGTTCGGTTTTATTTACTGCAAACCACCACCCCGGTGGCCCCGGTGACCAGAGCCAGAGCTGGAGGTTGTCTGTTGGGTTCAATTTCCTGACAAATCCTTTCAATACGGCATAAGCGCCCTGGGGGTAGTATTGCTGTAGCTTCGCCACATTAAGTTCGCCCCAACGTTCGCCAGTGGGCCATGCCCAACCCCCTTTTCTAGTTCCGCCGGCGGATCCCACGGACGTTTCGACATCCATTCCGTATTCCGTGCACGATCGACCACGCCGAGGACGACGTCAGTGGGGCTTGCAGTGTGTAGTGTTATATCGATATTTGCCCGATGCTTTGGCGACTCTCACCTCGAGCCCGGTCCGCCAACTCCAGCGAGCGAGTCCAGAAACAACGAGAACTGTGCTGTTTTATGGTCTACCAGAGTCTTTTATAGCTAGACAAGCAGTTCCATATAGCGCGTTCAGATAAGACCGCGGGTTTCAGCGTTATTTGTACGGTTCCTTTTTGCTCGCAAAACGACGGCCATTGTGTTGGACTTGAAGCAAAAGTTTCCACCAACCAAAACACCCCTCGGGAGATGGCTTCATCCGGTTTCGCAGGAAGCGAACCGAGCGTCTCGCACGCATATTCCATATGCCAGCGAGCGTTCGAGTCCGGTTCCGATGCGAAGCCACGCGCTAAAGCTTATCATAATCGTATCCTGATGGCCGCATTGGTCGGCGTCGGCGAATTCTCCGCACCGTGGCGATGGGTCGACGGCAACGAAGACCAACGGAAGTGCTCCGTTTGGGCACAGGAAGAAAACGAAAAGCACAAAGGGAAAAGGGCGACGAAAACGTCGATGGAGTTTTCCGGCAGAACCGGGAACCAGCGAGAGGGCGCTCCTGGGAAACAAGGAAAACCCGAAGCCGAGAGCGGCGTAGAACACATGGAAATAAAATGGAATCGCCATAACGCAACCGACGCCCGTGCGCATGCCCTTATGCTAGAGTTTCGAAATTTCATGCTCTATGCTCTGGCCATCCTTGCGCTCCTTGCGGATCGCGAGAGTCTTTCTCGCTCTCTCATTCTCTCTTTGGTGCCAGAATTCTTCTCTTAATTCTTCCTTCGGAGCCTCTCGCAAAAAGGTCCTCCAATGCTCGGGGCAGTGGGTTTGTGACTCATCAGCATTTCCCACTGCCACAGGATTTCCACCACCCGAGTGAAACGATGTACCAAACATTGTTCAAGAGCCTTGAAGGTAAAAAATGGAAACAAAGTTTTATCGAAAAAATGTAGATTTACTTGGAATAATCGATAAAACCAACCGAGCCTTTTACTAGAAAAATATTTGTTACTTAACTATAAAAAAATTAAGCAAAACCCTTATCATACACTTATCTTATGTTCCTTAAATTCAAACAAAGCCGTTGCACTTAGGACCGAACCAAGAAAATGTTGGGTTTTGTGGAAGTATTTCAAATCAATTGCTTAACCAATTGGTGTCATCATGTTAGGCAAGTTTCATAGTATGAAAAACTACACTACAATACGGCAGCCATCCCGAAAATAGAAACAAATAGAGCGACTTTCAAACTAATTCGTGAGATTGTAAATGAAAACACATGGTGGGCGCATTGGGCATCGGCACATCCGTCGACTCGGGCGCGGTTCCACGCTGTCCGCTCGTTCTCCACCAGAGTCCTCCGCAGCGGATCAATGGTTACACCTTTGTTGTGCTGCCGACACACGGGAGAGCCGCCCCAATGGCCGGTCCGGTTTACACTTTCACCTCAGCCGAACGGGCTCCAAACGCACGACGGCAACGGTCAGTCTGTCCCCGTTTGGCGTGTACGGTCATCGAAGCTTTCTGAGGCGTCTCTTGCTCTCCATTGGTCTCTTTCGTTAACCCTCTCTCCCACAGATACTCACGCGTCCGTTGACGCATTCTCTCGCCGCATTCTTACCGTTGCTTCTCGCGCTACATCGAGTGGCCGCGAGCCGCGAGCAGAATCCCGAAGAAATCCCGTTTTCGCCGTTCGGCGACAGTTTCGATTCGGTGCCGTGTGCCGTACGCAGTCAGATCGGAAATAGCTGCCCAGTTCCCAGCAGGTGGTGGTCGTCGGCTCCAGCGCAGGTATCACTTTCTCGAAGCATCCACTTTGGTCACTGTGCACGCTCCAGCACTGATGGCAGAGCTTTCCCTCGGATAGACGGCCCAAAGTCCGTTGCGTGATTGCGCCGTGAATTACGTGCCAGAAGACTTGGAAGTTTGCAAAACGTGGTCCCACTAGTCCACCGTGTTGGGGGCTCGGCTGACGGTAAAGGCCGATGGTGTGATGGTGGTAGGGTGAACCAGTTCGTGCGACAAATGCACAACTGCACCCGGTCCGGAGTTCGCGATAGTGTGACAATCCCGCGGAGTGTGGTGTTTATTGTATTAGAACAACTCGAATTCAGGAGATCCTCAGGAGTTATCGGGTCGGACTTGTTCCAAAATCAGTGGACAACAACAGCACACATACACACACGCCAAAAGTGTTCCTAACTTGACATTAGCGATGTTCGGTCGCGGTTGCAGTTCGCGGAGTGTGTGCTCGAATAGAGCTACTGTTTGTACAGGCAAAATAATGCGTTCCTTATTAGAACGCTGTGCAGCAGAGTAGTGCGGCCATTCTTAGTACACAAATCGATAGGCGCTGCATGAATCATCGTCGGAAAGTACTGCTGCTACTACTCCTCGGCGCCATTGCGCCATCGTGTGCGTGTGCGTGTCTGTATGCGTGGTTTTATACACGAATGTGTGCACGCTGGCGTACATGTGTAGGTGTGCGTGCGTTTGTAAGCCGCTGACTCCGTGCGCAAAAGTGTGGCAAAGGAACCTGGCGTACGAAATACGTGTGTATGCTACGAACGTGACGAGTATATGCGCAGCAGTTGAGAGAGAGACCGAACACGAGAGAGCGAGACAGCTGCTGTGTGTTTGTGTGTGTGCGTGTGAGAGAGAGCGAGAGCAGCGCCGAACCAGAACGAAGGACGTCAGGACGTCAGGACACACAGTGTGTGCATGGGGGGGTGTAGTCAGGTTATTCTGTGCCCCCCGCCAAGGATAACGGCATGAAAGGATTTAATATCAATCGACCCAAATCGTGGTGCTTGCCGCCGTCCACCCGAATGCCGAGTCCGGTGCGGCGGACACCATCCGGCGGTTAGGGATTGTTTTTGTGCACACATACTCCCACACACACACACACACACACACAAACGTTCAGCAGAATCGCCTGTACAAAGCGGGCCAATAGGTGGATGTAATTTTTATCGATTTAGACAGTGGCACGTCCAAAGGCCGGGGGAATATCGGGAACGGATCGTGCCAGAAACGGGAGCAAAAAAAAAGGAAAACCTAAATCACCATTACTACGGGGCAGCGGTAAGAGTGTATGTGCGCCGAGGCCGTGGAAACAAAAACCGAATTGTGCACCATTAAGGTGGGATTAAGATATTGGATTACATTCGATTTGGGTTCGGTGATCGAATCGGGTTCCATTTTTGCAATTTCAACGCTTCCATGATCCAGGCCATCAGCGCCGAACATGATGTGCCCGTGTGTGCTGGGCCCGGCCATCGCCGTGACACGCTTCATTGCACTATTTATTTTGGGTTCGGAAGATATGCGGATCCCCAAATCCTACGGGTTCCAGTAGATTTAGTTCATGGATTTGCCATACATCCTTTGCTCGTCTTTTTGCTAGCCCACCAACCAGGTTCTGTTGATGTTTTATGGGCTACTGCGACACTTACTGTCACCTTTTTGGGCTGGTTTGCGTAACGTTGGTGAAATGGTTTGTGGTGGATGCGTTCAGAAGAATTGGCGTGAAAATAGAGAAGCACACAGAATCTGTTGTGTTGTATTCTGTTCTTGCCAGGATAGCATAGCTCCACAACCGGGATGCGGCATTTCAAAGGTGCTGATGTTAGTGTACTTGTATGTGTGTGTATGTGTGTGTGGGTAAACGCAGGATGCGACGACAAAACAACGTAGTAACGCAAGGATATACTAACCACCTTTTTCACTGACTACAAATCGATCCATTTTAGCTGAAGTAAGTTAAACAAGTGTTAAAAGTCACGAGCAGGACAACTTCGTGGTCCGCTACGTTTGCACTCGTGTTGCATCGTATGCACTGTTCGCTTGTCGCGTAAAACCGTGTGTGTGTTTTTGTGTCCGTGAACTGAGAGTGAATCATAGTGACCGTTGCGAGGCTTTCTGCCGTAAGCCGCGAAAACATAGTTGGATAAAACTCAAAGGATCTGCTGAAGTCAGAAGTCGAGTGGAAAGTTCCAGGCGGAGTTGCCGAAACAGAAAGTGTTCAGAATGGTATCGATTTGGCCGGTGGCGCTCGCGTGTGCCCTAGTGGTGCTCTGCTCCGCGCATCAAATTCAGGTAGGTACCCGTCAGGATGCTAAGATTGCACCGTGAAAACGATCCTTGCTTTCTTTGTGCCTGCGCCGACTCCAACATGGGGTAAAAATAGCCCCCATAAAGCTGCAAGTCTCCGATGACCCTCGGTGGCAATACCATAAATTAAGACAGTAACTACCGCCGTATTGTGCAAAATTTGAACTTCAGGAAAAAGGCTTCTTTCCGTCGCCGGATAGACTTGGTTGGGGTTGCCGTGCCAATCCGTTTCCCCCCCTAGGGGGACTTTCGGCGGTCACGCGAACCGCCCCCTCCAATAGGGTCTCGCATTTCAAATTGCATGCAAAAGTTGAAATGTCAACTTAGTTTTTATTCGCTCGCCCACCGCCATCTGCCGCCCGTCTGGGCAGTCTGTGGCAGTACAGGCACGGACGGTGGCGTACCCCACGTAAATACCGAGGTGCACATGCAATTGTTTTCCACTTTATGCAGAACATCACACTTATGGTACGCTTAGCAGGATCGAATTACGCCGAAGGAAACCTTTCCAGTGGTCGCCGTCGGCGGGAATCGATCAATTCGTCGGAAGTATCGGGTCGCCGAACGTTGCTTCTGACCTCTCGGAATTCTCGCCAGTCACCTAAAGGAAGAGTTGTACTGGGTCGGTTAAAAAGTAGTGAGAGTTAACTGTAGTCGGGCTTTAGCCATTTGATGTTCAGATGTTTCGCATTATGATTTCAGGTTGAGTTCAATGTTGACTGTTGGCGAACGAATCTCTTGTTTGGAACCAGTTCCTTTCGGTTTAAACATAGTTAATAGTTAGTATAATCAAGGAAAAATGTAGCTGATAAGAGAACAACGCAGTGAATCCTGAACAAAAGGATATCGCGCTACAGTTTTCTCCCATTGCAATAGGTTTTCTGCTCCGGAGTGAAGAAATGAGTTCTTGTTGACGTGATGAAACGAATAAACAGTCATTCTGTGTCGTCCTTGTTCCTAAAACCTTCCACCGACCGTACACAAACGTTCTGAAGTTTTCGGCGTTCTGAATTTGAGACAAAAAATGGTATGTTTGTGTTCAGCATACCTCTAGGGGAGTTTCCTAGGCCATCAGCGTTAACCCCTAAACGGGCTGTCGATGCGTACGGTGAACTGAAATGGAAAAATCGATACCGAAGCAAATTATCTTCGTGGGTTTCGCTGCCACACAGCACCGGGCGCGGTGCTGGAAGGATCTGCCCCCCGCCGCATACCTCACCGCTCACACCTTGGCACTCGCGTGGGGGTGTATGTTTACAGGCCGCTTGTTTATTTTTTTGGCCACCATGGGGACACGCACACACAAGCGCGCCCCGGAAAACTGATACACAACGTTCACCCACACCATCGACTGGTCACCACCACTTGCCGCCGCCGATGGCCCTGCGCAAAAAGAATTTATGCTTCTTCGCCACCGGGCAGCTGGCCCAGAACTTTGCCCACAACTGACAGCCCGACGAGGGGGGCCACCCTCTTGGCTGTGTTTCGAAGAAAGTTCCACCCCACGGCGCGGTTTGGTTCGTTCGCACGGTTTAGGTTCTCCCCTCCTTCGGCCACGGAGCCTTCGCATTTTTGGGGTGACGAAGGATTTTAATATGCAGCGTGAGTCATACGGCAAGGCCGGCCCGGCCTGGCAGCGGCGGCGGCGACGGTGTGTCGCTCGCCCGCAAAAAAGTGCCTTCCATGGGCACGGACAGCAGCACAACCACCTAAGAATTGTAAGACGGGGCTTTAGCATTCAGCTTTCGGGCCCGGCTAGCTTTGGGAGCCGTTTGCCGCACCCCTAAAACCCGAGAGTTATGTAACAAGGCGGCCGGCAGAATGTTAAATAATTTCGACCACCGAAAGCTCCCAGCATTCCACTGTCGGCTTTAGACAGCGATCGGAGGCCAGCGACGACGGTATCAGTGAATCGGTTGAAATGCGATTGCCAAAATTGATTCTGTTGGATCCGTTTGCGAGAATGTTTTGGGGCACGTTGTTCAAAAGAAGAACGATTAAGGACGCGCGTGTTCAACGGTCACTGCGTTAGAATTGGCCTACGGAAGGCCTTCTTTCAGATATGATGATCTTCGATTGAGACGTTTAGTATTAGGTGATTGA